>NC_141693.1:1179507778-1180242778 GCF_964263255.1 Lissotriton vulgaris | reverse complement strand
TGATCAGGTAAGTAATAGTGAATAATTAGGGAGATAGGAGACCTGCAACTAAGGGATAAAGTTAGTACACCATCCCATAATCCTGTAAACAGCGTCTTCTGTTCCAAAGCATAGGTAACCTTTTTCTCCTAGTCAGATGTTACAGCCAGAACAGATGCTGCCCCTGATCCGGTAAGTCTGAATAAATAGGGAGAACAGGAAGCCCTTGAGCTAGGGAATTGTTGACACTAAGTAATTCGGCCATCCCATAATAATATTGTAGTAGCAAGCCCTTAGTGAATAGGGAGAGAGACTTCCCAACATATAACTGAAGGTGTCCATAGGAAAGTGGTCGTCGTTGATATACGGCGTTAATGAGAACGCTGGGGAGGATACCAGCGTGGAGGTCTGCCAGATTGCGGGCCGTGTGTAAGTGAGAGCGCTGGGGGGGATTACCAGCGTGGAGGTCTGCCGGATTGTAGACCGTGTGTAAAGGAGAGCACTGGGGCTGCAGACCCACGTGTGTAGACACGCCGGATTGTGTGTCATATCTGCCCCAGGGTAGATTAGTCTGGGTCTGAGTGGCCGCGAGACTATAAGGTATGAGTGTGGTGTAGGGCATGGATATCCTTAGTAATCAGTGAGTATTCTTAGTATCCCTATAGATTTAGTGGTGTTTCTGATAATATGAGCTTGTATATTGCGAGTTCCCCATCCTCAGGTAGGTACCCAGGTGCCTGGATAGATGGTCCTGAGGAGGGATGTGGTTACGTTCTGGCTGGGTTAGAGGGGCCCCTAGGGGCTGATCGCATCTAAGCAGAAAATCCGGCCATTACATCTGGCGTAGTCGTCTGTTTACGAATCCTGTGTGACCTGGCCATGTGCTTGGAGAGGTTCCCATGTGTTGTGAGGGAGTGCCCTGAGCGCCGGTTCCATCTGGCGTAATCTTGCAGTTTATGTAGCCTGTGTGACCTATGGGCTTGAACAGTTGCAGTGTTAGGAGATTGTACTACATCATGGCATTTGGCTTATTCAGGGTGGAAGGAATGGTTTTCGTTTTGGTGTTTGAACTGTCAGGGTTGAAGGATGACATTACATGAGGGAGCCAGTAACATCTTTGTGGTGGTCCAATTGTACAAATGTGTGTGAAAAATGCTTTTAAATTGCCCATTAACTTGCTTGCTGCATCTGCTTATGCTGTGCAATGTAAAATGTATTCAATGTAATATGATTTGTGGAGTTCTTTGTAAATAGCCCCTTGTAAATATGGCTTGTGAATAGCGCCATGTTAATGTGGCTTGTGAGGTGTATGTTCTCATTTTGATTTGCTGTATTCCTTGTGAATTGCGCCTTGGATATATTCCTTGTGAGGAGCGTGTCATTTTTTTTTTAACTTGTTGACTTGTCTTGTAAATATGGCTTGTGAATAGCGCCATGTGGTCATGGCTTGGATAGAGCATGTTATTGTTGTATTAGGTAGGAGAGAGCTGGTTCTCTTTCAAATGCTTGGAGAAATTGTTTTGTAGATGTGCGTACGTGTTATCTGTAAACGTGGAGAGATGAGTTCATGACTTTCCCATGTATCTGAAGTCATTGGGGAATGATTGTGCTTGAGCTGCCAAAGGGTTAATATCTTGAATTGAGATGGCAGTATTTATTTTAACATGCTGTTTAACATGCATGGTTATTTGAGCTGACTCTAAAAGTCAGTGAATACTTTGATGATTGATGGTTTGATTTTGACTTTTATTGGTTCCTGGGTCTGCCTACGTGCTTTGTCAGCTTCTTGACGGAAAGGTAACATCTTGTGCTGAGCGAAGGGCTCTGTTCATTTAACATTCTTTTTGAAATGCGTCTACGAATTTGTGTGGGTTTGCCTTGGAACTGATGACTTCATGTGTCTGGCCCTTAGAGGTCGGTAAGTTATAAATCAACCAGTCGGATTGAGATAAGGGTTTGCACGGAGAGAGCTGTGTTCTTTTAAATGTGCTACTTAATATGCATCCACAGACGTGTGGAGAATTATTTTTGAATGCATGATTTAAAATGAGTGAAATATTAAGGAGATGGCCCGGTTAGAATGCATGCTACGGGCTGTTTTCATTAATTATTTCTTTGAAGGTTTCCAACTAGAAAGGAATATGCCAACCGGTGTTTTAGAATGCTCACAGATTGTGATTTATTATTTTTGCCCGACAGTGCATGGTAACATGTGCTTTTAATTAGTGAAAGGCAACCGTGTGCTTTTAAAATAAATGTGTTCTCATTATTATTTTCCCTGATGCAAGCTGAATTTTTTTTTTCAAATGTAGATGTTTTAATATGCAGCAAACCGGCATATGTAAGTTAACCCTCTCAGTTAGAAAATAAATGGCTGTTTGTTAATATATGAATTTGGCCCTTTTATTAGGTTGGATTGAAAGGCTTGCATGATTGATTACGCTGTAATGCAAAATTACATGTTGCCCCTGGTTGAACAAAATACAATGGTGAAATGTGTCTGCATTTTATGTTCTTTTAAAATTCTTTCTCTTTCAACAGCTGACAGTATATATTTTTATTTTTTGGATGCTAGTGTGTATAGTTAGGGTGGAGCAGACTATATTGTTAAAAATGATAACTATAACACACTACCATCTTAACGCATTGCTATGTGTCCCTTACATTAGTTTAATTTGCATTTAGTTACAAGGCTTGCCTATGTACTTTGACAAGCTGTTGATAGAAAGGTAATACCTTGCACGGTAGAGGCAGTGTTCATTAAAAATGCTGCCTGATATATATATGTGCAGAGAAATATTAAACCCAATTGTCCATGATAATTCGTTTTTTCAAATGCAAAATGCATAGTCTTGTGTGCAGAAGTAAATTGCCCCTTTTTGTGTGTTGATCTGCATGCTAAATAAATGCCCATGTTTCAAATGTCTTGCCTTCTAGCTGAATTAGTTAGACAAAAGTCTTTTTAGAAAGTGGAGCTTTTTAAGTAGCAGTACATTGTAACAGAATTATTTTTAAAATGCTAGCATCTTTTTACCACATTTGAATTTGCTGTCGTTAGTTAGAGAATGTGGCCTGGGAACAGCTTACAAAGAATGTGTTTTTTGACCTTGCAGACCAGATGTTTTGTAAAGGGGGGCTTTTTCCCTCTGGAGGCTCCGAACACTGCCTGTCTTGTTATGATTGGTTAACATCCAATTTTGTTCCACGGACGGAATGTTTATGTAAGGGAGGGGTGAACTCGCTCTTCCTTGCTGTCGGCGCAGACAGCTTCATTGCCTCCAGATAAGGGATCCTCGTACATGCAGAGTAGTTGGCAGACTCTTGGCCCTTGGAGTTAGTTAGATACAGTAGGCCTGGGCAGGCTTCCCTGATTAGAGAAAGAGAGGCTTGAACCGAGTGCTTGGCAGCGCCCTGCTCCTGCTATGAGATCATCACGTGGCAGTGATTCAAATTACTTCACACTGTAGCCTGGCTTCTGCGTATTTTTTTGGAGCAGATTCAAAACTCTGAGCACGAACATCTTTCTGAAGGGAGGGGCTGTCTCACAGAGGATTAGGCTATTACTAGGCCCTTCTGGATGTGTTTAAAAATTAGATTTTGCCCAAACAAATTTCAAAGTATATGGTTTTAATTATTTCTTGATTTCAGAATAATGTTTTTAATTAATTAGGATATTTTCTTTTCAACAATGAAAAGCACTTGGGGTGCTTTTTAAATGGAAAGTTTTATCCTGCAAGATTAATGATACTTGTTTTTTTGTCCTAGGTTGCTGGGTTGTGGTGTTGGTGTGTGCGTCGGCCCCCCCCCCCCCCCCCACTTCCTTTATTATTTTAGTTTTTTACTTTCATGTTTTTATGTTAGTTTATTATTTTTGGAAGATGGAACCAGACCAGACCAGACCGGATTGGTGGTGGATGGCCGCATCGGAGGAAGTGCTTCCTTGGTAACCGGATACAGAAGATGAAGGGTGGTGACCTACACTGATGTCCCAAAATTGACTGCCTTGAACCCCAATAATAGGACATTGGACTTATATTTTTGACAAAACCAATACAATGTTTTATTTGTGACAGAATCCATCATGATACGATTTCCCGCAAAAGGATTTTGTTATGTAATTCCTTGGCCTGCATTATTCCCATGTTTTTCTTTGCAATCACTACGAACAGGCCCCACTTTTAAACAAAAAAAAAGAAATGTTTTCATGGTTTTGATGTTTATGTAGTACTATCTTTGCTTTTTAGGATGCAGTCACCTATTATAGTTTTCCTGTTTTCTGCAAAACAGTTTTTGCCAATGAAGGATTGATACAGAAACAATTTAATTTTTTGAATGGTGGTGCACACATGTGTTCCACAGTGTGATGAAAACTAGGTGCTAACTGTTTTGTGCTTTTCTGTATGCACCACGTTTATGCATAGTGCTACACCAGCTATTTTGTAGGAATGGGGTTGTCTTTATTTTCCTGTTATTACACTTTCACTTTGATTGATCAAAGGGTGGTTACCCTAGACTTTAGGTTGTCCTGGGAGGTGTGTCTTTTAGTATGATTATGTCCTACATCTATTCCCAGACCTTGAGAACCGTTTGTCATGTTTACTTCTCAGATTTCACCAAGTTTTTTCCTTAAGTTGACCAATGTCAGTAGGCCTCATTTAGGCCCATTGTTATTTTTATTCCACAAACAAGCCCCTACACCAATAGATTTCATGAGTTATCATTAGCTTAAGTTGTCTGAAGTAGGTAGGCCTCATTTAGGCCCTTTGTTGTTTTCTCATTAGAAGTTGAAACACATTTAGTTCTTAAGTTGTCCGAAGTAGGTAGGCCCCATTTAGGCCTCATTTAGGCCCTTGCTGTTTTCATTCAACACATAAGTCCCTACATCACTAGATTTCACCAGTTATCACTAGAAGTTGAGGCACATTTAGTTTGAGGATGCTTTGGATGGTTTCTGTTGTTATCAGATCCAATCTTAGATATGTTTCAGCATTCAAGTCAAGGGTGCTTTGATTTGTTTTCAGTTGGTTGTTAGATTTGTATTCCCTATATTGAGTTTTAGGTGGAATTTCCTAAAGTTGTCATTCATTTTAGAGAGTTTTCTTGGTTTTTGGTTTGTTGATAGATTATGTTGATGTTTGTTTATATGGATGTTGTTGTTTATAGATGTTCGCAAAATAAAGTGTAAGGGTGGAATGTCTTGGCAGGGTTTTTGGCTCTATTTAGCAGTGATATAGACTTTAATCTTGCTCACATCTAGGATAGGTATTCTTAGCTTGTGTTGGCCCTTTTAAGCCCTTTCTTTCAGACCTAGAAGAGGCCATCTATTGCCTATTGGCTTTGGCCTGTTACTTTTACTTATAGTAGAGGTTGGATCCTGTGGTCCTGACTTTATATTACACATTGGTATGGTTTATGTAGGTATTCTGACAGAGCTAAGGGGTATTTCATCCTTCTTAGGCCTATAAGGCCTAGAACTAGAGGGACTCCATCTTGATGGAGCTGAGAGGCTTCAGGGGGAAAGGTAAAGTTTACAGTAAGGCTGTTTGTGTGCTACAGGAAGACCGGTTAGGACTGCTTCTTATCCGAGGAATGTGTTTTTCTCTTGGGCCCAGACGTAACAAGCAGCTGGCCACTGCGGTTGCGTGGAAGCCTGGGAGCTGGCACAGGAATTCGGTAGGAGGCAGCTCTTTGGTGGAAATTTCCATGAGGGGAGAGGAATCCATAATAGCGAGCTGCAGGAAAGGAGGAGTGTTCATTCCAGCTTGTGTGCAGTCCAGCTTGGAGGTCAGTTCAGCTTGGAGAGAGAACAGGATGTCTGCTGGAGCTGCAGAATAGAGTGCAGTTCTGGAATGGAGAAAGAAGGCAGACGATTGCTGAAGATGAGGAGAGAGAGCAGTGCAGAGAGCATCAAAGAAGGCTGTCAGCTGGAGCAATTGAACCAGAGGCGTGGTGATGTGGTGAAGGAGGGAGAGACAGAGAGAGCCCTAATCCCACCAGAGGCAGAGAGAAATCTTCCTTCTAATAGGGGAGGTAGTCTGAACTAGTCCCCTTTACAATTACACCTTAATCTTGTTCTTATTCCCTAGGCTATTGTATGTCTAATCTTTTCCCTTTCAGCGGTGTGTTAAAAGTTCCTGTTACCCCGCAGATAAATTGTATGTCTAATACTTTTCTTTCAGCGGTGTGTTAAAGTTACTGCTAGTTATAGAGACCCCATAGTTTTGTGTATGTGTACTTTATTATTGTTACAATAAACTTCCCCATTAATTAGTGAATTAGTGTGTATGAGTTTTTTTATGATAAAGCTAGCCTGTCTTCTAACAGAAGGGAGTAGGAGCGCTTAAATCAAGGAATAACTCAATCACATAGTGTGTATATCTTTGTCCCCATACAGTGAGGGTAATCCCCTTCCCTAGTCAGGTATTACTGTTTGAACAGATGCTACCCCTGATCAGGTAAGTAATAGTGAATAATTAGGGAGATAGGAGACCTGCAACTAAGGGATAAAGTTAGTACACCATCCCATAATCCTGTAAACAGCGTCTTCTGTTCCAAAGCATAGGTAACCTTTTTCTCCTAGTCAGATGTTACAGCCAGAACAGATGCTGCCCCTGATCCGGTAAGTCTGAATAAATAGGGAGAACAGGAAGCCCTTGAGCTAGGGAATTGTTGACACTAAGTATTTCGGCCATCCCATAATAATATTGTAGTAGCAAGCCCTTAGTGAATAGGGAGAGAGACTTCCCAACATATAACTGAAGGTGTCCATAGGAAAGTGGTCGTCGTTGATATACGGCGTTAATGAGAACGCTGGGGAGGATACCAGCGTGGAGGTCTGCCAGATTGCGGGCCGTGTGTAAGTGAGAGCGCTGGGGGGGATTACCAGCGTGGAGGTCTGCCGGATTGTAGACCGTGTGTAAAGGAGAGCACTGGGGCTGCAGACCCACGTGTGTAGACACGCCAGATTGTGTGTCATATCTGCCCCAGGGTAGATTAGTCTGGGTCTGAGTGGCCGCGAGACTATAAGGTATGAGTGTGGTGTAGGGCATGGATATCCTTAGTAATCAGTGAGTATTCTTAGTATCCCTATAGATTTAGTGGTGTTTCTGATAATATGAGCTTGTATATTGCGAGTTCCCCATCCTTAGGTAGGTACCCAGGTGCCTGGATAGATGGTCCTGAGGAGGGATGTGGTTACGTTCTGGCTGGGTTAGAGGGGCCCCTAGGGGCTGATCCCATCTAAGCAGAAAATCCGGCCATTACACGCACTCACACTATCTATTGCCATCACTCTATCTATCTATTGATCGCCCTCACTCTATCTGTCTATCTATCGCATTCACTCAATCTATCGCCCTCACTCTATCTATCTATATATCTATCGCACTCACTCTATCCATCGCCCTCACTCTATCCATCGCCCTCCCTCTATCCATCGCCCTCCCTCTATCTATCCATCGCACTCACTCTATCTATCGCCCTCACTCTATCTATCGCCCTCACTCTATCTATCTATCGCCCTCACTCTATCTATCTATCGCCCTCACTGTATCTATCTATCTATCTATCTATCTATCTATCTATCTATCTATCTATCTATCTATCTATCTATCTATCTATCTATCTATCTATCTATCTATCTATCTATCTATCTATCTATCTATCTATCTATCTATCTATCTATCTATCTATCTATCTATCTATCTATCTATCTATCTATCGCATCACCACAGCATCACTCAGCACCACCACAGCATCACTCAGGGGCACCACAAATCACTATGCGCTACCGCAGCATCACTGAACGCCACAGCATCACTCAGCGCCACCACAGCATCAATCTGTGCAACCATTCAACAATAACTGGTTCAAATATGTTCTCTCAATGTTTGAAGCTTTATTACAAATGTCACAAAAAGATGTTAATATTTCACTTCTGTTCTTGAATTTTCGTCACAATAAAATACACTGAACATAATCTTCACACAAGTTATTTACAAAAGTTTAAGCTATTGCCATTATAAATTACAATAACTTTTATTTAAGTATTAATGATTTAAAAAAATTAAAAGCCATTGTTATTTGTAATATCAATACATCTAAGTCACGTAAATACAACACATATTGCGTTACAAATGCTATAGGTGTCACATTTGCGAAAGTTACAACTATTGGCTTTGTAAATGACAAAGCTATTAATTTCTATTTTCAAAACCAACACATAAATATAAAATTTGTCATTTACAATACCAATAGCTCAAACTTTCCTAATGCTAGACCTGTTGCATTGCAAATGCTTGTTTAGTTGGTCCTGTGGGACCACAGACATTGCGGCGATCTGTGGTACTTGACAGGAGAGCAGAGGGAGCAAAGGGCTTTTCAACCTTTACAAAGTCCCGGTGTTGGACTTGGCCTTTTTCCCCCAAAATTTTTCGCTTTTGACCCCCTTATCTGGATTGTCTCCCCCATGGGATTAAACCTGTATAGGCCATGAGTGGTGTGAGACACCTTGTGAAAATGTAATTACCTGACATAATGTGAGCACTTGTAAAATCCCCCATTTTAAAACTGCACCCCCATTTTGGAAATGTACCTGACTGAAATGTATTGTTTTTAAAATGGATGCCATGGCCATGGGTTTTGCCACTGGACTGACATAGGTCAGCGGTCTAGATAACATTACCCAGCTACCCCTAGCTTTTGGAGGGAAAGCCTGGCACCCAGGGTGCTCACCCCCTCCCCTAGAACCAGTTTAGGCTAGATGTGCCAACATTCTAGAAGGTCCTGGCACTGCCTGGGAGGAGGGTATAAATAGGGGGAAGTGTCACCAGAGAGTCAGTCAGCGTTGGGACAAGGAAGGGAGGGGGACCTGCTGTGAGGTGCGACCGCCACATGGGCCTGTGAGTTGGGCCCTGCACCCCCATAAACCCCCCCCGCTGCTGTCCCCATGGGCCCCTGACAAGGGAGGGCCCTACCCAGGACACTGACGCTGTGGGACCTTGAACTACGCCAGCGCTGAAGGAAAGAGGTGCCCACATGAGGAGGAATGCTGTGGGCTTGAACCCCCCAGGAGGTGAGGAGTATGCCCCTGGGGCTGGCTGTTGAACTGTTCGCCCCCTCCGTGAAGTGCGCCTGTCAGACGCTGTTTGGGGAGGATGGTGCCCCCAGGAAGCTGTGGCCCCCTTTGGAAGTGCTGCTGCTGCATTGCCTTAAGCGCTGGATTGGGAGGAGCTGTGTGTCCTTAGAAGCCCTGGACTGACTACCCAGCACTGTGGGAAGAGAAGCGCTGTATTAGTGTCTCTTAGCGCTATCTTGGGTGCCCCTGCGAAGCGCTGTGAAGTTATGAGGCGCTGTACATATGGTAGCTGACATCAGTGAAGCGCTGTGTGCTCAGGATCCAGAGTGGCTGCCTGGTGCTGTGTTAGAGCGCGCTTCTGTGCCCAGGGTTACTGCCACTGGTATCAGCGCTAGAGACTGTATGCCCCTGAGAAGCGCTATGACCGCCTGCTGAAGCGCTATGCTGCCCGGGAACTGCTGGGCCGACCGAGCGCTGCATGCCCCCTAAGAAGCGCTGGCATCGTGTGCCATTCAAGCGCTGTGAAGCTCCTCCGCGCTGAAAGCGCTGCTGCCCCACTCACCGCCGCAGCCGAGGCTGCCCTGAGGAGAACTGGAGTTGCCCCGGCGGCCCTCGGTGCCAGGAGAGGGCCGCCGCCATCCTGAGTGAGCTGCGCAGGGCCCAAGTGTGGAGAGGCCACCGTTAAAATTCCTCTCAGGCCGCCGTTAAAATTCCTGTCAGGACGCCGGAGTTTGAAGTGGGCCGCGCTAGGCCCGAGGAAGCCGTCCCGCTAGCCTCAGGTGACGGGGGCGCGTCAAACCACGCCCCGCCGCGCAGTGATTGGTCGCGTGGCCGAGCCCCTGGTAAGCGAGTCTCGGATTGGATCCGGGGGCTCGGTACACGCCATTGGCTGCCACCCACGCGCCTCCCTCCTGATTGGTCCCCGGGCCCGGCAAGCACCAGGGAGGGCCCGGGACGGGAGAGATACCTACGCGGGGGCTCGAGAAGTGCATCGGAGCCCCGCGTGTCACTGACATTGCCGGAGGGCTAAGCAAGAGGCCCGCCTGCCGGCGCAACTCAGGGGAAGGCCCTGACCCGCCAGCGCAGGCCCCCGGAAGGCCGGGGCAACGTTGAAGCTGAAGGGAGGCCCCGAGGGAAGCGCCGGAGTAGCGCGGGCCTCCCCTGACTGGCCCCCAATACCCTGGAGGGTCCCTAAAAGAGACAGGTAAACCCCCCCCCCGAGAAGAGGAAAGTGGTGGTTGGGCCCCATTGGCCTTGACTAACTGCCACAGAGGGAGTTTGCCCTCCCTGGGGGAAACCGAGTGACCGTTGGGCCATGGAAGTAGCCCCTGGCTAGGGGATTAGTTTCACAGGATACCAGTTAGGCCCTACTGGACTGCCTACAGAGGTCCCGGTTAATCCTAAAGGCCACGGGGGAAATGTAGAATGTTGTAGAGGCCCCGAGGGAAATGTTGATACGCATAGCCAGGTGATATGCCTAAAGAAATGCACATTTTTTCCTGTTGCCTGATGTTCAATGAAATGTTCCTGCCCAGTGGCATACTCATCCTGGTCTTAATGGAATGGTTGTTTATCCATTGAAAGGGTTATTACCTCATGAAATAGTAGGCCTGATTATTCAGGGTACTGCACGGCTTGTTCCTGAGTGAGGAAAGGCTAACTTACTGCCTACACTCTTACAGTGATTCTTTAATGGTTGCATCCCAGTGAAATGTTATCTGACCTCTAAAAAGTGTTACATTTAAGCCCTCGTTTTACATCTGTTGGAATGTTGCCTGGCCAATTAACTGAATGGGTCTACTGCTCCTCTAGGGAAGTGTTAATTGCACGAGGAGATGTTGCGTTTACCCTGATGAAATGAGTATGCCCCATGTTAAGGAGCCAGCTGCGCTGATCCATTACAGGTGTTCCTGTCTGGTGTTATATGATGTTTTTCCCTTACAGGCGATGGGTTGGAGTTGTCACACATGAGGTGTACTTGCGCTAATGTTGCAACTTACAATTTCAGCAACCCCCCTAAGGATAAGAGCCCGAATTGGCCCCGCCAGATTGGTTCTAGGGCTACTGGTCATTTAACTAACCTTTTCCCTTACAGCATGGACTTTGGACTCAACCCTTTTTGTCCCATGTAAATAATTCCCCATGATGTACTTGGCTCTGGCGCCAGTTGGCGCCTTGTTGTGACTACCACTAGTCTATTTCTTTTTACCTTGCAGGTTGGAGACATAACTAAACTTAATCTTTTTCCAACCAAAGGTGGTGTCTTGACTCTTTTGTAGTGTGATTGGTGGGTCGTCTGTGTGTACTGCGTGAATGCTTCACATGTCCTCCAAGTTTGGCCTGCCCGCTTGATGCCATGCTACCCCCTTTGAGACTTGGGCAACCCCCATTTCCAACATTTGGTGGCAGAGCGGTGGGATAGGACTTGTGTTTGCGCAGTACCACAGCGGCCACAGGTTACACTGCAAATAGAGCTTTGGATGTAATCCGAGCCTTGTTGTGGGGATTATTGTGTTTTTTTTGATTGCCTCCTCCTGAAAAGTGTTGTAGCAGAATTGTGTCCCCTTGTTCCACTGGGAGGGTGTGTCCCGGGTGTACCTCGCCACGATGGGGTTGGTTTACCAGGAAGTGGAACTGATGGAATACACCGAACAGGAGGTGATAGACTTCCTCCTGGAGAGAGGGATACCCCCAGTAGGGAACATTAGGAGGAACCTGTTTCTCTATGAGGCCCTCAAGAGGGGAGAGCCCTTAGAGATTGATGGGGACTTATCTGACTACCCCCCCGAGGTGTTGAAGGGTCAGTGGGTTAGAGACCAGAGAGAGGGCTCCCCATCCAGAACCCTGGGAGGTAGTTATTCCGAGGAGGAGGAAGAATTGGAGAGGGCGGAGATGCCAGTAGCTGTGGAGGACACCGAAGATAGGGAGTCTCGCACTGGGTCCAGTCCCGGGGGCACTGCCCCATCCCTTTCCCTGTCCCCAGAAGAGTGGGTAGATAGGCGAGAAGAGAGGGAGTATCAGCTGGCGCTGGCAAAGCTCAGGCATGCCGAGGGCTTAGCGCAGCTGAGGGTAGAAGAGCAGCGACTAGAGACTGAAAGGGTCCTAGCGCTGGAGAGGATGGCGGAGGCGGAGAGGGCTTTCGCCAGGGAGAGATCAGCTCAGGTGGGTAGGTTGACCCCTGAGAGTGGTTTCAGGAGTCTGGATTCACCGAGGTGGGTGGGATCCAGTGGTGGCAGCGAGTGTAGGTCCAGTGCAAGGTGTCCCACTCCCGAAGCCCAGGAGACTGTGCCTGATTCCCCGGAAGAGGAGGACGGGTTAGTGTTCAGGGGCAGGGGAAAGCTGTCCCTTCAGTCCTGGGAAGAGTTTGAGGAGGAGTGTTGGACTGTACTGGAGGATTGGGTGGTGAGGAGAGCAGTGGAGGATTGGGAAGGGCTGTGCCATGCCGTTATCCGGGAGCACATGCTGAGGAGTTGTTTCCCAAGACTGCGTCACCATCAGTTGCAGTGCGGGTTCTCAGACCCCAGGGAACTTGCACGGGAGGCAGACCTCTGGGTAAGTGCCAGAGCGTCTGGGAAGGCTGAGGGGAGTGATCCTGAAGGGAGTGAGTCGGGGAGGTGTCCCGAGGTACCCCAGCTGCGGCCACCAGGCCTGGAGTTTTCTTTAAGAGAACCCCAGCTTGGGAGGCTAGGCTGCCCCGATGTGTCATCCAGAGGGAGGGATCCCCTTATGTCAGGAGAACCCGGAGCATCATTAATCAGAGCTTCGTGGTTCAGGGGACTGACCAGTCACAGGGTCTAGATCTTGGACTGGGGTTCCTGGTTCAGGAGTTGCCTGGCCTGGAGGGTGGGGTTCCTGTAAAGCAGGTCCCTACCAAATTGACTCCCAGGGGTACCACTTCCAGTGGGAGGGTGCGGAACTCTGGGAGGGGGTGCAGAGGGAGGAAGGTCTCTTCTCTGTCACCGGCTCAGCCACAGGGCATAGATCCCGGGTTGGGTGGCCAGGGACAGGAGTTGCCTGCCCTGGTGGGAGGGACATCTGAAACCAGAGTCCCCCCGGAAGTGACTCCCAGGGGTACTTCTCCGGGTAGGAGGGTGCAGAATTCTGGGAGGGGGTGCAGGGAGAGGGAGGACTCGCCCCTGTCACCGGTTCAGCCTGTGAGTTTCGACTCCAGGTTGGGGAGAGAGTTGTGTGAGGGTGTCCCCAGGCGTAGGAGATGGAGGAACCCAAGGAGGAGAAGTAAGGGGAGGGGAGCCTCGCCCCTAAGGGCTGGTCATTCTGAGGGTGTAGACCCCAGGTGGGTGGACCAGTGGAAATTTGGAGAGAAGAGAGTGGTTCCAGAGTATCACAAGCCTGAGGCTAGAGCCTCCCACTCTAGGAAGGAGAGACATCCCACTAGGGAACACCAGTGGGGTTGTTCTGTTGGTGAAGGGAGGGTTGCGAAAGAGAACCATTGGGTTCCAGAGTGGAGGAGAGACTGCAGGTGCTCCTGTAGTTGCAGGCCTGCGTCCACCTTTTTCCGCCCCAAGCAGGGAAGCCCATCAAGGCATTGATCGGTCTACCCTGGCTTTTGGCTGGGGGGGAGTCGTGTTGGACTTGGCCTTTTTCCCCCAAAATTTTTCGCTTTTGACCCCCTTATCTGGATTGTCTCCCCCATGGGATTAAACCTGTATAGGCCATGAGTGGTGTGAGACACCTTGTGAAAATGTAATTACCTGACATAATGTGAGCACTTGTAAAATCCCCCATTTTAAAACTGCACCCCCATTTTGGAAATGTACCTGACTGAAATGTATTGTTTTTAAAATGGATGCCATGGCCATGGGTTTTGCCACTGGACTGACATAGGTCAGCGGTCTAGATAACATTACCCAGCTACCCCTAGCTTTTGGAGGGAAAGCCTGGCACCCAGGGTGCTCACCCCCTCCCCTAGAACCAGTTTAGGCTAGATGTGCCAACATTCTAGAAGGTCCTGGCACTGCCTGGGAGGAGGGTATAAATAGGGGGAAGTGTCACCAGAGAGTCAGTCAGCGTTGGGACAAGGAAGGGAGGGGGACCTGCTGTGAGGTGCGACCGCCACATGGGCCTGTGAGTTGGGCCCTGCACCCCCATAAACCCCCCCGCTGCTGTCCCCATGGGCCCCTGACAAGGGAGGGCCCTACCCAGGACACTGACGCTGTGGGACCTTGAACTACGCCAGCGCTGAAGGAAAGAGGTGCCCACATGAGGAGGAATGATGTGGGCTTGAACCCCCCAGGAGGTGAGGAGTATGCCCCTGGGGCTGGCTGTTGAACTGTTCGCCCCCTCCGTGAAGTGCGCCTGTCAGACGCTGTTTGGGGAGGATGGTGCCCCCAGGAAGCTGTGGCCCCCTTTGGAAGTGCTGCTGCTGCATTGCCTTAAGCGCTGGATTGGGAGGAGCTGTGTGTCCTTAGAAGCCCTGGACTGACTACCCAGCACTGTGGGAAGAGAAGCGCTGTATTAGTGTCTCTTAGCGCTATCTTGGGTGCCCCTGCGAAGCGCTGTGAAGTTATGAGGCGCTGTACATATGGTAGCTGACATCAGTGAAGCGCTGTGTGCTCAGGATCCAGAGTGGCTGCCTGGTGCTGTGTTAGAGCGCGCTTCTGTGCCCAGGGTTACTGCCACTGGTATCAGCGCTAGAGACTGTATGCCCCTGAGAAGCGCTATGACCGCCTGCTGAAGCGCTATGCTGCCCGGGAACTGCTGGGCCGACCGAGCGCTGCATGCCCCCTAAGAAGCGCTGGCATTGTGTGCCATTCAAGCGCTGTGAAGCTCCTCCGCGCTGAAAGCGCTGCTGCCCCACTCACCGCCGCAGCCGAGGCTGCCCTGAGGAGAACTGGAGTTGCCCCGGCGGCCCTCGGTGCCAGGAGAGGGCCGCCGCCATCCTGAGTGAGCTGCGCAGGGCCCTAGGGCCCGATGTAGGTAGGGCTTTACCGATCGGTATCGGCCGAAAATACCGATTTTTGGCCCTTACCGATCGGTAAACAGCCATCGAGATGTAGGGGACCAAAAACAGAACGAATCGGATAGAAAACCGATTCGGAATGTGTACCGAATGTGAAAGAATCCGATACGTACATACCGAAAATCGGATATGTAACGAATCGGAAAAACACCGATTCGGTTACAAAGACCGAATCGGTCCATGTACCGAATCGTTAGTGACACCGAATCGGAAAATCACCGATTCGGTCCCACTACCGATTCGTTAGCGACACCGAATCGGAAAATCACCGATTCGGTCCCACTACCGATTCGTTAGCGACACCGAATCGGAAAATCACCGATTCGGTCCCACTACCGAATCGTTAGTGACACCGAATCGGAAAATCACCGATTCGGTCCATGTACCGAATCGGAAAAAATACCGATTCGGACATGATCCGATTCGGAAAACATGCCGATTCGTATAAATCTCCGATCGGGAAATTCCCCGATTCCGACAGTTGGGGAGATGTAGGGAGGCACAGAAACACCGAAATCGGCTCAAAATCGGTAGAATTCACTCGGTATTTACCATGGATTGCAATCAGGTGGTAACCAACTCCAACCCATATAAACAGTCCCAAAATGCATTGCAACTTGCAGGATGGCAGCTTTCTATGTCATTGCGAGGCGGCTACGGCTACAGCAGGAAGGACTGAGGGAATGGCTAAGAAATGAACAGGTCTACAGACAGAGGATAACCCTGTTCATGCTCACTGAGGCTGAGATCCTACAGAGATACAGGCTGGACTCTGACACCATACTTGAGCTCATCAGGGACCTTAAGCCATACTTGGACCACCACACCCCAAGGGCACACGCCATCCCTGCGCACGTCCAGGTGCTATGCAGCCTACACCTGGTAGCGTCTGGCAGCTATCAAAGTGGAGTAGCAGCAGCAGGAGGGGTGAGCCAGAGCAGCCTGTCAAGGTTCTTCCACATATTCCTTGACGCCATGATAGACAGGATGGACCAATACATCTCATTCCCTGCAACCCACGCAGAACTGCTACAAACCAAAGCGGACTTCTACCAGATGGCACACTTTCCCCAAGTCATCGGTTGCATAGATGGCACGCATATTCCGATTTGCCCACCAGCGGACACCGAATACATATACCGCAATCGGAAATCGACACACACCATCAACGTGCAGGTGATCTGCAATGCCAAGTGCACCATCACAGACCTGGTAGCAAAATTTCCAGGGAGTACCCATGACTCCTATATATTCCAACAGAGCGGCATCTATGCACGGCTGATGGCTGGCGATTTTGGAGAAGGATACCTCCTAGGTGAGCCACATCATCAGACCCCCATAACACATAGTAGGTAGGTGTAATACATGTATGCATGTGTCTAATGTGACCCCTTTCTCTTCCAGGCGACAGTGCATATGCCCTCCGCTCATTCATACTCACCCCCTACCTCAACCCCTCCACACCCAGCCAAAGGAGGTATAACCGGGCCCACATACGCACAAGGAATGTTGTTGAACGGACCTTTGGCATCTGGAAAAGTAGATTCAGATGCCTGCACAAGAGTGGAGGTGCAAGGCAGTATACCCCCATCACCTGCTGCAAGATCATAGCTGTATGTGCAATGTTACACAACCTTGCGGTCAAGAAGGGCACTGAGGTGGAGTTGTCTGACTACGAGGACTATGACGACGACGAAGCTGTGCCACTGACACAGCCAGCTGGGGTGTGTACGCCATGTGATGGCAGATACAGACGTGAGGAGATCACTGAGAACTATTTCTGACTGAGTACAGATGCAAAGACAGCTAAATGTTGCTTTGGAAATAAACTTTTTAATAGTGATGCACCACAGTTACATCACTGAAGTGCATAAAAAAATGGAGTCTGTCAAAACAAATAAAGTCCAGGGTTCTGGTATGATCATCCCCCCTTGCCAGCCTATTTTTTGGCCCGCTTTCCAGACCCACTGGGGTGTCCCTCGGCCCCCTCCGAATGGCCAGCAGCATCAGCGGAGCGCCTGGTGCTCCTCCTTGGCTCTGATGCAGCGCTGGCCGGGCTGCTGCGGCTGCTGCTGTCACCAGCATCACCCAGGTCCAGGGCAGGATTGGAGGCGGCGTTTGATATTAACATGGCCTCCATGGCCGTGGTGATCCTGGCCATCCCCCTGGTCAGCTCAGCAGTATGCTGACTCTGCACCGACTCCTGATTTGCGCTACGATGGCACAGCTGTGCAGTCGCCGCTGCAAGGCGGGCCATGGCCCGGTTGAGCACCCGGGCATCCCTCCTGCGCGCAACCTCATGCTCCTCCTGCCTGGCAGAGGAGTGGGTGATGGCAGTGGTCAGCCTGCCCAACCCTGCTGCCACCTCCTTGTTGCTGTCCACAACAGCCTGGAACCCCTTCACCAACTCCCCCATCTGCAGGTTGTGCTGCAGGAGCTGGCGTTGGCAGGCCATGGTGGATCTGGCCTGTTGGCGCTGGATTTTGACCATCTGGCCCTCCAGGCCCAGGAACACACTGCCCTCCCGTGCTGGTGCAGCAGTGGTGGTGGTGGTGGTGGTGGTGGTGGCACGGCGTCTGGCACTGCTGCCTCCGGCCTGCTGAGTGGGCTGGGGTGCCAGTGGTGGTGGTGTGGTGCTGGCCGGTCCCGGAGCCCCTGCTCCCAGGACAGGTAGGACGGGTGGCAAGGCCACGGTTGTGGCAGGAGCTGTTGTCGGCGGAATGGTCTGCCTTGTTGGGGAGTTGTATGGGGAAAATTGCAAGGGGGGTGAGCTGGGCAGTACTGGGGAGTGCACTGCCTGGAAATCAATCACCAGGACTCCCTCCATTCCAAGCCCTGGGGTGTCTCCTTCCTCATCCTCTTCCTCCTCCTCCTGGCCAGGCTGGCTGGTGCTCGGCCCTGCCACTGCAGTATGTGATGTCGAAGCTCCCTCTGCTGCCACAGTGGTGCCGCCTGATGGTGCCCCTAGGTACAAAGAAGCATTTGTAAACTGAGTGCCGATGTATTACAGTCAGTACAATTATGGCATTCCACATGTCCTTGCATCTCCTTACACCGTGTCACACTGTTTCCTGTCTTGTGATTCTGCACTGACATATTTGGCTAACTCCTGCTGACTACATGTACCATGATGCTTGTCTCTTGTATGTTGGTGACAGTACAGTGCTGGTGTTTGCCTATGCATTGTGTCTAATGGGGAGGTGTCTGGTAGGGTGTGTCATGATGCGCATGCTTCTTACCTGTAGCTGTGGCCATCGCAGTGCTGTCCAGGGTCCCGATCCCTACAATGCTCTCCCTCTCGATGGTGCTGGAGACAATTTCCTCCAGCTCGGTGAGGGGTGGCGCCGGGTTCTTGCCTCCTCCGGTGAGTCCAGCCTGCCTTTGGAGGTCGGCCAGCTTCCTCTTGGTGAGGCTGCGGAGGTCATAGAACCTTTTCTTAAGTTCCTCAATGGACCTGGGGGTGACTCCAGCAGCATTGACCTTCTGGGCGATGTCTGCCCACAATCGCCTCTTGGTGCTGTCTGGCACGTTGAGGGACAGCTTGCCAAAGAGCTGGCGGTGCACCCTCACCACCTCCTCAACCAGCACCTGTAGTTCTGTGGTGGTGAATTTGGGCTTCCTCTTTTGGGAGGACTTCTGGCTTCCTGCCTGATCTGCCATATTCTCTTGCTCCTGCTCAGTCTGCAACCTCCTTCTCCCACTGCTGCTAACTGTGTGTTGGGCTCAGGCAGGCTTTCCAGATACTTCTAGAAACTTCTTAATTGGCTGCACCTGCCAGGGTTGCCACTCCCTGTTTGGGTGGGGGAGGGGGAGCCACCTCATTGGCTGAATCGCCTATTGCCGAGTCTGCTTTTACCGATTCGGTAAAATCCGAATCGGTAAAATCCGATTCGGTAAAATCCGAATCGGTAAAATCCGATTCGGTATTGTCCGATTCGGTAAAAGCCGATTCGGGTCATGCAATGCATTCCTATGGGCTTTTTCGCCATGGGTCTATGATTGCCGATTCGGTTTTTACCGAATCGGCTTTTACCGATTCGGTATTCGCCGAATCGGAAATATCCGAATCGGTGGTAGCCGATTCGGTATTTTCCGATTCGTTGTTGGCCGATTCGGTAATTTCCGATTCGGACCGAGCTGAATCGGAACGTACCGAATCTCATTACCGATGCCGACCGAATCGGTTTTCATTCGGTATTTTTTTCCTACATCTCGTTTTCCGATTTCAGAATACCGATTCGGCCCGCCTCGGTATTTTGAAATCGGAAAATCCCGTTTACCTACATCGGGCCCCTAGTGTGGAGAGGCCACCGTTAAAATTCCTCTCAGGCCGCCGTTAAAATTCCTGTCAGGACGCCGGAGTTTGAAGTGGGCCGCGCTAGGCCCGAGGAAGCGGTCCCGCTAGCCTCACGTGACGGGGGCGCGTCAAACCACGCCCCGCCGCGCAGTGATTGGTCGCGTGGCCGAGCCCCTGGTAAGCAAGTCTCGGATTGGATCCGGGGGCTCGGTACACGCCATTGGCTGCCACCCACGCGCCTCCCTCCTGATTGGTCCCCGGGCCCGGCAAGCACCAGGGAGGGCCCGGGATGGGAGAGATACCTACGCGGGGGCTCGAGAAGTGCATCGGAGCCCCGCGTGTCACTGACATTGCCGGAGGGCTAAGCAAGAGGCCCGCCTGCCGGCGCAACTCAGGGGAAGGCCCTGACCCGCCAGCGCAGGCCCCCGGAAGGCCGGGGCAACGTTGAAGCTGAAGGGAGGCCCCGAGGGAAGCGCCGGAGTAGCGCGGGCCTCCCCTGACTGGCCCCCAATACACTGGAGGGTCCCTAAAAGAGACAGGTAAACCCCCCCCCCGAGAAGAGGAAAGTGGTGGTTGGGCCCCATTGGCCTTGACTAACTGCCACAGAGGGAGTTTGCCCTCCCTGGGGGAAACCGTTGGGCCATGGAAGTAGCCCCTGGCTAGGGGATTAGTTTCACAGGATACCAGTTAGGCCCTACTGGACTGCCTACAGAGGTCCCGGTTAATCCTAAAGGCCACGGGGGAAGTGTAGAATGTTGTAGAGGCCCCGAGGGAAATGTTGATACGCATAGCCAGGTGATATGCCTAAAGAAATGCACATTTTTTCCTGTTGCCTGATGTTCAATGAAATGTTCCTGCCCAGTGGCATACTCATCCTGGTCTTAATGGAATGGTTGTTTATCCATTGAAAGGGTTATTACCTCATGAAATAGTAGGCCTGATTATTCAGGCTACTGCACGGCTTGTTCCTGAGTGAGGAAAGGCTAACTTACTGCCTACACTCTTTCAGTGATTCTTTAATGGTTGCATCCCAGTGAAATGTTATCTGACCTCTAAAAAGTGTTACATTTAAGCCCTCGTTTTACATCTGTTGGAATGTTGCCTGGCCAATTAACTGAATGGGTCTACTGCTCCTCTAGGGAAGTGTTAATTGCACGAGGAGATGTTGCGTTTACCCTGATGAAATGAGTATGCCCCATGTTAAGGAGCCAGCTGCGCTGATCCATTACAGGTGTTCCTGTCTGGTGTTATATGATGTTTTTCCCTTACAGGCGATGGGTTGGAGTTGTCACACATGAGGTGTACTTGCGCTAATGTTGCAACTTACAATTTCAGCAACCCCCCTAAGGATAAGAGCCCGAATTGGCCCCGCCAGATTGGTTCTAGGGCTACTGGTCATTTAACTAACCTTTTCCCTTACAGCATGGACTTTGGACTCAACCCTTTTTGTCCCATGTAAATAATTCCCCATGATGTACTTGGCTCTGGCGCCAGTTGGCGCCTTGTTGTGACTACCACTAGTCTATTTCTTTTTACCTTGCAGGTTGGAGACATAACTAAACTTAATCTTTTTCCAACCAAAGGTGGTGTCTTGACTCTTTTGTAGTGTGATTGGTGGGTCGTCTGTGTGTACTGCGTGAATGCTTCACATGTCCTCCAAGTTTGGCCTGCCCGCTTGATGCCATGCTACCCCCTTTGAGACTTGGGCAACCCCCATTTCCAACACCCGGCAATTGAGAGCAGTCCGTGTTACATGCTTTAGTCTGTAGTTATTATCTTGAACACTTGCTATACATCAATTTTAAGTATGGGGAGTTCCAATTAGGGCGGAGCAGAGCTCTGCAGAATTCGACAGAGTTTTTATGCAACTCTGCGGAATTCCACATAGTGCAACCCCGCCCAATCCTACTATGTAATACTACCACAATAGGATGTATGACGTTACAACGCATGCTTTTACCACGCATGCCTTTACAACGCGGTTTTTACAACGCATGCCTTTACAACGCACAGTGCTTTGGGGCGCTGGATAGTGAATAGTTTAATTTACTATTCCAACTCCAGTCCCCGTGGATAGTAGGGAAGGTGTTGGATAGTAAATTAAACCTATTCCCTATCCTAGAGCGCCCCCCAGCGCAATGCGTTGTAATGGCTTGCGTTGTAAAAGTTGCGTCGTAAAGGCACTGCGTGGTAAAATGTTGCGTTGTAAAGGATGTTTCCCACCACAATACCCCAAAGATGGTCCTTGGATTCACACTAATAAATCCTTAGGTCAGTCCTGGTAGTGTGGCAATGATCAGTCAGGCTTTACTAGAGGAACATGTGTCAACATGAACGATAAGTAATTAATATGACTCGAGAGTAATCTGACACCAATTTACAAAAATAGACTGTATTTTTATCTTAATTTAGATACCAAAAACAAACGGAATAGCATGCATATAACCGGAGTTACAGATTTTGAAGCCATAGAAAATCATTGCAAAATAATACAGTGACAAGGTAACACTGCAGTCAATGGGAAAAACCACTAGTAACAATTGGTCACTTGCAGATCGAGCTGCTTAGTAGGCTTGCAGGGTGAAGGTGATGTGGGTCCTAGGACCAAGCCAAGACAGTCAGTTCAATTTTACCAGGCCATGGAGCCTGGTTGCAGAATTGTCCTGGCTGCTCCTGGTGCTGAATGGGAGCCGTGGAAGAGCTGCTTTTGCCATTGAAACTGTGCTGTGGGCGGAAAAAGATGCAGAAAGACTGAGTGGTTGCTGATGTCGGTCGAAGGTTGGATGGAGTTTCCTCTTAATGCAACGTCAAGTAAAAGGGTCGGCTGGCAGACTGGTTGCCAACAAGCCCTGGCAGCGGTAAGCACAGCAAAAAGTAGCTTCGACGTGCGGTGTCCAGGAGAAACCGGCAGATGCCTCTTATTTGGTGGGAGGCAGGATTACAGTTCCTAAAAATGCACTAGAACATCTGGATTTAGGAAAACCCCTTGAGGTCCCGCTGGCCAGTAATTTGTCCAATCTGTAGCGTTGCTTAACCAGCAGTTTGCAGGGGACTAAGGCCACAAGTCCAGGGGAGCCTGAGGGTGCTTCAGGCTTCCACATCTGTCTTGGGTACCAGGAGATAGCCTAGGACAAGTCTTGATAAGACCATTCCAAGAGTGTTGAACAGGTGCAGGGTATCCCTTTTTTGCTTTGGGCAAGTCTGGGGATTGATGGTGCGGGTCTCTTCTTCTGTTCTCTTTGATGCAGGTTGTTAAGAACTGAGGTTCAGGGGGGGTTGCTTAAATTCTAGATTTAGGGGAGTTAGGGGTGAGGAAGCTAGCAGTCAATGGGCAGCTAGTCCTTGCAGGTAATACGTCATTGAGGTGAGAAGATCCGGGGGTGTAGGTAAGCTTTCTACTCAGAACTAGGGGTAGGCAGAATTTCCGGAATCGCGTTACGTAAATCTCTGCGAAATGGTAAAAAATCTCAGCGAACACGCAGAAATTCAACGAACACGCGGAATTGCTTGTTCGGGATGCTTTTTTCCTGTTCGCAAATGCTGTTTGCGTGCTCGGGGGGAAATATCTTGCGAACACGCATTTTGAGAACGCGAACAAACAAAAAAATTTGCGAAGTCGCGGAACGCAGAATTCTGGGCAATTTGGGTTCTCCGCGGAACGCGAAATTACCCAAATTCCGCAAGTTCCGCGAGCGGAACGGAATTTACTGCCCAGGCCTACCCAGAACCCTCTATTTTGCCACTTCCAGAGATGACAGAAATCTAATTTCAGTGTACAGACCAGGCTGCTCACACGGAGGTGGTGCTAGCTTTCTGGGGGTGTACTCCTCCTTGATTAGCTAATTTCCCGCCTGTCTAGGTGCAAATGTGCCTAGGGCAGGGGAGGGCTGCTGCCTCCATTGGAAGTCAGCTCTGATGCATAACAGAGGCAGTGCAGCTTTTGAAGCTTACCTTTTGATGTGCCACTTCAGTAGCCTGCTTGGTAACTGGGAGGTGTGACCTCCTTTCTGCCCATGCTTTTCTTTCCTGACTCCTGGGAGAGATCACACTGCCTGGAGAGAGGACAGAACCTTGTCTTGGTGGCAGCAAATGCAGAAAGAGTGGGCTGGTCAGCTAGAGCATAGAGAAGCCAGAGCAACCAGGTGGGCAAACTCTAAGGTAGCCATCTGGGTGCTTGATATATAGCACTCGATCCAAGATTCATGTCAGGGCTGAGAAGACACGCTGTTTGATACCAAACATGACATATCTCGGTGTAATGGCTGGATTTTCTGAGTAGGTGGGATCAGCCCCCAGGGGCCCCTCCAACCCAGCCAGAACGTACTCACCTTCCCTCCTCAGGACTCCTCTATCCAGGCACCTGGTACCTACCTGAGGATGGGGAACTCGCAATATACAAGCTCATATTATTAAAAACACCACTAAATCTATAGGGATACTAAGAATACTCACTGATTACTAGGGATATCCATACCCTACACCACACTTATTCACATCAGTTGGTCTCGCGGCCACCCTGACCCAGACCGTTCTACCCTAGGGCAGATATGACACACAATCCGGTGCGTCTACACACGGGCCTGCAGAACCCAATGCTCCCTTTTCCAAACTGTTCGCAATCCTGCGAAACTACACACTAGTTCGACTACCTAGTGCTCTCATTTACTCAAGCCACAATCCAGTGGGTATCCACACTGATCTCATATTCAGTGCTCTCACTAACGCCGCATATCAACGACGACCACATTCCTATGAACACCTATACATATATATATATATATTGGGAAGTCTCTTCACTAAAGGTCTGCTACTACAATAATATTAATATCTCAGTTGTCTACTCGGGATGAAACTACAATAATAACTTTGAATATAGTTCCAGATTATATAGTGTACTCCCTGCTCTTGGCATCAAAGGTCCACTCACTCCCTATTTATGTGATCACCACTTACCTGATTGGGATTACTCATCCATTCACGTACCTAGTAACTACCTAGGAGATACATTTACCTTCAGTGAACAAGAATACAAGGGGACACGTGCCAGTTTTCTACAAACTGGGGGTTGTTTTATTATAACAATATAAACATTTACACAGATCTGACAAAGACTATAGGTAGAACACACCGCTTGAAAGAGAAGGATTAAACATAACAGGAACACTCCGCTGAAAGGGAAAAGATTAGACATAAAGTGTAAGTGTAACTAATGTGATGAAAACAATATCACCTGATTAGTGTGAAGTCTTGTTCTAGCTGTCATCTGGGTTCCTCTCTCGTCTGTGCCTTGGCTCATCTCAGACTCTCTCTCTCTCCTGCACTCTTGGGTACACCTCTGCGCTGATCGCTCTGTCTCTGGACTCCTCTCCCCCACACGGACTGTCTCCACCTTCTATCTTCAATCTTAATGGTTCCTGCCGCTCTGATCACCGTTCATTCCACTAGCTTATTCACTCTGTCTCTGCGCCAATGTCCAATTAACTCCATCTGCTCCCATAGGTTAGTCCACGATCTCTCCTCCGTCTCTTCTAAAAGGCATTACTTCAGACTCCAGCTATTCACACCTCCTCCTGATAAGCAACTGCTTCTGACTGCTTCCTTCAGTTCCAGCTCACTATTCAACTCAGCTCTTCTCCAGCTTGAACCCGCTCTGCTTGACTCCCTCTGCTCGACTCTCTGGCTGACTGACCCTCTGCTTGACTGACTGACTCCGCCTCCGCACTTCACAAATATAGAATGCTGTTTCCTCATGGAAAGTTCCAGCCATCAGCCTGCCGCCCACCAGGTCTCTGCATCACCTCGCATCAAGGACACACACCCAGCCGGCCGGCCTTTTGTTGTGTCTTCTACACAGAGAATAATACAGCCTACCGATAAGGGCTGGCCCAGACCGGTTCTCTCCAAGTGAAAAACAGCCTTAACTATAAACTTTGCCTTTGCCCTAAAAAGCCTCTCAGCTTCATCAAGATGGAGTCCCTCTAGCTCTAGGCCTGTAGGCCTGAAAGGGGTGAAATGCTCCTTAGCTCTGTCAGAATACCTACATAAACCATACCAATGTGTCTAATATGTCAAAGCCAATAGGCAATAGACAGGTTAAAGTCAAGAATAAAGGCATATTAAGCAGCTATCCTCTTCTAGGTCTGGAAAAAAGGGCTTAAAAGGGCCAACACAGGCTAAGAATACCTATACTAGATGCGAGCAAGACTAATGATCTATATCACTGCTAAATAAAGCCAAAAACTCTGCCATTACACTCGGCGGTATCATAATGGAGCTGCCAACCTCGAGAATGCCCGGGTGGCGGCCCATGTTATCCTATGGACCGCTAACACTTATAATAAACTCCAATGGGGAATGCCACTATAGGGACATATTGGCTTACACCTATATGTACTCATCTTTAATAAACTGCATTCTGCCTCCTGGGCTCAGGGGGCCTTCCTTATGGGCGCCTAACATTTATTAAAAATAGTGTATTGTACCACACATGGTGAGGGTACATTCAAGTTTGAGCAGTTTTCACTGCTCTTGCAGTCTGAAAGGGCAGGCCTGCAGTCAGAAGTTTACTTGGGTCACTCAGGGTAGCACAAAAGCGTGCTGCAGCCCTGGAGACCTTTTTACCACCTATGCCCTGGATACCCCTGGTACTATATACTAGGGACTTATAAGGGAGCAAGTCTTTGCCAATTTGGGATTACCAAGTCGAACATAACAGTTTTGGGACAGAGCACAGGCACTGGGGTCTGGGCAACAGACTCCAGTGCACTATCAGAGTCA
Organism: Lissotriton vulgaris; assembly: GCF_964263255.1. Classification (NCBI taxonomy): domain Eukaryota; kingdom Metazoa; phylum Chordata; class Amphibia; order Caudata; family Salamandridae; genus Lissotriton; species Lissotriton vulgaris. The sequence continues at coordinate 1,180,216,669 of NC_141693.1, read as the reverse complement.
TACCCATCAGCATTTGGAGCAAAAAGTGGGGGTGACCATATAAAAAGGGCACTTTCCCACTGAACGAAACTTAGGAGAGATATGGTTAATTTTACTTACTTTTCAAATAGGGACTGAAACTTCAACACTGAAGCAGATGCCAGAAGTCCTACAACCATCTCTTGGTTCACTTCAATCTCAGTGAAATACAGGTTTCTCAATGCCAACGAAAAAGCTTCAATCAGGGAAAAGAAGAAGGAAACTGTTACTGGAGAAAGATAACCAAATATCAACAATTTGAAAAATAAACTAGTTTTTAGTAGAAAGAACTGCAATATACCCGAAACACACATGTTCTTGTCCAAAAGACAGCTTTAGTGATTAACATGCAGTTAATGTAGGACAGCTCCAATATAATAGTACTACGAATATTTAACTTCTCTTGACAAGCTTTTAAAGAAGAAACTACCAGGTTGGAGGTCACAGAGGAAGGGGAGGCATATTGTATTATAGCTTTCAAAACACCCGCCTCAAATTTTATTGAATTTATGTGACGGAACTCTGAAGAGGAACATAGTAGATACAAACCACCCCATACAAAGATCTAACAATCATAGAGAATATCCAAGGTTCTAAAAAGCTTTAATTTAACAATTTACCAAAGTGTCCTTTGTGCCTTCAGTGAAAAGATGAAGAGTTATATAAAAAAGTTAATTTGTATACATCAAAGTAAGAATACGACAATTCAAATAGATAATAAATAAGAGGAAAAAAATGGCCATTTAAAAAAAAAAACATTCTAAACCTCTATGGCATAATAACGAATAGACCTTAATAAAGCTTTAGAAAACACTTTAAAAAGTTACAAATTCTATTACAAAATATTTAATTCGGAGGTAAATAAAGTGACTGTAATACTGCTGAATGCAAAATCAACAGTTGATGGAAAGAATGCAGAACAATGTCATACATTCAACCAAGTACAGAGATCTGGGCCTAAATCCATCGTTTTTTTTGCTCACCATTCCAACCCAGTTCAGACATGGCCATATGCAAATCCGCCTTGACCCTGTGCCTCATGGGAACAGTCCAGCCCGAACTGCCAAGCCATGCCTTCCCTGGACCGGATTCGCTTCCGTGGACCCGATTCAATAATCATGAATTCCCATTGAGGCATAGGCCTTGTAACTAACCAGGACACCTTTGTGCTGATTCTGATATCCGGAGGGGGGCGAGGTGCAATCTCTAGTCAACATGGGACTACAGTCCATGTCTTGAGACATGTATATTAAGTGGTGGCAGCGGTATTTCTGAGTGATAATACTAATTGATCTTGAGAGTCTTCACATTTCATTGTGCCTATGTGGTGGGCGCTACAGTTGGAAACAGCAGTGTCATTACCTGCTGTGAAAGTCATCAACTTCAACAAAGATTGTGACTGCTCTGAAAAAGGAGAAGATACTTTTTAAAGGAAACAACTTCAAACTATTTTCAAAAACCCAACAGTGTTATCAACATCCCCTACCTGTAAAAGCACTGTAAGCATGGGAACAACACTATGACACTTGGATCTAGTTCCAGGTTCTGCTTGGGCAAAGGAGGGAGTGCTGAGCAGAGTATGTAATGAATACTGATATCCAGGGCTAGTATAGTTGACAACTAGTCTCCCAGAATCATCTGAAGTCTATGCTATCTTGCTGGAAAAGCTGTTGATCTGCCTGAGATCCTGTCTCTCCTGCTGAGGCGAAGGAATGCCTGACCCTGCAGGAAGATCAAGCTTTGTATGCAGCAAACCTGACAGCCTGAGAGAATGAGCATTACATTTAAATCCGCTAGCAGAAAAAGTTGTTTTGTGCTGACTCTTCCAAAATCTGATACTGTAGTCTGAGGACCTATGACTATCAACGGTGGCTGGTCTCCTTACTGTTTAAGCAGAAGAGACCACCTGGGATTGTGTGGCTGTTCTACCGCAGCTACTGCACTACTCAAACAACATTAGGATAATGAGAGGGACTGGTGTACAGCCTTTTGAATTACGGACTCACCGTTGAACCTTACCTCATAGGGATTGGTAACAACTACCAGCGGGTCTTGTTAACCAGGTTGAGATTTAGTAACTGACACTATGTGGTAGCTTTTCCTAAAACTGACAGACATCCAATGATTCTTGCCCCGTGGCCATGTGATCATTTATCTGTACAATTTACTTTGAACTTAATGTTGTTTTGTAAATTTTACAGTTCTTTTAGGAAAAACCTTTTACTTCCACTTTGAAAGGATACTAATATTAGAGATTATAAAACAGCTGTGGATTATCTGTAAACTCGAGCATCTTCAAGTGTCTGTTTGACCATTGCAAGTTACATTCAGCACATTCATAAGCACAGGAATTATGTCTTGTTAAGTGACAATCAAACTTTACCTTGAAATGCTGCTATTCTTTATGAACTGATATGCTGAGCCTGTGTCTAATTGGACTTGCCCACTTGTTGAGCTTTTCTGATCGTGCTATGTTGGTATTTCCTGTGTTTATGTACATGACACCTTATGAAGCTTTTTTACTTGTTTTTATACCAGAACCCTTAGACGTGATGATAGTCTTCCTTGTCCTATGCACACAACACTTTATAATATTTTCACAGATTGATATTGGAATAGTGGTGATAGGAGAAGATAAAGTTTAGCTAACTACACGGTGAGAGCTGGATAGTGTCCATGAAGTGCACCCACCTTGATGAAATTTTGACTACAGGGGGTCATCCCCAACATCTTGCTAGTTTCAGCGTTGTAGAATATGAAACTTGATCACCGAGTGTGTGTTATACAGGGGAGCCCCCTGCTTGGAAGTAATGCATTCCAAGGATACCTAATTCAGGTTCAGAGGTTAACACACTTTGGGATCCAAAGGGTCCTGATGAATGCCGGTGTGACCCAACACTGTGGGCACGTATCAGATTGCAGCAACATGTCGACACTTTGGCAGTAAGGAGGGGTGAAGGAAACCTATGTCTTCTCCTATCCCCACCATCCTTCATGTTTAGACCTAGTCGGAGGGCCCAGGAATAAAATTTCGAGAGGGGGACACTTTCAAGCTAGTTTTAACCTTCACTGCACTTTTCTAAGGGATTCCCTACTTTTATGTTTGTATTGTTTTCCCCTCCCTTTTGATCCATCCCTGGCGTTGGTATGCACAGGGGTGTGTTGAAGCAAGCCCAATGATGAAGCTTGTCACAGTTTCGTGAGTGAGGGCAGTAATTTTTTCAATAAGCACGTGCCACCTTTGTATTTCATTTCCCTACTCCTTTGTGTGTCTTATAGTCATTTAATAGGGGAGGTCGGAGTAGGGAAATATTGCCTCTCCTCTTTCTAAGTGTATGAGATTGAGTATTCACAAGTGCCAGATTTATCCGGTAAAGTCAATCATGAGCTGTGCTCCTTCCTACTTGTTTCTAAATGGGTATTTTTCTTCTTTATGCAATGAAGCCCTGAAAGAACTTTTTTAGAGTGGAACTCCATTGAACTGATTTTGCACATGCCATAGCAAACTCACACCCGTGCCATAACCCCGCCTAGTTATTTTGCGTGGTTAAAACCCAGTGGCACCTGTATTAGAACCATGTGCCTGATTGACCTTACTTCGTGTAGTATTATATTTTGGTGTGCAAACTTCTCTTTTTCTATAAAAGGCATCTTTGGGCTGGACAGCATGTACTGACTCTGTTTCATTACTATTTGATTTCTGAGCCGCTTGACTCCTTCACTGGTCCCAACATTAGGGAAGTATATGTCCACTGCATGATCAATAGTTGTGTATGTCTTCCCTGAATGCCTTCGCGTACAGACTTACATTGTGACCCTGGCATTACAATAATCTAGCATGCACAGTTGTACACAGAGGACTAGGCCTGTATGGTACTGCAGTATCCAGAACCCTTTCGGTGACAGAGTTGTGCGCGAGTGCCCACATAGAAGGCATTGGATTACTATCCAAGCTCTAGAATTATCATATAAAGAAGTGGAGCAAGTACACCTTGATTGGTGAATCAAGAGTGTGACCAGACCATTTTTCTCTGTGTGATGGACAGATGAATTTACAGGCCCGCTCGTATAAAGTTCTCGTTATGTGAAAGCCAGAACCTTGGGATGACAACCTGTGTGGATGTCCAGAGCATGCATATAGAGTGAGTGTGCATCACATGTGTGAGGGTTGGACTCTGTGCGTTGTGTTAGTGGAAGTTCCAGTGGGCTCCATTTTCAATGCATCTGGCTTAACATAGCACAAGATGCTGGATGAGGACAGCTTCCTCAAGTTTTAGAGCTGTACTGCCTGTTGTCCCAGGCTTTAAAGTTAGGACGAATGGACAAAGGGCTTTCTTTAGCAATTTCATGAGAGCATAGTTAGCAAATAGCTGCTGAGTTCTTCAGGAGCACTGGGATTTGGTAGATTGAACAGGGGATGAGAAGGACAGCAGTTACTGTCGTTCAAGATAAGTATATTCATACCCAGGGCTTGTACTTTTGTCTGTTCCCAATTACTGCTTCAGGAATGTGGTTGACATCCTGGTGCAGAGATCTCACCCTTCATTATACTTATGTTTTGGATGCTTCTGCTTGGAGCCAACACCATTGCTACCAGCTGTGATAGCCATCACTTCCCTCAAAGTCTGCGCCAATGTGCAGCCAGAAAATTATATTTTGAAGAGAAGTGACCCAAGCATATTCTGAAGCCTTAGACAATGGATAGACATCCCTTGTCTGGGAAATATATGCAAAAGTAGGATTCAAACCACCTCATTTTGTTCAAACCCAAAGTACTTGAGGATCTACTGTGCATCCAGGACTGGTCTGTGCTGGACCAGTATCCCATCGGTAAGAGGACATTGCCTGAAGTCTCCAGCTTCTGCTGGAGTTGCTGAGGGTCTGCCTGAAGTATCTAGAAGTCTGCATGCCTAATAAGAGAGGGGAGGGTTGTAATTCTCCCTGCTAGAGGAGAGACTGTTTAAGAGGGGAAGCCCAGCATTGTTCCGAAATTTGGAGCACCAAGAAAAAGCCAACCCTTTAAGAGCCAGGAACAAACTGAGCCATGGAGGGGTCCCTACAATCCCAAAGTGTGATTCTCGTGTGAACCACACCAAGACTGTTATAGAGCAAGTACCACTGTAATGCCTGGCAGTCTACCAAAGGCTCGAAAGTTCTGGGGCAGCCACTGCCAACAAGAGGGAGACTGAAACTGTGACTCTTCTAAGGTGGAAACCCGTGTTCAACCTGAAGATGACTGCAACTGCTGATTATGCCTGAAACTGGACAGAAGGCAGTCACTACCAAATATGTAGGTTGCTAGGCAGAAGCGCCTCACAGATCAACTCCTGTGCTGCTGTGGCCCCCTCAGAGGAGGAGCTGCAGTCAGGAGAGTGGGAGACCACCACTGGGCCACTAACGCTGCATTAATGACCAGGGGGTAAACTTGGGACGTAGTTGACCAGGGACATTAGACTCCATGGGGCTTACTTGACCTGGGACAACAAACCAACACATTAAACAGGTCAGCCATGCACAGTTGAGACTTTTGCCACAGGGGAAATAGAAATTGAATTAAGATTGCATTTGACCTGTGGGAGAATTTGATGGTGTTTGTATCTGTGCCTCTTCTGTCACAAACGTACTTATTGTACTGCCTAGCCAACAAAAGAACCAACTGTTTTCATGGCAGAAAGAGAAATTGCTCCTCCAGGAAGACTTATATGGATACCTGCAGTGAGACTGGAAGGAGATGAGAGAAATGTGGAGAGTGGAGACCTTGGATCTATTGGGTAAGAGTTGCCAAAAGAAGTATTGAAGGTGATGCTTCACGAGTCAGCAAAATGTCTGCGTATTATGAATCCAAAGCTTTAGGAAGTGTTCTTCTATTCAGCTCTTTAACCCTGCTTTGACACTACATGGTAGTTCACTGTGGAACGATGTGACACTGAGGGATGCCTCAGTGGCATAACTGCTATCAATGCTACACATCTCGCCACCATGGCCATACATGACTAAGAGAACCTCTCTTTTTATGGATGTGTCTTTTCTCAGGTGCATGTCTCTTCTTAGTCCATTCCCTCTGAGACAGCATGAGGTGTAATGATAGTAGGGGCTCCTCCTCCACAAACTTCAGAGCCTTCATGAAATGAACATCTGATGCCAACAATGACCTATCTACCGGTCCTGGAGTAGAATTTTCTGTTTTTCCTAAAGTGTTTTCCTAGATATTGTCTGCTATTGCTATCAAGCTTCAAGACAGTGATCCTCAGGTAGGCAGAGGATGCAGAGGTCTTGAGGATTAGAGTGAAGTTTTCTTTCAGCTACAGGAAGGGAAGTTGCCAAAAACGGATAGCATTTTGTGAAAAACTAAAAACAATTCCTGGAAGATGTAAGACATTTCTTACGAAACACTCCTATGAGAAAAACAACTTTCACCGTGAAGCTTTCTGTTCTGTTTATAAAGATCAAAGTGAGAAAGAAAGTCCGGTGCCTTCGGATTCTTTCATCGGGTGCTCATTTAACAGCGAGCGATAGGGGATAATAGAATTCTGCAAGACTATTGTTCCTTAAATGCGCAGGGTCAGTTTTCCAGTGTAAAGTTTTGCAGCATCTATATCAACACTGTCATGCTTTTCCTGTCAAAAAGGTTTGTGAAAGATCTCCATGGTCTTTGCAAACAGCATTATTCAGGTTGCAAAATGTTTATTTTTTTTTAAATTGTGCTTTTTACCAAAAACGTTCTATTTATTTTTTTTAACAACTCTATGACCCTGTACATGGGCAGGTCAATTCGGGATCCCCTAGAGGAATATCCTACCTACATTTTCTAATTCTACCACTTTCTATTCACAATGGGAGGAAATGTATAGTTTTCTCCACACTTGCCCTAATTTTGCCCGGACTAGTGCCACAGGGGATGAGCGTGTATTGCAAATCCACAGTCATTCTAATCAACACATATGCTATGTATGGCTCTCACGGAGAGCCTCTATAGTTTATTTCAGTTTCTGAATCTCATAACCCACTGCAATTACATCAGAAAGTTGATAACCTAACTGGTTGTTGTTGGACTTGGCCCTTAAGGCAGGTTCACCCCTAATCTTTTTGCTTTAGATCTGTGATCTGTGTGGATGATTTTCTGGTCTGTGCGCACTTTTTCTCTGTGTCCCAGAGTAAAGTGCGTGCATGTAGTTAGGCTGGCCTGCTCTCCCATAGGGATGCATGGGGAATGTCTGTGTCCCTAGTAATTCCTGATGTGTGGGGAGTGCATGCTCGAATTTGGTATGTGCGAGTTCGTGGGAATGAATGCTTTGCAATGGTGTATGTGGCATGTGTGTGTCATGAGTAGAAATGCCATTTCTGGGACTTGGCATATTACTGTAAAATATGCCTGCAGTGTGATTGGCTGGAGCTGGCTGGTGAGCCTGGCTCCAGGAAGGCTGGATGGGTCTGCCCGGTGGTGAGTGTGAGATTAGCATGCTTGATGGCTTGGGAGGAGTGCACTTGGTCCCTGATGGGCCTGAACTTTCCCCAGACAATGCTGGCTCCACCCCCTGTAGTGCGACTGATGACCCTAGCACTGCCAGTGAATAGAGAGGGTGGTTGAGGTAAACAGATTACTTCAAAACCAGCTGCGACTGGTTTTTCCCCCACCCTGCACCCTGAGAAAAAGGGGTTTTTATGTATAAGAAGGGGCTGTGTCCCCATACAATTTGTCCTGTCTTTGGTTTCCTTCCAGGATCTTTCCAGAGGGGGCTGCTGCTGCTGGGGCCAAGAGGACCGCCACTTGGCTGTCTCCCTGCCTGGAGACCCAGTGTGCTGGCTCTGGCCCTGCCTTGCCCCCCTGCCTGCCTCCAGACCCTGCTGGAGCTTTTGCTGTGCCTGGAAGCGCTTTTAACTGATTTATAGCGCTAGGAGCGCTTTCCTTGTGCCCCAGCGCTCAATAGCGCTTTGCTTATCTTTCTAGCGCTGGGAGCGCTTTCTTCAGCCCCTAAGCGCTTGGGAGCGCTTTATTTGCATTGCCGGTGCTCACCCGGCATTGGAGCTGAATTGCCGATTTTCTTGACGAGCGAGTGCCCACCTCGCTTTATTTTTAATTTGAGAGCCGGTGCCCACCCGGCATTGCCCCGTACTTGGATTTTGTAATTACCACGAGGGAGCCCACTCCTCGGGTACTGAGAGCCCGCCTGCCTGCCTGGTGCGAGCCGCCGCGCTGCCCGCGGCGACCCGGAAGTCTTTGGCCGACCGGCCAATCGCTGTGCGGCCCCCTCGAGGCCGACCGGAAGTCCCGCCCCGCAGCCGAGCAGCGCGAAGGAGGAAGCAGCCGGCTCTGCCCTCGAGGCTCCCGGAGTGAAAGGGAGCCCCACGTCGACCACAAGAGGAGAGGAGCGGCCGCCGCTGCAGAGACCCGGTGAGTGCCTGCACAGGAGAGGGGCGTCGGGACACATTGTCGGTGTCCGCCCCTCCCCCGTAGCGCGATCTTGCGCGCACTACTGTGTGAAGCCCGAGGGCTTCAGGGGGCATTTCTCTTGATGCAGAGTCCCCCGTGAGGGACTCCAACGCCCCCCTATTTGTGCTACGAGAGCCACGAGGCTCTGAGGGCCATTCTGTTCTTGAGTCCCCCGTGAGGGACTCCAACGCCCCATTTGTCCTTTGTGAGAGCCCAGAGAGGCTCATGACCCGCAGTTGATCCCGAGCCCAGCGAGGCTCATTGCCCACATCGTTGAGAGCCCTGAGAGAGGCTCTGGGGGCATTTTCCATGATTTAGAGCGCTGAGCTCTACCTTGCACATTTGTTCAGCGAGCCCTGAGAGGCTCTAGGGGGACACAGGCAGCTAGTTGGTTGTAGCCCCGTGGCTCCCACACTGTGTCTCCCCACCTTGTTCTTGAGCCCTCCTGGCTCCAACGTTGCCCTAACTTTACCTGCATCAGTTGCCCAGCACTTTGTGGGCAACTGCTACGTTTAGGTTTGTGTGCTGTGCTGCCTGCACAGCTTCCCTGACACTGAGACTCAGGGCATTCCGCCCCTTTCGAGGCCAGTTGGCCTGAGGGACCTTTTTGAGTGCTGTGCTTTGTGCACCCCGCGCATTGTAATTTCTGTGTTTGTGATTCTTGCGCAAAATGTTCTAATCTGCACCTCTGTGTTTAATACCTCATGTGCAATTGTTGACATCCCATTTTATGTTTATCCACTCTGCTAAATGTGACCTGCATAGAGGATTGGTGATGTCCCACTTTATGTTTATCCACTCTGCTAAATGTGACCTGCATAGAGGATTGGTGATGTCCCATTTTATGGTTATCCACTTTGCTAAATGTGACCTGCATAGAGGATTGGTGATGTCCCATTTTATGTTTAGGTTTCCTTCCCTTTGCTAAGAGTGAACTGCTTAGGTGTTGGTATTCCTTCCTTAGGTCCTGATGAGAAGGTCCTAGTTACCTGCGTGATTGCCTACAGTGTGTTAGGGTTGCGTAGGAGGTCTTTACTCTGTTCCAGTGATTACTGGATGTGTGTTGCATTTATAATTTTGGTGCTAATCATTCTAATGTTTATGTCCTAAGTGTGTACCTACCAGTAGTATTTTCTGACAAGTGCCTACCCCTGACAGTGGTCCATGTGGCCCTGTCCTGTACATAATTCCCCTTGTAAATTCTGCCCGTGCCCCTGGCACATTGTAAAGTTTGTGTGTTATCTAATGTGTTTTGTTTATTATAAAACAAAGGCTATTTTTTATATATAACCTTGTGTGGAGTCTTCTTTGTGGTGGGCCTTGGGTGTTGTTGCTGGGGTGCGTGCGCAAATACTTAACTCATACCGCTTCCAAGTTTAGCCTAGACTGCTCGCGCCACGTTACCTAGAGGGTGAGCGGGGGTTACCTTGGTGTGTGACTCCTTTCCCTGACATTAGAAATGGTGATCCCTGACTGACCTTGACGCGAGTCTTGGCCGGCCAGGGTCCCGTTTCTAACAGTTGTGATATCATAAAAGCCTTCCAGGTCAGGCCAGGCCTCCCAGAGAGCCTGTCAGTGTAGTCCTGCTTGGCTGCTTTGACTTAAACCAAAGGGAAAATGAAGCAGGGAAAGTGGTGGGAGGGTTTGGCCAATGACGGTGGCTACGTTTTTCTCTTTTAACCTTTGGGACACAAATACATAACTGAGGCTATATTATGTATGGCTCCCCCATCACTCCTCTGCATAGCAATTGAAAGCAAGTGGAGATTACTTTGGGGGCCATACATAGCCAAATTTAGATGAGTAACAAGTGAATTATGGGGATGTTTTTCACCTTGGGGTTGAGCTTCCCTCTCGTTGTCTACTTGATGTCACTCAGAACCCCAAGGTGAAAAACATCCCCGCAATCCACTGTTACCCATCTATAATTCTATATGTTGCTGCTGAATAAATAATGTACCCCTCATTCTAAATCAAAGAATGTCTACTCAAGCCCTACCCTTACCTTCATGACACAACCTGGCTTATTTTTGCTTATAAAGGCCGAATGTAGTTGTGGAACACCCAAGGTAAAGTGTATTAACATTTGTACATTACCTACTTTGGTGACTAGTTCATCCTTTACATCCAGGCTGATCGTCACTTTCTCCCCTGACATCTTTCTCAGGCTGTATTCTGAGTGGCTTTGCTTGAAGGCAGAGGGATACAACATGTTTGTGCTTCCTGCTGTGAAAATTAATGCATTTTGCGTCAGACTTGAAATCTTGCCGTACCACCTCTCGAAGACACTGTGTGAGCCAGCTTTACAAACCAACTCTCTGAACGAGCTACAATATCTGAGCTGGCTTTACAAACCTGCTCCCTGAATCTACGAGCAGTACCAGGCAACTAGAACCATCTGGTCAACCAGGTTATCAGATTTCTAATTCTAGTCTCTGACCAACCAGAAGTGTATGAGCCAGATATCCAAAACAGCTTTCAAAACCCCATCTTTCATGAACAGAAAAATAGAGCAGAAATTAAAACAGGATCTCTGTGCCAGTTATGAAAATCAAGTCTATGAACTAACTTTTCAAACCAATCCTTTATACCATCCTTTTGAAGTACATTTTTCAACCAGTTTGTCACAGTTATAATGTTCATAATACAGTTATAGGAGAGTTCGATTTCAGTTCTCATTATCCAACTACTGTTTAGCAATCACTCAATACATCCTTAAAGTTAAAAACAAAAAACATGAAAAGATTACTGAAAATAGCAAAAAGCTTTACAACAATCTACTTATAATAGGCATGTTGTTCAAACCACGATAAAATAGAATACAAATGGTTACATTTAACAAAATTGGAATTCCAAGTTTCATCCATCAAGTGGAATGTTCTTTCTTATACAATAAGCATTGGCAAAGTAAACAGACCTGGGTGTTGGCTGTAGACCTTTCAATACTGCCGAAGCTTGCTTGCTTTGATGTTTTCTTGTCAAACTTTATCATAAACAATTTAAATATGGTCATTTATATAAGCACATGCAGGTACAAGCAAGGGCGAACATCTTTGAATATTTTTTTATAACAAAGCTATACAAAACCCCCATATAGGTAGCAATGTGAGTCTGCACAGATACACCTGCAAGGACAACCATATGCGAATATGTTTTGTTTTACTTTTGTAAGACCTTTAAAAATGGCTGGCTGTGTATTATATTCAAATAATGTGAGGATCTTGCTCCTGAAGAAATAGGATTCAAGAAGAAAGAGTGCAGAGCAATATGTTAGTTTAGATGAAAGCATGAAGAGATCTTGAGGAATAATCTAGGGTTTCTATGTATTACTGACCTGTTGTAATTGAAAAATAGAACAAAGTTTGTCCATTGTGAAGGTCACGGAACAAGCTTACGTATGCCAGTGCTAGAATCAGAGCCTTTATTCAAGATCAAAACTGAGAATCTTGTGGATGGACACAAATAAGCTCTGATAGTTTAGTGAATAGTTGCATGAAAGTCAGAAGTTAATGCAATGCGGAGTTCCGTAAAATACCATTCATGAAATCCTCATAATGAGTTGCAACAAAATACATGCAGCGAATGATAAATGTCTAAACAAAGACTACTAGAAGATTAGTGGTCACAAAAGTGTACTACAAAGAAATTGGCTAAATACTCGACATAAGGCAGGAGTTCATGTGGTTGGGAAGACACAGTGTGGAGTTCCTGTCAAAGACCACTTCAGCTTGCGTCAACATCTGTTTACAATAATAAGGGATGTTTTGAAGTGGAAACACCATGTGCTCCACATGTTCAGGTGCCATCAGGCTGAGAGACACTGTATCAGAGCAGGACATAGAATTCTGTTTTTTCCATATCAAGAATAAAACAAGCATTTGCAATGCAATTGGTCTCGCATTCGTGAAAGTTTGAGTTTTTGAATGTGAAATTATTTTTTTGCTATTTATGTTTAATTATTTGTAGTGGAATGGATGTATGTTGTTGGTAGTGGAATTATGTGGTTTGAATTGGAATTATTAGTTGCGGAATAGTATGCAATAGCTTTTTGCCTATGTTATCTATACTACTAGTATAAAGAGAGAACAGAAACCTTTTGGCAAGGTAAACTCGGGAACCACAGTGCCAATCCACACACCCAATACATTGTTGAAATCCTCAGGGTGTGTAGAGGGACATAGGCAACATAAAATAAAAATAAAAACGTAAATTAAAAAATTAAAATTTACAAACAAAGTAGTCCCCTAAAACTAGCGCCGGCCGCGACGTAGCACTGACCGCGACCTAGACGTGCGTGATGACGACAGGGGGGGAGGAGCGGTGACGAGCGGCGAGAAGTAGTGGTGAAGTCCGTAGCTCGGGGAGGAGCGGCGGCTCAGGTAAGGCGAGGTGGGAGGCGGGAGACGGTCTGGGCAATGTCGGGGCGGGCGGGGGCCAGGGAGTGGCGGTGAAGTCCGGAGCGCGGCTCAGGTAAGGCAGAGGCGGGAGGCGGGAGGCAGGCGGGCGGGAAGCGGGAGGCAGGCGGGCGGGGGGCGGGAGGTGGTCTAGGCAATGTTGGGGCGGGCGGGGGCTGGCCGGGACTGCACAAAAGCCGAAAATGCTGCCCCCAGCCCCCTTCTGCACCGGGCAACGCCGGGGCAGGCTGCTAGTTAATAATAAGTTAATGTAAATAAAAATAAGGCAAGAATGCCGCCGAATAGGAGCTCTTCCAGGGAGCTCCTGGGTTGGGGATGACCAAATCCGTAGTTATCCCCTTGTTAACCCGACTATCCGCCATCCTCAATCCTGCATCTCATCCCTTCTACACACTACTGTACTGAAGCTCACTCTCCTATCCGTTTACCTGCTGTATCATTGTCCCCCGGGTCGGTTGGACATTGCCTCCTCTGCTACCATTCCTGTTGGTGTGACCTGGAAGGGGTGAAGTTTGTGCATCCCATAGGAGAGCCCATCAAGAGGAATCTTCTGCTCTGGAGCTGGACTGGCGGTGCTGAGTAGACGCCTGGCCGCGGTGGTGTATGGATGACCGGGACCCACACGGATGACCGGGGGAGTGTGTTGTAATCTTCCTCCTTCCTTTACCCTTGAAACATTCCTCCTCCCTCCTTCCTCTTGGAACGTTCCTCCAGAGTTCACTGTAGAATGTTGTAGAGCCTGTCAGGTAAGGAGAGTGGATGACAGAATAAAGACGTTTGTACTCACCTCTGCCTCAGAGTACTTCTTCACAACACTGGCGACGAATTGGCACAGGGGACCAGCTCTGTCATCTCCCCTTTCAGTACTCTCTCCGTTTTGTACATTCACATGCTGATCCTACAAACCTGCACGGCGTGTTCCTGAGAAGAATACTTTGGACTCTGTGAATGAAGTCTGGATCCAGGTGTTCTCATTCCGCTGAGAAGCTTACTTGCACCATCCCCCGTTTTTTTTTCAATATCTGCACTGGCGTTGATCTGCACTGAGGACAGTGAGTTATCTCCCCTTCAAGTATCACTCTGTCTCGGCCAGCTGTCAATTCAAAGATTGTCGAATCCAGAGCTGGTGAGCCTGTGAACTTTGCTTGCACTTCATCTACTTGACGTCAAATGTCATTTGCTGTTCCCTGCTGAAGGTGGTGTTTCCTACGATCGGTATTCTCATTTTTCATGGAACCACCTTTCTCATCGACACAGGAGAGAGGTGTTCATCAGTGCTGGGTCCGCGCTGCACGCCTGCATGTCTGCTGCCTCATAGTGCCTCAGAAGAGTGCCTCAAGTGTCTGCCCATGGTCTCCTCAACCAGCACACCGTCAAGCGCAGGACAAGGCGTCAGCTACTTCGGGTCCCTGATTGAATCTCCCTCAGCTGCCTTTACCTCGGGTACCTTAGTTTCTACGAGGTGTTCATCGGTGCTGGGTCCGCACTGCTTTCCTATTGCCTGCTGCCTCATACTGCCTCAGAGGTTCGCTTCAGCTGCAATGTTCCACGTCCTCCTCATCCAGGTATTCTATGATCTCCTCATCGTGCGGGGTCCGCACTGTCTAGTCTGTATGTATGCTGCCTTTTAGAGCCTCAGAGGATCACTTCAGCACCAACGTTTCGCAGCCTCTCAATCCAGCACACCTTTACACGCAGGAGTCAACTACGTTGTGCCCCTGAGTAAACTTCCTGCGAGGTTTTCACCTCAGGCATTTCCCGATTTATGAGGTACCTTTGCCCGGTGAACTATCTCCCAGCATGCTTATGAGCGCCTCCGGGGCACCAACCGGTAGGGGACCTGTCTTTACTGCCGCTTCCTCCCGAGCATCCCCGGCGCTCCAACCACTGAGGGGCAGGTCCTTTGTTTTCCTGTTTCCTGCTGGATTAAATACGCATAAAGGAGACCTTGCCGACTGCTCCGGTTACCTCTGTCCAAGTAAGGTCTTTCCATTGCCAATATAGATCGTTTGTCTCGTGGTGACTCCCTCACCACTGTGTGTTAACCTATTCATTTTGCACTACCGGCAGGGGGGCTGACTCCTTTTGACGGTGTCCAGGACTGTCCAGGACTATGTGGGGAACACAGTCAGGGACTTTGGCAAGGGCTGGGAATTGGGTAGAAAACTTACACAGGAAGAAGAGTACAGCGCTGCCCAGGATCATACAGGGAGTCAGAGGAGAAACAGGGATCCAAAGGGGAAGCCTGTACAAGTGAACACGATGGGTAAGACTCAGAAAGGAAGGGCACTCACAAGGCAATTTAGCATTCAGAATAACTACACCCAAGACGAATGTGCAAGACATTTTTATGAAACAACATTAACAATAAAGGGGGGGTGGTGTAAAGGACTCAGGAGCTCCACAAGGTAAGACTGAAGCTCAGTAAGTTTCTTTCCCACAATTGCTGTTACAGATACTGACTGCACATACCCACATGTAGGATATGCATGCAAATGCATGGTCTGTGGTACCTATGGTGATGTTATAAATGTAACTCAAAGACAATACAGTGAACAAGAAACACCACCTAGGTAGTCAGCTGTGCCCACGGATCCTGGTGATCAAACAGGAACACGCAAGGCAGTAACAGCAAGGGGGTAGAACTAAACACAAGCACAATAGACAAGGAGCTAGCAAGGAGGAGTGCTTAACATGAAAGGAAGGAACTCACAGGGTACACTTGGCAGAAAGCAGGTAACAAACATACATGGTAACAGAAGTAAGACAGCAGAATAGAAAGACAGCAAACTAGAACTGGAACCAAGGAAATGGGAAGAAAGGCAGGGATTGGAAATGGATACACAGAAGGGGGGGGCTACAAGGGCACACAAGAATAGTGCAGGTTAAGGAATCAAGAAAACAAAATAGCATAGAAGGCAGTGCTGGGGCAGGAACAAGAAGTGAGCTAAGGCTCAGGAGTCAAGGCAGCACTACACAGTGCCGGTTCAGGAACAGGCAATTGCCAAAGCTTCAGGAGTCAAGGTAGCACTGCAGGCAGTGCTAGTTCAGGAAACAGGGAAACTACTTTGGCTCAGGAGTCAAGGTAGCACTACAGGCAGGCTTGTTCAAGAAATAGGACATAGCGACAGCTCAGGAGTCAAGGAGTCAAGAGAGCACTGCAAATAGTGTAAATCAGGAACAAGAAATAGCTGAAGCCCAGGTACAGGAACAAAGAATAACTATAGCTCAGGAACTCGGGAAACAAGAGCACTGCAGGCAGTGCTAATTTAGGGGACTACGGTTCTGGGGAGGGACTGGACGAAGGATTGCCCTACGACACTCACCAGGTCGTATACTCGATTCCTCTGACCACTGAGGGATCTACAGCAATTATATGAGCACTTTTTTGGTCCTGATGAATTGCCTTAGTGGCAAGAAACATGTTGACCATACGTTCACTAAGGGTTGAATGAGGTTCGATTACTTTAACTGTCTCGCATCAATACCCCTTATAGTTCCTTTTAATAAAGCAGTGAGCCATGCCATTAAAATTTTGCCCTATGGACTCTACTGACTTTTTTTAGACTACACTCACGCTCACTATTGCACTTTTTTAGGCCCCTCACACCCACACACCCTTTGGCTAAGGAATAAAAGATCCCCGCCAAAGTGCAGCATCCGTTGTTGCCCGACAGGCATTGCACCGCCAGTCTGTCGCAGGGGCAGGATACCGATGATGACGCTGGACAATCACCGGGTGGGATGACAATAGTCGTCCAACCGGTGACCTGTGTGAGGTATCCCTAATTCCGTAAAGGGTTCACAACATTCACTTTTTCTGTTTAACTCTATGAGAGAGAGGTTAGTGTTAGTCATTTAGTTGACTTTTCCCGGGGAACTCTGTACTTTTTGTTGTTGGTTAGACTTTCTGGGACATGTACATTGGACCCCGTTAAATATTGTCCAGTTTTTGCTTCCCCCTTGTTGATACAAGTGCTAATTTAGGTACAAGGAATAGCTATAGCTAAGGAACTAAGGAAACAAGGTAGCACTGCAAGCAGTGCTAATTCAGGAAAAGGGAAACGGCTGCAGTACAGGAACAAGGAATACTAAGGCTCAAGGGTCAAGGTAGCACTGCAGGCAGCGCTAATTCAGGAACGAGGAAAACAGCAGCAGGTCAGGAACAAGGCATAACTAAAGCTCAGGAAACAAGAATAGCAAAAGCTCACGGAGCACTGGAAACAAGGCTCATTCTCACCGGTAAACAGCTACAATGACCAACCTTGGCCTGAAGGGAGCTGGGGGTTTTAAGAGCTCACAGTAATCACATGCAGCAGGTGTGAGCAGGCTAGCAGCAGCCTGCCACAGGTGAGCTGAATACCTCCACCCATCCTTGGCCTGCAGGGGTGGAGGCAAAGCAGTGAGCAGGGAATTCTGGGTAATGGAGTTTCAGGCATGAGTAGGTTGGCTTCAAGTATAAGTAGGCTGGCTTTCACAAAACCCGGCATGGATTGGGAATGGATGTCAGTTCCCAATAACTGTCCAAATGACTGTAAATCAGGATTTTCATGCAGTGGAGGGTCTGGAAGCTTATTAGAAGACTGGAAAGTCCCACTATGTGGCCTCCTGGTGGTGGGTACGAGAGCACAGGGAGCGAATCGTGACAGACGGCATTTTGCTGAGTGTCTCTGGCGCTCATGTGTCACTGTTCCACTACTCTGCAAGGTAATCGTGACTGGTGTACCTTTATTCTGCATTTCATGTAAGATTATTTAGTTCTGTGACTTTCTGGGCCCTGGGCTATATGTTGTGGATCTGACAAATACACCAGAGTCATCATTAAAATTGAAGATCTAGCGCCCTTGTGTGTCCAGTGGTGCTCTTCACAGAAGCTGGCATCGATAATTTTTTTACTTGTGCTGAGGCGATCCTCCGGTGCCCATCAGCCTCTGCTGGCCTTGCCACAGCTCCGCTGTTCCTGGGCCCATCAGCCCACGCCCGCGCTGCTCACAGCTCCGCTGTTTCCCGCTACCATCAGCCCCGCCGGCCCTGCTTCTTTTCTCCTCAAGCTCAGTTCCATCAACGAATTAGTAATAACTTCCATTTAAAATATATGTTGCTGAAGTCTGCACTTCAAAATAGTGAGCAATGTGTGTGGCTGTACACCTGGTTTGGTGCGTTTACTTCGGTGATACGCACACTATTCCTACAGAAGACATTGTTTTGTTAGTTGCGTACTGAGATATGCACTCCTTCCTACAGAAGACATTGCTTACGAAATGTCTGTAATTGCTATTATACCACTTGTGGGGACAGTTTGCTATGTACTTCAATGACACTGGTATTTAGCTACAAGTCGGTGAAGTTTTTTTTACTCAATTGTACTCTGTTTATATGTAATTTTGCACTGGTTCCCCTGCCACAGGCCTATCCAGAGGACCGGCTCACCTTTATCAATGATCCAAGTTACTTTGCATGTTTCAAGTAATTAAAGCGTCCAAAAGTTGGACTACCACCACTAATGTTGTGAATCTCTTTAGATTGTAGCAGCTTACTAGAGGAGGTTACCATATAGTAATCTTCTTCAGAAGACACAGTACTCTTATCCCTTGAGTAGTCCACTTACCGCACACCACCCTACCAGTTGTAGCTCGGTATTGGTTCCCTCCATTCTGACCTTTGAATAGCTCCTGTGGCAGGTTGCTAGTAAACTACCTTTACCACTATGGCTTACAAGGTATGAGCCAACCTCCTCCATTCCTAAATGAAATCGGGGAACCGGAAATCCACTGGAAGGAATAGCTAAATCTATTTGCCTCATACTTCATTGCCATAAGTGGCGAGAGGTATTCTACAGTGCGCAAACAACACATATTTTTGCATAACCTAGGCATTCAAGGTAGGAAGATATATGACACCTTACCTGAACCAGAGCTAGAAGAGGATGAGGAGGGTATGGACGAGTTTAAAGTTACCCTGTTAAAATTAGAGGCACATTTTGGTGACAGGGTAAACATAGTTTTTGAGTGGCATAGGTTATTTACCCGCATCCAAGATAAACAGGAATCTGTCATCATTTACATAGCGGCACTCAGAGGCCTGGCCCAATTATGCGACTTTGGTGAACTCAACGATTCACTTATCAGGGACCAACTGGTCAGGTGTACAAATAATAGTCGGATCCAAGGAAAACTACTGGCAAAAAACCCCACCTTGAAAGAAGCAGTTAGCATAGCTGTCTCTGTATAACACACTGCCAAGTGTATCAAAGAAATGAAGACCCCCCAATAAACTCGTAGCTAATGTTTGTAATAGCAGTGGTGTGCAGGACAATTGCAGTGATAATGAGGTGTTCAAAGTTAGGCCCGTGAAGTCAAGGGTAACAATTCTGTCAGAGAATCGGAGAGGTTAAAATGCTATAGATGTGGCAGCAGCAATCATCTTGCCAATGATGTGCGTTGTACTGCCCGCAATGTCACATGTGTAAAATGCAACAAGAAGCGAGAACAGTCAAGTTAAAGTAGTGTACAGTGAAGGTGACTTGTCCTCTAAGTACGTGTTCCAAGTAAAAGCTAGAGACGAACATACTTCTCCAATTTCTACCGGGCACTCCAATGACCACAGGTCCATTGAATATCCTAAATGTACCATCCTTGTGAATGATAAGCCCATAGATGTGTTTGCTGATTCGTTTGCCCCTGTTACCTTATTTAATATTAATGTCATAAATGAGATATTTTATACCTCCAGTCTCAACATGCTGGAACCTGACCTTTTAGCCGTAGGGTATGCTGAAGAGAGCATCCCATTAGTGGGGATGATAATGGTGGGCATTACTTTCAAAGGGAGAATCATATGGGGCAAAGTGTACATGGTAAGCAAAGGTTCTAATCTGTTGGGTTGGCATCAGCAAAGAGAGTTGGGGATTGTGCTCGATCCAATTAATAAAGATCAAGTCCTCTTAGCTGAGCGGGAGGAGGAAACCAGCAGTAATGTAACTAATTCTTCTGAATTGTCCTCCGGAATAGTCCACCATGTAAATAGTACTGCCTGCAGTGTACCTCCCACGGGAGTGAACATCATTACAAACCAAAGTTCTGTATCTGGAACTGATGGTGTTACAAGTTGGCCTGTAGAGAAAATGTATGCTCAGTCAGGAAATCCTATAGCAGTTCCTAAAATACCATGGACTAAGTTGGCATTGCAAATTATCGGCCGCATGGGACAACTAGGAGTCCTGAAGAGATTTTTGATTGAACTCATGGACTACACTTCTCAATAGATCAAATACAAGTTTGTTCCATGTATCCCAACAAAAACCCTCATCGACTTCTTAAGAGACTCATTAGCATGTGAAGGTGTGCCAGCCTGCATAGTCACCAACAATGGCATCAAGTTCTCTTCCATTAAAATGAAGGCATTTCTAAATGATCTGGGCATCATGCATGAGGATACCACTTTGCAATGCCAAGGGGACAATGACCTCATGAGTAAATCTATACTCTTGATTAAAAGTCTCATTCAAAAAGCTGTTGCCAACAATATAGATGTGGATAAAACGTTAAGAGAAGGCATTTGGGCATATCACACCTCTTCCGACTTGATAACGGGAGTAACCCCTTTTTCTTCCATCAGGGGAAGAGATTCAATTACCAAATCAATTATCTCCTCATTCACCTCGCAATTAGCCTTCATCTTAAATGTAACCCTGTTGTATCCTTCCTCCACCCTGGCAGCAGTGTGTTTCCTGTGCCTTTCGGCCACTGTTTTTTTACCCAGCATCTGATACTGTTTATGCTAGTTTTCCTACATAGGACCTATTTTTTGTCCTTACACCCTCTGCTTCTTCAGAAAATGCCTGGCTACTATTGTAACCCCTTTCCCTCCCCCCTCCTCCCTCCTTCCTCTTGGAATGTTCCTCCAGAGTTCAAAGTAGAATGTTGTAGAGCCTGTCAGTCAAGGAGAGTGGATGACAAAATAAAGACGTTTGTACTCACCTCTGCCTCAGAGTACTTTCTTCACAACAGAGTGCTTGCTGCCACCCAACCTGCAGGTACTGCTAAGGGGCGGTTCTTGATCTTGCCGGGGTACAGCCATTGACGGGCTGTGATTCTGGTGTTATGCCGCTGCACGCCTGCTGCCACGATCCCTGCCGGACCCAGCCGGGGGGCAGACTGCTTACCCACCTCTGACTGCTGCTTGCTCCTCTTGCGTCAGGTAGCCCGTCTGCCTGTGTCTTCAGGATCCGGCTCACAGAGGTCCCCGAGCCCCTCCGTGCTGCATCGACTTGTGCCTCTGCACCCTTGCCTTGCCGCAGGTGAGGCGCGCGTGCCTGACTGAGCACCTCCCGCAGCCTCCCGAGTGCTGGTCTTTCCTGGCAGGCATGGGTCTGCGAGACCGCCCTGCTGCATCAGCATCTGCCTCTGCAGGCCATCATCATGGAAGGAGCCGGTGAGACGCGCATGTCTGACTGAGCTCCTACCGCAGCCTCCCGAGTGCCAGTTTTTCCTGACCTGACCACTTTTAGAAGCTTTCCAGGATTCCCTTTATTCCTCTTGCTCTTCCCCTACTCAAAATGGCAGCCCCAGAAGGAACCTGATCCCTTTGGCCTTCCACCTTGACTACTAGCAGTAAGCAGGGAAAGAGTCCCACACTTTCTCTCTCATTGCTTTCCCCTTTTTAAGTCTTTTAGAGGTGTAGGCGGAGCAGCAAAGCTGCTGCCACGCCTCTGCGAGAGATATTGTTCTAAAAAGGATACTGTAAGCCCCGCCCCTCCTTTCCATTTGGTAGCATCAGCGTTTATGATAAATGCTGTATTCCCATTTGAAAAAAGGGGTTTTGGGTGCCACCCTGTCCGCTTTTCGCACTGCCCCTCCAGACAAGGTAGCCTGCTTTCTGGCTGGCGTAAATACTATTCTTATCTGTTTGTTTAGTTAACAAGCAGATAAGAACATTCTTCACGTCATCTGTGAAGCAGGCACCGAGCACAGAGGCGCACGGGGTCACGGGGAGGGCAGGGGAATCCCAGCAGACTCCCGGATTTGCACGGGCAGCCTCTCCTCCCTTGAGCCCCCCACCCCCCTTGGAGCACACGTCTGCTCAGGGAGCTTCTCCTTGCCCTCACCCTCTCCCTAATAGGAGCACACAAGCTGCTGGCCCTTGCTGGAGAAGGGAACGGTGCCCCCGGCCTCATTCACGAGTCTGGAGGTGTCCTTCCCGCCAGCACTGCTCTTTGGCATGAAGGTAAATTACTTGTTCTGAAAGCGAAGACACTGGGGACAAGGTTA
The DNA here is from genome assembly GCF_964263255.1 of Lissotriton vulgaris. Classification (NCBI taxonomy): domain Eukaryota; kingdom Metazoa; phylum Chordata; class Amphibia; order Caudata; family Salamandridae; genus Lissotriton; species Lissotriton vulgaris. Next base: position 1,180,194,536 of record NC_141693.1, on the reverse strand, counting down.
AAAGGCTGATAATTCGTGTTATACACAGTGTCTAAAAAGGTACATTTTCCCCCTTAAAGTCTTTTAATTCACCTCACCACGCTGTACCTTATCCTCGCCTCTCCTGCGCTCCTCTCTCCGTCCATTTCAATCCCCTCTCCTAACCCCCCTCCTTCCCACTCCCTTCGGCTTCTGGGACCAGTGAGACCCTGCTCTATCTGATGAAGATGTATTTCTTATCTGTAAAATCTAATGAAGCCAGGAGATTCCTGCGTCTGTCTATTAACCTCCCTTACCCAGTGCGTGCCCCCACACTACAACAATGCCACCCAGTTTTTCACTGTCACATCCCCCGCTGGCACCCACCGAGGTTGCCACCCCAATTGTCTCATCGCTGTCCACGTAGCTCCCTCTGAATCACTACACCCTCCCCTTCATGCATCTGCAGTCCTGAAACAAAGAATGAGAGAGAGGGGCACGGGGAAAAATAAAGAGGGGTGCACGGGAGACGAGAGAAACAGATAAAGAGAGATAGTGACGTGAAACACAGACAAACGGAACCCGATAGAGATAGAAACTGAAATGACAAACACAGCAAAATAGAAATACAGTCCGGTGACAGAGACAGAGTGCCAGAGCAATAAACCCGAGGAGAAACACAGAATAAATGAGGACACCGCACACACGCCACAAGAAATAGCTGTGGGCAAAGCCCTAAAGAGATTCACTAGTTCATGTCCGGCATATAGAGTATGCAGTTCCACTGGTGTGCAAGGGAATATTACCCAGACGTCTGTCATCAGCCAACAAAACACCTCTAATACTAAAGCGAACCTACCCTAATTTAGGCTTTAACAGAAAGGGTCCAACATATGCATGTTCAAGACTTCAATGGCTCAAATGTAGCTGTGAAGCAAGGGGGCACTGTACAGGAAAGAGGCCACAATATGGCAGGCAGGTGAGTGTAGGAGGCCCAGGTGGAGGGAAACTGTAATATATGTGATATACTACAGAGCTTATACCAGATCTCATCTACTGAAAGTTAAACCATTGCTTCAGAACTGTTGTTCAAGCCCTTGTACTCTTGCATCTGGATGGTGGTAGCGCCTTTGTAGATGGTCTTGCAGACTCCACACTAAACAAGCATTTGCAATGCACTAGGTCTCGTATTAGCAAAGTTTGATGTTGTTGGTATTGTAAATGGCATTGTTTTTTATCTATTTGTTTTTAAAAGCGTCCGTGGTACATTATTTATTTTAATTTTATGTAGCACTATGTTCCAACATTTTAGACGTCGCATCGCTAAAAGTTACAGCGGTTACAGAAAACGGCATGTTGCTTTAGTAACTGGGTTTTAATAATGTAATGAATAAACGTCTGTATTGTAAAAAAAAGGCCGCCATTGGAAATAACAATGCCTTTTATTTTTTTTTATGGCAGTCCTTGAATTACCCCCCTTGCCCTTCCTCTTGGTCTGCCAGCAATAAGAAGAGAAAGAGGCCTATGCTACCTCCGGTACCTAGAAACAAGAATAGGACTTTGAGGTCTGGTCGCCTCTTACAGCAAAGCGGCCATCTTTAAGCGTCCTCACTCACAGTACACAGGGCTTTGAGGCTGAGAATCTGGCAATTCTACTATACACAAAATAATCAGAGAAAACTGAACCCGTTATGTCAACATAAATGTGCTCTTTGCAGACTTGAATAATGACAACAGGGCTGACCCATGAGCCTCAAAGGTAAGGATTAAATGGGAAATAATGGTTCTCAATGTATAACCATAGCAGAACAGTGGCTTCTCTTCTCTTAGTGTTTATCCCCTTAAAAAGGCAGGACCACATGAGTATCATTATTGGGGGTACTCAACATGATTGAAGCAGCCATCTTTAAACGTCCTCATGCACACAAAAGAGGGCTTTGAAGCTGGGATTATGGTCCTTCTCTTAGGATCCCAGTAGCATTTTCGTTGGACCTTGTTGCGTTCACCTGACATGTCAGATAATTCCTACAACTCTGGTTAGGGTACTCTCCAGTTTCTTAGCTTCCTGGCGTCTCTACTCTCCGATTATTTGCACCTCACTTCATCTTTCCTAGGAAAGTCACTGTGTAAGCTGCTAGCTATTCCTATTTCGGCTTAACTCGCTTTTTCTCGCCCAATTTTCCACAGTCTAGTGAACTCACCACGATAGCTGAAAGAATCAAGAATCATTATGTTCAACTTTTCTCCCCACCCCCTTCTTCTCTCTCTCACAAACATGGCATGATCTTGCCTGAGAGCTGAAAGAGGTAACTACTACACTATTTTATACTCAACCTATTCAAGACCGCCACAAAACCTTCAAGCATAATCTTCTGAGAAGGCACCCTGAGACCCTGCTCTCCGACCCATACTAAAACATGTAAAAGGGCACCATTGTAGATGCTTTTTAAACCACAGAGATTCTATCAAAAAAGTGAAAAAGTGATGATTTTTTATTTTTATTTATTACCCTTTCTGAAAAAGTGCTAGGCTCTCTCTTACACATGGAAAGATGGGAGCACAATGTGCTTGTTAAAATACCCCTCACACACTAAAAAACCGTTAGTGTCATGCTTCATCATAGGGGTCTTCCCGCCCCTATATCGGGACGGGGCGTGCTACGACCAGACGAAATACGCGGGAGCACTAAGATGTGACAGAGGCTATGTGTAGGTGCATGGGTATCAGTGAGAGTGTAGGGACCTAACACTAGTGAGTGTGCAAAAAGTGAAAAAATGGAAAAGATGTTAAAAATTCCCTGCTTAGTAGAAAAAAACAAATTTATTAACTTCTCTAGCTGGGAACATTAAGAAGGGGTTGTGTGGTAGAGCATTAGCTGCTACCTTTTTGACTAGGTAGCAGCTAATGCTCTACCACACAACCCCTTCTTAATGTTCCCAGCTAGAGAAGTTAATAAATTTGTTTTTTTCTACTAAGCCAGGGAATTTTTAACATCTTTTCCATTTTTTCACTTTTTGCACACTCACTAGTGTTAGGTCCCTACACTCTCACTGATACCCATGCACCTACACATAGCCTCTGTCACATCTTAGTGCTCCCGCGTATTTCGTCTGGTCGTAGCACGCCCCGTCCCGTTATAGGGGCGGGAAGACCCCTATGATGAAGCATGACACTAACGGTTTTTTAGTGTGTGAGGGGTATTTTAACAAGCACATTGTGCTCCCATCTTTCCATGTGTAAGAGAGAGCCTAGCACTTTTTCAGAAAGGGTAATAAATAAAAATAAAAAATCATCACTTTTTCACTTTTTTGATAGAATCTCTGTGGTTTAAAAAGTTTTGCTTTGGAGGGTGATTCTATCAGTACCTCTACGCTTCTCCTTTCTGGTTTGGAGGCACCATTGTAGATGACCTAATATTTTACACCAGGAGAACAGCACTATGGTGAGCAGCCTTAATGAACCGAGTATACGTTATTGAAACCAGAAACATTCCGTATGGCACCAAAATTTTGATCGCTCCTTCACTACACCTAAGAGCGGACCTTAACATTCCAATCTATAAAACTGGCACCGTTCTGATCCAACCACCAAATAAGGATCTCAGGAAATTCAATGTTCACTTCACCACCCTTAGAGAGCAGGTGCAGGGCTTTAATCCTTTAACGCACCCATAGCACCCTCTGCCTCAATCTAGCTCAAATCGGTACAATGTACACTACAGTGCAAAGCCAGCAGTGCGGGGTAAAGACCTCACGCTTCCCACTACCAGAACAGAAGCCCCCTCCTTAAGCCCCGTACTAGCCTCTCCCAGAGAATTGCATGGCTCTAATCTCCCCAAAGTGATGTCCCTACAGCATGGTAGTCAGGGCAGCATATCCCTTAAATCCATTAGGGTAACAACCACTCCCCCATTCCCCTAATAAGGCTACACCTGCTACCCCATCACCTGCCCTTCATCCCAATCCCTCATGGATAACGGCAAGCACACATTCCCCCAGAGCTCATCGCCTACCCACCCTACAGGCCCTTTGGCCACCCGGCTGAGCGAGACAGGCCCTTCGCACTCCTATCCTCACAAAAATGCAGCCATTAGGAGATCGAACTCAAACTCCTCCGCCAGAATTTGCGAATCCACTAGCAGACCAAGCCCTGATCCACAGGTCCTTTCGCCTCTAGTTCAGTCTACACTAATGGACCTGGAATCTCTGAACCTACAAACAGCCACTATAGCTCAGAGCATCCATAATGATATCCTCGAATTGAAGAGCATCCTTTACCTCACTAAACACTCTCTCTCTATAATCAAGCACACTCAAAAATCTGTACTCAATTCCCTAACTAAGCCCTTCCTTCAACCGATGGCTCTGGCCAATTGACACTATCCCCCTCACAGACAACTTAGCTACCTATCGGAGGATGAAATACTAGATCTTCTATTATCCTATGAAGGAAATCCGGCCACTCCCTCTCCCCCTGACAAGAAAGACGATAACAAAATTCATACGGTCACAATCAACACAAATAGAACGTCCACACTTAGAAACAGAAGGGTAAACAGCAACAACTTAAAGCATATACCCTTATCCACTCCAACTCTCAGCACACCCCCAGGGAACTCAGTCTCACCTTCTCCGGTCTCCTACTCTATTGCCGATTGGCATTGAAACATGCGTCCGACATTGCTGATCTCATACTGAGTCATGATATTGACATAGCAATCCTAACCAAATCTTGGCTTGACGATACATCCTCACCCTGCATGGACCTATTGGTTCCTCCTAACTACAACAACGTAAGGTTGGATAGACAAACAAAAAAAGGAGGAGGTATCGCTTACATCCGCTCTGACCTCTGTTACCCAACTCCATGCCGACTTTCTTGACTCTTGCGAATATCTCGCACTCTCCATAAGCAATGACTCTAACCAGCTGTTCAAATTGCACTCCTTCTACCACCCCCCTGCCGGGTAAGAATGACCTATACATCGACCACCTCATGCAAATCATTGCAGAAAAAACCTCTACCCACTACAATGATATATTCCTTGGTGACTTCAATCTTCACTGGAATGACCTCACTGACAATCAGGACAACATACTCAAAGACTTCTTAGCCGACCAATCACTCTCCCAAGCCTGCACCCTACCAACTCAAATGAAAGGCTCCACATTGGACTGGATCATCTTGAAGGAAATGACGGTCAGGCTAACCTCAATTGCTCGTTGCCACTTGTCAGACCACCACGCTATTACCTTCCTAATACAGGGTGTACATAAGGAAAGATCAGTGTAATCAATGAAACTGAAAATGTGGCTCAGGGACTCAAAAACCTTGACCATGAGCAGCTGGCAGCTGACGGATCCCCCCTCACAACAAGCTATTTATTGTTTGCAATCTTACAGAGCACTACAACTCAACAATGTCGGATATATTTGACTCTCTTGCTCCGCCTAAACTAAAAAGAATTCAGGTTAAATACAAAAATCCCTGGTTCAATGGGGCACTAAACAAGGAAAGGAGAATTCTTCGGCTAACAGAAAGGAAATAGAGACAACACACCTCCTCCCCCAGCTTAAACTTCTCAGAAAGGCCAGAAATGAGTACACCAAGAGCATTCGCAAATCAAAAAAAAAATCTTTAGTCTGGAAATGGAGAGGGCTAAGAATAGACCTCGCAAGCTCTTTAAAATGGTAAAACAACCATCGAACAAACTGGCAAAAATCGCTCAAGAAGTAACTAAATCCCTAAATAACTGTGATGAGTTCACCTCCTTCTTTGAAACCAAAATCATTTCCCTGGGAAACGAGCTGAATTCTGCTGATAATGCCCATTCTCTTCTTCCGGCGTCACTATCCAACGTCTCCACTCACCTCCACCAGGCAGCACCCAAAGACCAAGCTCACTGGTCTACCTTCGACCTATACGAGGACTATATCATCTCGAAAATCTTAGCATCCATTAAACCGAATAACCACTTCAATGACCAGCTCCCTTCTAACTGCTTGTCCGCAACCAACCAAGTTATCATACCCATTTGGATCACAATAAGCAATACTTCTCTAACTCAAGGGTCTATACTTGACTCTAAAAGCTGGGCAAGTCATCCCCATCTTTCAAAAACACCCACTCTGAATCCTGCTGAACCAGACAATTTCAGACATATATCTAATATTCCACTTCTAGCTAAAGTTCTTGAGATATGCATGGAACAACAACTTAGCCAACACATCACCAAATTCAACCTTCTAGTCATATGCCAATCACGCTTCAGGCCAGATCACAGTACTGAAACTACCATTCTCCACATAGTAGATGACGCCTTTCTAGCCCTAGACCAGGACAATACGTGTCTCTTAATTCTACTGGACCTATCATCGGCGTTCAACATAGTCACCCATGAGAAGTTACTGGAAAGTCTTGAAAATAAAATGGGATTAGGGGTAGCCATCCTTGAATGGTTTAAATCCTTACTTCGTAACCGCTCCCAAAGATTCTTAGTTAATCTAAAGCTATCCACTCCTTCTCAAATCATGATCAGAGTCCCCCAAGGTTCAACTCTCTCCCCTATGCTTTTTAACCTCTACATGGAACCTTTAGCTGAAATTATGTGTATTGCCATCATCTCCTTCCACATGTATGCAGATGACACACAGATCTACAGCAAAATATCATCTCTAGAAGAGATCAAAACAATGAACAAGGCTCTAAAACTAACTGTGCAATGGCTTGCTAGCATTCAGCTCCAGCTGAATGCGCAAAAAACTGAATTCCTGCTAATCTCCCCTCAAAAAGTTTGACTGACATACTGGGATGGACTAACTCTATCACCGCGCTGAACTGCACCCCAACCATAGTGGACTCAGCCAAATCACCAGGAATCACAATTGACAAGAACTTGAATATGAGAGCCCTCATCAACACCTTAGGCAAAAATGCAAGGCTTCACCTGAGCTACCATAGAAAACGAAGACCATTCCTAGACACATAGGACCTTAAAATGGCAGTTCAGGCACTAGATATTTCTAGGATCGAGTATGGATACTCTACCCTCTCCGCACTACCAAAGATCTCAAAGGCTCCCCTAAAAGCTTGTCTCATTGCAGCTGCAAGACTCCTAACAGGTTCAAAAACAATTCGACCACATCTCTCCGCACCTCAAAGCGATGAACTGGTCTGCCAGGGCTTATGTTCTGAAACCTTCCCTCTTCCAAAAGAAGAAAACATACAACAGTACAACAGAGCTTTCTCTCGGGCCGCACCCATAATCAGGATCTCACTTGTTCCAGAATCTGGAACTCGCTTGTTCCAGAATGGGCAACGTCATTCTTCTGACGTAGGCCACCCAACGTCAGAAGAATACCATGCTTATCTAGATTCATAAAGGAAGCAAAGCGTTTCCTAATGGAAAAATTCTTTCCTTACTTAACTCTCTCAGCACATTTCCAGCTCAGCTGTCTAGCAATATGCTCTCTTTTTGACCTCTACCAGTGTATGCCAATCTGGACTTCCTTGATGTAGCCTATGCAATGTCTTTTATCATGGTTGTTGCTATTCCCTTTTGCTTCCTTCGCACTTCTCTGTCACTTTATGGATTAGAGTTTGGTGCTGTACAATCTGTCTCTGTTCCTGCTAATGTTTGTTTTTCTCCCTCAAATTGTACCCATGTTGCCTATTCCCTCTCATTGCAATATCCTGTTCATCACGGCAAAACGTTCACATGATTTCGTCTGTTCCGAACTTTTGTAAACATCTTGCTTAGCCTTGTAAAGCGCTCTGATACCCAAATGGGTCACGTTCGCACTCTACAAAACACAAAATAAATAAATTAATGAATTTTTGGTAACTTTTCACTTGGTGAGGGTGGGTGTACTTTGTCCCGAGTCCACAGGATGTCATGGACGCCAAAACCAGAGCATGAAGTGAAAGCAGAGGATTGCTGGCAAATGAGCAGCAAGTAAATTAGAGCGATGTTGGAATCAGCTAATGGTAAGTTCAGGTAAGTAAGGGACAGGTTTATAGCGCTTATTTTCTTTTAATCCATGATGCATATTAAAGGCAGGTGCAACTGGAGCAATGGCTCAGCGAGTTAAACTCACGCTACTCCACTGTGAGCTTAACTTGTTTGACATCTCGAGTGGGCCAAATCAGGCATTCGTCCTTCTAGGGTTGGCAAACTGAACAACCTACCATTTAGAACTCATATAAACTGCAATAACAGCAGGAACCAAGTGTTAAAGAAAACAGTTCTTAATTTTTGAAAGTGTAGCCAATAAGTAACAAATGAATTCCTGCAATAGAAGCATCTGTACAGAAAGCCTCCCTATTATACACACTCAATCAGTCGCAGCGGGCATGATTTGCGGGTGGGGGTGAGGTGGGGGGGGGGGGGGGGGGGTTGTGCAGTGGGGGGCAGTAAAAAAAATATGAAAACTTACCTCGCCTGCCCAATCCGGTCCCGCATCACGTCCCTCTGAGTCCCAGGAAGCAGGCAGCCTCCCTCTCCTCCCCTAAGCCAATCACAACGCTGCAATGGCAGTGTTGTGACTGGCTGGGACGCTGACCACACAGGCGTCTATGGGGTGGCCGTTTTCTCCATTTAAACTGCGTATAACTGGTTTGGTATTCATAATACCATTTTATGTTTCTACATCTCGCAATGCGAGAAAGCAGTGCGGCAAAGCTCCTCCGCCCAAATGGAGCAGCCGCCCCTGCAATCAAGGCCATTTTTGTATTAAATAATAAACACATACAGCTCTTGTTGGGTGCATTATACATTTTAACATGTATCTTTTTATTTTTGGTGTGCCTTACATAAAGTACTGCATCCAGCTGCAGGCACTATTAAGGCTGCACTTTCAATGCAGTTTTTGGGGCTATTTAGTAATGTGCTGTGAGCACACAGCTCCTGTATCGAGAAATTGTCGTGAATTACAGTGGGACCTATAAAGGAAATCACCTATCTCCATGTGAAGAAGCTGGCATTCTAATTCTGGTTTAAAAAATTAAATGGATGGAAAGAATTTGGAAGGCTCAGGTTTTAAATGTGTTCATTGTGTAGGAGTGAACATTTTTACAGTATGAAGCATTGTGTGTAGGGGGTGAATATTTTTAGAGTTTGACGCTGTGGAAACTTGCAAACCATCTTCCTATCGATGCCCAGGCTGCTGGCGCAAACCGCCTTAGTTCCCATGTTGAGTAATTACCAAAATAAAGAGACGGGCGCTGGAAGCAGGAATCAAGAGCAGAGTTTATTACTCATGAGGAGAGCCAGTCATTTCGGACACGAAACACAGTGTCTTTCGGGAGGTGCTCTAACAAGTGAGCTGAGACTCTGGCTTTTTATACTCTACAGAACACATGATAACACAATTAGGACGGTGTGACGCAAAAGGAAAGACATCCCCATAATCCTCGTGGTGATCCTACCCATATACATTCACAATGGGGGCCCTTGACCTGCTGATAAGAGGGGAGGTCAATCACACAACTGAGTGTTTTGCAGGATGTGTACGCCTGATCATAGCCCAAGGGGTGGGGGTGGCTAAGACCAATAGAGGATCCTTTGAAGAGGAGTGACTTCATACAATAAGGGCAGTAAGTGGTATCTCCTGGCTCAGGCGATGGCCTCGGACATATGTGGTCAGCCGGACTCGGGGGAAGAGGGTCATCAAAGGAGTGGTATTAATGCCGCGTGGACAATTGAGTGCGGAGGGAAGGCTTGTCAACAGAGGGGCATTCATGGAAGGGAAGGAGGTGCTGGTCAGGCGCGGCCGTGACCCTCAAGGACAGGGCTCTGCGTAAGAAGAGGGTTTATGACTTGTTTACGTGAGGAGAAGGGAGGGGTAGCCAGGGTGGACACAAGGACAGAGTCACACAGAGAGCGAGAGAGATCTTATGACCCGTACATGAGAGCGGGGGCAGTCAGGTGCAGCTGGGGGAGGGCTATGTCTGCTAAGGCAAAGGATGCCTCTCCAAGATGGAATAGGGGGTTTTGTGCGAGTCAAGGGGGAGAGTTGCCTTTCACAGCGGGGTCGTGCAGAGGGAGAGGGCTTCATGGTTTATGCATGTGAGGGAGAGAGAGATTTTGAATACACGCGGAAGGGGAGCCAGTGATTCTAATCTTAGGCGGGCAAAAAGGGCCAGGGTGCCTAAAATGGCTGTCATGTATACACGGGTACAGGCCTTTGCCGGCAGTAGGATGTAGTTAAATGCTTTACGGTATTTAGGATATGCGCAGGAAGAGGAGTGGGAAAAGGGAAATGAACGTTGCTTATGTACATCAATATGTCTATTTTTCTACAGTCGCCCCTTTTTACATAGCAAAAGTTCATTTTCGTGATCGATGATGGTACATATAAACAGGGATGGTCGCAGAATTAGCATTGTCAATATTAGCATATGGTATATAATCATGGACAGTTGATGTGTTTGGCAGAATACAGCACATAGGAGATTGCATTTGTCGAGTTCCTATCATTTCGAAGCACTACATAGCATAAATGTCTCTGACTAAAAATGTAACCAATGAACAGTTTTGACCAGGTTGATGAGAGCGGAATTCAGCTTAAATACAATATTTCTTCGTCCCAGTGTCTTTTTGTCAGTGAGCCATCACTGGTAGGCTCTAGTCCAAGTACTCTCGTTGGCGCTGTTGAGCACCGGCGGTGGAGCTATGGGTCCAGCTCTGTTCTATCCTTTCGCGTTGCAGGGTGCGGTCAGTCTTCTGCTGTTAGACCACAGTCCTGTTCCCTAAACAATCCGGTTGGCGGCGCCTTATGCTCGGCGCCCACAGTTCTATGGCAGTACCCTATTCCCAGTGGAATGCAGTTCGTTCCTTTTGGCAAAAAGTCACGTGGAGAAGAGGGTGAGTGTGGTTCAAATAGTCGATAGGGGAGAGGGTGGAGCTGGGTCAGAGTTCCTGGGACACGCAAAAAGGGACCAAGGGAGCAAAGGATAACAAGCAGGCAGGCCCGTCAATCGGGCCCAAAGAAGGGGGACGGAGACTCCAGGCACGCGTGGGTTCAGCAGACGGAGGGCTTCAAGGCGGCCCACCGTTTTTCATTTTCCACGTTGAAATTGCGGTCTCGCCCCGTATCCTGTTTTCCTACGGCTCCACCTTTGGTCGAGGTCACACGAGTCCCAAGATCCGCAGCCAGGCTGTACGTCACTTCCGACCCATCTCCTTCGGTGATCGTGAATCTTTGAATAGGTACAAGACAATGTTTCAGTGAAATGGCAAAAGAAGATATCTATGCATGCTGAATTCCTCCCTCAATTATACGCTCATTGGTCATAGTCAGAGGTCCATTACCAAGCAGTGCACGTGTCAGTATTCCTACTGGGCTCATGGCAGGTCTATTCATCGTCTTATTTACAAATCAAGTGAGGTTCCCATCAACTGTGCATTACATCATATTCAGCATTTTACAGAACATTTCCCATCAGGACTGGCTATCCTTTTTGAACAGGGCGGGGGTGCTATTATCGGGAGTCAGGCAAAACAGGGTCTTCTCGAGGGTCAACAACTCCTCATGTGTATCAAGTTTATATTCGGGACAGCAATTGGGGTTTACCGAAAAATGGGGCGGGGATGCTTCGGGCGCTTGCGCTTGGGTGCAAACAAAAGGGGGTGGGGCAATCCGGGCGTTGGGAGTTGGGAGTTCAATCTGGTCGTTGGCGTTCGCCTCTGAAGAACAGACATAAGGTGCCATTGACAAAAAGTTCCCCTATAAGTGGCCAGATTTGGGAGACTTTAGTCGTCTTACCTGTCCTTTCCTTCTCAGCCAATTCAAGTTCATTCATTTTTGCAGAAAGGAGAGGCAGTAATATGGCGAGATACAATTATTTTAAGTTTCGGCCAATTTTCGCTGAACACCTTTGCGTTTAATATATATCAAATCAGACTGATGCCGGTGGGGCACAATTTTTACAAATGAAAGAGAGAGAATAGGCAGACTCTCATAGAGAGTGAGAGTCGCCAGCAATCTAAACGAGCCATTCGGTACACGTATGACATGTAGGGAGAGAGAGAGAGAGAGAGAGAGAGAGAGAGAGACGTGTACAAAAATTGGTCATTTAGTGCGCTCACAACACGGAACAGCAAAGGTTAGGTAACATGCAGATACAGACAGAGGGAAGACATGAATCCGTACATTATACACAAACTCAGACAGGGAGGACGGCACATGTATTACACATATATAAGACATTCACGACAAGACAGGAAACAATTGTTAGCCTACAACATCTGTTTTTATCCGTATATCCTACGTATCTTTACTATCCTGTTTTATCTATGTGCTTGCTCTTTCTACCCTTCCCCCCTTTTCCTTCTCGCTTGTCACGCCTGCGAGCGTTCCCAATTACCAATACTCACACCTCGGCTGGTCGATCAGTGATTAACCTGGTCGTGCTAGTTACCCATGGTTGGATCTTAAGCCATTTTTCTGTTCCCTCCTGTGGTGGGAAGTTCTCCAGGCTGAGGCAACGGCAAGCATTGATCGGGAGAACAGTCGGGCAGCTTGGCTATCTCTATGAGAGTGTGAGAAAGGGGGTAGTGCATTTTGAACATCAGCAATATTTCTAACTTCCTAGACGGGTGGTGCCGTGGCAACCCTTACCTGTATAATTTTTCTTTGTCCTTTCCCTACCTAGTCAAACGTCCAGTTACATTATTTAGCACGTCATTTCTAGTCAATTTTTCGTCATTCAGTACTTGTCCAGTTTCTATGTCAGTCCATCCTCTCAGTCGCTATGTCCTAAGGAGGAACAGTCATGTTAAGCCTACGTCTTTAAAAAGTTTATCTGTTATAACGACTAAACACAGATTTCCCCTTTTCCCTTTTTCGTCGGTGGTCCGACCGTCGCTCTTCCATACTTCAGTCGACGTTCTGACGTGACCTGCAGAAGAAGGAAAAGAAGGGGTAGGGGGGGGGGCAGCATTCAAAGCACATCATCATGCGGTAGTTCGAAAATGTTTTACCTACCATATACTCGCCCTATCTCCTCGTACCGCATTCCCTTGCCCCTTCGGCATTTCAGCCCAGAGGGACCAGTGGTGTCATATAGATAATCATTGACGATCCGAGCATCTACATGAGCTACCTGGTCGTAACCGTCTTTATCGGGTGCAAGGGTGACGGTCAGAAGGCATTTTCTGTGGTGTCATTTTTAAGGGTATCTGAAAACACTTTTCCGGTTGCTTGCGGCACATAAGGTAGCTGCCAAATACCTGATCCCTTTTGATCTACATCCATCATCATACTTAATCTTCGCTCGCAGTAGTAAGGCATTACAAAACTTATTAATGCAACTGCAACGACCATGCTTTCTCCTTCAAAATACTTTTAATAAACGAAATTGGTAGCAGTTCATTTCATAAAGTGCAGCAGTGCAAATAAAATCGTATTGAAATTACCTTACAGAGCAGACATGATGCATGTCAAAAATTCATTATTAATCAATTCATAATTCATTATCCAATACTCATTCTTTATCTAAATTACACCAATTCATTTTCCAACTCATAATCAGTACCCACCCTAAGTCAATTCATTGTCCAAGCACATGCTCAATATCCTTCATATCTACTTTCATTATCCAAAACGTTATATATATATATCTCGGGGTTAAAAAGTTGCAAGGTCACGGTACAATAAAGTTCATTCAAAAACTCTCATTTTGTGTCGGCGCCATTTTGGGTGGGGTCAGGCGAGTTCCAGCACAGTCAGGATGTCTCTAGTCTTGCATGGTTGGCCCAGAGCCTTCCGTTGGGAATTCAAAAAGTTTCGTGCTATAAGGTTAACAGTCTAACAATATGGACAATGAGTCAAAGAGTGGGAAGGGCGGCAACAATTTTCCTACCGGGTCATCCTGGTGTTCCTCCGGAACTGAACAAGTCTGTGCCGTGGCTGCATTTTAGCCAGTTCTAATCCGAGGCTGGCGCCGGCAGGAGTTGCACCGATGTCGTGGTTCCCGGTGAAGGGGGCGGGGGCACCCATGCAGGGGGTCGGGGGCCCCCCGGCTCTTATAGAATCTTCAAGGTCGAGGAGAGGCGATATGGAGCGAGTGCCCGTCCTGGGCAGAAGACCGCTTTATGATGTTGACCCTCTTTAAGTAAGAGCATTGGGGTGTCGCTGGAAGCCTCCACCTGGAGGGAGGTGGGGGAGGGTCGTTCGCGCCGCCTCCCCCTTCCAGCGACCCCGCGCCGTTCCTCGGCTCCGTCGCTTCGATATTGGCCGTGCCAGCCATTGAAGATGGGGGGGGGGTCGGTGGCTGTGGCAAGACATCCCCCCCTTTTCTCGTCGACATGTGGCGGGACTACCTGGAACTGTCCAGGAATTTGACATGTGGCGGGACTACTTGCAAGCGCCGCCATTCTCGCTTTTGGCTTCGGCCTTCTTCGTGGGTCGGACCAGGCGGGAGACAGAAGGGGAGGGGTGGTCGGTGGCTGAGGCAAGACAGCCCCCCCCCGTGGCCCGCAGGGCAGCAGGAGAGAAGGAGAGGACTCTGCCATTCTTTGGACCGCCTGGCCAACATCATCTCCTTCTGACCGTGGCCAGGCGGGCCCCTCGTGCCTCGAGGCCTCGCCCTCCGGATGGGCGTAACCGCGGACCTGTTGCACTTCGGGAGCTTCCGGAATGGGGGTAGGTACCTATTGAATTGTTTCTATCTCACGTGACCGTTATTTGGGCGTGGCGGGCAATGAGGCAGGCATGTTGGGAGCAGGAACAGTCAGTGAAGCCTAGCTGCCTCGTGGCTATTTTTGCTGTCAAACTTTTCGCCATTTTATATTTCTTGTTACGAACTATTTCTAATGTTTCTTATTTTTAGTGAAGTCAAAAGCTCATCAGGGGGTTACTGACTTAGCCTGATTTCCTTTTTATTTTTCTTTCTCTTCCTTAGCGTGTTTCGAGCTAAAGCTTTCTGTTAGTAGGGAACGGTGATCACTTCATATTTTTATGTGTCCTTTTCACTGGGGGGGGGGGTGGTACATCTGGACGGACCAGACGAGTCCCCTCCAATAAATGGTCCGGGGTGGAACGAGATTATCGATCAAAAAGGGGAACATATATTCCTTCATTAGGGTATCATCCTGGACGGACCGAGCGATGTACTTCCATTTACCAGGGTAGCCTCCTGGACGGACCAGTCGGTCTATTTCTACTAAATGGCCCATGAGTAGAGAGCATATGTCCTCCATAAGAGTAGTCTCCTGGGCGGACCATGCGAGCTACCCCACAATAACCAACCAGTGGGGAGTGGGTAGGACTGACGAATTCACAAAGGGGCATAACCTACCCTTTTCTGCTTGCAAAGACTAGATAGAATATCTCTATTCCACGTTGTTTGCAGGCGGAAAATACCTCAAACGAAACAATGCCTGGAACAACAATGTCCAGGTTTTCAATCAATCAGTGGGGAGAAAAACAGGCATGACGGATTACAACGGGGACAAAAGTCTGCATTACCTGCCCTTCGCTATCCAAAAAGGAAGACAGAATATTTCTACTCGTCTCAGTTTGTAGACAGGGAAGATCTCAAAAGAACAACAATCGATTATTAATCGACTTCAAACAATCCAGTGGGGAGAAAGGTAGGCATGACGGCTTAATACCGGGGACAAAAAGTCTACATTACCTACCCTTCTCTATCTGCAAAGAGGGACGACGTTCCTATTCGCCGCTGTTTGCAAACAGAGAATGTCTCGTTCTCAAAAGAGAACCAATATGTCAAGTAGCCCTCAGAGCTAAATGAACCAATACCAACAATGCCAGTATACAAATACTGGTTTTCAATACAAACAATCAATCAATCAGGTGGACAGAGCCACCCTACCAATCAGGCGTAAAAACACCCTACTTAATCTTACCCGGACCGGACCATACGGATAGTTCTTCGACTTCCTCCTCCAGCGCCCGATCGTTCTCTTACTCCATGTAGCATTCCTGTGGGATTCCAGTCAGGACAATAGGTCACTTGAAGAGAGGTCCGTTCAGAATTGGTGAAGTTCTGTCGATCGGCCGCCGGGCGAGGGCCCTCTTAAGGCAGGCATGCCCCGATCATTTAGACGTTCACTTCTTCGTCTGGATCTCTCTTACCGAACCCTATGTCACTGATGGGCCCCGCGTTGGGACGCCAATTGTGGAAACTTGCAAACCATCTTCCTATCGATGCCCAGGCTGCTGGCGCAAACCGCCTTAGTTCCCATGTTGAGTAATTACCAAAATAAAGAGACGGGCGCTGGAAGCAGGAATCAAGAGCAGAGTTTATTACTCATGAGGAGAGCCAGTCATTTCGGACACGAAACACAGTGTCTTTCGGGAGGTGCTCTAACAAGTGAGCTGAGACTCTGGCTTTTTATACTCTACAGAACACATGATAACACAATTAGGACGGTGTGACGCAAAAGGAAAGACATCCCCATAATCCTCGTGGTGATCCTACCCATATACATTCACAATGGGGGCCCTTGACCTGCTGATAAGAGGGGAGGTCAATCACACAACTGAGTGTTTTGCAGGATGTGTACGCCTGATCATAGCCCAAGGGGTGGGGGTGGCTAAGACCAATAGAGGATCCTTTGAAGAGGAGTGACTTCATACAATAAGGGCAGTAAGTGGTATCTCCTGGCTCAGGCGATGGCCTCGGACATATGTGGTCAGCCGGACTCGGGGGAAGAGGGTCATCAAAGGAGTGGTATTAATGCCGCGTGGACAATTGAGTGCGGAGGGAAGGCTTGTCAACAGAGGGGCATTCATGGAAGGGAAGGAGGTGCTGGTCAGGCGCGGCCGTGACCCTCAAGGACAGGGCTCTGCGTAAGAAGAGGGTTTATGACTTGTTTACGTGAGGAGAAGGGAGGGGTAGCCAGGGTGGACACAAGGACAGAGTCACACAGAGAGCGAGAGAGATCTTATGACCCGTACATGAGAGCGGGGGCAGTCAGGTGCAGCTGGGGGAGGGCTATGTCTGCTAAGGCAAAGGATGCCTCTCCAAGATGGAATAGGGGGTTTTGTGCGAGTCAAGGGGGAGAGTTGCCTTTCACAGCGGGGTCGTGCAGAGGGAGAGGGCTTCATGGTTTATGCATGTGAGGGAGAGAGAGATTTTGAATACACGCGGAAGGGGAGCCAGTGATTCTAATCTTAGGCGGGCAAAAAGGGCCAGGGTGCCTAAAATGGCTGTCATGTATACACGGGTACAGGCCTTTGCCGGCAGTAGGATGTAGTTAAATGCTTTACGGTATTTAGGATATGCGCAGGAAGAGGAGTGGGAAAAGGGAAATGAACGTTGCTTATGTACATCAATATGTCTATTTTTCTACAGTGCGAGTGGTCCTTTTTGAAGCCATGACGGGGATTTTTGCAATTATCCATTATGACAATTTATTTTAGGTTTTGCCATCACACAGGCCTTGGGGGGGCTGACGGAACCTGGGCACCTTGCCCAGGAAAAGAATGCTGACTTCAAGTAAGTGCGCTATACAATTGTTGCATTACAATTCTGAAACATCCCTTCCACCTGATTAATGTGGGTGGTTACTGGTTAGCTGTCAGCTGGCAAAATGATAGGTCGTTTATACATTTCTGTCAAGCGTACATTACATTTTAAAGTACTGAAAATGAAGCAAGCAACAATAACAAGCATTTGCAATGCAATAGGTCTCGCATTAGGAAAGTTTGAGCTATTGGTATTGTAGATGACAATTTTTTTATTTATGTGTTGGTTTTGAAAATAGCGAAATTAATATCTTTGCCATTTACAATGCCAATAGTTTAACTTTCGCAAATGTGACACCTATAGCATTTGCAATGCAATATGTGTTGTATTTAGTGACTTAGGTGTATTGATATTACAATGGCTTTTATTTTGGATTTTTAAAAAAATAATTAATATTTAAATAAAAGTCATTGTAATTTATAATGGCAATAGCTTTAACTTTTGTAAATAACCTTTGTGAAGATTATGTTCAGTGTATTTTATTGTGACGAAAATCCAAGAACAGAAGTGAAATATTAACATCTTTTTGTGACATTTGTAATAAAGCTTGAAACATTGAGAGAACATATTTGAACCAGTTGTTGTTGAATGGTTGCAGAGATTGATGCTGTGGTGGCGCTGAGTGATGTTGTGGTGGCGACGAGTGATGCTGTGGCATTCAGTTATGCTGTTGATCCGCATAGTGATGTTGTGGTGGTGCTGAGTGATGTTGTGGTGATGCGATAGAGTGAGTGCGATGGATAGATAGATAAAGTGAGGGCGATAGATAGAGGGAGGGAGATAGATAGATAGAGGGAGGGCGATAGATAGAGTGAGGGCGATAGATAGATAGATAGATTGAGGGCGCTAGATAGATAGATAGATAGATAGATAGATAGATAGACAGACAGACAGACAGATAGATAGATAGATAGATAGATAGATAGATAGATAGATAGATAGATAGATAGATAGATAGATAGATAGATAGATAGATAGATAGATAGATAGATAGATAGATAGATAGATAGAGAGTGAGGGCGATAGATAGATAGATAGATAGATAGATAGATAGATAGATAGATAGATAGATAGATAGATAGATAGATAGATAGATAGATAGATAGATAGATAGATAGATAGATAGATAGATAGATAGATAGATAGATAGAGGGCGATAGAGTGAGGGCGATAGATAGAGCGAGGGCGATAAATAGATAGATAGAGTGAGGGCGATAGATAGATAGATGGAGTGAGGGCGATAGATAGATAGACAGATAGATAGAGTGAGGGCGATAGATAGATAGACAGATAGATAGATAGATAGATAGATAGATAGATAGATAGATAGATAGATAGATAGATAGATAGATAGATAGATAGATAGATAGATAGATAGATAGATAGAGTGATGGCGATAGATAGAGTGAGTGCGATAGAAAGACAGAGTGAGGGCGATAGGTAGATAGACAGATAGATAGAGTGAGGGCGATAGATAGATAGACAGATAGATAGATAGATAGATAGATAGATAGATAGATCGATAGATAGATAGATAGATAGATAGATAGATAGATAGATAGATAGATAGAGAGTGAGGGCGATAGATAGATAGATAGATAGATAGATAGATAGATAGATAGATAGATAGATAGATAGAGGGCGATAGAGTGAGGGCGATAGATAGAGCGAGGGCGATAAATAGATTGATAGAGTGAGGGCGATAGATAGATAGATGGAGTGAGGGCGATAGATAGATAGAGTGAGGGGCGATAGATAGAGTGAGGGTGATAGATAAGAGTGAGGGCGATAGATAGATAGAGTGAGGGCGATAGATAGATAGAGTGAGGGCGATAGATAGATAGAGTGATAGATAGATAGATAGATAGATAGATAGATAGATAGATAGATAGATAGATAGATAGATAGACAGACAGACAGACAGACAGACAGATAGATAGATAGATAGATAGATAGATAGATAGATAGATAGATAGATAGATAGATAGATAGATAGATAGATAGATAGATAGATAGATAGATAGATAGATAGATAGATAGATAGATAGATAGATAGATAGATAGATAGATAGATAGGTAGATAGATAGATAGATAGATAGAGTGAGGGCGATAGGGATGAGAAGGTAATCATATCTGAAGAAATTATTTTTTTGCTACTTATAACATAAAAAGGTGTTTGCACAATCAAATATTCAAGATCTTCTGGGCCCAAATATATATATCCATCCACGTGTTGTTTGATTTTTTTAGGTTTACAATGGACCTTTTAGTACAATTCACATTAACTGCACGCTTTCAAATAAAAAATCAT
Source organism: Lissotriton vulgaris (assembly GCF_964263255.1). Lineage (NCBI taxonomy): Eukaryota > Metazoa > Chordata > Amphibia > Caudata > Salamandridae > Lissotriton > Lissotriton vulgaris. Next base: position 1,180,174,770 of record NC_141693.1, on the reverse strand, counting down.
ACAATCTAACAACAGAACTGCTCAGAAACATATTGAAGAATAATTAGGCAAAAACATCCCACTCAAAGGTGCAAGCAAGCAGATCAATGAATCATGAAATGCAGCTCAACTCAGCAGGAGACAAACCCCAAAATTAGAAAATGTGTTTGCCGCATACGCAGATGACCCAATATTCCACTAAAAGGCCTTTCTCTTTGTGGCAGGCACCACCAAAATGATAGCCAAGGTAACAAGTTAATTGCCGCAGAATGGGGACTAACGGAGGGTCTGTTTGTTAACGCACAGAATTCTGCACAGTATTTTATTTTTCGTGGGGTTTAATGGTAGTAGTAAAGTGTAACTGATGTCATGGGGTGAGTCGGGGATCTGGCAGTACTAGATAAGAAACAAAAGAAAGCTGGTTGGTGGGTAAGCATTATAATCTCCCCCTATGCTGAAAAGAGGTGGGGCAGGGCTGCATTGAATAACAAGCATTTACAATGCAATGGTCTTGGCATTATTAAAGGTAGAGCTATTGGCATTGGTCATAAATAAATGGTATTGTCATTTACAATGGCAATAGGTGAGCATTAGAGAGTAGTGGAAAGTATTCATGGACACAGAGCCACACACACACACAGACAGAGCAGCGCAAACACACACACAGACAGAGCCACTCAAACACACACAGACAGAGCCACACACACACACAGACAGACAGAGCCGCGCACACACACAGACAGAGCCGCGCACACACTCACACAGACAGAGGCACGCAAACACACACAGACAGAGCCACGCACACACACACACATACAGAGCCACGCACACACACACACAGACAGAGCCACACACACATACAGACAGAGCCACGCACACGCACACACAGACACAGAGCCACGCACACACACAGACAGAGCCACGCACACACACAGACAGAGTCACACACTGAAATTGATTTGACTGCCTAATCCTAGGTTCTGATTTGACAGGTTGACTAAAAACAAACAGTCGTATTGGCTGTCGATTTGGCCAATTGTAGGGTTATGAAGTTCAACTAGTAAATTCTCCTCAAAAGTTTCCAAGTCCCCATTTGAAATGTTCTCAAGTTTGATAACAATCTCTTACTAAATGCCCAGCTACAGAATACAGGGGTTACCACGGTTAACCAAATAACTTGACTCAGTTGTTCACTTGACCACGACAAACATGATCAAGGTTAGCCTGTCGCCTCTTCTCAGATGACATATTAGCCACTACAGTTTGCATCGGGGTTGCCCTCTCATCTCTTCCCACCTTCTCGATGGATCCCTTCGAAATGAAGAGGGGGTGCTGACGCGGGCCGGATGACTCGTCCAAAATGTTATCAAGGGGCGCCAGGCAGCCTCACCCCATCTGTTCCAGTGACCACGTCAAGTGTTTGAGCAATTTTACTCTGTAGTTTAATAAATAAGAACATAATTTTAAACACTTACTTGATTAAGTGTTCCCCAAACTATTATTCCACCCGATCTTTTGCTTAACCCTCCTGTGGAGTGCCCGTCCCCGGACCCGTCCAGCATCGCAGATTCGCGGCACTTTTTGTTGTCAGAGCTGAGATCCCCTCTGCGTATGTGCGCAGTTAGTCCTCAGGCAACGTGTTTTATAGCCTCTGTTTTTGTTGGTTATTGATGCCTGTCAGGAGACGCCAGCCCAGTACTCTCTCCCACTATCCTTCGGGGACTCTGGAGGGGGCTTCAACCTCCATCGCGAGCCACTGAGCTCTGATTAGCATCACAGGCACATCTTACCCTCCCCTCCCGGCAGGCTCTTACCCGACGGACCCCTCAAGTATCGCTACATAAGAAGAGAGGCCACCTACCCCCTCAGGGAGCGGGGCGCGCAGTTGTTTACTTAAAGTTCTGGTGAGTGGTACAGCGGTGTCTTCTAGTGATAAAAGTTGGAATAGTGTTGTACTGGATAAACGCTCGTCCTCCCGTGCAAAGCAAAAACACAAGTTGGATATTAAATGGGAGAGCAAGTATTACGTACGTATAAATAACTTCTAATGCATTTTAAACAAAGACAGCGGCGGTGGAGCACATGGCACTTGGCCGAGGGATGCCTTGAAGAATGCAGGCGCACGGAGCGGTATGAGTTACAATGCAAGGCAATACGCCGCTTCCGAGGTCTGGTCTATTATGTCGACATATCTTCCTGGCAGCACTCACCTCCTCTCAGACTTAATCACAGGAAGCTTTGTGTAACCGCTGTCAGATGGCAAATGTTACTCACTCGTACAGGTACACATATTTACTGAGAAAGTCAAATTGGGCACTCGTCGGAGTCAAAATCCTTCAACAACAACAACAACAAGCATTTGCAATGCAATGGTCTCGGCATCATTAAAGGTAGAGCTATTGGCATTGCTCATGACATTTTTTTTCTTTAAATCAAAAATAAATGGGCATTGTCATTAACATTGCCAATACACAGCACTCTGCACTCAACAGCACACAATGCTCTGCACACTTGCTCTGCACTCACTGCTCTGCACACTCACTCTGCACACTCACTACTCTGCATGCACACTCACCACTCTGCACACTCACCACTCTGCACTCACCACTCTGCACTCACCACTCTGCACTCACCACTCTGCACTCACCTCTCTGCACTCACCACTCTGCACTCTGCACTCTGCACTCACCACTCTGCACTCACCACTCTGCACTCACCACTCTGCCCTCACCACTCTGCCCTCACCACTCACCACTTTGCACTCACCACTGGAGTTCTGGACTTTTTGGTTCCGTCCAGAGGTGTCAGGGTACAACACCCAAAGACCCCGGAGTTCCAACCTGCCTTGGTGCACAAATGAACAGAAACACGGGCTTCTCGATGGTGGCGTCAAAGACCAAAGGTTTATTACTGCAGGGACACAGAAGTCACAGATACTACACACGGGCAGTAATCAGGAGCCTGTTCGATTTGTACAAAGTGGGTTGCTCCTTATATACGAAATTTTAAGCTGGGGGCGAATTCTTTACATGTAATACATTCCCAAAACCTTTGTGTCTAAAACAATAAATATTTGGTGTTACACAGGAACCGTCGATAATATCTGAGGCCAAACATTGCGAAGAGAGGGGTTCCCACTAGTTTGTCACAATTCCCTGTCAATATTGCATTCAGGACCCGGACCGCCTCATCGTAAAGTTCGTTACCTCCCCCTAATAAAGATTCAGAAAGAAAGAAACAGAGCCAGGTGTGGAAGATAGAAAAGTGGGATAAGGGATGTTTGTGGGTTGTAAATGGGCAAGGCTACCGGCTTCGGCCGCCTAATCATGATCAGGTACAATGGACACGAAGACCAGTTTGGTAGGGCTGGCCTCGGGCAGAGGAGGTAGCCTTTGTCGAGTCATGCAGCTACAGCGTGATCTGGTTTAAGGTGCACGTGTCATGAAAGAGGTGAATCTCCGGCTAAGGTTACGTGTCCTTAATCGAAATGAAGTGATCAGAGGCTATTGCATATGTGAGGGCAAGAATCACAAAATGGCGGCCATGATCTAAGATGGATGCCATGGGTAGATCAGAAATGTGTTTATAGAAGGAGTGCTCTTGCTCATAGCGTAGCGAAAACACCAGGATATACTAAATGGATCATTTACGGTTCACTGATACCAATATTATATATTTCCGACAAACTTGAAAACACGGGTTCAAGTCGTTACGGAACCGTCACGGAACCTCAGACCCTCCTTTTGCCCTTACATAGGCAATAACTCAGTCTATGTCAGAATCTAGTTCTATGCTCATCAGGTCAGTGACATGCTGTTGTATCATCATCCTTTCTCGTGTCTTTTCTCCAAACGCAGGTGGTTTTCTGAGACAAGTTGCAGCACAAAGACTACACAGAGCAGGACCACACTGGATAATCAGACAACATGAGAATAGGAATACTAAGATGGCACCAATGACCATTAGAACCTTCCATCCCCACGCTGATATCAGAGTCCAAAACCACTCCATGAAGGACCAGTTTCCCTTGTCTACATGTATGGAGTCTGAAATCTTGTGCAACTTAGAGATCGCCTCATAGACCGTTGGAGCATTATTAGGAATAAAGACACAGCAGCTCGATTGGATCATTCTGCATACCCCACCTCGATCTGCAAGTATAACGTCTAGAACCATACGGTTCTGCAACGTCATGAGCCTATCCGCCTGAAGCTCAGCTGTCAGATTGCTAAGGGCACCAGCAGTTTCGGTAATAGTAGATTCAACTACCCGTGTTAGCTGACGTATGTTTCTACTATTGGCCATAGGTCCCCAGAACGGAAGGAAGCCTTTGAAGAAGTCTCCAGCTTCCTGACCAGTGGTATCTTCCTTGCTGAAGACACCTCTCGCTATTCTGGTTCTGTGGTAATCAGATGAAGCAGTGTATGTCGGAGGCAACAATCGAGCAATGTAACATGATCCTGAAAAGTCGGCAGGCAACCATGTATAAGCTCTGTCTCGACAAATGAAGTAGGTACCCCTAGCAGTAAGAAAGGCAGGGGAAGAGTTAGCCGGAAACACATAAGTCTCTACGCACTCACTCCTCCCTAGCTGAGCTCTCGGATTTCTCCCATTACCTTGCAAACAGACCTGACCTCGGTGAGGTACGACCCAGATTGGAGTTGAGCTTTTACGCTTGCTTTCTCCTAAACTAAGGCGATACTCTGAAGTATTCCAACTTAAATATACTCGCAATTCGTCTCTAGGGTAAGATGGAGTATTATTGACGTCCTTGACCATGTCAATAATTCCCTGGACTAAGGCTTTGTTGGCAGAGTTATATTTAGTGGAACGCGGTGGACGTGGAGGATAGGTTTCAAGGGCATAAGCAAAGATGGTTTGGAAGGCCTGAAATGATCCATTATAGCTGTAAGGCAAAACCAGATATGGAATACCTTTATCCATAGTGTGGGGTATCAAGCCACACACCCAGCAGTCTGTAGTGTTAACTACCAGTTGGTGTTGGTGCAAGAGCTGTACAAAAGTGTTGTTAGTGAATTCTGAGCGTCGGGCTTGCTCATGTTCCGGAAATGAGTGAAAAGAGTGTATGGAAGAAACAGTAGAAACAGCAGGATCAAGGGGAGGTACTGTAGAAACTGGCACAAAAATCAAATTTACACTAAAGACGATTCCACCTACCAATGTTGCTAAAATAATCAAAAATGTAATGGCACATTGCATCAAAAAGCATTTGCTATGAAGAATTCTATTAAGTCTGTTTCTGCGAACATAAATCACATTTTCTCGTTGCAGCGCAGGAAGCTCCATCTTCTACAATCCGCTCGCGACCACTGATGATGTGTACGTAGATGAAAATGCCTCTATCAGCCCTGGGAGTTCCCAGAACCAATAGAAAGATCGACCTTGTGTCAGACCCCTGCAGATTCAAACTAGGCACACAGCCACGACCCTACGGCTACCCAGACGGCAAGGCAATTTTTAAAAACAAATAAACAATAGCAAACTTCCTGGCTGAAGGCAAAAAGTTCAATATATCAAAAGCACAATATGCAGTTGCCTGCTTTATTTGTCCATTTTATGGCTTCTTAGGTTGTATCTCTGCTTCGCTGGTACTGTCTGATCGGAAAATAGTGTATCACTAGCAGCTGTTGCAGAGTTTAAGTTCGCAGATAACAAAGTTTCTTCTGATGCTGGAGACAAATGTTCAATGTTCAAAGGAGTCTTTTCTGGAGGAGAGTCAGGTTTGGAAGTGTCAGTAATCAATTCGGCATCGCTGAAAGAGATGAACTTCGGAGTGATTTCAGATTCGGAGGCACCAATTCCCTTTTTCACCCAGCCGTCGTAAGGGAGCGGCAAAGGAACACGCTTTACGTGGGAGGCGTGAATCCAGTGCTTGCGGCCAGCGACACGAACTGCTGTCCTCGTCGCCAGTAAGATCTGAAAAGGCCCCACAAATCTTGGTTGAAGGTTCTTCGTCCTCGCAAAGTTCTTGATTACAATAAAATCACCCGGTTTCAGCTGGTGCCCTGGACTCTCCGGAGGTTTTGGCAAGGCATCGAAAACCTGTTGATGAATAAGACTCAATTTAGCAGTCAAGTCGTAAAGGTAGTCTATCAACATAGGATATTCAATGGAGCAAAATTGTTTAGGCCTCGGCACACCCCAGATATTTGCCGGGCGGCCAAACACAATCTCGTATGGACTAAGCCCTATTCTAGAATGTACTGTTGCTCTCGTTGATAACAAGGCCAAAGGAAGTGCGTCTGGCCAGGCTAAACCTGTGGATGCTTGTATTTTGGCTATTTTTAGCTTGAGGGTGCCATTGTAACCTTCGACTAAACCAGCAGACTGGGGATGGTTTGCACTGTGAAATTTCTGTTTCAGTCCTAGACCGGCACACACACTCTGCATAACTTTCCCTATAAACTCACTTCCGTTATCTGACCATACAATCCGTGGCATTCCATACCTAGGGAAAAATTCCTTGAGAAGAATTTTGGCAGTAGATAGGGCAGTGTTGTCCTTTAGTGGGTATGCTTCTATCCACCTGGAAAAAGCACAGACTACCACCAGGACGTACTTTAGATTGTTGCAGCGTTCCATGTGAATGAAGTCTAACTGAATCACTTCAAAGGGGCAGGACGGAGGAGCGAAATGACCAGCTGGAGTTGTAGTTCCCTTGCCAGGATTATGCATCAAGCACACCATACAATTTTTCACCACTCTCTCTGCACACTTACTTATTCCCTCATTCTTCCAGACCGGAGCTAACATCTTACATATCCCTTTAGAACTTATATGCGCTACTCCATGCGCCATCGTCACTACTGCAAGCACATATGCATCGGGCAACATCCAACGCTGTTGTTCTGTCAAATCAATCCAACATCCATTCGAGTCCAACTTGCCCGTACTTTCTCTCCATACACGTTTCTCTTCCTCAGTCGCTTCTTTCTGAATCTCTTTCACACTTTCCATAGTATCCTCACACATTCCAGACTCAGCAATCCATCTTGCAGACGTGGCAACATACATTCTGCTCATCGTGTCTCTAGCTGTCTGTTTAGCGATTTCGTCAGCAAAGGCATTCCCACGACCAACATCATCCGTGATTGCTCTATGAGCACTGCACTTCACAATCGCAACTTCAGTCGGCAAGGTTAGAGATTCCAACAAGTCGTTAACTAGCTGACCATGCTGGATCTTAGTCCCATGGGACGTAATGAACCCTCTTTCTCTCCACAACCGGCCAAAACTATGGGCCACCCCAAATGCGTACTGACTATCTGTAAACACATTCACTCTCTTTCCTTCAGCTAAAACACACGCTCTCGTTAGAGCTATTAATTCTGCAGCTTGGGCAGAATTCTGACTTACTCTTGCAGTCTCCACAATCGTCTTCAAAGTCGTTACTGCGTAGGCAGCAGTCACATCACCATTCTCCAATTTAAAACATGACCCGTCCACATACAGCGTACCATCCGGATCTGATAGGGGAGTATCTTTCAAATCGATGCGTCCTTTTGTCTCTTCCTCCGTTTTGAAATGGCAATCATGTGGCTCGGAATCACTCGACTCTTGATCAGTCGGCAACAATGTTGCTGGATTCAATACATTGCATCTTTTAATCTGAATATGACTCGCTAGTAATGTCAGCTCGTACCCAGATAATCTCGCACTAGTAAGGTGTTGAGTCTTCGTTCGGTTCATGAGTGTATCCACTGCATGAGGAACCATGACCACTAGCATGTTATTCATCACCAAACCAGCAGATTGTCGAATGGAAACCGCAGCTGCCGCTGTAGCTCTCAAACAACTAGGCAACGCTCTAGCTACCGGATCTAATGTTGATGAAAAATACGCACAAGGGTGTTGTTTATCACCAAACTTCTGTGTCAGAACACTCAACGCGCAACCTTCTCTTTCGTGAACGTAGAGCGTGAATGGCTTACTGTAATCAGGTGTACCCAATACAGGAGCTGAACACAATGCTTTTCGTAATTCAGTAAAACTCTCTTGACATTCATCAGACCATGGCACCGGACTCGGAACATTTTTCCCAGTCAAAGCTACCAATGGCTTCGCTAAAAGAGAAAAATTTGGAATCCACTGCCTACAGTAAGAGGTAATACCTAGAAAGGCACGTACTTCTCTCTGTGTGCGTGGAACACTCATCTGCGTAATTGCTTTTATTCTTTCTGGGGTCAACTTCCTTCCCTCCTTTGACAAGAGATGACCTAGGTAGGTCACTTCTTGGCAGCAGTATTGCATTTTGGAAGGAGACACCTTGTGATTCAAATTAGACAAATGATGCAATAGGGAAACTGTAGCTACTTTGCAAGTTTCCTTGTCATCGGCAGCCACTAGAAGATCGTCTACGTACTGTACTAGGGCAGAACCTGGAGGAAGGACAAAAGAATCTAACTGGCTTTTTAATGCTTGACTGTAAATGGATGGACTTTCACAATAGCCTTGTGGAGCGCGTTTAAATCTAAAACTGCGACCTCCTAGACAGAAGCCGAAAATATCCCTACTTTCTTCGGCTATCGGAATGCTGAAAAAGGCATTCTTTAAGTCAATAACTGAGAACCATGTGGCTGTGGCAGGAATCAATGTTAACAAGGCAGTAATGTCTGGTACTACAGGAAACTGCGGGACTACAATCTTATTAACTTCTCTGAGGTCTATAACAAACCTATATACTGGAGGTTTTGTCGGATCAGTTCGCTTCAGAATCGGTAAGACAGGACTGTTACAGACATTACCTCTAGTTTCTTCAACCACACCCTTCTTAATCAAGTCTTGCACAATCAATAAAAGTGCACGCTCACCTTCACTCGAGATTTTATATTGGGGAATTCTTGGAAATTTCACATTCGCTTTCAAAGTTACCACATACGGTGGAATTTCTAGGAGACCTACATCGTTAGGACCAGTCGCCCAAAGAGAATCAGGGAGTGAATGTAGCTCCGGCGGGAGTGCATCCATTGACAAATACATCGGAGAGGTGATATTTTTACCCAATGTAAGCTGTACTCCTTCCGGAGAACAGTACAATGTCGCATATAGTCGTTTTAACAAATCTAAACCAAGCAGATTTTCATTACAACCTGTCGTCAAAATCAGGGGTGCTTTCAATTGGCACGGTCCAACAGAAATAGACAAAGGACCAGATATCGGGTTGTAAACAGGGGCGCCTGAAAAATCTACGGAAACATTTGTTGAGCCAGACAAAGGTGCGCCAGGGAGTTTCGCATGAATGATAGAACTTTTTGCGGCACCAGTATCCAACAGAAACGGTTCGACTACACCTGATGTTGCTACTGCGACATAAGGCCCACTCTGATCCACTGGAACTGATACTACTCCCTCTCTCTGTCCATGGCTGTCCTAGTACCCATTTTGCTGAAAACCCTCATCTACTTCATTATAGTCCTCAACAAGATACTGTTGAGATCTATTTTGCTGAGCAGATTGTCCATTTCGTTGATCGAAGTGATTGGAGGGACGATCATTCGTTTGTGGAGGCATAGCACCTCGTCCTCGACCTCTAGAATTCTGCACAAAACCACCACGACCTCTCTGAGCTGCTGCTGCATTATTTTGCGCTAAGATCGGACATTCATTTTTATAGTGACCCTCTTTCTTACAGTACGCACACTGATTCCACTGGTATTGAGGTCTTGATGAACCATAATCTGTCCTTTGGTATGAACCTTGCTGCGTATTAGTCTGATTTGTGCGAGGCGGATACGCCTGCTGCAAAAGAACTTTAGTTTTTAAATCTTTCGTTTTCTTTTCTGATTTCTCCTTTTCCTCTTTATCTCTATTTTCGTAGTACTGTGCAGTCGCAAGTATTTGCGCTGTCGTAGATACAGCCCACGCACTTTCTGAGTCTTTTAATTTATTGCATAATTCAGGTAATAAATTATGTACAAATTTATCTACAAACAGTCTTTGCCCTCCTTCTGTACTCATGTCCTGACCACTATGATCTACAAAAGTCTCTTCAAACCTCGTGAAGAAGTCAGAGACACTTTCGTCTTTCTTCTGCCTGCATGCTGACAACTTGTCCCAATTAACACGCAATGCTGGCATCAGAGTCTTCATTAGATCAATTATTCTACCTGGCAGATTAGCAATCAAAGGTTCGGGTTTCGCACCACCTATTTGTTGACCATCTGCTGCAGTGATAGCTGCCCAATCACCACCTAAAGCAGCTTGATGATCCTCTCTACGAATTTTAGCCCACACTGGTTGCGGAACTACATTACCAAACAACATATCTATGTCGGCTAAGTTCATTATACAAGCCTCAACTGTCTGTGTTAATTCCTTGTAATATCCGGCTGGATTCTTACGTGGATCTGGCAAGGCCTGTTTCACCGCTAACACTTCAGCTCGCTTCCATGGAATGTGTATCCACACTCGTTGGAACTGTGCTGGAGCAGCTACAATACCATTCGGTGCGTCAGCTTGCACAGCTTCGCGCCAAATTGGAGGAACCTCCCTCATTGGATATTGGTGACTTGGCTTCACTTTACCTTTTTCTAAATCTCTCGGCGAACGAAGAGATGGATCACTCCTAAAACTTAAAATAAGTTCCATCGCTTCCTTTATATTCTCACCCACTATCATTCCAGCAGCGAACTCCTTTTGAACCCTAATTAAATCTTCCAAATCTGATTCGACATCGTCTTCTTCTATCTCCTCACGTAACAACGAGCACATCTCATCAAAGACGTACCGTTGCGTCGGTTCCCCCCACTGCATAAATGTGTCTAGCACATCTCTCGTACTATATCTTCTACTCTTTGAAATCCATCTGAGAGCCGTGGAATCTAAAATTCCCCGTTCCTCAGTACTTGGAAGCTGACTCCGTCTCTGTACAGAGTCAGAAGTAGGAGTCTTAATCAAAGTTTTATATATAGGAGACAGCATATTAGTAACAGAATCAGTGATTCTTCGACGAACAGAAAGCGGAGTTAGCACACTCGCAGACATAGAGAACGCAGTAGAGGTAGGAATAGATGACGAAACAGTAGGAGTATCGAGGAAAATAGTTTCTGGAGCAGTAGGTACAGCAGTAGGTATAGAGGCTGGCAGTACAGGAAGAGGAGGAGCTGTAGGAACATTCACATTCATCACAGGAAGTACGGGAACTTGATTCTGAGGGATAGGAGCAGGAGCACCAGGTTGTCCAGCAACCGGCAATTGAACATTCGGGACAGGCGGAGCCGTAGCACCTTGTGCATACGGTGGAGGTGACCTTAACAGATAAGATAGCAGAGGATCGTTTTCAGAATCCTCCAGTATCTTAGCCATTTTCGATGGCAAGGCAGGATAGCACTTGTCAATCGCTAAGTTATGCTCTCGAATAGCTACATCTATGGCCTTCTCACACTCGTTAGCCTGCAACTGTTTAGCCGCTTGCTCTAGAGTTAACTCTTCTTGTTCTTTCTGTTCTTTCTTCAACCTTTTCATTTCTCTCTGTTTGGATTCTTTTCGCCAGTAACGGAAAGAATCAAACATTGCCGGCCGGGCTTTCTTCCTAAACAATTTCGCTTCTAAGTTGTCAAGAATCTCTGGTTCAAAACTACCATGCAGTGGCCAACTAAGGACACCATCCTTCTTACAATAACGGACCCACACCTCATTATAAGATATAGGACCCACGCCATACTTGCAATATAAATCATATAGGGGAGTCCCAATCGGAGGAACCAGACAAGAGTCCTCCAATCATGAGTCACTGTTGCAACTAAAACAAGACAACATTTTCCGACTTATCATTTTCAGTCCGGAACACAAAACAAACAAACACGGAACAAATATGTGCACTCGAACCAAGAACTTAGGCCTACCAAAACGAACTGATGTATCGATACCCAAACTAAACCAAATAGATTATCGTAACTAGAACAACCAGTGATAATCTGACAAAACCAAACCAAACCAAGAACCGATCAAGGATTTTTAACAATCCTCACAAAAATAACCAGCTAGCTATCACTAAATACTTAACTGAGTCACTGAAGACGTCACCAAGGAGAAACCCGTCACGTTTCGCCGTACTAAGGACTGCACCACTTCGGGTCCAAGACAGGGCGACGGTCAAGGCAACGGCCCACTGCAGCCGTCCTGAACGGGAAACCCTCGTGGAAGAGAACTTCAGGCCACTTTTGCGATATGCCGGGATCGATGAAGTGGGGCGCCTCCCTCAGGAATCTTCACACGAAGCTTCTCGAACTCTTCAGGCTTTTGGACCGGTACCGAATGACGTCGCCCCACGTTGGGCGCCAATTGGAGTTCTGGACTTTTTGGTTCCGTCCAGAGGTGTCAGGGTACAACACCCAAAGACCCCGGAGTTCCAACCTGCCTTGGTGCACAAATGAACAGAAACACGGGCTTCTCGATGGTGGCGTCAAAGACCAAAGGTTTATTACTGCAGGGACACAGAAGTCACAGATACTACACACGGGCAGTAATCAGGAGCCTGTTCGATTTGTACAAAGTGGGTTGCTCCTTATATATGAAATTTTAAGCTGGGGGCGAATTCTTTACATGTAATACATTCCCAAAACCTTTGTGTCTAAAACAATAAATATTTGGTGTTACACAGGAACCGTCGATAATATCTGAGGCCAAACATTGCGAAGAGAGGGGTTCCCACTAGTTTGTCACAATTCCCTGTCAATATTGCATTCAGGACCCGGACCGCCTCATCGTAAAGTTCGTTACCTCCCCCTAATAAAGATTCAGAAAGAAAGAAACAGAGCCAGGTGTGGAAGATAGAAAAGTGGGATAAGGGATGTTTGTGGGTTGTAAATGGGCAAGGCTACCGGCTTCGGCCGCCTAATCATGATCAGGTACAATGGACACGAAGACCAGTTTGGTAGGGCTGGCCTCGGGCAGAGGAGGTAGCCTTTGTCGAGTCATGCAGCTACAGCGTGATCTGGTTTAAGGTGCACGTGTCATGAAAGAGGTGAATCTCCGGCTAAGGTTACGTGTCCTTAATCGAAATGAAGTGATCAGAGGCTATTGCATATGTGAGGGCAAGAATCACAAAATGGCGGCCATGATCTAAGATGGATGCCATGGGTAGATCAGAAATGTGTTTATAGAAGGAGTGCTCTTGCTCATAGCGTAGCGAAAACACCAGGATATACTAAATGGATCATTTACGGTTCACTGATACCAATATTATATATTTCCGACAAACTTGAAAACACGGGTTCAAGTCGTTACGGAACCGTCACGGAACCTCACCACTTTGCCCTCACCACTCTGCCCTCACCACTCTGCCCTCACCACTCTGCCCTCACCACTCTGCACTCACCACTCTGCACTCACCACTCTGCACTCACCACTCTGCACTCACCACTCACCACTTTGCCCTCACCACTTTGCCCTCACCACTATGCCCTCACCACTCTGCCCTCACCACTCTGCACTCACCACTCTGCACTCACCACTCTGCACTCACCACTCTGCACTCACCACTCTGCACTCACCACTCACCACTCTGCCCTCACCACTCTGCCCTCACCACTCTGCCCTCACCACTCACCACTTTGCCCTCACCACTCTGCCCTCACCACTCTGCACTCACCACTCTGCACTCACCACTCTGCACTCACCACTCTGCACTCACCACTCTGCACTCACCACTTTGCCCTCACCACTCTGCCCTCACCACTCTGCACTCACCACTCTGCACTCACCACTCTGCACTCACCACTCTGCACTCACCACTCTGCACTCACCACTCTCCACTCTGCACTCACCACTCTGCACTCACCACTCTGCACTCACCACTCTGCACTCACCACTCTGCACTCACCACTCTCTACTCTGCACTCACCACTCTGCACTCACCACTCTGCACTCACCACTCTGCACTCACCACTCTGCACTCACCACTCTGCACTCACCACTCACCACTCTGCACTCACCACTCTGCACTCACCACTCTGCACTCACCGCTCTGCACTCACCACTCACCACTCTGCACTCACCACTAACCACTCTGCCCTCACCACTCACCACTCAAAATACAGAAAGCGGACACCTCCCTGTTAGAATCCGAGGGAAGCGAAGACGCGCCCAGAGATGACCACGTGAGCTCGTTCGCATGGGGAAGGAACATCGCTTAATCTTAAACACCATGAAGTGATTGTACTGTGGAAGAACGCCGCTACTCGGCCAGCATGGGCTCCAACTTGTTAAGCTCTTGAGATAACTAAATTAATTAGCGTGAATGCCCTTGTGGGAAATCAGCCCATTCTCTTGTACAAGCCGCCCGTGAATACAAAGAGAACACAGGCTACCTGATGTACGGCAGCCAACCAAAACACCGGCGGAAAGCAATTACTTTCCGTCAGGCCCGTACACTTCTCATAATAAGCGCCAATGGACGCGACATAAAGCAATCTGCAATGCATCTTTGTTCTGCGAAATAACCGCTCGTGGCCCGCATCGCTATTGTTTAGGCACTAATCAAATGCTACAGCTGGCTGCGCCGCACGACGCCCCCTGGCGGAGCCGCGCCTGTGACCATCACCGCTGTGCATACTGCACACCCGGAGAGCGAGAAAGGCCTCTCGGGTGTGACAAAGGGCTCAGATAAATCACTGCATCAGCGTTTTCGCTCAACAGTTTATATTGCATTTATCACAGGCAGATGTTCAGTGTATGTGAACAGCCTGTTGCTTTCTATGGGTCTTCTTTAACACGTTTGCATTTTAGGAGTTTTGTGCTGTAGATCTGCCCATCCCATCTTCTCTGTATGATAGATACTCAGATTTTTAAGTTTAACCTTGTTTTTATCATTAAACATAAATAAGGTCGGCACTTTCACACTCACCCCTTGCTTGCAGCCATTGTAACTCCACAGACCACACTTTGTCCCCAGCAGTCTCTTAGTATCGCGGCCGCCCCGGAAGTCAGGCACGGTCGCCTGTGACGGGGGCGGGGCCACGTTCAGACCGGAAGAGGAGGCAGGCGGAGTCGTTGCGTCTCGCGGCCCCGGGGCTCTACACCGCTCACAGGAGCCCCGGCCAGTAGGAGGTTGGGCGCCGCGTGCTGAGGTAAGGTAAGTTCCAAAAGGCTTGTGCACGTGTGTGTGTGTGTATGCTCGTGTGTGTGTGTGTATGTATGTGTGCGACGGTGACGGCGGGGGGGAGGGGGGGCCTCGGTGCAATTGTGTGTGTGCGCACGTGTGTGTATGTGTCAGGGGTGGTGTCTCTGTATGTATGTATGTGCGTGCGTGCATGGGCGCTTGTGTGTGTGTGTATGCGCATGCGTGTGTGGTGCTTGCGCTTCCCAGGAGACAGCGCCTGGCCACAGCGCGCGTTCCAGTTACAAATCGCCTCGAAGGATGCGCGCGGCCGGGACTGTCTCCTAGGAAGCATAGTCGCTGACAAAAGATCTCGGCGGAGACGCGCTTCCGCGCGTTGACGCCGAGACCTAAAAAATGGCTGCCGCAAAGGTCCGAAATTTTCGCGATTCGGGGGCGTGGTTTTAACAGTTGAGTGACGGATGATGTCATGGCTTAAAACTGCAAAAAACACGCCCCCGAATCGCAAAAAGACGGGGCTTGAACAGAGTGACGCCCCTCTCTTTCAATGGCTGGCCTCCGTTTAGGAAGCCCCACTGTAGGCAAAACATAAAATCTCGTACTCTGCCCACTGCTTACGCAGTGCGACGCAGGCCGAGACCTAAAAACACATAAACCAACACTAACACGTAGTGAGGAGAAATGACGGTGACGGGTGAGGGAGCTATATGAAAGCGGGCTCATGTAGAAAATAAGAAATGCATGCAGCCCCTCCCGTTACCCCCCGAGCTCTCTGAAGCCCCCTCCATGCCTAGGAAGTAGGAGTATGAGGGGCTACAATGCCTCATGCTTTCTGGTAAAGTATATTTAAAAGTAAAGGAACAGCGCAACTTGGGGTAGGTGGGGGTAATACAAGAAACCGCAGCTGAGGAAACAATAGTGGCTGCACACGTAAGGAGGACCAGAAGTGGCGGCTGAGGCCACCGATGCAATAGCGGGGCTCCCATGAGTAAGGGAAGCCCCGCGTGTGCCAGGTGATGCGTCGCAGATGACACCAGGGGAGTTCTGAACGTGACGGAGCCTGTAGCAGCAACAAAAGAGCCTGGTGAGTGGGGCACAGTTGTAGGGGGGGTGTGGGTGGGTGTGTGTGTGTGTGCGTGCGTGTGTGTGTGTGTGCGTGTGTGTGTGTGTGTACGCATGTGTGTATATGTGTGTGCATGTGTGTGTGTATGCGTGTGTATGTGTGTGTGTGTGTATGTGTGTGTATGTGTATGTGTGTGTATGCGCGCGCGCTCTCTTGCAGGAGGCTGACTTGCCTCAGAAGCGGGACAGGAGATGTGCATGGCACGTGGGTGTACGTGTGTGTACACATGCTGAAATCGCCGAAAACTCTGCGCGTGCCCATCTCCTGTCCCACTTCCGAGGCAATTCCCTAACAATAGAGCTCGCTGGCAACACCAGTGCTACGCACTGCTTACGCCAGGCTCGACCTAAAGAGAAGGAAAATGAATAACTCTTAATAAACAAAAGGGCTAAAAACTGCACGTTGAGCATTTTGCACCTGCTAATCACCACTAGCCAGTAGCTATATATCAAATGTGTAAATTGCATCCAATTCCGAGTTGCACCTCCCTGAAACAATAATTGCTTGCAATTTACAGAAGGGAATGTGCAAACCTCAATTTACCCGTGGTTTTTAGCACGTTTATCATCACAAACAGTCGGGCGGACCTACTGCATTAGGCTCAATTTGTACTTCGGTTTTTTAAACAAATACCGTTCAATGCACATCAGTTCAATCTTTATTATGTTTTGGAACTCCTTGGAGGTCCACATAAGAAAAAGTACAACACAAAAGTATCATTGAAAATGAAAGTAGACAAATCATAGCCATTGTTAGAACACAAAGTGACACATTAATAGGCATGCCGGTATTCAAAGCATTTCTAAAAAGCATTTAAAAAAGTTATATATATGGGAGCAAAATCTCTCATTAGGGGGATTATGTAAAGCATTCAAAAAAGAGTTCACATCTACAATACCCATTTGCAGACATATTTGTCTTAACCATTTGCTGCGATAAGAACGCAGCGCTGGGCATATGAAAAGTACATGTGTACGATCTTGAATAGATTGATGACAGAAATTGCAAATTGCAGATACACCATACCATTTAAACAAAAGATTATTCAGGGGTAACAAATCTTGTCTCAATAAAAACCAAAATCTCCGAATACCATGAGGTAAGTTCCAAGTAACATAGGGTTGTATGGATTTTCTTGCGAATGTATTAGTAAGGAAATTGACACCCTTTTTAGCAAAAATTAAAGTAAAGTCTAGCCTAAAGCTAAGATCCCAAGAGGCTTCTTTCAGGACAGACTTTAGCTGGGATGCAGGAAGAGAAAAGAGAGTACTCTCTTCCAGCTGCAAAAGGGATACAGCTTTTCTAAAGTTGTTAACAATTAGCGAGTGTTCCCCTAGACTTCCCAGTAGTTCAGACTTTAAGAGGAACCTCATAGTCCCCTCTTCTCCTCTGGCTATGCTTGCGACCCAGCGTACCACAGCTGCCAGGCCCTGCACCCAGCTGCTGCGCAAGCCAAACTCAAGTCTGCAGGCTGCCACGGAGCAGGCAGAACTAACGGTGGATATGCCTCTTAGCAATTTACCCTCCACCTTATTTAGAAAATCCCAGTACTTAATATCAATTAGTTCTAAACCATATAAAAGGGTGGAAGGGACTTTTGCCTTAAAGACTTCCAATAAATGTGAAAAATGCCTTCTTCCCAATGCCGAGTACAGTGCACTTAAGCTTCTCCCTTGGGCTAAGGTCTTCCGGGCACTGTTATCGGTGTGGGGTTTAGCACTTAGATTATCACAAATTAATTTTCCAAGGAAAGTATAACTCTTTACTACCTCCAATTTGTCTTCTCCCACAGACCAGGTAAAGTTCCTAAATTTATGTTTTTTCCGGCCTGTGATGCACATAATTTTGCTCTTGGATGCATTGATTTTTAAATAATGAGCAACTGCATACTGATGTAGAGCAAGGAGGCGTTTGGCAAGACCTTTGGGCATAAGATCCAATATTATGATGTCATCCGCATATAACATACATGAAATGTGTTTTCCACCCAAGATTGGAGCAATACCGTCACAGGAGGAGAGGGAAGCTGGTAGGTCTGCAATATACAGCGAAAAAAGTAGTGGGGCAAGGAGACAGCCTTGCTTAAGGCCATTAGATGAGGGGATAATCTTAGAGAGCCCCCTATCTCCTCCTTGCAGGACCTGGCACCAGGTGTCTGTATGAAGCAACTGAATCATATCTAGTAGATAAGGTGGCAATCCCATAGCAGAGAGCTTTCTCCACAGCAGTGGACGATCAACCTTGTCGAATGCTGTGGAGAAGTCTATAAAGGCCACATAAACTCTTCCGCCACGTACCCCTATATATTTATCAATAATTGTCTGAAGGGCGGAGAGGTTATCCAGCGTTCCGTGACCCTTACGAAAGCCTACTTGTTCTAAGGGTAAAATTTGTTTTTGCACCACCCAATCATTAACTAGGGTTAATAAACATTTACAGAACACTTTCCCAATAGCATCTAAGAGAGCTATTTGTCGATAGTTAATGGGTAAGTTTCTGTCGCCCTTTTTGAACATAGGAACCAAAATACTCCCCTTCCAGGATGCTGGAATAAATTTTTTTATATAGCAAGTCCTAAAAAGAGGAAAAAGGATTTTACTCCAGGATACTGGATTTTGTTTCAAAACAGATATCGGGAGTTCATCAGGACCTATGGCGCCTGATGGGCGCATGTCCCTTATAGCCAATTCTATAGATAATTCTGAGGGGTATTCAGTTATAGGGGTAGTATCTTCCTCAATACCCCTTAGTTTCCCATGCTGATCATTCATAGCATACAGACTTGAGATGTAATTAACCCAGGTTTGTTCGGAAATGGGGATTGGAGATGGACGCACTCTAGAACCACATCCCTCCCCAATAAGGGTCCAGAATTGTCTAGAGTTCCCATGAACTGCGGCTTCCCGCAATCCAATCCATAGCAGGTCCTCTTTTTCTCTTTTCATTTTTTTCCTTATCCTGCTTCTCCTCCTTTTAAGGAGAGATATTTTCTGAGATCTTTCTACTGCACCACATATGTATTGTTCCCTCACCAGTTTATTTACCTCCTTATTAAGGGAACCAACTGCTTTAGGGAGGGTGTTTTTTTTTTTCCTAATTAAATTCAATTTTTTTACGGTAGAAATAATCTCCTTTATAAAAGCATCGAAAGAGGACTGTTCCACCCCCTTCCAATTGCTTAAATTGGATAGTGTATTTTCAAGAAGGGGTTCCACGCCCTTATAGCTTTATAATCCCAGAAACATCTTCCTGTTTTTTGGAAGGTGACCGCATCCCTATCCAACGCCCAGGAGTCAGAGTTGGGGAGCTCCAGAGAAAGCGTAAGGATGATAACATTATGGTCACTAAGAATAGTGTCCATAACAACCAAATCCCTTAAGAGAGAGAAAGTAGGGTGGTCAACAATTATGTAGTCTAGGATTGATTTGCTATTGGAAGAACTATGAGTGTAATTTGCAGGAACGTCGGATGGGAGCCTACAGTTGACTATAAGTCCCTCCTTGCTATGTAGTTCTTCCAGCAGCAGTTTACCCCGTTTGTTTGTTTTTATGTTATCTGGAAAGAGGGCTTGGGGTATCAATAAAACCTCCTCTTTTTCTTTATTCCTGAATAGTTCCAGACTATAATTGGACACTTTACAATTTAAATCACCAACTAACAAAAAATTAGAGAAAGGAGCTATTTTTTTAATTTGTCTAATAAAAATGAAAATCTTCTTCATCAAAGTATTAAAAGAATCACCTGGTGGAATATAGGCATTTATTATAACAAGGGGGTATCTCTCCCCAGTTTTATCTAAGTTGGAGAGGGTCACAGCCTGAAAGAGGTTGCTGGGATCTATATGGTGGGAGAAACTCCACTTTATTGTATTGGATAATAGACAAGCAATTCCCCCTTTTGCATGTCCTCTAGTAGAGGGGGTTGCCGCTACTTCCAATACATAATAGTCCTTCGCTATATCTAGTTTATCGGTGCACCAAGTTTCCTGGATGCAGATTATATTGGCATTCAAAGAGAAAAGATATAATAATTTTCCAGGATTATTATTGATGCCAGCTGCATTCCAGGAGATAATGGAAAAGGTACTGCTAAAGGTGAGAGAACAATCTGGGGTTGTCCGTCACCTTAGTCACTAGGGCACCAGGTAGCCAGTTCCATTGCTGTTCGTTTTCAGTTATGCCCCTATTTATTATTATTGGGGGAGGAATAACATGTGTTACTAACCTTTTTGATTTTGAGACATGGATTTTTAAATCATCAAAAGGTTGGGAGAGACCAACCTGACCCAATCCCCTATGGTGGCCATTGACAATATGATTATCAACACATGTGGCAGTGAACGGCACCACATCGATCCCCCGACTCTGGAAAATTTCTGCTTTATTTAATATAAGATTCACTATCAAATTTGAATAGAACCTTACCCTAGTAAATGACATAGAACCTGATCCCAATATTGTTAGTAGGTCAATGTTGCTTGATTTAATTAATTTTAATCCCTCAATATCTTTGCAGCAATTCAGCAAAAAGGATCTATTTAGGGTTAAATCAATATCAAATAGTGGGATGAAGTCTAAAAGCAGAGAGTCAGTACGGGTTTCCATAGGTTTATAAACAGAGTTTTGACATACAGCTGCCCCCTCTGCCCGTAAATGAAAAGAAGGGGCCGAAGGATTTAAGTCAATGGGGACCACGGGAACTGAGCTTCTTTCATCTACTGCTAAGCAGTGAATCGTGGGTTTTTCTTTTTCTACGCCCTGTCCTATTAGATGTAATTTAGAACAATTCGTTATAATTTCATCAGAATTAACGGGAGGCCCCAAAAGTTCAGAAGCTGACCCAATTGATTCATGCCTCAGGGATCTGTTATCGTTAACACTCTCGGCCTCTATGGCGGAGGATTTAGAGAAAACATGGGGATTGTCAAAGAGGATTTGTCTCGGCTTCCTCTTTTTGAATCTACGGAGAGACTTCCTCTTTTTTTTCCCCTTATGATTTCCATGTTTTCCCGCTTTTTCCTCCAATTCCGGTCCCTTAGATTCTAAATCAAAAATAGGATATGATGCCTTTTCGGCATTAACATTTGGCAGTACTATATTATTTTCCTCAGACACAATATCTAAAATGGAATCACTTATACAGTTATAAGCAGATGATTTCAAAATCGCATTTGGCAGTACAATATTATTATCCTCAGAGACAATATCTGGAGTGGAATCACCTATACAATTATAAGCAGATGTTTTCAGAGTAGGATGTGGGTCCATCACTGCTGGAGCAACCAGTATATTCTCAGTTAACAAACAAGGTGAATTAGCCAAAAGATTTTTTGGGGGTATTATATGGGGAGAATCTGAGCCACCACCCCTTTCACAGGATTTTGATACTAATGCTTTTAAAATTTGAGTAACGGAGTCCAATACACAATCCGAGCTACCCACAAATTTATTCAATAGCATCAGAATTGAAGATAGCAAATGTTCCAAGGAAAGTAGAAATTCAGATATGGGTTTCTCTGATAGTTTCAGGCAAGGATCATTAATAGCCTCAATCCCTGTTATATTGAGCATAGGACTTTTAGACATATTTGACTGAGGGGAGAGATCTTGTGAGTTGGGAGAAGGGGTACTGCTCAAAAGATGGAGACCAGAGGGTGTAGCCCCCATTGGGGTCTTTACCGCTTCTAATGATGCCCTAGGTACATCAACCAAATAACGTTCACATAGCACTGGGTCAATGTCTAGGGGCAGTGAGTCTACATTTATATCCTCCCTCAACTTAGAGAGGGAAAGTATCCCATTTTGCGAGACATTTACAGATGCTAATGGAGTCTTGATATTTTTGGGATTATCTGTGCTGAAATTTAGACATTTATCATTCTCCAAAGGTAGAGAAGTAGTAGATGGTATACCCTTAGTAATACATGAGCTTAGATCAAGAGTTCCCGATTCCACC
The DNA here is from genome assembly GCF_964263255.1 of Lissotriton vulgaris. Taxonomy (NCBI): domain Eukaryota; kingdom Metazoa; phylum Chordata; class Amphibia; order Caudata; family Salamandridae; genus Lissotriton; species Lissotriton vulgaris. The sequence goes on along the minus strand of NC_141693.1, from coordinate 1,180,152,634 downwards.
TCCTTAGAATGATGATTAAACTCTGGATTAGGTGGTGAAATCAAAGAGACACTCTTATTAGAAGCAGTTTTTTCCTGGGGTACCCTATCGACCGCTTTCTCCCACAGCTGGAAGATTTGATTTTGGCCTTTCAACTGAATCGTTGAAACATTCTTATTTCGGAGAGGGTTAGATCTAGTCTTAGCTGTTGATCTTCCCCCCAACAGTCTTCCAGATCTTAACTTTTTAGCAGTCATATTACAACTTATATCCGGCTATATAAAATAGGGATATATATAATGCCAGCAAACACGTTAAAATATATAAAATGAATACTATCTAATCATAAAGTCAATCAATCAGAGGCAAATATAAAAGCACTGTATAAGCAGCAATGGCCGATCGTCTACAAACAGTCAATGGGCTAAAAGACTGAAATTGTCTCTATATGATCAAAAATATATAAGTGGGCCCAGCCCAGCCTACTTCAGCCACTGAGGGCCACAGAGGGCCCGCTCTTTGTCCGGTCTTCGTCCGCGCGCGTCCCGCGTTCGCGTTAGGCTGCAAGGCTAAGTAGTAGTAGGAGGGGGCGGGTAGAGGCACCAGGTGCGCGCAATCAGCAAGCGCTATCACCTCTGGGCCTCGCAGTCCCGCTTCCACTGATGTTATGAAAGGCTCTCTCCCTCCGCTGGCTCTGAAAATCCGGTATGGAGCACACGAGCTCCCAGGTCCCAAAGTAAAGCGCCTCAAGGCGGAGCAGCCTTCAGCTTCCAGACACAAAGCACAAATCCTTCATGAAGGGCACAGAGTCAGGCAAGGAATAAGAGCGGCACCCGCGGAGCGGGGGCCGCGAGAAGTAAAGAAGCCTTCAGGGAGGGGGCGGGAAGAGGCACCAGGTGCGCGCAATCAGCAAGCGCTATCACCTCTGGGCCTCGCAGTCCCGCTTCCACTGATGTTATGAAAGGCTCTCTCCCTCCGCTGGCTCTGAAAATCCGGTATGGAGCACACGAGCTCCCAGGTCCCAAAGTAAAGCGCCTCAAGGCGGAGCAGCCTTCAGCTTCCAGACACAAAGCACAAATCCTTCATGAAGGGCACAGAGTCAGGCAAGGAATACGAGCGGCTCCCGCGGAGCGGGGGCCGCGAGAAGTAAAGAAGCCTTCAGGGAGGGGGCGGGAAGAGGCACCAGGTGCGCGCAATCAGCAAGCGCTATCACCTCTGGGCCTCGCAGTCCCGCTTCCACTGATGTTATGAAAGGCTCTCTCCCTCCGCTGGCTCTGAAAATCCGGTATGGAGCACACGAGCTCCCAGGTCCCAAAGTAAAGCGCCTCAAGGCGGAGCAGCCTTCAGCTTCCAGACACAAAGCACAAATCCTTCATGAAGGGCACAGAGTCAGGAAAGGAATACGAGCGGCACCCGCGGAGCGGGGGCCGCGAGAAGTAAAGAAGCCTTCAGGGAGGGGGCGGGAAGAGGCACCAGGTGCGCGCAATCAGCAAGCGCTATCACCTCTGGGCCTCGCAGTCCCGCTTCCACTGATGTTATGAAAGGCTCTCTCCCTCCGCTGGCTCTGAAAATCCGGTATGGAGCACACGAGCTCCCAGGTCCCAAAGTAAAGCGCCTCAAGGCGGAGCAGCCTTCAGCTTCCAGACACAAAGCACAAATCCTTCATGAAGGGCACAGAGTCAGGCAAGGAATACGAGCGGCCATCAGATACCGTCAGAAGAAGTCCACGAGTTAAATGATCTCCGATTAAATCTGTGAACGTTTAGCTCATGATTTTGAGTTTTGCAAGTACTTAGAGGTAGATAACTTGCATTGTATTGTAATTCTATTTCTTCACAGTTAGATTCATCAAAGGCCCGTTTTGCGAGTCAGTAATAGCGATTATTAAGGAATCGCTATTACAGACTCGCAAAACGGGATTCATGTACAAATCGCAATTTATTTTGCGATTCCTACAGCTTCCTTATTTGCGATTAGCTAATTGCTAATTGCAAATAAGGAATAACTCCCCATTCATTCCTATGGGCCTAAAGGCCCATTGGAATGAATGGGAAGACATATCAATGTGCGAATCACTATTAGCGATTCGCATTTTGAAATTGTGATTTCAAGGGTGCAGGGGTGTCCAAAGGACACCCTGTAGCACCACTGAAATGTAATCTACATTGGTGTTGCGCACACACATGTCCATAGGACATGTGTGTGTGTAACATGCAACTTAGAAAAATGCATTTTGCTATTTACCACAAGGTTTGACCTCGCGGTAAATAGCGGCCCAAAAATGCGATTTCGCAATTTTTAAATGGTTCATGAATTGCATTTAAGGAATCTCAAATAGAGATTCCTTAAATGCAATTCCTCGCAAATGTGCGAATTCTTTAATAGCGATTTCTGCATTTGGGATGATGAATCCCAAATGCAAAAATTGCGCTCGCAAAGGGACAGATTCTCAGAATCTGGCCCTTTGCGAGCAGATTTTCGTTTCATGAATCTGGCCGATAGTGCTTGCTACACTTGATGGGGCGCTGATGTGCTTTTTCGGCATGAGCACGCTACTCCAGAACCCATGACGGATTAGTGGTGAATTAGTATAATGAAATATGAAAGTGATTTGAGTGATGGATATGTTAATCAATTATTTAGATTTAGAAGAATAGTGGAGGGATAGAAGATAGAAAAAAGGTTTGCATTTATATAGCGCTTGCGACCTTTGATGGGATGCTGAAGTGCTTTGCTTTTTCGGCAAGTAGCACTCTACTTCAGAACCCATAAAGGATTTGTGGCGAATCAGTCTAGTGAAAATATGAAAGTAATTTGAGTGGTGGATATGTTAGTCAGGTATTTGGATTGTGAAGGATAGTGGAGGACTTGCTACCCCTAATGGGTTTTTGAAGTGCTTCTTTGGTGAGTACCACGCTACTCTGAAACCCATACAGTGTTAGTGGTGAATTAGTATAGCGAAATATGAATGTCATTTGAGTGGTGGATATGTTAGTCAGTTATTTGGATTGAAAAGGATAGCAAAGGGGTAGAAGAGGTAAAAAGGCTTGAATCTATATAGAGCTTGCTACCCCTGATGAGGTGTTGAAGTTATTTTTCAGCGAGTAGGCCGCTACTCCAGAACCCATGAAGGATTAGTGGCGAATTAGCATAGTGAAATATGAAATTAATTCGAGTTACATGTTAGTCTGTTGTTTTGATTGAAAATGATAGTGGAGGGATAGAAGAGGGAAGGATTTAGAGGTTTCTTTTTTTTGGAGCTCATAGCAGTAGTAGGAGGCTTTGGATGAGTAAAAGGGAGGTGGAGGGGGTTGTTTAGAAAGGCTTGTTTTGGGGGATTGGAATAGTAAATAGAGGTAGGAGATGACGCAAAGATGGGAGGAATAGGGAAGAGTCTCAAAAGGGTTATTTTGAGGATCATAGTAGTGGAATGGGGTTTGGGATGAATGAGAGAGTGGAGATAGAGGATATATTGAGAGCGGTAAAGGTTGAAAAATAGGTTAGTGCATTGGATATGCTGAAAGAAAGGTAATAAATAAGTAAAATTAATAAATATGTAGATCCAAAAGTAATACATATATAGATCCATAAGTGCATGGAAGACATATAGATGCATTTCGGAGGGTAGTATATATAGATTAAAGATGCATTAAATAAACTCTGTCTTTCAAGAGTTGTACTTTTAATTAATTTTAATCATGTATATATATATATATATATATATATTCACTGAAAAAACCATAGGTTTCACACCAGTTATAGTTAGGAATTAGCATTTAAAAAACCTATTAAATTCACTGAAAAAACCATAGGTTTCACACCAGTTATAGTTACCTGGAAATTTTACTGACATAAAACCATTGAAATTCCCACGTTATAGTTAGTTGGACTCACTATAACTTGCGCGTGTAATGCACTGCTGATGACATCACATATTACATCACTCATGACATGGTCAGTGACATCACTCATGACATCATTGGAAGCGTCCCGTTAGCGCCAATGTCACGATCGAAAACAACATCGTGACGCGTCGCGTAAGCGTGACGTATCACGTAGCCGCGCGATGTGTCTTATGACGCGCTGCGTAAACGCACCCGGAAGCGCTCCGCGGCACGGCCCGGAGCGCGTAACGTAAGCGCATCGGGTCATGTGACTTGAAAGTAACACTTTTCATTGGTTCCTAATATTTTTTCCAAATGAGGAAAGCCCCCACCTTTTTTCCTCATTCTTACTTTCTTCTTTGAGAGAGCAAGAGCTATTTCTTTGTGAGAGATCAATAATGGCTACTCTACTTGCTGCTGCTGGTGCTCCAACACCACCACCACCACCACCAAAAGGACCACCACCACCTCTGCTTTTTGGTCGTGAGCAGGACGAAGAGGAGGAAGAGGAGCAGGAGGAGCAGGAGGAGCAGGAGAGACAGTTCCTACCAGAGGAACCCCACCCATCTCATGTAAAGGAGCACTACATTTGGCAATTCTTTAAGTTTCCTGCAGGACTGAAGAAAGTTAATGCCCCTAAAGTAACATGTCTAATTTGCAAGAACATCCTTTCACGTGGCAATCCTGCTAAAAAATATAGTTTTGGCAACCACACCATGATTCGCCACATGGAAAGGTGGCACCCAAATAATTTGGCCCAAGCACAGGTGAGAGCTATGGCTGAAAACCCACAGACCCCTCAGCCTAGCACCTCAAGTGCGGAATCATCTTTTGCAGCACCTGAAGGGCGTCAAATGGTGCCCAACATCCAAAGCAAATTCTCTAACTTCAAAATAGTTTGTATTTATTGTGGGGCTACTATTACTTATGGTGAAAAAAGTATTAATTAACAGAGCAGAAGAAAACCACAAGTGCTCTCACAAACGAAAGCAATGATTCTTTATTGTTTTTTTTTGCTCCTGTTGAGCCATTTTCAAATCCTTCTGTTTTTTTCCAAGTACTAAAAAAACAAAAAAATATATAAAATTGTTTTGAAAAACCAAAAAAAGTAAAAAATGTTCACAAAAAAAATATATAAAACAACAAAAACAATTTAAAAAAAAGTTATTTTCAGAACTACCTCCCATTTATATAAAATGACTTACATTTTTAAACGGTACCCCGCGCAAATCGAATTTTTTTTTTTTTTTTTTTGCCCAGCGGGACCCTTTTATAGCCCCCACATCAATCCTAGGGGGTCAGGGGGGTCTACCCTGCCCCCTTATGGTCATTTCCCCCTTTGTTTTGGCCACCTCTTGTGTCTCGATCCTACCGAGACACAAGATGGCGGCCGCTCCGGACTGTTTAGAATGTTTACAGACACCCAAGAACCAATCAGCTTTCTGCGGGCAAGTCGCGTGGCGCGCCCGGAGCGCTCCCCGGAGCACGTACCGGGGCGCTGCCATAGATATATATATTTTTTTGAACCTAAATTACTCAAAATCCACTGAAGCACATATCTTGAGACATAGCAAAGGCACATCGGGCTACCAGTCCCTACAATTTTGCCAAGTTTGGTGGAAATCCATTCAGCCGTTCGGGCTAAAAGTGAGGTCGACCGCCCTATGGAAATTAACATGGGGAAAACACGTTTTGGGACCCCCCTTTTATCTCAGCCCCCGCTTGACAAATCCCCCCCAAACTTTCAGGGAAGGACCGGGGCGCCGCGAGGCCATTTTGAGGAAATTTTCAGGCAGATTCGTCAACCGGTGCCAAAATTATTCCAAATAGAATTTTGAGATTTAACATTGAAAAAAATCCTAACTATAACTACCTACTGGCGACCGCCAGTAGGTAATATATATATATATGTATATATATATATATATGCAAGTCCAGAGTCCCGGTACAGGCTAGTACCCGCTCACGAGTGGGTCGTCCTTGGGGCCCCGGAAGCCCAATATCTTACACTCTAACGTTTCCCACTCCAGAAAATACGTAGACGACACACCAAGAGTCTGCTGTGCTGTGGAAATTTATTTGCTGCCAATAAATTTCCACAGCACAGCAGACTCTTGGTGTGTCGTCTACGTATTTTCTGGAGTGGAAAACGTTCGAGTGTAATATATATATATATATATATATATATATATATATATATATATATATATATATATATATATATATATTGTAGATCAATAGTGAAGCAATTGTAAATAGGTATGATAACAAAGATTTACTTATTTATGCAGTAACTTATGTACATGTTAAAAACATGCAATAATGTAACTATCAGTAATATGGTAAACACAAGGAGATGATGGTCGGAGCGCTGAAACTTTTCAGACACTCACCCCCAGTCACAGATCTGGATTGAATCCATCATCGTTCTTTTGCTCACTTCGCCACCTCAGTTCACACCCAGCTATATGCAAATCAGTCTCCCGAGAGACACCAATAGGGGTAGGATTGAGGAATAACGATTTACGAATTTTGTCTTGGAACTTAGCAGGACTGAGAAACAAGTTAACATGTCCTGACTGGGGGTCTCTTGTGGACAACCAAGATATCTGCCTATTCCAAGAAACTTGGACCTGTGATGAACACCAGAGTGTAGGCTTCGCGCCATTTAACATCTTGGCTACCAAGGGGGAGAGGGGGCCCCCGACTGGAGGACTCACGATCTGGGTGGGCACGCATCCCGGGTGCACGGCAGAACAGTTGGTAACTCCTACTAACGATATTCAATGTGTTCTGCTGACATTCCTTGACAAGAAGACAATTGCCCTAATTAATGTCTATTCCAGGCCGGTGATTAATAGACTAGAATCTGCTACCATAGACCATCTCATATTTACAACAAGGGGTGGTGAGGGACAGAGTCTCTGAATTAAGCAGAAAGCTCTCACCCAGTCAAGAGATCAGGGCTAGATCCAACACCGTTTTTTAGCTCACTGCACCATCCCAGTTTCAGAACCTGGCTGTATGCAAATTAGTCTTTTCCTGTCCCAGTGCATGATGGGAACAGGGCAAACCAAACTACAAAAGCCAATTCTTACACTGGGAAGGAAACAAGCTCCCGGGGACCGGTTTCTGGCATTACAGCCGTCTTCGGCCCGGTTTGCTTGAATCCTGATGGTGCAATGAGCAAGGGTCTCACATCTGAGAATACCCTTCCACGCTTAGGGTGGACAAAAATATTTACAACAAGGGGTGGTCAGGGACAGAGTCTCTGAATTAAGCAGAAAGCTCTCACCCAGTCAAGAGATCAGGGCTAGATCCAACACCGTTTTTTAGCTCACTGCACCATCCCAGTTTCAGAACCTGGCTGTATGCAAATTAGTCTTTTCCTGTCCCAGTGCATGATGGGAACAGGGCAAACCAAACTACAAAAGCCAATTCTTACACTGGGAAGGAAACAAGCTCCCGGGGACCGCGCCATTTAACATCTTGGCTACCAAGGGGGAGAGGGGGCCCCCGACTGGAGGACTCACGATCTGGGTGGGCACGCATCCCGGGTGCACGGCAGAACAGTTGGTAACTCCTACTAACGATATTCAATGTGTTCTGCTGACATTCCTTGACAAGAAGACAATTGCCCTAATTAATGTCTATTCCAGGCCGGTGATTAATAGACTAGAATCTGCTACCATAGACCATCTCAGCCACTATCTTACAACCCTGGATCCAGAAACCCTGATGATCATAGGAGGAGACTTCAAGTGTCAATTCGAACGTTTAATTGACAATTCTCAGGAGATCCTGGGAGAAAGTTCAAGACTTCTATGTACAACAGAGGCAGGACAGTGATCATAATGCTCTGGTTGCAACACTGAAGCTGGGGAGTCTGGGCTTATCTACTACTTGTCCATACCCGATAACTAGCACAGGTGCCTTAGTAAACACCAACAATCGAAGGAAAGTCAAATGGAACTGTGTCCAGCAATCTCCAGCTAAACTGGCAGAAGTTTATCAGCTTGCAATACCCTTGATAGCCAGAATGAGGGAGCTGGGACCGGTAGAGGCACCCATAGAGGACAGAGATAAAGTTAAAGTGATCCATGAGGAGTAAGTAACAAAATAGGCAGATGTGTTCTACCCGGTTTCAGCCAAGAGGGAACTAGATCAACCCAAATGCTCCTGGTATAATAGCAAATGCTGTAACGCAAAACAAGAGCTTGTGCAAGCGGTTAAGCAAAAGATAGGCTAAAAATTAAACTAGCCAGATTAAAGCACAGGAAGATCTTGCACCAGGAAAAGAAAGAATGGAAATTAGAAAGGTGGAAGGCCAATGGGACTGCTCTGAAGGATAACGACCTCAAATTGTTCTGGAGGCTATTTAGCTCTGGGGAGGCGGGGGACACGCAGCTATAGAGCCGAAAATTGCGCCTGAAGCATGGGAATCACACTTTGGGTCTGGTAGGAGGGAGATGGGGATTTTTCATTGATGGAGGTTCAAGGCGCGATAACTAGCACCGGGTCTAGATAAACTCCCAGGGGATTTGTTTCGGGAGGATCCCATTGTTTGGACCCCCTATCTGTGTGCCCTATTCAATCCCATCTTGAAGGGGATGAACCCTCCAGACACCTGGAAAGGCGTGGAGATAGTACCCATATTTAAAAAGGGTTGCCCTCCTTTACCTACCAACTACAGATCTATCAGCTTAATTGACAACACCCAAAACCAGGGAATTCTGAGCCCCTACCAGGCCGGCTTCAGATCACGTATATCAACCATGGACCAGATATTCAGACTCCAGCTACTTTTCTGGAAAACGGTGAAGATGGAGGGTGGCAGCCTCTATCTTATATTCGTTGATCTGAAGTCAGCCTTCGACCTTGTGCCAAGGAGGAAGTTGTGGGCGGTGCTTGGGGAGCTTGGCATTCCACCATACCTCCTCAATGTGCTGGTGAGGTTACATACAAATACCTATGCACAGGTATGAGGAACTCTCCTCGCACTTCCCTGTCAGAAAGAGGGTCAGACAGGGATGCGTACTAGCCCCCCCACTATTTTGTCTATACATCAACGGGTTCATTGCCTTCTTAAACAATATAAAAGACATTGATGCCCCAAAGTTTGCCACCGGGAGGATACATGCGTTGATGTTTGCGGACAATACTTTGTTATTGTCCAAGTCCCCCTAGGCATCCAACGCATCTTGGATGGGTTTGCACAGTTTTGTAAAATGAGAGGTTTCGAGATTAATCTATCTAAGACCAAATGTATGGTCTTCAACCCTCCAATAACCTCGCGTCCAAATCCCTCTCTTAATGGTACCCTCATTGACAAAGTTAGGACCTTTGATTATTTGGGCATCACACTGTCTGAACAATTTGGCTGGGGCCCCCAGATGACTAAAGCACGGCTTAAGCTCACTCAGAGGGATAATGAAAATGTTGAGAACATCCATCTTCAAGCCAGCAGCCCCTCTAGTGGAGATGTATAAAGCCCAAGCAAGAGGGGCAACATTATATGGGGTGGAACTTTGGGGACATAGTTTCTCTATGGATCTTGTGAAGTTAGAAAACAACTTCATGAGACAGCTTATAGGCCTACCACATAGTACTCCTCTAGTTCCCCTCCGCATGGACTTGGGCATGAGGCCAATCGACCAAGAGATTGCCCTCAGGACCTTGACATTTTGGAGGAGGCTATGGACAACCCCTGAGCTGAACCCGTACAAAGAGGAGCTGAAGGATCTCCTCCCTAGACTTAACCCCAGCAGAATACCATGGCTGGCCCATATCAGGAGTCTTCTGAACAGGCTTGGGAGGTCGGAGCTATGGTTGTCTCCTGAGTCATCCTGCCTCATGACATCTAAGGCGGATCTTGTAGAACATTTCAGGCAATTCAATCTGCGGTCTCTATAGGAGAGCGCTAAAGAAGGCAGGCTGACAATGGAGTTCTTACAAGTGAAAGAGGTGTACATGAAGGAACCCTTTTTAGATACAATCCAGCCACCTATGGCTAGGAAATTGTATTTGCAATTTAGATTGGGGATTTTACCTTTGGCTACGTACACCAGTTTATGGGCTCCCAAGAACTCAAGTATGTGTCCCAGTTGTAAAATAAGGCCTGAACGTGATCTGCATGTATTGTTGTTTTGCCCGGCCTATACGCCATCGCGCAAACGTTCGATAATCCAAATATGTAAAAATCTGGGGTTTGCACGTTGTACAGAGGCTTTTAGAGTTCTAAAATATGATACTGATCCTTCCATTGTATTTGCAGTATCTCGGTTCTTAAATGCCATGTGGCATACTAGGAGAAGATTTTTAAACCAACATTACGGGAGGATTTATTTGACAAAACTCGATGTTCCTTTTTAGAGCAGAGCACAATGATTGTCTTGCACCCTTTTAGCAAACTGAACTTGTATGTTTGTATTTTTAAATAGTGTATACAGTATGGAAGGGTAAATATTGTAAATTTTTATGGAAGATTGTGGATCTTGTCCTCCATGTAATTTTATGGCTTGACTGGTCGAAATAAAGTTTTTACAAACAAGCAAATCAGTCTTGACCCTGTGCCCCATGGGAATAGTCCAGCCCTGAAACCGGTACCAGGATGCTTGTTTCCGGTCCAGGGAAGTAATGGCTTGGCAGTTCGGGCTGGACTGTTCCTATGAGGGTAAGGGTGAAGACTAATTTGCATATAATTGTGTCTGAACTGGGAAGGCGAAGTGAGCTAAAGAATGATGATGGATTCAACCCAGATCTGTGACTGGGAGGTGATTGTCTGAAAAGTTTCAGCGCTCCATCCATCATCTCCTTGTGTTGGCACTATCAGTAATTTGCACATTTGTTAAGCAGAACTAATGAATATATAAAATAAATTAAAACATAATTATTCTACTTGTTTATACAAAGCAATAAACATATGTATAGTACAAATAAATACTCATATACAGAGAGATATGCTGCATATTTCTATTTATGTATTTATTTATTTTTGCGATTTTTACAGCGCGCAAATACCCAGGGGTGTCTCGGCGTTTTGATGATCAAACTGAACAGGCAAGGCACTTATTGTGCAAACAGCCACGTTTTGAGTTGTTTTCTGAAGCTGAGCAGTGTAGGGCATGTCTTGATACTGAGGGGGAGTGAGTTCCACAGTTTGGCAGTGGCAACTGTGAAGCTTCTGTCACCCCAAGGGACCTTTTTTGTGCGTGGCACGTTGAGGAGGTGGGCTGATGAGGAACGGAGTGTTCTTGATGCTTCTAAAGGTCTAAAGGCGTGTTTCAGGAACAGAGCACCATTGTTGGTAATGGCCTTGTATGCTATGCAGAGGGCCTTGAACTTAATGCGGCACCTCACAGGGAGCCAGTTGAGTTTGCGAATGGAGTGGGAGATGGAATTGTGTTTAGGGATGTTAAGCAGAAGCCTGGCTGAGGCGTTCTGTACCAACTGAAATTTTTTGAGCACCTTTTCCTGGGCGTTGAGGAGTAGGGAGTTACAGTAGTCGGTTTTTGAAAATACCAGGGAAGTGATTAGGGTCTTTGCAGCTGAGGTTGGGATGAAGATTATGAGCTTTTTAATTTTCCTCAGGGTGAAGAAAGAGGCCGAGACAACATTATTAACATGATGGTTAAAAAGAAGCCGAACATCAAAGATGACTCGAGGTTTCTCACTTTAGTGACAGGTATGGGAAGAATGCCTAAATCGTCTGGCTACCACTGAGACCAACAGGGCTCAAGTTTACCAAAGGTCATGATCTCAGTCTTGTTGGAATTCAGTTTGAGACAGTTGGCCGCCATCCCGGAACTGATGGACAACATTCCCTCTTGGAAATTGGCGGCCACCCTGTCTCCGTCCTGGTGTATTGAAAGGACTAACTGAGTGTCATCAGCATTGGTAGTGAGGCTGATGCCATGTTCCTTAATCACCCTCGCCAAGTCCGACACATAGATGTTAAAGAGGGTCGGACTTAGCGAGGAGCCCTGTGGTACACTGCAGGGAAGGGAGAGGGGAAGTGATAGAAAGGAACTTAGCCTGACATTGTGGGAACGGTTGTGTAGGAATGAGGCAATGAGATCCTTAGCTTTATGTACCACACCCATGGCTGCGACACAGTCGATTAGGATGTTGTGGTCAACCGTGTCGAAGGCCGCGGATAAGTCCAACAACACCAGGACTGCTGCTCCTCCCTTGTCCATGGTGTGTCTTATCTCATCCGCTGCCTTGATGAGTGCCGTCTCTGTTCAGTGGCCTTTCCTAAAGCCAAATTGTGTATCGTCCAGAAGGTTGTGGGTGTGAATGTAGTGTGATAATTGTTGGTTCATGAGGTTCTCGAAGATTTTAGCTGGGAAGGGAAGGCAGGCAATAGGTCTGTAACTAGCCGGATCAGTGGGGTCAAGGGAAGGTTTTTTTAAAAGGGGTCTGATAATTGCTTTTTTCCACACAGCTGGGTAGAAACCTGTTTGGAACATGTTGTCGCATATGTTAGCTAAGGCTAGTGAAATTGCCTCCGGAATGAGGTTGAGGATGGAGGGAGGGCATGGGTCTAGTGGTGAGCCTGATTTGGTGGTTGTAATAAGATGGGTGATTTGTTCAAGTGTGACAGGCTGGAAAAGTGGAAAAGATCGGGTGATGGAGGAAGGGGTAGAGACAGAAGTGTTTACCATGGGTATGGTTTGAGGGGTGAATGCAGAGAATATGGAGGTGATTTTATCAGTAAAAAAGTCTGCCAGAGAATTGCAAAGTTCTTGTGAGGTGTTTTCAGGTGGGGCGAGAGGGTTGGCCAGATGGTTGACCACCTGAAAGAGCTTTCTGGTGGAATTTTCTGCTGAGGTCATCTGGGTAACATAATAACTGCTTTTCTCAGTGGCTAGCTGCTGCTTGTATTTAGTAAGCGCGTTTTTGTATGTGATTTGGTCAGTGGGGTTGTAATGTTTGCGCCAGTTTATTTCTAAATTCCTGCAGAATTGTCTCTGCAGGCGCAGATTTTTGGAGAACCAAGGTGCTGACGGGGAGATACGGTTTAGATAGGTTGTTTTCAGTGGTGCCTGATAATTTATTGCAGTATTAAGGTGCGTAAGATAGTTACTGGAGGATGTGACTGGATCGGTGTCAGAAGAGTCTAATGCAGTTGCAAGAGTAGCCGCTAGTTCGGAAATATTAATGTTTCTCCAGTTCCTGGACGTGACTGGTGCCACGGGTTTGGATGGAGGGACCGTGGGTGATTTAAAATTAATGTGGAACAGTACCGCTGAGTGGTCGGTCCAGGTGAGGGGCAATTGTGAGGAATAGGCAATGTCTGTGTTGTTACTGAATATCCCGTCAAGGGTGTGCCCTGCAGTATGCATGGGTGCCACGACTAATTGGATAAGTCCTGCGGCTGCCATGTCTTCCAGGAGTAAGGTCGTGTCGGTGTCAGTTTTGGCCTCTAGGTGGAAATTAAAGTCGCCTAGAACAGTGAAATTAGATTTCCCAGCAGCATTCTCTAAGAGGCTGTTGATGTTAGCTAGGAATTTGGGGCGAGAACCTGGAGGACGGTAGACTAAAATCCCTGTGAGTGACTGGTTGCCAGAGAGGGTGATCGTAAACGAGAGTGCTTCGCATTCCATGTTGTGGAGGGGGGAGGTATTAGTACAGAGGTGTTCTCTGTATATGATGGCCAAGCCGCCTCCCTTTTTTTTTGGTCTGTCTAACCGATTGACACAGAAGCCAGGTGGAAGAGCCGCCGCGAAGTCAAGGTCAGCTGCCGCTTCTCCCCACGTCTCGGTGACAAACAGTATGTCCAGAGAGTGTGCTGAAATAAGTTCCAAAATGTCAAGATGGTGTTTTGGGAGGGATCGTGCATTTATGAGAGCCGCCTGTAGTGGTATAGATACTCTTTGTTTGTAGGGGGGACGTGTGCAGAGTTTACAGATGGATGGTCCACAAATGTGTTCTGAAAGAAAGAATTGAGGGGGAGTGTGTGGTAGCAGTAGAGAGGGTCTAAGTGCATGCAATTGCGCGGAGCTGTAGATATGGTGGGGAGAGGTTGGGCCAGGGGGGATGGCACGCGGCACGGCCCAGGCGCGGACGGGCGCAGACAGGCATGACTCTGGCGCGACTCTGGCGCGCTGACGGCGCGCCCGCTGCGCACGTCCGCTACGCTTGACTGGGTGCATCGCCTTATGTACCGGTGGGGAGGCGGAGAGCTACACAGCTAACCTTGCAGGAGGTGGTGGCACACCGGAAGTGGAGGGGGGAGTCTTCCGTGTGTGGCGTAAGGTGATTATGTGGGGAAGAACCAATTCTTGAGTAGTTTTCTGAAGATAAGGTGGTTATCCATGGATCTTATGTTGGCGGGGTAAAGAGTTCCATAGTTTGGCTGCTTGAACAGTTAATGATGTGCCACCCATGTTTTTTATTTGTAACTTGGGATTTTGAAGCGATGTTCCAATCTAGAGCGGAGGTTCCTTTGTTGAATGCGTTTGGTGATTTTATTCCTGATGAGGAGCGGTCCCGTTCCATGTATCACTTTGTGGATGATACACAACAGCTTGAACGTGGATTTTCTGACAACCTGTAAGGCAGCAGAGATGTGGTCTTGTGGTTTTGTATGTAAGAGTAGTCTGGCAACCGAGTTCTAAATCGGTTGTAGTCTTTTAATGGTTGTTAAAGGAGATCCGTGGTAGAGGCTATTGCTGTAATTGAGTTTGACAAAACAAGGAAGATGTAGCCTGGACCTTGTGTGGGAATCCCAAATGGGGGAAGAATTGTTGCAGAGTTTTTATAATAACAAATCTTGATCTTGCTAATTTGTCTACTTGGGAATTGGATGATAGCTTGGAGTCCATGGTCATTCCGAGGCTGTCTTACTTTCTTCGATATTTTAGGCGGTGTTCCCAGATCATCAGGCCATCTGACGAGCGGGTCATAATGTTTCCAATCACCATACGTGAGTATTTCCACTTTGGAAGCATTACATTTGAGATGGCTTCATGTCATCCATTGATCCACAGCTCCGAGACAACTAAAAATTCTTGGGGCTTTATAATGGAAGGTGTATTTGCATGTCATCTGCATTGTTATAGCCCTTGAGGTGAAACTGATTGATCAGTGCACGTAATGACTTCATGTAGATGTTGAAAAGCATGGGCTTGATAATAGAGCCTTGAGGGACCCCTGTTTTTGTGAAGTACAGTTTGGATGAGAAAGGTGGGGTCTGGATGACATTAGTTCTGTTGCGAAGGTAGGATACGATCCAGTCTAGAGCAGTCCCCTCTAAGCCGGCTTCATAGAGTCATGGTCAACTGTTTCAAAGGTAGCCAAGAGGTTCAAGAGAAGTAGCACAGCAACCCTGTTACAATCAACTGTGTTCTTCAGGTCATCCCAGATGGCAAGAAGGGCATATTCTGTGCCTCTTCCTGGACGGAACCCCTTTTGGAAGTCTGAAAGCATGGCATTCTCTTCAATGAACTGTGGTATCCGTTCGAAAGCTGCCCTTTCTATCAGTTTGCCCAGGAAAGGTCCATTTGAAATCAATCTGTAGTTGTCAGGGATCAGCGGGTCCAAGGTTGTTTTCTTCAGTAATGGGAATATGTATGTCTTTTTTAGTTCTTCTGGAAATATTACATTAGTTAAGGACTTGTTGATGATTCTCCTTACTGGAGTGGCAGCAGAGGTCCCTAGAAGAATTGTCTTGACTGTTTCTGGTGGACATGGGACAGGAGGGCTGCCAGCAGGCCTGCTTGCTTTGACCAGGTCCATAAAATCAATGTGTGAAATGTGTTGGAAGGAACTGAGAGGCTGGGATAGAGTAGTCTTGGATTGTAGCTTTGTAAAAGGGTGAGTGCTGATACTTTGTCCGTGTAATGATTTGCCAGTTTGTCTGTGAACTCTTGAGTAATGGAATGAGATATTTCTAGGCACTTTGGTTTACGAAATTCATTGAGAATTTGATAGAATTCTTTATTTGCACATTTAGCATTTTAAATTCTTTCTAACTAGTAGTTTTGTCTTCACTTTTTTGATAGCTGACTTGTATATTCTGCAAATTTTCGGTAAGCGAAGTTTGTTTTGGTTGTCATTTGTTTTGAGTTAGGAACGATTCAGGTTTCTAATTTGCTGTTGTATCTCTTTTATCTCTATATTTCCCCAAGGTGCTTGTTTACTTTTGTTCTGTAGTGTGATTTCAAGTGGTATCAGGATATCAAAAGCTTCCTGTAGCCACACATATAATTTTTGAACAGGATGTATTCTTTGTAGATGACTACTGGCTGTTAGTTGTGTGTCTAAGTGTTCGAAATTGAGTTTGTTCCAAGGCCAGTAGGTGGATGCACGTACAGTGGTTTTAGGTGTGTTGCTTTATGTTGGAAGGCAAGCAAATGGTGGTCTGACCATGTGACTGGAGTAATCTTTTGAATGGTAAGTAGTTCTGTTAAAACTACTAAAAATGACATCTAAGATGTGTACAGCAATGTGCGTGGGTGGGTGGACAATCCGATGCAGGTTCAGTGCTTCTAGGCCAGAGATGATTGTTTTTGGATGGTACATATTGGGTTTGTCAAACCAAATGTTGAGGTCACCCAGAATGCATAGTTTGGAGCGTAGTATTATCAGGTTTCAAACCGTGTCTAGAAGTGCGTCTGGGAATGTTGCCTTGCTAGGTGGAGGTCTGTAAAGGAGCAGAAAGTTCCAGGACAAAGAGGGTGTAGACTTGCATATGTGTAGACTAGGCGGACGAGAGGTCCATAAATGCCAGGTAAAGTGGACTGTGTCGAGCGATGGTATACTTTCCTATTAATAAATTAAGGTTCAGACACTGTTCCACTGTTCCTAGATGGCTACGAAACCCCAACTGGCATTTGTTCAGTATGTTTCCATCATCTGCCCATGCCCTGTTCTTGTTGAATAGAACTCTCCCCAATATTTTGAGGGTGTTATCATTTAATGAAATGGGCCTGTAGCAACTAGAATCGGATCTAGATCCTTTTTAGGTCTCGGCTCAACGCGCGGAAGCGCGTCTCCGCCGAGATCTTTTGTCAGCGACTGTGCTTCCCAGGAGACAGTGTCGGCCACGCGCATCCTTCGAGGCGATTTGTAACTGGAACGCGCGCTGTGGCCAGGCGCTGTCTCCTGGGAAGCGCAAGCACCACACACGCATGCGCATACACACACACAAGCGCCCATGCACGCACGCACATACATACATACAGAGACACCCCCCTGACACATACACACACGCGCGCACACACACACACGTGCACCGAGGCCCCCCCTCCCTCCCCCGCCTCCCTCCCTCCCTCCCCCGCCGTCACCGTCGCACACATACATACACACACGAGCATACACGCACACACACACACAAGTGCACCAAGCCCCCCCAGCCTTTTGAAACTTACCTGGCCAATGTCGGGGACTCTGCTCAGCACGCGGCGCCCAACCTCCTGCTGGCGCGGCCCCGGGGCTCCACACCGCTCACAGGAGCCCCGGGCGCGAGACGCATTTCACTCCGCCTGCCTCCTCTTCCGGTCTGGACGTGGCCCCGCCCCCGTCACAGGCGACCGTGCCTGACTTCCGGGGCGGCCGCGGCGGCATTCCGGGGGCATACTCAATTCTATATTTAAAGTGCCTCCTACTGTGTAATGTGACAGGCGGCCTGAAATTATGTTTTGCGAGACGTTTTTATGATGTAAACTTTTAAAAGATCTCTTTGATAGAAGAATTTGCAGACTAAACAAAACGACGGCATTGGAGACAAACAGGAAATGTACCAGAATTTTACAAACAAGAGACGAAGTATGGAACGAAATAGTGACAAGGAAATAGAACAGTCTCTCACAAAAGTATGCAGAAAACGGTGAGACCTATTAAATGTAGCTCTCAGGCTCACTGCAGTAGTAATCAGTTGCAGGAAGGTATTTGCAACTTGTGAATGAGCATAGCAGCATGAATCATACTTAGTAATAACCATAAAATATGGCGGAAGGCGCGATACTAAAGAATCATTGTAAAGTGAGTGCAGAGTAGTAATGCAGAGTAGTGAGTGCAGAGTAGTGAGTGCAGAGTAGTGAGTGCAGAGTGCTGAGTGCAGAGTGCTGAGTGCAGAGTGCAGAGTGCAGAGTGCAGAGTAGTGAGTGCAGAGTAGTGAGTGCAGAGTAGTGAGTGCAGAGTAGTGAGTGCAGAGTGAGTGCAGAGTGGTAATGCAGAGTAGTGAGTAGTGAGTGCAGAGTGGTAATGCAGAGTAGTGAGTGCTGAGTAGTGAGTGCTGAGTGCAGAGTGCTGAGTGCAGAGTAGTGAGTGCAGAGTAGTGAGTGCAGAGTAGTGAGTGCAGAGTAGTGAGTGCAGAGTAGTGAGTGCAGAGTAGTAATGCAGAGTAGTAATGCAGAGTAGTGAGCGCTGAGTAGTGAGTGCAGAGTAGTGAGTGCAGAGTAGTGAGTGCAGAGTAGTGAGTGCAGAGTAGTGAGTGCAGAGTGCTGAGTGCAGAGTAGTGAGTGCAGAGTAGTGAGTGCAGAGTAGTGAGTGCAGAGTAGTGAGTGCAGAGTAGTAAGTGCTGAGTGCAGAGTAGTGAGTGCAGAGTAGTAAGTGCTGAGTGCAGAGTAGTGAGTGCAGAGTAGTAAGTGCTGAGTGCAGAGTAGTGAGTGCAGAGTAATGAGTGCAGAGTAGTGAGTGCAGAGTAGTGAGTGCAGAGTAATGAGTGCAGAGTAGTAAGTGCTGAGTGCAGAGTAGTGAGTGCAGAGTAGTAAGTGCTGAGTGCAGAGTAGTGAGTGCAGAGTAGTGAGTGCAGAGTAGTGAGTGCAGAGTGCAAAGTGCAGAGTGCTGAGTGCAGAGTAGTGAGTGCAGAGTGCTGAGTGCAGAGTAGTGAGTAGTGAGTGCTGAGTGCAGAGTAGTGAGTAGTGAGTGCTGAGTGCAGAGTAGTGAGTAGTGAGTGCTGAGTGCAGAGTAGTGAGTGCAGAGTAGTGAGTGCAGAGTAGTGAGTGCAGAGTAGTGAGTGCAGAGTAGTGAGTAGTGAGTAGTGAGTAGTGAGTGCAGAGTAGTGAGTAGTGAGTAGTGAGTGCAGAGTAGTGAGTAGTGAGTGCAGAGTAGTGAGTAGTGAGTGCAGAGTAGTGAGTAGTGAGTGCAGAGTAGTGAGTGCAGAGTAGTGAGTGTGCAGAGTAGTGAGTGCAGAGAGAGTGTGCAGAGTAGTGAGTGCAGAGTAGTGAGTGCATAGTGAGTGCAGAGTGGTAATGCAGAGTAGTGAGTAGAGAGTGCAGAGTGGTAATGCAGAGTAGTGAGTAGTGAGTGCAGAGTAGTGAGTAGTGAGTGTGCAGAGTAGTGAGTGCAGAGAGAGTGTGCAGAGTAGTGAGTGCAGAGAGAGTGTGCAGAGTAGTGAGTGCAGAGTGAGTGTGCAGAGTAGTGAGCGTGCAGAGTAGTGAGTGCAGAGAGAATGTGCAGAGTAGTGAGTGCAGAGTAGTGAGTGCAGAGTAGTGAGTAGTGAGTAGTGAGTAGTGAGTGCAGAGTAGTGAGTAGTGAGTGCAGAGTAGTGAGTGCAGAGTAGTGATTAGTGAGTGTGCAGAGTAGTGAGTGCAGAGAGAGTGTGCAGAGTAGTGAGTGCAGAGTAGTGAGTAGTGAGTAGTGAGTAGTGAGTGCAGAGTAGTGAGTAGTGAGTGCAGAGTAGTGAGTAGTGAGTGCAGAGCAGTGAGTAGTGAGTGCAGAGTAGTGAGTAGTGAGTGCAGAGTAGTGAGTGCAGAGTAGTGAGTAGTGAGTGTGCAGAGTAGTGAGTGCAGAGAGAGTGTGCAGAGTAGTGAGTGCAGAGTAGTGAGTGCATAGTGAGTGCAGAGTGGTAATGCAGAGTAGTGAGTGCAGAGTGGTAATGCAGAGTAGTGCGTAGTGAGTGCAGAGTAGTGAGTAGTGAGTGTGCAGAGTAGTGAGTAGTGAGTGCAGAGCAGTGAGTAGTGAGTGCAGAGTAGTGAGTGCAGAGAGAGTGTGCAGAGTAGTGAGTGCAGAGTAGTGAGTAGTGAGTAGTGAGTGCAGAGTAGTGAGTAGTGAGTGCAGAGTAGTGAGTAGAGAGTGCAGAGTAGTGAGTAGTGAGTGCAGAGTAGTGAGTAGTGAGTGCAGAGTAGTGAGTAGTGAGTGTGCAGAGTAGTGAGTGCAGAGTGAGTGTGCAGAGTAGTGAGTGCAGAGTGAGTGTGCAGAGCAGTGAGTGCAGAGTGAGTGTGCAGAGCAGTGAGTGCAGAGTGAGTGTGCAGAGCAGTGAGTGCAGAGTGAGTGTGCAGAGCAGTGAATGCAGAGTGAGTGTGCAGAGCATTGTGTGCTGTTGAGTGCAGAGTGCTGTGTATTGGCAATGTTAATGACAATGCCATTTATTTTTGATTTAAAGAAAAAAAAATGTCATGAGCAATGCCAATAGCTCTACCTTTAACACCTTGGCTGCTAGGTGTTTTCCCCCCCTGTGCTGGAAATTGCTCTTAGTATGCATTCATGACGAGCTCAGCTCGTCATCAGCACAGCTCAACTGTGCATCATGACGAGTTGAGCTCGTCATCAGCATCGAAAGGGTTAATGATGCCGAGACCATTGCATTGCAAATGCTTGTTTAAAAATAGGGATGATTACAGAAGTTGACCATGTACTGGGGATTTGGGTTGTAGTTAAATTATTAAAAATGTTTAACAACAGGGGGGCCCAGAACTCCGGCTCTAATTTTATGAGGTCAATAGGTTGCCCGTCCGGGCCTGGGGCTTTATTTCTCGCACTCTGAGATATTGCCTCCTCAACCTCATTTAAGGACATTTTAATTTGAGTAGGTGGGAGGTTTTCCAGGGTGTCATCACAATATGGGGGGGAAGCATATATTTTTGAAAAGTGGGCGACCCATGCTTCGCTGGTAATATTACAGTCAAGAGGGGTGGATGGATTCCCGAAAGCTCTCAAAGACTTGGTGGCAGACCAAAAAATATTTGTATTGTTAGTTTTGGCAGCGCAGGCCAGATTGTTCCAATGTTCCTTCAAGACCGTGTCACACCTAAATTTTATTTCCCTTTTATAATGACTACTTAGTATACGAATAAGGGGAATATCTCTAGGTTGGGCTGATAGAGCTGCTCTGAGTTCCCTATTGGTTCTGGAACAGGTGTTGTCAAACCGTCTAGGCTCGGATTTATGTGCAGTCACTAGTCTTGAGATCAAATTTTTAATGCCCTCACATAGTTCAATGTAAGCATGGACTGCCTCGAGATTGGGGTCTGCCAAAGTGAGGCAGGCCTCACAGAGAGAGGGATATGTTTTTACCATCCTCGTAAAAATCCCCCTATAATCCATGCCCCTCCATTTGACTCTCAGGGTGTCAGTTGAAAGATGTAAATTACTCGATCCTAGTTCTCTTCTAAAATTAGGACGCCGTGCCACCTTTAACAATACAATAATAGGATTGTGATCTCCAAAGGTGGACGGTCTTACCTCCACCCTGAGTAGATAGTCTTGTAGTGAGGGGGATATAAAAACATAATCTATAATAGAGGCTCGTCCAAGGCCTCTATACATAGGGATTGGATTATCAGTGATATTTATTGGGGCGATATCCATCGCATTTATAAGGCTAGAATTTGATAAGTGATCTAATAACTCACATCCTCTCTTACATGGGTTGTTTGGGATTAGCTGGGGCGAGTTCCATTGAATCCCTTTCCTATCTTGGCGTTGAAATCACCCCCCAAACATATCCCCGCCAATGTATACTTTCTCAATAAATTGTCACGGTCCTAGATGAAATTAAAAGGTTTTACAAAATTAGGGTTAGGTGTGGTTAAAAAATCGTTATTATAAAAGTTAATAAAAAAAATAGAGGCACCCCGTGTGTAAATTAGGACTTGAATATTAATGTTCCCAGTGGGGATTGATTTGGCTCTGCCACCTGAGGCGATACTGACCCATATTGATAGGCCCCCCTATGGTCTGCCATATGAAGAATTAGGGGGAATAATGTTAAAACATTCATACCCTTCAAGGTATAAATCTTTAGTGGCCCAAGTCTCTTGGAACAAGAGAATATCGAATTTATTTATCAATCCTCTGAGTTTAGCTTTGGGGCTAACCCTACCACATTCCAGCTCAAAACCTTCAGTGTGGAATCAGGACAATCAATTAGGTGGGACTGTGATGCCCCAAAGCTATTATGAACAATCTCATCAGTATCCATGCACACTGGGCTATTCAGGTGGGTTTTGTGTATGGGTCAATCAAGGGCATCTAAGTCGGAGATAACCGAAAAACAATTTACATACTGATTAGAAGGACTAAAAGATAGACGCTGTGTCGGTGGGGGTTTATAAAAGACCCCAAGGGGCAGGGCACAAATGTTTGTTGAAAAGAGATTGTTAGTTTCCTTAACTGCAAGTATGGATCCAACAGTCCTTGGCCGTGAAAAGTTGATGACAATACAATCCCCCCTGATGGTTTTCATTGCGGGTCCCACCCAACCCACCCTGCGTACCATTAAAATTTCATACATGTTAGACCTCCTGTACCCTTTATGTTTGGCCATCCAGTCCACACATTTGTTTCTTAATTGTTCCCATGACTCTGTTGTATTTTTCTCTAATGGGGGTACCCCTGCAAGAACTAACACGTATGGACAGGAAGCAGGTGGTAAATTCTAGGTGTCCTTATTTGGTTCGGCTTGCCCCTTGTGGCCGACCTCAGCGATACTTGTATTGGCTGTCATGTTTCTTTGTGGGACGTTTGGGTTAACATTTTGGGAGGTACCAAGGGATGTTGGTTTATTAAGATTAGTAATGGTTGGTATACATTTTTCAATTTGCGGGGCTAAAGGAACATGGTGGGGCAGTTGCGCTCTAGGGGGGGGGGGTTCCTGGGTATTTCCCTTTCGACTTGTGGCATGACTTTCCCTACTGGGCGATGTGACCTTGGAAGTTAAAGTTTCCAGGCGATCTGAACGCTTCCACAGCTTATCAAAGCTTCTATTCACAAGCCCTTTAATACGATTATACAATATATCAACAATAATGTCAATAGCGGTGTCCCCGAGTGTAAAATCTGAAAAGGCAGTTTGTGTAGACTTCATCTGGGTGGAGTTACATTGTGTGTCCTCAGCAGCTACTATGATTGGGTCAATGGGGTTACAACATGGGTCGCTGCTTGTAATTTGGTCTGCGGTATTTGTATTGTTCCTTAGCCACTTGCTTAATGTTGAACTTTGGGAGTTCAAACGTGGGGGCTGTCTTCGTTTGGGTTTTGGGCAAGGTGGTTTCAAAGCCTTCCTCTTCTTTTTTGTCCCGCATACTTCTGGGTTGGGCGATGCGAGCGAATTTACTGTGATCAGAGATTCAGTCGGGCTTTGATCAGCTTCGACATTGTTAACTGATCCTGTGGGGACGGGCCCTTCCATGTCTGGCACATCTACTCCATTTACAGTTTGTGGTGAGTGTAGAATTGCTCTATGCCTCAGTGTATGTACCACACTTGGATCTATAATATCAGAGTGATCAACGCGTGGTGGTTTTGAGGGGCCCAAGGACAATCTTCTCTCAGTGAGCTGGATTTCACTGCTCACCAAGTTCATAGCGTGTTCCAGCATATTGTCTATAGTGGTTATTTTGCACGCTGGAGTAATAGTGCTGTGTTTGCCCATTATGGCCAATCTCCCACGAATATACAAGTAGCAAAGTGCACCACTCACCGCTCATTTAGCCAGTTACAAGATGTTATGGAATTTGCCCGGCCCCCTCCGGCCCCGGACGGCCACATATGGCCCGCCCTTTGCCTTGGCTTAGCCCGGTGCAGCCCGCGCCCGGTCCCGCGATGCGGGGGCGCAGCTGTAGTTTATGCGCCGCCTGGCGTGATGAGGGCGTAGGCGTCTTCCGCCGCTGAGAATGCTGGGGGTTGTGGTTCGCCTACTCCTCGCTGCGATGTTTGTGGGCTGATGCGGCAAGAGGGGATCAACACGGGCAGCGTCAGGACATGGAAGTGAGCAGCAGCAGCTCCAGGCACCAAGGTGAGTGCCCCACGACACCAAAAGCAAATTCCACCGCTCCACCGGGGTGCAGCTGTAGTTTATGCGCCTCCGGGCGCGGTGAGGGCGTAGGCGGCTTCCGCCGCTGAGAATGCTGGGGGTTGTGGTTCGCCTACTCCTCGCTCACCTCGCTGCGATGTTTGTGGACTGAGGCGGTGGGAGGGGACCAACACGGGCAGCGGCAGGACAGGGAAGTGAGCAGCAGCAGCTCCAGGCACCAAGGTGAGTGCCCCACGACACCAAAAGCCAATTCCCCCACTCCACCGGGGCGCAGCTGTAGTTTATGCACCTCCAGGCGCGGCGAGGGCGTAGGCGGCTTCCACCGCTGAGAATGCTGGGGGTTGTGGTTCGCCTACTCCTCGCTCACCGCGCTGCGATGTTTGTGGGCTGAGGCGGCGGGAGGGGACCAACACAGGCAGCGGCAGGACAGGGAAGTGAGCAGCAGCAGCTCCAGGCACCAAGGTGAGTGCCCCACGACACCAAACGCCAAAAGAAGGTAAGAGCGAATAAGGTACTGATGGACACATCCTTTTGGGCTGGTTTCTGACTATGCTGGAATCATACATCACATGAAAACAGGTCGGATGCCACAAAAACTTTAAGGCTAGATCATATGCTTAAGGGAGACAACTCCAGGAACTCTATCACAGCCCATACAATCTCAAGATTATCTTTGCTCAACATGGCAAACGCAGAAGCAATGAGGAGGCAGAAAAGGGCAACACTTTGAGAGAAACAATTAATTAAGTAAAGTGAGATAAGATTATACTGAAGACAAGGAAATACTTAAGAGTTGCGTTCTGTCATACATTGTAATATCTGGGTACTCACTGCTGACAATGACACAAAAGACAGATCGTGTAGAGGACGCCAGTGTTCTCGCCTCTCCCATTAACTGGCATTACTATGATGGTTGATCCAACTGGGTCCTGCTGGGCACGGGGAGGGGGGGCTTCCACTAAGGTACCAACCCTGTATTGTACAGCCAGGAGATACCCATTGCATGGTGGGGCATCCCAATCTTCAAAGATGACACGAAGGTTAATTTAGTTGGGACTAAATGCAGGTATTGGTTAGATGGTCTGTTGGGGAGAAATGAGGCTTATGCTTATTCATTGCTCAGGAAAAAAGGCACAGGCAAACCTATTGAGAGGTTGAGTGGGGGTGGACTGACCTTACAAGTCTTGTATTTCTGCACCACAGATAAACCCAATAATAAACACCACACACACTAGACATTAACATGAACGTGCTACAAAGAAACACAGTGATGTTACCATGTAATTTCAGAGAAAACAAAAAAGGTTAGGAAGGGAAATATTAGATAATAATAATCCTACTAGAAGAGCATCCTATAACAAAAGAGACACAATATGCACCCCAAAAACTTCCAAGAATCATTTATTCTATCCTCCCTCTAAAGTCGTGCAGGTACGGTGAGAGGTGATTTGTTCCTGACAGGAGACTATGTTCTTGTGGAAGGGAAGACTAGATAAAGCCAAAGTAGGGGCTGTGGGCCCAGTACCTTCTCTATGAAAGTCAAATCAGCATTACGCGAATTTGGGTTATGAGATTGTTGGAGGGAATCACACTGCAGGGATATTTAAACATATTTCTTCCATATCTACTGTAACTTCTCTCAATGAGTTCTCATTCTTGTAAGAAATTCTTTGATTCCCACCATAGATAAATCTGACATTTGCCCAACTGCAGTCTATCCCTACTTGAGGTAAATATAGATATAATAACTAGACGGACTCCCATATGGAGGTTACACCATCAACACTTAGGGGCTGAATCATATAGTTCCACAACTGAGGACTACTTAAATTTTAACGAAAACACGAGATTACTCCCTTGGGAATTTTAGGGAGCTTTAAAGGCAGTTGTATCTCCCTGGTGGCAGACACATATGCAAGCGGGCCCAAGAAATCGAAAAACTGGAATGAGACGAAAGACAACAAGAACTAATACAGGGAAAGATCTTCCATTACTAACATGAGGAAACTGACAGCCTTGAGGAGACAACTCGTGACAATATACAAGAACAAGTCTGAGTTGACCCTCCTACACCTATAATGCACTCACATGTCATAGAAAAGAAACAACGTTTGACATTAGAGAGGCAACCGAGAGGGAAAAGAGAGAGGGAGTTTATAAGAAAAAGCAATTCTCCCAGTGGGAAAATATTCCAAGGGGATAAAGATTAAGCTAAAGGATTTAAAAGAATGTTATGAACGACTGTATTCCAGAAATCCCTACTGCAAAAAATCCCAAACTGAATACCTGTACAAAATCCCCTCACTAACAAACATAAAAGAGAGGGAAATCTAGTGAAGCTTTCATATTAACGAGGACGAAATAAGTCAAACAAAAAACACACGTAAAGAAAAGTGAAACCTACTCTCGAACAGACAATGAGTAAGCCAATTGGCACAAAAGGAGTGATAGCTCATCTATATATTGTAAATGGATGCCACTCCTGTAAAGAAATGGTCACACACGAGAAGATGGTGTAATCAACTCAAAATTCAAATTGAACAGTGCAAATGGGAAACACTGAGAAGAGGTTTATACACACGTAAAATAGAAATACACCATGGGCTTCTCTATGAATAGCGTATTCCAGTGAAAATAGGGACAATGTTCCTATGAACCTCAAATAATTGTTGAAGGAACTGCTGTATGGCTGGGGTCACGCTCCATGTTTGGTGAAGATTTTTATCTCTTGGATGCAGCTGGTGATCTAAAAGAGATCCACCGCTTCCGTTCCACCTTAAGACATCTGCGCTAGGCTTGAGAAAAGACAATTTTACACTTTGTTTGAGACGTGAATAGCATACGGTTTAGCCTTTCAAAGGAAAGAGTCACTACCTACCTCACTTCTTCAATGCTATCAGAAATTATGGGCAGGCGCACCATGGGGAAGCTTATCGGTAACATGGAGGACAAACATCTGCCACTTGAAAGGCAACGTGGCTCTTTTGTGAGGTTTCTTCTTGGAAGTATTGAGGTAAATGTATAGTCCCCAAGTTGTAAGTCAATGGCATCTTCACTAAGGACATGGAGGAACGGGCATCTAAGAGGGGATGATAAAAGGACTGCTAAACAGAGGTTTGTGTCGGTGTACACATGATGTGTTAATAAGGGGTCATCTTCCTGTAGGGATAATCATCGTTGGCATATAGAGAGTGTGGTGTATCGATCCTTTTCTTCTGTTAAACCTTAATGATACATTTGAACAAAACAAAAATTGCAAAAAACCTACTTAGGGCTACACATAGACTTGGGTAAGCCCAACATTGAGTGCTCCACACCGTCGTTTGTACCACAACAAACCCCACACAAATGTCACATTCTGGGAGGAAGCGAAGGGTCTCAGTCAAAACAGATTAGACAAAAGAAGGGCCAGTAGGCAGCCTCTCCTACCTGCAGTGCAAGACCTGTAAGCTATGACACTCAATCAACTGTCACTGACCTTTACTACACAACTTTATTTGCATCAAAACCTGGCAATAGGGATAAAATAAAAGATGGTTCACTCTAGGGTGAGTGCAAAACCCATCTCTGTCACAGTTCAGTAGTCTGCTAGGGATTAACTTGCTGTAACTAATTAAATACAGTATATTTCAGTGGGCTCATGACCGAATCTTCTGTACAGAAATACATTGTAGAGCAATAAGATTTTTATTTTCTCATTTCAAAAAGATGTTATTGCATTTTATAAGAGCAGTACAAAGCAATAAACCAAGTATAATGTTGCAAGTATAAGGTTGCAAGCATGTCTTAACAACATACACCAAGAAGCATATAATCAGTTTGTAAATTAGGCTCCAGGTGTTTTTCCAGTGTATTTTCATTACGGAGATTGCTTGTACTAGCCAACAAAAATGAGAACATAAGACAGGAAGGAGTGGGGTAGGACGAATGTATGTGAGATCAAAGTTTTGTTAAGTATCAGGTGGAATCAGTACATCTTGGCATATCAGTAGGAATGCTCATGTTGGCATACGAGCCTGGGGTTTTGCATCTAGTAGATCATAGTCTGGGGATGCTCAGCATTGATACTGTGAGGTTTTATGTAATCTATCTGTGGGGTTTGTGGAGATATAAGTGCAGGAGTCTTAAGGGGGTTTGCTTATCATTTCAAAAATATCAAAGCTGTCCAAGAGTTTTCTTGATTTGTGAAGAGAATGTGATGAACAAGTTACTTACCTTCAGTAACGATATATTTGTAAGAAACATTAGTTAGTGATACATTCCTTACCTTAGAATTACCCCCAGGCGTCAGGCTGGGTCTGGAAAGTTTTAGTCAGCAGTACCCCTGCGCATTGGAAGGTGGCATCGTGCGGCTTCGCGTCCGTCTTTGTGACGCCAAGGTAACGTCGCGACAGCTACTCAGACGCCGCCCTCACGTGCTGATGTCAGTTCTGTACATGACTTTCCGCACCAGGAACGCAGAGCCATGCAAGATACTGACCACTGGTGCATTGAAACTAGGGCCCTGAAAGGGATTACCTTAACCCTTGAAATCAGTTCACAGAAACGGAGAGGATGGGTGGGGCGATAAGGAATCTATCACTAACTAATGTTTCTTACATATATATTGTTACCGAAGGTAAGTAACTTGTTCATCTGAATGAAACACGTAGTGATAGATTCCTTACCTTAGAATAGATACCCCAGTAATACCAACCCCTGTGGTGGGTCTGCGAACCAAGATCACACCAGAAAGTCCCGGAGAACAGAACGGCCTAAGAAGCCATCTCTCCGGACTTGGCTGTCCAGGCAAAAGTGCTTAGTAAAAGTGTGCAACGAGGAGCACGTAGCTGCCTGACAGATATCTTGTAAGGGGACACCACGTCCCAATGCCATTGTGGCAGCCGTCGCACTGGTGGAATTGGCGTGTAGCCCCTCCGGAGGCTCCTTTTAAGCCAGAGAAAAATAGGATTTAATACACAAGACGACCCATTGGGAGATAGTCCGCTTGTGTACGGCCCAATCTTTCTTGGCGCAAATGTAGCCAACAAAAGCTGGTCATACACCCGGAACTGTTGTGTGCGGTTCAGGTAAAATGAGAACGCACGTTTTGGGTCCAGACAGTGGAGCCTCTCTTCCTCTCTAGAAGGATGCGGAGGCGGAAAGAAGGTGGGCAAAGTGATATCTGCCCGATGTGGAAGGCAGTGAAAATCTTTGGCAGAAAGGATGGACGTGTTCTGAGCACAACCTTGTCCAGATGGATAGATAGAAAAGGAGGTTTACAAGAAAGAGCCTGGAGCTCACTCACTCACCTGGCAGAGAGGATGGCATCCAGGAAAGCAGTGTTCAAGCTCAGCAGACGAAGAGGACAGTTGTGAAGAGGCTCAAAGGGAGCGCACATTAAAAATGTAAGAACTAGGTTCAAGTCCCACTGTGCCATTTCGAAAGGAATAGGAGGGAAAAGATGAGCAATGCCTTTGAGGAATCTATCTACAACAGGGGACTTGAAAAGAGAGGGCTGATCAGGGAGCCTGAGAAAGGCGGAAACAGCAGAAAGGTAGCCCTTGATAGTGCCCAGAGCAGAGCCCTGCTGGGCCAAAGAAAGAAGGAACAGAAGAACTTCTGAAAGACGGGCAGAAAGGGGATCCGCAGCCTTTGCTGTGCACCATGCCACAAATGTATTCCACCTGCAGGCATATACCAACTTAGTGGAGGGACGTTTGGCTGCCAGAATAACATCACAGACTTCAGGAGGCAAGTCAAAAGGAATCAACTGCAGCCACTCAATCTCCATGCAAAGAGGTGGAGACTGGACAGGTTTGGGTGGAGGACCATCCCCTGCTGCTGCGACAGATGATCCTCCCGAAGATCGGGGGTTCGATCGTCCTACTGAGTAGCTCAGGATACCAAACTCTTCTAGCCCTGTCCGGGGCCACTAGAATGACAGGCCCGGTCTCGCCTGATCTTCTTCAGCATTCTGGGCAGAAGTGGAATAGGCGGATAGGCATACAACAGACCGCAACTCCACTCACAATGAAAAGCATTGACAAGCAAGTGCCGCCTTGGAAATTCCAACTCGCAGAATTGCTGACATTGAGCGTTCTCTTAGATGGCGAATAGATCTAACCAAGGCTCTCCCCACTGTCGAAAGAGACCTTGCGCCACGTCCGAGTGAAGACGCCATTCGTGATCCATCATGCACTTGCGGCTGAGTTTGTCCGCCCTGGCGTTCAGTGAACCTGCCAGGTGTTGAACCACCAGGGAAATGCCCTGCTGTTCCAGCCATGTCCAGAGATGCAGAACCTACTGACATAGGGTCCACGACCCCACCCCGCCCTGTTTGTTGCAGTACCACATGGCGGTGGTGTTGTCTGTGAACACCTGCACCACTTTCCCTTTGATAGAGGGAAGAAATGCCTTCAGTGCAAGTCGGATCACCCGAAGCTCCAGAAGGTTGATATGGAGCCTAGACTCCGCTGGAGAACGGAGGCCTCTGATCTCCACCTCTCCCATGTGGCCCCCCCCATCCCAGGAGGGATTCGTCCGTCACTACTGTGTGCTCTGGTTGGGGAAGGGAGAGAGATCTGCCCTAGACCCAATGTCAGTTTGTGAGCCACCACTGCAGCTGCTGTGCAGTGCCCTCTGAGATCTGGACGTAATCAGACAGGTTCCTCTGATGCCGCGCCCACTGGAACTTCAAGTCCCACTGTAGAGCCTGCATATGCCATCTGGCATGAGTGACCAGCAGGATGACGGAGGCCATGAGGCCCAGCAGCCTCAGGGTCATCCTGACCGAAACCCAGGATAAAGGCCGAAAGATTGGAATCATAGCCTGAATGTCCTGGACTTGCCGTTCGGGAGGATAGGCCCGAAAATGTGTCATATCCAGAACTGCTCCGATGAAGAGGAGCTCCAGTGAGGGAATCAGGTGCGACTATGGCACATTGATGGAGAACCCCAGAAAATGCAGGAGGTCGGCCGTAGTCTGTAGGTGGGAGACGACCGTCTGGGGAGAGCACGCCTTCAACAGCAAGTCGTTGAGATAGGCGAAGACTGAAACCCCTGATCTGCGCAGATGAGCTGCGACCACAGCCATCACTTTCGTGAACACCCAAGGGGTGCTGGTAAGGCCAAAGGGGAGCACAGTAAACTGAAAATGGTGTTACCATGAACCGCAGGTAACGCCTGTGGGCCGGCAGGACGGGGATGTGGAAATAAGCGTCCTGCAGGTCCAATGCTACCATCCAGTCTTCAGGATCGAAAGCAGACAAGACCTGAGCTAGAATTAGCATCTTGAACTTCTCCGTCTGGAGGAAGCGACTGACATCCCTGAGGTCCAAGATAGGACGCAGGCCCTTGTCCTTCTTGAGCACCAGAAAGTAGTGGGAATAACAACCACTTCCTACTTCTGGCACAGGAACGCGCTCAATGGCCCCCTTGGCCAAGAGGGTGGCGACTTCCTGTTGAATAAGTGCCAAGTGATCCCCAACATGCGGTGGTACTGGGGTGGCATGGCTGGAGGGGTAGTCTCAAAGGGAAGGGAGTAGCCCCTTCGGACTATTTGCAAAACCCACCTGTCCGAAGTGGGGGAGGTGGTGGCGGATCCTGCCACCCACTGGCATTTGTTGGGCCTGAAAGACTGGACCAGGAAGGTTTAGAGGCAGAGGTGGCCGAGGTGTAGGTGACTGACCCACCCGCTGGCCCTCTGGCCCGCCTCGGCGGGTCCCACATCCGCGCTGAGACTGTTGCTGTCTGTGGCTCTGAAGCAAACGCATCGGGCGCCCTTTCCGTGGCCATGAAAGGAGCGAAAAGCAGAAGGCGGAGGAGGGCGAGTGACCGAAAGGCCCAAGGACTTGGCCGTAGCCCACAAGTCCTTAAAGCGCTCCAACACACTATTTGCTTTATTGCCAAAAAGTTGAATGCCATCAAAGGTTATGTCCATCAAGGTGTTCTGGACATCCCCCGAAAAACCAGTGGTCCTCTGCCAGGCATAGCGGCGGAGCACCACTGTCATGGAAATTGCTCTTCCCAGCGAGTCGGCGGTGTCAAGGGCACATCGAATCGTGAACTTCGCTGCATCACTCCCTTGAGCAATCGCTTGAGAGAGCACTGTCCAGGCCTCCTCCTGACACTAAGGCATCACCTGCGCCACCATAGCCAACACAAAGTGGAATTAACGGCCCAAGAGGAATGCAGTGTTCACAGACCGCAGCCCTGAACTGGCGGAAGAAAAAATCTTCTCACTGAACTGTTCCAGTTTCTTGGATTCCCTGTCCAGGGGTGCAGAAGGGAATGCGATTGGGGACGCAGAGGCTTGGACAACCAAACTCTCAGGGGTGGGGTGTTAGGAAAGGAAAATGGGGTCGCCCGGGGCCGGGCGATGGCATTGGGACACGTTTGAAAGTGCATCATTAAAAGGGAGCAGTGGCTCCACAGAGGTGGCCGCTGGCTGAAGCACTTCTGTCAGGAGGTAAGTCCTGATGGCCACTGTAGGGAGTTCGAGGTGGAGAACCTCGGATGCCCTATGCAACACCACTGCGTAACTCGCACCCTCCTCCTTAGCCACGGTAGGAGGAGTTAGCATGCCAAGGTCAGGAGAGGTGTCAAGACTGCTGGCATTCCCCAATTCCTCTTCCCAGTCCAGGTGAAACTCACACTGTGCTGTGAGAGGGTCCAGAGACCCCTCCCAGTCCTCCCCTTACTCCGAAGGCTGCTGAACAAGCCGAAAATAAGGAGGCTGGACATAGAGGTATAAAGGCCCCATCGGTGACGGAATTGGCGTAGAGCGACGCCATTCCGGCACTGTGTCCACATCAGGGCTGGAACCAGGGGAGACGTCGGAAGTGGTGCCAGTGGGGTCAGTGGAGGTGTCACGAGGTCAACTGGTGTCGACCGTGATTCCAGGCCTGGATTCATGCGGTGCCAGGGCCAGAGCCGACAGCGATGCCGGGGCCGGATCCTCCGACAATAAAGAGCGAGGTCCTGCTGTCGGACCCGCGAGGCCCGAAGGCACGCCTGTGGGGCCCGACTGCTCAAAGAGGGGGCCATGGCTGCCAGAAATTCCTGCAGATGGTCCGGAGTCGCCGACGGACCTGGGAAGGGCTGGTAGGCCGGCGATGACTGCATAGGCTCCACTGGAGCCGTGGGGGTGGTACCACCCGCACCCTCAGTCGCGACTGGCGAGGGGAAGCTGGAGAGTGATGGCGCTTTTTTGACTTCTTGTGATGCTTCGCCTTACCTGACCGGAGTGCGAAGATTTCAATCCCAACGAACGATGGTGATGACTCTGCAACCGGTCCCTCGACCTCCCACGGGACCAGGACCTTGAACAGCGCAAAGCCGACTAACGGACTAAAAGCAACTTTCGGGACCACTCCCACAAAGTCTTCAGCGCCATGGCCCGGCAGTCGGGGCACGACTTGGAGTCGTGTTCGTGTCCCAGGCATTAGAGACACACGTGGTGTGGGTCCGTCACCGACATCATGCGATGACAGTCCCCACAGGACTTGAAACCGGGCATCCCTACGGCACCAGGAGCCGTTCGGCTCGAGAAACAGAGACAAAAAGGGCAAAACAACTCAGGCAAAAAATGACTGGGGGTACTGCTCTCTCCGGATCTGCTATTGCTGGCACAGAAACAGAAAGAACTGACGTCAGCATGCAAGGGCGGCGTCTAAGTAGCTGCTGCAATGTCATCTCGGCGACCATAACGCCAACGACAGACGCGGAGATACACAACGCCACCTTCCGATGTGCAGGGGTACTGCTGACGAAAACTTTCCAGATCCAGTCTGACGCCTAGGGGTAATTCTAAGGTAAGGAATCTATCACTACGTGTTTCTTTCAGATTTGGAGTACAGTAAATTGTCTGCACTTCTGGTGGAGCAAAGCCAGGCACACATTCTTAAAAGATGTCTATGTCATCATTTTCCATTCAGATAGTATTACTTTGACTTGTGGTGTTATGAACAAATCAATCAGGTCAGATGTCAAGAGGTTTGGCGGCTTTGGGTGGGCAAAGATGCCTAGGACTTATTGTAGGTAGGTCCACATTGAAGTGGAGTTGAATATTTCATGTGTATGATTCTGTAAAATCTATGTTCTATGTCAACCTGGCTTTCGTTGCATATTAAATACAAGTTTGGGCGAAGCAGGCCCAGTTTGAGTAATTTATCTGGCACCCAGAATGCATTATGGATAGACTAGAGAGCATGATTGGGCCATTACAGGGGCACTTTTTGCCACAGATGGGGTTAACCAGATCTTTTGCCTGGTCGCATCAGAGAATAAGTGGGTGCTGGGTGTTGTGTTCTATGTTACCCATTTATATATTCTAGATGCTGAGTAACTTAGATTCCTGAATTCATGTAATAGTTTAGGGAAGTCAGGGGGTTGGTTTGCCCAAGTTTTCTAAGCACACTTTTCAGTTTTAGGAAGTTCTAGAATTCCATGTTGTGTAGGTTGTAGTTAGATCTCAAAGTCAAGACGGATATTGGATCTTTTTCTGAGCTTATGTCACAAATGAGATGCCTTTTACGGTCCACTGTTCTCAGAAAATTGTGTTGTTTTAAGTTTTAGTTTTTGCTACGCAAGATAGATGCTAGGCTGGAACACAGCATGTGGGGTTTTCTTTTGTCAACTTGCTTTAGTGTCTTCATAGTGCCTGGGATTATGTGTTGTGAATAATCAACTTTGAAATTGGATAAATGGATTATTGTTAAGGTGGTGCACACGGGTGGGGGTATGCTGCCTAAGATTCTATTTGTAGCCAGTCAGGAGGTTTCAGTGTGTTTTGTGGGAGCCACTAAGGAGGCTAACAGATGTCTTTAAAAATCTTGGATCTTTGGGTCTATTCATTCTAAGTGTATGTAACATTATCCTTGCATTTTTTGTATTCCTAGAGAAATTCTAAGACATATTTGTGTACTGTTTTCAAGGAGTCATCACTGAGGGTACTCAGGAGCATGCCTACTAGGAAGTTAACTAAAGGCACATAATTTTAGTCTCTAATAGTAAGTGTTGACATTAGGAGCACAGTTGCAAAGGGTTACAGAACCTGAGAATTTAGACATCCATGCATAACCCCAAAAACATCATGTTGTGAAGAAAATAAGTTGGGTTGCTCTGCCTCCTTCACTTGGTAACTGTTCCACATCACAGGACTTTTGGGTATTCTTTACCACTGCCTAGCAGGCATTACCCATCTAGGGAACGAAACAAGGATTGGGGTAAAAGGGGATTGGAAATGTGGCTCACTCTCCTATCTGAGGGAGGAAACCCATGGCTGGCACAATATCCTTAGAATCCTGCTCGGCCAATCGGTGATCCATGTATGACCCAATATGGTAAGAGAGGGGAAGCAGGAAGTTCAAGATGTTGCACTGTACATAAGAGAACATGGGTCTTATTTAGTGAATGGCAGGAGGCTTTCCGGGCCAGCAGAAGAATGATATCAGTTCCCATGCCATAAGAAAACCCACCATCGCCATTGTAAGGACTAATCAGTGAGGGGGTACGAGGAGTGGTGAGTGCTTGCGCTGTATATTCCGCAACTAGTGCCTTGCAGAGGCCCAAGGGTGTACGCTAGGACTAGTACTCGATTTCCATGACATAGCTATTCTACGCTTTGCCAAACCCAGTGCTAATTCCAAAAATGTATTACGAATTTTATGTGCAGCAATGCGTTTAGTAATACCAGGCAAAAAAGTGTGGGCCTTGAGCAGTCAATAACGTATCTGTTGCTTCCGCTAGTATCGCTGCTATCTCCTTCCAATAAATGCTAAGGCGAGGTCAGACCCAGACAACATGAAGGAACATTGCTTCTGCAGCTGAGCAGCGAGGGCAGACATCAGTAGAGGTGGGATACATACAAGCTAGTCTGTGTGTTGTTAATGTGTGATGTAAATAATTGAATTTTGTATATTTCAACATAGCGTTCGTGGATATGATTTTTTGTGACCATTGTTTATCACTTTTAGTAATTGACAACCCTGAGTCCCAGTACCTGCAAAGTGATGCTAATAAGGAAATATGCCTGCTTCAGTTCTCGGACCGTGTAGAGAGCTTCCCAGGCGCACTGACTTCATTCTTCAATTAATTCATTACTGGCGACCGCTTGGAGCCACAGCAACTGTCACCCCTCAGATGGCCCTCCCCCCCCCCCTTCCAGGCAGTGGATGCTTTGACTTCTCCCCTTACTTTCGATGCCCCGCGAGGGATCAGACACCCTATTAGGTTCTCCCCAGTGTCCTTTCCCAGTATCGCCTTGACAGACTGTCTCGTATTAAGACTGGAGCAGCCTGGGTCTTCACTCATCTGTGTGTTGACTTATCGTCCCCCTCAATCCATGCCTGACTTCCCTATTCAGTTCGGCAACATGATCACCCAGCTTACCATCAGCAATTCCAATGTGTTGATCATGGGTGACTTTAATTATTGGCC
The DNA here is from genome assembly GCF_964263255.1 of Lissotriton vulgaris. Taxonomy (NCBI): domain Eukaryota; kingdom Metazoa; phylum Chordata; class Amphibia; order Caudata; family Salamandridae; genus Lissotriton; species Lissotriton vulgaris. The sequence goes on along the minus strand of NC_141693.1, from coordinate 1,180,116,367 downwards.
ATCAGACACTCATGAAACTTCTGATTCGCGTGCTTTTTCTGATCTAATGTTGAGCCTTAACTGTACTCAACATATACATGCACCTACACATGTTAAAGGCCACATTTTAGATCAAGTCTGGACCACCTCTGTTGCCATTTCTGTTCCCCTCATCGCCCCTTGTCTCTGGTCTGACCATCACCTCATTACTTTTTCTTTATTTCTGTCTTCCCCCATCACCGCTGCCCGCCAATCCAATTTCCTGGCGCGTAATTGGAATAAAGCCGACCTCAACAAATTTACGGCTCTCCTGAGTTCATCGCCTCCACTCATGACTGAACCCAACACCTCTACTGATATTCAGTCCAAAACCCTCACACACTGGCTCACCGCTGCGGCCGACTCTGTGGCACCTTTAAAACCGGTTAAGACAAGGCGCAGGCACGATGCCCAAAAGTGGTTTACCGCTGAGCTTAGCGCACACAAACTTACTCTCCGCCAGGCAGAGAGACGCTGGCGCCGGGACTACTCCCCCGAATCGAAAGAGATCTTCTCGTCTCGGTTGAAGGAGTATAAGAACGCAATTACTGTGGCCAAATCATGCTACTTCTCAAGCAAAATTTTAAACTCATCTAATAAATCCAAAGATATTTTTTCTATAGTGGATGAATTATCGAACCCGGAAAGAGTTACCTTAGCCCCTCTCCCTTCCCAATCCTTGTGCGACTCCCTTAACCAATTTTTTGTGGAGAAAATCACCAAAATCAAAACCAGCATTTCTCTCTCTCCACCTGCCCCTACTTCCTTTTGTGTCCCCAGTTATTCTCCCACTCACACCTTTACTCACTTTCCCCTCATTTCCAAGGATAACTTTTTTTCACTCCTACACAAAGTCTCTTCTGGCTCTCCCAGCGATTGTTGCCCCCCCTCGGTCCTTCGAGAAGCCTTTACCTCCTGTCCAGACCCCCCCTTGCTCTCTTGAACAACTCTTTGGCCACAGGGGAGGTTCCTGGACCCTTCAAACAGGCCGAGGTGGTTGCCATCCTCAAAAAACCTTCGGCAGACCCTTCCATCATGAGCAACTTTTGCCCAATTTCTCTTCTTCCTTTTCTTAGCAAAGTTTTAGAGTCGCACGTCACTCATACTCTCAGTTCCTTTGTGGAAGACTCTGGTGTACTGGACCCCCAGCAGGCTGGATTTAGACCTGCGCACTCAACAGAAGCCGTCATTCTTTCTGTTATGGAGGAACTGCGCAGGGGAGCGGACGCGAACACCTGCCAGGCCTTGGTCCTCCTGGACCTGTCGGCCGCCTTTGACACGGTCGACCATGAGATCTTGGTCGACCGTGTCGGGGAGGCTGGCATCCGGGGCACCGCTCTGGCCTGGGTCCGATCCTTTCTGACCCAACGCCATCAAGCTGTCAGACTATCCCAGTTCACTGCTTCCCAGGTTAAACTGTCCTGTGGTGTCCCACAAGGCTCTTCCCTCTCTCCCCTCCTCTTTAATCTGTATCTTTCCCCACTTATCCGTGCCCTCCGTCAGTTTAATGTCACAGCATTCAACTACGCTGATGACATACAACTAATCTTCAACATTGATTCCTCTGCTGACTCTATTGCCACCTTCCAAAATACCCTGTGCTTTATCAGCAATTGGATGAGCTCAAACCATCTGAAGCTCAACCCCGACAAGACCGAGCTCGTTCTTGTCGGGGGTTCCCTCAACCCCTGGGACTCTTCTTTCTGGCCTCTCAGCCTCGGCAGTCCACCCAGCCCCGCCAACTGTGTCAAAAGTCTGGGAGTCGTCATCAGTAGCAACCTCTCCATGACGCCCCAGATTAGCGCGGTAGTCTCCTCCAGCCATTTTCAATTAAGAAAAATTAAGAAAATCTCCCGGTTACTTACTTCTGAGGCCCTCACCTTGGCCCTGATGGCGCTTGTAATATCGAGGTTAGACTACGCCAACGCGCTCTATGTAGGCATCCCAGCCTACCAACTTAGGCGGCTTCAGCTGATCCAGAATCAGGCTGCCCGCCTGATCCATTTCCTGCCAAGAGATCAACATGTCCGCCCCCTTCTAAAAAGCCTTCATTGGCTACCTGTAGCCACCCGCTGCAAGTTCAAGTTGGGCTGTATCATCTCTAAATCTCTAGCCGGTCAGGGCCCCCTCTTTATTTCCTCCCTTCTTCAACCCTACGTCCCTTCCCGCACTCTCCGGTCTTCCCAAATGGTCTTGCTTTCCATCCCTAGATATAAGAGGAAGAAACACGGCGGGCTCAAGTTCTCCTTCCTGGCCCCCACTTTTTGGAATTCCCTCCCCTTGTCCCTCAGATTGACCACTTCGTACCCCAGCTTTAGATCTGCCCTTAAAACTTTTCTTTTTACAGAATCTTATCAATAAATGGCCTTTTTGCTCTATCTTCTGCTCTCTCTACTTTGGCGCCAAGAAACCTAATGGTGTTAGTTGCGCCTTTACAAATTTGTTTAACATAACATAACCGCTTGGAGCCACAGCAACTGTCACCCCTCAGATGGCCCTCCCCCCCCCCCCCCCCTTCCAGGCAGTGGATGCTTTGACTTCTCCCCTTACTTTCGATGCCCCGCGAGGGATCGACGACACCCTGCTGTTCCTCTTTCAAATTTTGGTGGCTTTGCCTTCCCATTCAGGGGTAGATGTTCTCTCTGACTGTTCAGCCGGTTCAGTTGTGCATGCATTGCCCGCCATTGTTGTGAGGTATTTACCTCCATGACCTGGACCCTCCATCTTGCGGCTGCAACTGACACTCGGACTGATCCTCACTATTGGTCAGCCCCTTTCTTCGAACAACACCTGAACTACGGGCTGAACGATGGCAAGAATTTCCTGCTCTGTAAATATGTATTATATAATTGTCCAAGCCTAATCGCTGTTAAAATGTAATCCTAAGTAAATTTGTAATTTATATATATATAACTCTAACCACTAGTATATGTAGTAGACCATTGTATTTCCTACCTCTCCTGAGTTTATCAGTTTGTATCTCTTCCTTGAGTGACTTTACAACTTGTACATTTGCAATTTTTTTTCTGTTTATATCTCTTATGTAAATCTTGTAATCCAAAGTCCTTATGTAACTTTACTGCTTCTTTTGTAAAGCCCTCTGACACCTTCGGGTAATGTTAGCGCTATATAAAATCGCATTAAATAAATAAATAAAAACTCCGCCAGAACAGTTGGGCTGTGCAAGCTCTGGACACTGCTTTATCCAGATTCCCATCAATAATATCTGACGGGGAATGATACATTTGTACACGTAAATATTTGAAAGTATCAAATGCCCATTCCAACGGAGTACAAGGCATAGTCTGTCTCTGATCTGGTGAAAGCAATTTAATGAGGAACATTACAGACTTAGACCAGTTAACCTGAAGACCCGAGGCCTGAGCATGGGTATCTAATAGTTCCATCAGTTCTTACAGTACAGTGATCTCACCCCACAGGTAGAATAGCGCATCATCGGCATACAACAAGACTATATGCCATTGCCTGTCTGTGTGGATGTCCCAGACCAATACCCGTTGGCGTAGTCTGCATGCCAAAGGTTCCATGGCCAATGCAAACAAAATGGGTGATAGGGGGCAGCCCTGCCTGGTGATCCGCTCTAGTACAACTGTGGAGAGATGTCACGGCCTGTCTTTATTCTTGCATGTGGTTTCATGTATAATATGCGCACCCGTCGTAAATATTTTGGTCCAATGCCACATTTTCCCAACACATCCAGCAAATACTGCCACCCCAAGGTGCCTTTTCAATTTCTAAGGCTGCTAATCAGGGGGTGTTAGGTTCTGACCGAGCCCAGTCTAGTGACTTAAACAGCCAGCGTAAATTCAGACCAGTACTCCTCCCTGGAATTAAGCCATTTTGGTCTTCATGTATCAAAAGTGGTGCTGCTCCTATTAGCCTGTTGGCCAGTATTTTCCCCAGAAGTTTATAATCGCTGTATAATAATGACAGAGGCCAATACGATGCCATTTGGAGAGGATCCCTCCCTGGTTTAGGTAGCACCACTAATAGCGCTTCACGCAAATATGGTGGAAGCTCTCCCCTCTCAGATACCTTGTTGTATACATTGGACAGCTGAGGTACAAGTTGTTCTGAGTAAGTAGATTGAAACTCTGAGGGCCAGCCATCAGTTTCCTGGGATTTTCCCATTGCTAGCTGTTTGATAGCGTCAGCTATTTCATCCACTGAGAGGGGTTCCTCAAGCGAGTCATATTGGGGTTGTGTGGCCTGCAAGAGTTGGGATTGTGACAGAAATTGTTGAATATGGGGGAGATTATCAATAATAGGTGTGCAGTACAAAGAAGCATCATACTTATGAAATGAATCATTAATCACCTCCTGCGTATTTACCAATTCACCCATATTATTATATATCACCGTAATGGGTAGTTTGCAGTAACAGTTTTCAACAGCTGAGCCAGCATTTTGCCCGCTTTGTCACCTTCTGAGTGTTGACGGGCTAAATATTGCTTGTAATCCAGCGCACAGAAAATATCTAATGTCGCCTTATATGTCAGACGTGTCTCAGCTAGCCGAAAAACAACATGGGGATCTGTGGGTGCCAAGAATTCACACCTTTGAATTTCCGACTCATGTTTCTGTAGTTCTGACTTAAGCGCCATGCGGGAACCATATGTTGTCTTGATGACGTGTCCATGAGTGACCGATTTAAATGCATCTCATCCTACACCTCTGTTGGAGGCGGTACCTGTGTTGGTCTGGAAATATGCAATGATCGTTTGTGAGAGAGTGGAGTGAAATGCTGCGTCCCTGAGCGCTGGAATGGAGATACACCAGGTCGGAATTCTAGCCCTGTGGGTGCCCCACGAAAGATGTAACTGTAGTGGGTTATGATTAGGGCTCCCGGTTTTATGGTATTTATTTTTTTGCCATTTCCGTCTGTATTTATCTGTATTTATTTTTTGGGCATTTTTTCTGTATTTATCTACATTTATTTTTTCCACACGCAAAAAACGACGCTACAACTAGTATTTTTCCATAATGATTTAAATTGAAAACACAGCGAAAATAAAATGCCTTTCTACACTTGAAGTTGAAGGCATTGAGTAAACTTAGTGCTGCACTACTTCTATAATATACAAGAAATGCATTGTATGTCCCTCTCTTGCTCTGGATTAAAGTAAGTCCAGGCCCCCAAAAATATGTTCTGGGTGACAACACCTTCACAGACGAGGTGCTGCAAGTACTGCAGGAGTGAGGGGGAACCAGGTCGGGACCTTAGTTCAACAGGTGAAGTGTACTCTTAGGCAGATTTGTACATGTTTCTCATGGACCTGAAAGTAATGGGGAGCTGATGAGGAGCCATTAGTGCTTGAGCCTTTGAACGTCTATATGAAAATAGGTGGATGGAAGATAAAAGCGGTGCTTTGTGAGGCTCTGTGTTTGCCATGCATTGAGCCCACTTGTTAGGCCCAATGTTTGCTGGCTAGATCAAAAGTTCTTTTGGATTCTATACCACTGGACGGGGGGGTGCTCAGTCGCAGGTTGTGCCATATACGTATAAACCATGGAGCAAGACGTGGCTTTCTCATTATATTATGCTTGTCATTCTGCACATTAAGTAGAGAACATGATATAACATAGGTTGTCAAGTCGGCAGCTGCTTCTATTGCAAAGTGTCGTAAAGGAGCAGACTGGTGCGTCGCCCAAGAACAAGCATTTGCAATGCATTAGGTCTCGCATTTACGCGAGTTTAAGCTATTGGCATTGTAATTAACAATGCCTTTTATTAATGTTTTAAAAACAAAAAAAATAGGCATGGTCATTTATAATGCCAATAGCTTAAACTCTCGTAAATGTGAGACCTAATACATTGCAAATGCTTGTTTTACATTTATTTCTACCCTGTCCCTTTTGGCAGTGTAGGGTGTTTCTCCCCGTTATGTGTGCCTTTGGGGTAATGGGGGGGGGCAGATCCTCCCATTAATTAAAGTGTCACGTGAGCTCTGCTCCCACAAATCACCGCTTTCACAGCGGGTGGCAATAATACTGGAGACAAACTTAAAATCAGAAACGATTTGACTAAGTCGCCCCCAAAGTTACCCCCTTAGCACCATCAGACAATTCAAATGACCACCTTACACACATCGACTGAGGGCCAAACGTGGGGCCCCAACGCGGGTTTTCCCCAGAGTAGCTTTGAGTTGTGATCGAAACGCACAACATTCTGTTTGCCAAATCCCAAATCTGTGTGCAGAAATCGCGGCACGTTTGCCAGAGCCTGTTTCAGCCCGTCTTTCTGTGCCAACTAGCTTGTACTTTGTTTTTAATTTTCCACTTATTTTTTGTGCTCATGATAAACAACGCAAAAATGTATTTGGCCTAATTTTAATTATGCCATTTTTAAATGTGTGACCAGTTTGACTGCGCGCTTTGAGGGGTCAGAAACGAATACACGGGTTCATGCCGCCCCAAAACTAACAGTTGCACGGCACCAACAATTCACAAAACATGTTAAAATGATGCCCCTGGGAGTCAATGGGAGCCCCTCTCCGGCAGGAGCTTAAGGGCACATTAGATGAGGAAGGGATACTAGCCCCCCCAGTAAGTACTGCTGTGTACATAATACCATCCTTAACAGGGGGCACCCCCCACTAAGGTTTAACGTACACACAACACCCCCCTCCCAAGTAAGATCTAACGTGTACACAACAGCACCCTTAACGGGGGACGCCTACCCCACCCCCCAGTAAGGTTGACCCAGGGTGAAACAGCCCGTAGGCAGAGGGCAACTTCCGACCTAGAGGACGGGGTGATCTCTCCCTCTCCCGAGCAATCGGTGCAGAGCAGTGTGTCTGAGTGTGTGTGTGTATGTGTGGGGATGAGAACCCCAAGAGAATGAATTCATTGGTGTCACGTTACAGCTGTAATAAGCCCCAGGAGTTAAAATTTTATTGGGGCCAGCTCGCACTTCACACTTCTCTTTGGAACTCCACGGGATGCAAACGCCCATCCCTATCCTCGGCACAGGCTGACGACAGCCCATTGTTATTCTGACTGCAGATGATTATCATATTTAGAATGACAATGGGCCGTCTGCCTTTACTCACTTGGCAATAGTAGAATGTAGCAGAGGAGCTTAACGTGCGCCCAAGGTGTGTTTCCTCACTGCTGATTAGCACATGCCAGAAGGTGACCTTATCCATGCAGTTTTACTCGTATTTTTCTGTTTCTAAATATAAATACAGACAATGGAAAAATAGTTTTCGCTCTGTATTTATGTGTATAAATCCGTAAAAACGGAAAACCGGGAGCCCTAGTTATGATCAAGGCTTGTGAGCACCAGGTATTCCGTATGCAATACCCTAGTCATGGCATCCACAGAACAATATATTACATCGATCCTGATGGGGAGATCATGTAGCGAGCGAGGAATAATGCAAATATATATGCATTTCAGGGTGTTGACTGCGCCATGCGTTGCACAACTGCACAGTCTCTCATGTGTCGTGTTAGCTGAATGGATTACACCCCCGGTAGCGGCGGGCGCAAGCAATCCTGGTCAAGATCATAGGTGCAATTGTGATCTCCTCCCCGGAATGCTGGTGCTGTGGGGTCACAAAGCAGGGATGCTGTAAGTGTCTGCAGGTACTGCGCTTGCCCTGTGTTCGGGGCATATAGTGAGATTAATGTCAATGGGGAATGATCTAAAAGACCCTCTAAAACTAAGTAACAACCTTAAGCATCAATCCGGGTGTGTAACACTTGTAAAGGTATGACACCCATATAAGGGTGCCTCTAGCATATCCAGAATATGTGGTTCCTATGACTGTGGCCCTCCACCCGCTCCAGCAGTCCCACGATACAAATATTGTTTCTACAGGATCGATCTTCCTGGTCCTTCACCTGACTCGTCAAGTATTCCACCTCTTGCTGTAGAGAATTGATCTAGTCTTGTTGTATTTCTATCTAGGACCCTAATTCGATATTCCCGATTCATGCCCTTATGTGGTTATAAGAAAACAAGTTACTTACCTGTAACTTTGGTTCCCCAGTATTGGTAACTTTCATAGATTCCCATGCTTTGTATCATTCCCCGTCGTCGGAATGGGAGCCTCGGTAAATAGAAAATACCATAGAAATAAGCACAAAGTGAAAAAATAGGCCTAGGCCTCATCTCATTTTGTAGCTTATCCACCTCTTTTTGTAAAAGAGACCAAACTTCTGCAGTAGCCAATCAGAGCAGCCTCACCCCACAGAACCTTCCTGAGAGAAGCTCAGAGCCTCAGATTTTCGTAGCCGTTGTGAACAGCTATCCACCAAAATAAGAAGGCTGAGCTTTCCCAGGGGAGGCGGGTGGGCGCATGGGAATCTATGAAAGTTACCAATACTGGGGAACCAAAGTTACAGGTAAGTAACTTGTTTTCTTGCCCCAGTATTGGAACTTTCATAGATTCCCATGCTTTGTATCAGAGTAACCAGCAGTAAACAGAAAAGCATATTTTGCAATATATGAACCTGAAAATGTTACACATCTCTGATAGAACAGTAGAAACACATAGGATCATAAAATATGACAATAATGCAATTATACAAAATATGCAAATAGGAAGGCGGGATAGAAAGGAAAGCTCACCGACTTATTGGAAAAGATTCCTCAAAACTGCTTGGCCCACTGCTGCATCTTCTTTCACAGAAGAATCCAAACAGTAGTGGCGAGTGAATGTGTGGACACTGCTCCATGTTGCAGCTCTACAAATGTCCTTGATAGGAACTCCTGCGAATAGAGCTGTCGATGAAGCCATTGATCTGGTAGAGTGAGCACAAACTGCTCGGTGTAGTGGTTTTCCAGCCGCTTGGTGGCAGAATTGTATAGCACTAGAAATCCAGCGGGAAACACAGGCTTTAGACACTGGACATCCCTTGCGTGGAGGACTGAAAGAAACAAAAAGCTGTGAAGACTTCCTGAAGGGTTTTGTTCTTTCCAGGTAGAATTTCAGGCATCTGTGAATGTCCAAAGAGTGCAAAGTTCTTTCCGCGGGTGTGGAAGGCTGTGGAAAGAACGGTTTTAGGACTACTGGCTCATTTAGGTGGAATTCTGAAGGCACCTTCGGGATAAACTTAGGATTCGTTCGTAGGATCAGAACATTATTCTTAAACTGTAGAAAGGGTTCCTCAATCGTGAAAGCCTGGAGCTCACTTACTCTTCGAGCCGATGTCAGGGCCAAGAGAAGAGCCAGTTTCCAAGAAAGAAACTTAAGGTCAGACTTATGAACAGGTTCAAAAGGGGCTTTCATGAGAGATGACAAGACCAGATTCAAATGCCAGGCCGGAGGAGGCGGCCAGACTGGAGGAAAGACCCTGAATAAACCTCTCAGAAATTGTTTGATAATTCTCGCTGACCATAGGGAAGGACCTGCAGATGAACGTCTGAATCTAGAGATGGCCGCCAGATGGACTTTCACAGAAGATGGAGCCAATCCAGATTTAGCTAATGAAAGAATGTAAGGCAAGAGTTGGTGTGGAGCAGAAGTATATGGGTGTAAACCTTCTTTCCGACACCAAACACAGAATCTCTTCCATTTAGCACGATAGGTCTTGTTGGTACTAGGCGCTCTGGCCTGGGCCAAAATGTCCCTACATTCCCCTGATAGATCTAAACCTTGGAATTCTCGGAACTCAGGAGCCACGCTGTCAATCGCAGAGACTTCAAGTCCGGATGTAGAACTTGTCCGTGAGACATCGTTAACAGTGTTGGCACAGGACGAAGGAGAATTGGCTGGTCCTGGGAGAGGAGGAGAAGCTCCGAGTACCAATACTGTCTGGGCCATGCTGGAGCGATCAGAATCATCCTGCACGGTTCCACCTTGAGTTTGCTGAGCAACCTCGGGATCAGCGGAACGGGAGGAAAGGCGTAAACAAAGGCGCCTGACCAAGCAATCAAAAGCGCATTCCCCAAGGATTCCCGATGGTGAACCCTGCTTGCGAAGGACAGGCATTTGGCGTTCTGGGGAGTTGCAAACAGATCGATGGATGGTGTCCCCCATCGTGCAAAGAGCTCCTCCAGAACGGTCTGGTCTAGTTCCCACTCGTGAGAGACTGTCCTTTGGCGACTCAAAGCGTCTGCCTTGACATTGAGTGTCCCCGCTAGATGTTCCGCTGAGAGGGAGACATTGTTCTGGATTACCCAATTCCATAGCGTTTGAGCTTCCTTGGAGAGGGTGGAGGATCTTGTTCCGCCCTGTTTGTTTATGTAGTGCATGGCTGTGGTATTGTCCGTACGAACCAGCACTGCACGGTTGCGAATCCTCGGAAGAAAAGCTTGTAGAGCCAGACGGATAGCAAGGAGTTCCAGAAGGTTGATATGGAACTTGATTTGGACTGGACTCCAGTGGCCGCTGACCTTCAGCTCTTGGAGGACCGCTCCCCATCCCTCCATGGAAGCATCCGTTGTCAAAACAAGAGGAGATGGTGGTAGTCGGAACGATAGACCCCTTGAAAGATTGTCTTTCAGCAACCACCAGCCGCCTGCCTTTCTCATTTCCGGGGAAACGACAATCCTGTCGTCGAAGGATCCTGTGACCTGCCGCCATTGCTTGTCCAATTGTTCTTGTAGTGGACGCATTCTGAGCCTGCAGTGTGGCAGTAATGGTATGCAGGATGAAATCGATCCGAGAAGCGATTTGTACCTGCGAACTGTCAGCGTCTTGCGAGATTGAAGAAGCCGAGCTGAAGAAATGAGTTTGTTCTGGCGCTCCTCCGATGGAAAGGCTAGGCAACTCTCTGTGTCCAGGATGGCCCCTAGGAACCTCGCTGACCTGGAGGGGCATAGAACAGATTTTTCCTTGTTGAGTCGAAGACCTAGGTGCTCGAACAGGTCTTTGCATGACCGGACTGCATTGGACGCTTCTAGAGCAGATGGAGCCTTCAGTAGCCAATCGTCCAGATATGGAAACACCTGAATAGCTTGCCTTCTGAGATAAGCTGCTACTGGAGCCAGAATTTTTGTGAAGATCCGTGGAGCGGACCGGAGACCAAACGGTAGTACCTTGAATTGAAAGTGGCTCCTGCCCACTGTAAATCGAAGATATTGCCTGTGAGCTGGATGAATAGGAACATGGAAGTAAGCGTCTTCCAAATCTAGGGTCGCCATGTAATCCCCTGGATTGAGGAGACGAAGGATGTCCTGAAGAGTGACCATCCTGAAGGACAACTTTACGAGATAAGTGTTGAGCTGCCGTAGATCTAAAATTGGACGCCATTTGTCCTTTGTCTTCCGAACCAGGAAGAACCTGGAATAGAACCCTTTCCCCTTCTGAGAAAGGGGTACAGGCTCTATTGCCCCCTTGGTGAAAAGTTGGTGGGCTTCGAGATGAAGGAGCTTGAGATGTTTGGGAGGAAAGGCGTCCGGCGCTCTTGTCGGAGGAAGGTCTTGAAACTCCAACGTGTGTCCTTCTTTGACAATTTGTAGGACCCACTGATCCGATGTAATGATCATCCAGTTGTCGAGGCAATGGGCAATCCTGCCCCCCACTGATGTGAATGAGGGAACAGGAACAGTGGAAAGAGCCACCTGGCCGCTATTGTTTCCTGGTGTTGTCTCTCCTTTGCTGGCCTTGGCGTCCCCTAGGCTGCTGGCGAGAGAAAGAACCCCTCTGAGAGTACTGAGGTTTATATGTCTGGCTAGACTGAGAGCCTGAAGAGTAGCGATTCTGATTTCCTCCTCTATAAGAGGAAAATCCTTTGCCTCTAGCCCCTCTGAAGGGTACCTTGCGATACTGCAATGTTCCTAAGGACTTCGCTGTATCGGTGTCCTTTTTAATGCCTTGCAGGGCCTCATCGACGTGCTTGCCAAACAGCATTTCTCCGTCGTATGGCAGATCCAAGATTTTGTTCTGCACTTCTTGCCTGAACCATGTGGCCTTCAACCACCCCTGGCGTCGCAGAACCGCCGAACCGGCAAGTGCTCGAAATGCGGTATCCATTGCGATATCAATGACTTCCGAGGAAGCCCGCTCCCCTTCAAGCAAAATCTTCTTCACTTCTTCTTTAGAAGAATCCTGCAATTCCTCTACAAATGGAGCAAGGTCGCACCACATCTGGCGGTCATAGCGTCCCAGAATTGCTAAAGCATTGGCTGCTCTAACCAGAAGACTTGCCATTGCTGAAAATCGTTTGCCTACGTTGTCTAGGCGCCTGCCCTCCTTATCTGGTGGTGTAGTCAGTGGCGCAGAAGGATTCTTAGATTTGCTTTGGCCGGCCTGAGAAATGACCGAGTCCGGTTTCGGCTGGCCAAGCAAACATGCCGGACTGCCATCAGATTCTTTGTACTTCTTCTCTAGTCTTGGTAGCACCGGGAGGACTGTGGCCGGGTTGTGCATAGCCTTCAAGCCCTCAGACCAGACATGCTCAATAATTGGAATGGATCGCACTGATTTCCTGAATGGTTCCTTAAAGTCATATAAGAAACATTCCGATTGAACCGTGGTCACTGGAAGACCGAATCTTTTGGAAGCCCTTTCCATTAGGTTGTGAAATCCTCCAACGTCCGCTGGAGGCGAGGTATTATCGTCTGGATCTGCGTTGTCCGGATCCGCCGGGTCAGTAGGATTCCAAGGCGCCTGTTGATCCTGATCAGGATCCGCTTGTTGGTCTGCATCCGAAGAAGCAGTGTCATCATCAGTATCATGAACACGCACCACCTCTTGTGGGCGTTCTTCCGGCACAGTGGTACGCTCTCTTGTAGGTAAAGAGTGGTCTGCCACAGGTTGCAATGTCTGAGGTGGAGGCGTGGGAGGATGCACACGCTGAGCCTCTTGAGGAGTAGGGAAACGTTTTCTGTAGTCTTGCAACATAAGTTGTAAATCCGCAACTAAAGTGGAGGGCATCGCCACCATCCCTTCTGGTAGCTGACGTGTAGGCTGCTGCAAAGGCATCTGCCTGGTAGTAGTGTGCCCCTCCGCACAATAATGTTCTGGAACATAGTGCTGTCGTTCCATGTCTTCTTCCTCAGAGCTAACCTCCTGAACCTTAACCTGCAGGTCAGATGGGCTATAAGCTTGTCCGTATTCACTGAAAGTCTCTTCATCAGAGTCATCCTCTAACAGCAGACTAGGTGGCAATCTCTGAACCTGTCGCGGAGACGTCATCTCTGGCGTTATGAGCCTCTTTTTACGTGAAAAAACAAGATTTTCGGAAGATTCCGTCGTCGACGACATCGTTGACGAGGTCGTCGTCGTCGACGGCAGCTCTTTATGGCACTGCGTCGACGATGGAAGCGCTGACGTAGATACTGTCTTCGTCGACGAGGATTGCGTCGTCGACGAGGTGAGACTCATCGTCGACGATGGTGGTAGCGTCGACGGGAGCGTCGACGAGCTCGTCGTCAGCAACATGGTAACCGGCGTCGTCGACACCGTCGTCGTCGATGTCGTCCTCGTCGTCGTCATCGCCGTCGACGCCAGCTTTGCAGTCGTCGTCGACGACGTGGAGATGGTCATTCTCGTCGTCGACGAGCAGGAATCTGGAGCTTTGAAAACTGTCGACGGTGGAGGCGTCGTCGACGCAGCCGTCGTCGACGAGCCCGTCGACGAGGCAACTTTCACAGAGCTGTCCTTTTTTACACTCGTCGTCGACGTACCTGATATTTTAACCGTCGACGACCTCTGCTTCTTGTCCGAAGCGACCTCTTGGACAGGAGCTGAAGGCTTCTTGACCCCCTTATCCTTCTCAGAGGGAGGTGAAGAAATAGTTGAAGACTTTTTCACCTTTTTTGAGGGCTGTTGCTCCTCAGGCTTACCCTGCCTCTCCTTTTCACCGTGGTGAGGAGATTTTAGGGAAGCAGGCCTGTCAGACCTATCAGAGGTCCCTGGTAAGGCCTTGTGACGGGACTCGCCTGAAGCAGAAGGGGGGGACCTACCCCTCTTCTGAGACTTCTTAGATGACACCATCGACGAGGAGCCCTCACTGTCCGAAGACATAATATCCTTCCGGTCCTTCATCTTCTGAAGCCATGTGAGGAGACGTCCTTCCCTGTCCCTCAAGGTCTTTGCTGAGAAGGATCTGCAAATCGGGCAGCCTGTAGGTTTATGGTCCGGATACAGGCAGTATATACAGTCCATATGTTTGTCCTCGACAAACAACCTCTTTTTAGAGCAGGTGGCACAGGCTCTAAAAAGGGCTTTCTTCTCCTTGTCAGCCATGAAGAAAAGAATCCAAGTTAATGAGAAAAAGTTAGAAAAAACTGAAGAAAACTGAGCAGAGCTCAATGGAGACTCCCTTGCACAACGTGCGGTAGAAAATCTGAGGCTCTGAGCTTCTCTCAGGAAGGTTCTGTGGGGTGAGGCTGCTCTGATTGGCTACTGCAGAAGTTTGGTCTCTTTTACAAAAAGAGGTGGATAAGCTACAAAATGAGATGAGGCCTAGGCCTATTTTTTCACTTTGTGCTTATTTCTATGGTATTTTCTATTTACCGAGGCTCCCATTCCGACGACGGGGAATGATACAAAGCATGGGAATCTATGAAAGTTCCAATACTGGGGCAACAAATAGTTTCCTTATAAAGGCATAAGAATCATATCCATATTTAGTAAAAGCCCATGCAGTCCAAAACACGGCAAGGCTACTCCAACAGACTCCTAGAAAGCACAACCCGTTCTTTAAACAAACCAAGCCTCCAGCAGCCCGGGAATTCCCCCTGCTTTTGTTTTGATTTTCACAAGAACTCCTGGAGTCCAGAAAGAACTGTTAGTTCTTAGTGACGTCAAACTCGGCACCTTTCAGGTATAAATATACCAACGTTGCCTTAAGCAAACACACGGTGGTGTGGAGCAGAGCGGCTATCTACTTATCCGAAGCCCAGTTGATGCGAGAGCCGAAGGAAGCCACCCCTCCCCTTTGACGCGCTGGAGAAGCTGCCTTTTCTAACGCCGAGAAATCCAGCTCCGGTGTTCCCAAGTCACCCTCGCGGGTTGCTGGAAGATCGAGTCCTGAGAAGAGAGATACAAGACCTCCTTTGTTCTATAACCAAGGTACGGAACTGATTAAAACCTTAGAGAGAATTCTTGATTCCGATACTTGGCAAAAAAACTTAACTTAAAACTGCAACTTACTTACTCCTTCCCACGTAGTAGGCTTAGGTCAGGTACACCGGGGTAGGCGTATCTTAGAAGCACCAGTTGAGTTCGTTAGTCAATGTTTTTATGTATGTATATATTTTATCCACTTTTAAAGTATTATATGGCTAAGAAACCATATCAATGCTTTTACAGTATTATTTCATAATACTACTTTTACTGTACGCACTTTACTTTATGATATGTATTGCAATTATGGCAATTCATTTCTCTTGCATGAGAAAGAAGACTGCTCAATAAAATAACACCTTTTATTGAAAAATGCCAGTCTCTCTATTTCTCTGCACTCTGGTGAAACTAAGCATGCACGATTGACTGAGTGAAATACCTGTCTATTGTTTTCACACGACTCTAGAGATACACTCTTTATTCTGAGGGAGCAAAGTTGTCATGTTTATGCGGTTGTCAGAAACTAATCCCTTCTTGTCTAAATCAGGACGGATAACCCTTTCCTGAACATTCGAGAAAGTTTCTAGTGACCTCTGAGCTAGCTGGCAAAACTAATTAAGTCTAACATAGTCAGTAGAGACCTAGATGACCTCAGTCCTACGTCTACACTGCTGTTTATGTTATTCCAATGCGCAGAGCCTATTTGGAATATAGGAACTACACTACATGGCGTCCAACGTTTGATAAGGCGATAATCTAACGCAAGACACTAGAGTAACTCAGGCGTGCTTTTCACACAGACCCCATTCTCCCGTAAAAACTCCAATAGATGTCTGGAGTGGATGAAAGGTTAATATTCGCCGGAACTTAGTAGGATGAGAATCCTATGTATTAGTTTTTGGTTTAGTCAACGTTGAAGAATACAGTGTTCCAAAATATTGTGCACCTAATCTTTGTTTCCTTGAAACTTGATCTGCAAAAAAAAATAAAAAAACAACTTTCTTAGTCAATAAAATGACAGATAGGGAAGAAGAAAGAGATAGAGAAGCATTAGCAGCTCGACACAAGTCTCCAGCAAGATGACCCGAATGCTATAATCATTCCGATCAATCTAAGAAAAACTATGACTCTTAAACTTATAGAAAATGGACTATCACCAAGAAGTGGTACGGTCATATTCGTGATAGAGGCACATGAGTTTCGGCAGACAGAGGTATTCTATTCATGGATACATTTTCCAGCAGCACACGCTGTGACAAAAGATTTCCACTATTAGAAAATAGAGGAACCTCCGGATATATACACGCCTTTCGAGGACGTTGAAATCCCACTAACTTACCAAGAGCACCTGCTCTGGTTTAATGGCGCCCTAAAACATCAAAATCACATCACCATGCACGGTCCACTAGGTAGACCAGGAGCCACGTGGCCGGTTCTAGCCAGCTACACACCACATCCAGACATTGATAAAATGTCAGACCGGGAACTTTTAGCTCAGCTAAAACTTTTAATTAAAATACATAGACAATTGGTCCAATATGTCATGCGGACTTCAACAGTCCAACCAGCAATTAACATCCCACAACTGACCCCTCATCAGGGGAATACAAACAAAATTACACCACAGAACATACAATCATGTCTGGGTAAAACACCCATAAAACGGGAACAAATTCCATTCTGGTTAGCTCAAAAAATACCTCAAATAGAGGGAGTATTTCCTAATACTACACCTCATGAAAAACACAGAATTCTGACTATCTGCCTCCCAATGGGGATCGCACCACATGTGGAGGACTGTGACACTTGGGGCACGGTCTTTGCTTCTATCGACACAAAAACACATGGTGTTCCGTCTATGGCGGTGATACCAGACGTACCAAGACAGATTCAAAATGAGTACGGTCCAAAACCTGCTTTAACTCTGGGTATGAAATTACTGAAAGACTTTAAGCAGGTCTCGGCTATATTATTAGCCAACATAAAAGGAGAAGCAGCATGTGTGGCAATCTGCCAGAAATTGAAGGAGTCAGATATAACAGACCAACCATTTGAACTTGCCAGAATCATAGAAAAATCCTATGAAGAGCTAGGAAGAGATAGTTTGGGTGGGAAACCAATAAAACCCCAACTAACTGAAAATCCTGTAAAAACATTTATTAAAAATAATCTAAATACTCCAAAAAAGAGTTGGGATGGTAATAAACAATCTACTCCCAAGGAAAAACGATTCCAGTGCAGAGGAAGGTCTCCTCAACGGAAAAAAAGATCCCCTGACCGAGGAGGCAAGTCTCCCCAATGGGAACCCTCTGAAAAAAGATATAATTTTAGAGATAGGGACAAATTGAGAAAACCTGATAGATATCAAGATATTGATACACGTCCCTCTTGCTCTTTTCAGACTTCCTCACAGAAATCGGAAAGAAGAGGACGGTCAGAACACAAGGAAGAGCACGTCAAGTCCAAAGACAAAGAACCTGCTCATCAAAGTAAAAAATCACAATTTCCCAGGTAGCAAGTATTAAAATTAAACATGCCGAGGATTCTGAGGACACAACTGAAAAACAGAGAGTTGGCCCTGACAATGCTAGACAGCGCAGCAGAAGTGACTATAGCTCGCCAGATCCTGATGAATCTTCTGGAGACAGTGGACACGAATTAATACATTCAGGTGGAAACTGCAGACACACAAGTTAGCGTGCCCCATAAACTATATGAAATAACATTGCGTATAGAGGGAGATAAAACTAGGAAAATAAAAGGTCTCTTTTGGGAGAATGTTTCTAAAGGCTATGACATCCTGTTAGCTGAAAAAGACTAGCCACCAGAGTTTGTCAGGGAATGCCCTCATGGCGAAGAAATGATTATACCTGCCTTGTCAAATCATATTCCAATTCATAAAAAATACACATTCGCAAGAAAATGGGCAGTGGCCCAAGCCGCTGCATTATATAAAAATCATGTAGGATGAGATGAGGACTCACCTCACCACAAAATCCAGTTAAAAAATCAACCTACTGCACAAAGGCAGTACCCAGTTGTGGGGAACGGGGTCGGGAGAATGAGAGTCGCCACGAGTTGGAGTCTATCTTTAACCGTTTTTATTCGGTTTGACAATACCGGGTTAGTCTCAAAAGGGGGTTCAAGAACACAATATCCAGTAGGGTACAAAACACAAGCTTGGAGTCTCTCCGTTGGGGAACTTCCGGTATCTTCGGTTCCTCTCTTGACTCAACCAGAGATGGCCGCTGGTCCGGAGATACGCTCGAGAAAAGGAAAAGAAAAGCAGCAACGTTAGGGGCTGGGGTCGATATGTACAACAGGTGAGAGTAGGGTAGGGTAGTGAGGGATC
Organism: Lissotriton vulgaris; assembly: GCF_964263255.1. Classification (NCBI taxonomy): domain Eukaryota; kingdom Metazoa; phylum Chordata; class Amphibia; order Caudata; family Salamandridae; genus Lissotriton; species Lissotriton vulgaris. The sequence continues at coordinate 1,180,098,010 of NC_141693.1, read as the reverse complement.
ACCAGGGTGCTACCACCATCTATAGCAGTCTATGAGTGTAGGCGGACGGCAAGGTACGGCAATAGTGACCACCCTCAGGCTACCCCGTCCCACCCCGTGATTTAAACAATCCCTGAAAACTCCCTTGTACCTTGTGGAGCCACACTTCTCCCCTGGAAGTGTGGCGGGGCGGCTCGTGGTAACGTTGGCCTCCTGGCTTGTCGAGTCTCGGCTCCAGGGGTCCCAGTAGCGGTTCCACGATAGTTCCTCCTTCTTCCTCCGTGGCGTCCTCCTCGTGCTTCGGCTGGCGTCCCAAAGGTTCCGCGCCGACAATCCAAGACGGGGCTTCCTTAAACGCCCCCAGCTCGTCTGATTGGACAGTGTCAGATGACGTCCGGTCACCTGATTGGTCGACCGCTGGAGATGCCGGAGAACACGCCCCCAGCGTCACAGAAGCTGGATACAGAGACAAATGTACTGGAGGCAGAGCTGGGGAAACCCAGGAAACGTTCAAAGGATCCTGCGGACGGGGTGGAAAGGAAAAAACGTTAGCAGGTACACCCCGTCCGTCCGAGTCAGGGAGCTCATCCAGGTCAGGGAGCTCGGCTTCGTGACACATCCCACCCCCAGGATTGACCCGATCGGGGGGAATCGGATAGCGGGACAGAAAGTCAACATTCCCCTGCAAAGAACCCTTTCGGTGACGGACCTCGATCTGGAAAGGCTGCAGGGCCAAGAACCAACGCAGGATGCGATCATTGTTCCCCCTGTTACGTTGGAGCCAAGTCAAGGGAGCATGATCCGTATACAACACAAACGGCCTCCCTTCGAGATAGTATCTCAATTTTTCCACTCCCCAACGGACAGCCAAGCATTCCTTTTCAATCGTAGAATACGCCTGCTCCCTAGGAAACAGCTTGCGACTGATAAAGAGCACAGGTCTTTCAGCCCCATTCTCATCCTCCTGGGAAAGAACCGCTCCAATACCAACCCCAGAAGGGTCCGTCTGGAGAATGAACGGTTTGAGGAAATCAGGAGAAATGAGAACAGAGGAAGAAGTTAAAGCGTCCTTTAAAGCTTGGAAGGCCGAAGTCTGCACAACAGAAGGAGTGGGGAGGTCAGCAGACTTGATGTTCTTCCCGAGGAGGTCAGAGAGAGGACCTGCCAAACTAGCAAACTGAGCAATGAACCGGCGGTAGTAACCCACCAACCCCAAGAAGGCCCTGAGTTCTTTTTTTGTAGAGGGGTAGGGTAATGCTTTGATCGCTTCTAGTTTCTCAGTCTGGGGCTTAATCTGCCCATCCCCTAAAAGGTACCCGAGATACTTGACCTGCTGGAAAGCAAATCGGGACTTCTTCGCATTAATGTGGAGATTGGCATCCTTTAGACTGGTCAGTATATTCCCAAGGTGTTTCAAATGGTCATCCCATGTCTTGCTAAACACTACAATGTCGTCTAGGTAGGCCGACGCATAGTGTAAGTGAGATGCCAGTAGTGTATCCATGACCCTCTGAAACGTTGCTGGCGCCCCATGCAAACCAAAGGGAAGTACCGTGAAGTGGTAATGACCAGAAGGGGTTGAGAATGCCATCTTTTCCATGTCTTTAGGAGCAAGGGGTATCTGCCAATATCCCTTGGTGAGATCTATGGTGGTGATGTACCGAGCCTCTCCAAGGCGTTCCAGTAGTTCATCGACCCTAGGCAAGGGGTATGCGTCTTGTTTAGACACCCGATTAACGGCCCTGAAGTCGATACAAAAGCGGATACTACCGTCAGGCTTCGGTACCAAGACCACCGGTGAGCACCAGTTACTGTGGGAAGGAACTATGATCCCGGATTTCAGCATACTGTCTACCTCGGCCTGGAATGCTGAGCGTCTTGCCTCTGGGATTCGGTAGGGCTTTTGTTTTACCACTGTATTGGGGAGAGTAGGTATACTGTGTTCCGCCAAGAGGGTACGGCCCGGTTGATCCGAGAAGACTTCTGTATGAGACAAGAGCAGGTTTTTAACTTCTTGTTGCTGGGTAGCAGACAGATCAGGATTGATAGGAGCAGCACTGACTGTATGGTTTGTATCGAGTACAGGAGACACCACATTGACTGCCTGGGGGGGTTTCCCTAACCATTTTTTAAGTATGTTGATATGATACATTTGGGTTTTGCCTCTTCCTAACTGTACCAAGTAGGTAGTGGGTCCTATTTTCCTCAAAGTTTTGAAGGGTCCCTGCCACTCCTTCCTCATTTTATGTGTAGAGGAGGGTAATAGAATCAAAACCCAATCACCTACATCCAACACCCTCCACTTCGTACCACGATCATATAGGGTTTTTAGTTTGGTTTGAGCCACCGCTAAATGCTCGTGAGCAAGTGTCCTAAGTTTGTGTAGCCTGCTCTGTAGTTTCCTGGTGTAATCCAACAGGGCCTCAGCTTCCTGTGCTCCCTCAGTCTCCCAACTATCTTTAGTGATTTCAAGAAGCGTTCTATGGGGTCTCCCAAACAACAATTCAAATGGAGAGGTCCCTAGACTGGACTGTTTCTGGCTACGGAGCACAAAGAGGGCCAGGGGCAATAACTGGTCCCAGTTCTTCCCATCACCCGACAACAATTTTTTTAATGTTAGCTTAAGGGAGCCGTTGTATCGCTCAACCAAACCGTCTGTTTGTGGGTGATACACAGATGTCTTAATGTGTTTGATGTTTAATTGTTTGCATACCTGTTGCATCAAACGGGAAACAAAAGGGGTGCCCTGATCGGTAACGATCTCTTTTGGAAAACCCATGCGAGAGAATACCTCAACTAACCTATGGGCTATCGCTGCTGAAGTGGCTGCTTTAAGAGGAAAAGCCTCGGGATATCTCGTGGCGTAATCAACCAAGACCAGGGCGTACTGATGTCCTCGGGAGGATTTCGGCAAAGGGCTGATTAAGTCCATTCCTATACGATCAAATGGGACCCCTATAATAGGCATGTGTACCAAAGGGACAGGAGGAGGGGTGTAGGGATTCCGTTTCTGGCATATTCTACACTCCTGACAATATTTTTGTACTTGGGCGTAAATACCTGGCCAAAAGAAATGTCGCAATATGGACTGACTCGTTTTTTCTACCCCAGAGTGGCCAGCTAACAGATGAGCATGACCAAAAAACAATATCTGATCACGAAAATCATTCGGGACCAGCAGTTGAGGTTCAGCGTCAGCCTTGGCGAGTCTATAAAGTAGGCCATTCTTTTCAATAAACGTGGGATAACTTCTGGTGGACGGATCTTGTCCGTTTCGTGCAACCTGCCATGCATTGGTGAGACTTGCATCGTTTAATTGGGCAGTCCTAAAATGGGTGTCCCTGGCCCAGGGTTCTGCGTCTAACAAGGTATCACGGGGAAGGGACAAGTGGTGAAGGGTATCTAACAACAAAGTGCTGAATGAAGGGTTATCTGTCCCTATGATTATGGGTTTAGGTAAACCAGCCATAACTCCTACGACAACTTCCATGTTTTTCCCTGAAGGTGTGTACAGCGTGACTTTGGCTACAGGATACTCCTTAACGTCCCCATGGACACAACGGATACTAACCCGTCTCCCCGCAATGAGAGAGTTGTGGTCTACCAGCTCTTCTCTTATAACCGAATGTTTGCAGCCGGAATCTAACAATGCTCTTATACTATTACCGTTCAAAGAGACCCGTACATAGAAAGTGGTTCCGGTTTCTTGAGCATACAGGATGGACCTCGGGGCATAGCTCACGTCCATAGGTTCGTCTTCTCTTTCTTTTTTTTCCGACAAAACCGAGCAATATGACCCCACTCTCCGCAGTCATAACATTGAGGTCCTGAATTGGGAAGTTCAGGTCGTTGGAACCGCACCTTTGGTGGTTCTGGGATAGGTTTTTGGAATTTTTTATCAGTTTTGACAGGTGGCAAGACTTTAGCGGTTTTTTCTGGTTCCCTCATATAAGGCTTACCCTGAGCCCGGGCGTAACAAGTCGCCATTTCTATAGCATGCTCCAACGTTAAACCTGCATGTTGCTTAAGCCACCTCTGAGTGCTATAGAGAAGGGCCTCGATGAACTGTTCAAGATATACTTTGTTCATAATGGCATCGATGTTTCCTTCATGGGGCTTTAGCCATAAGTCCGCAGACTCCTTTAACTTGAAAAACAAGGTTTTGGGTAAATCCCCGGGTGACCCTTTCTCTTGACGAAACCGAAGTCGATGGGTTTCCTCGTCTACCCCCAACCTATCGAGGATATACTGTTTCACGACCGCATAAGCAGTTGTTCCATCCCGGTTCACTGTCTGATAAGCTGCCTGGGCCTCACCAACTAACAATGGCGCCAAATAAAAGGGCCACCTATCCCCAGGCCAGGAACTGGCTCCTGCCGCTCTTTCAAAGTTCAAAAAGAAAGCAAGGGGGTCCTCGCCTGGACTAAATTTCTGTAGCTGTACAACAGTGCCCGGCGGTGGAGCTGTAGCCCTTCCCTGTCCTAACACAGTCATTAGTTGTGTTTGTCCCTCCGCCAATTTTAGAATGTTATCGGACTGGGTCTGAATGGCTTGGGAAAACGCAGTCCGGTCTGCTTCCATTTGGGTCAATAGATTCTCCATTCTGTATCGGATGGCGTGGTTCACTGGTTGATCCGAGTCACGGCACCACTTGTGGGGAATGGGGTCGGGAGAAGGAGAGTCGCCACGAGTTGGAGTCTATCTTTAACCGTTTTTATTCGGTTTGACAATACCGGGTTAGTCTCAAAAGGGGGTTCAAGAACACAATATCCAGTAGGGTACAAAACACAAGCTTGGAGTCTCTCCGTTGGGGAACTTCCGGTATCTTCGGTTCCTCTCTTGACTCAACCAGAGATGGCCGCTGGTCCGGAGATACGCTCGAGAAAAGGAAAAGAAAAGCAGCCACATTAGGGGCTGGGGTCAATATGTACAACAGGTGAGAGTAGGGTAGGGTAGTGAGGGATCACCAGGGTGCTACCACCATCTATAGCAGTCTATGAGTGTAGGCGGACGGCAAGGTACGGCGATAGTGACCACCCTCAGGCTACCCCGTCCCACCCCGTGATTTAAACAATCCCTGAAAACGCCCTCGTACCTTGTGGAGCCACACTTCTCCCCTGGAAGTGTGGCGGGGCGGCTCGTGGTAACGTTGGCCTCCTGGCTTGTCGAGTCTCGGCCCCAGGGGTCCCAGAAGCGGTTCCACGATAGTTCCTCCTTCTTCCTCCGTGGCGTCCTCCTCGTGCTTCGGCTGGCGTCCCAAAGGTTCCGCGCCGACAATCCAAGACGGGGCTTCCTTAAACGCCCCCAGCTCGTCTGATTGGACAGTGTCAGAAGACGTCCGGTCACCTGGTTGGTCGACCGCTGGAGATGCCGGAGAACACGCCCCCAGCGTCACAGAAGCTGGATACAGAGACGAATGTACTGGAGGCAGAGCCGGGGAAACCCAGGAAACGTCCAAAGGATCCTGCCGACGGGGTGGAAAGGAAGAAACGTTAGCAGGTACACCCCGTCCGTCCGAGTCAGGGAGCTCATCTAGGTCAGGGAGCTCGGCTTAGTGACACCAGTTAAACAAGAAGCTAAAAAGCAAGTAAGGGAGATCTTAGATCAACTTGAATATCAAGGGGTGATTGAAACATGCACCTCACAAATGAACAATCCTCTGTTTCCTGTCTCCAAGCCAGACGATTCATATCGCCTAGTTTTGGACTACAGACATTTGAACTCCTGCTGCAAAACTTTTGCAGTACAAAACTCCCACAGTGCAGCACTAATGAACATTGTGCGCAAAAATATAAAACGACATTAGATATCTCTAATGGATTCTTCTCTCAAAACATTGCACCTGAAGGCAGGTATTTGACCGCTTTCTCAATAATGGGGTCGCAAAAACAAATTTGCCGACTCCCACAGGGATTCAAGAATAGCCCAGGATTATTCTCTGTAAGAGTAACAGAATTACTACAAATATATGATGATGAGGCATTATCATATGTCGATGACATCTATCTCACAGATGATGACCTGGACACTCACTTAAAAAGAGTGAACACCATAATTCTTGGGTTCGTATCAGAGGGTTACAAATTCAACTTTAAAAAATCAAGAATTTCCCATCTAACGGTCCTATTTTTAGGATATGAATTATCAAGTGAAGGCAAAAGCCTGGCAGACAACTTCCTAAAGAAGTGTGCAGTACTCCAAGCACCAAAAACGTTGAAATATTTACAATCAATACTAGGCTTCCTGAGTTTCGGTAGAACATACATTCTAAATTATGCAGAGAGGGTTAAACCTCTCTATGAATTAATAAAACCTGATTTCAAACCAATACATTGGACTCAAAAACACACAAATTTTGAGATCATTACAGACAGACATGTTAACTAAAACAAAACTGCAAACATGCGCCAACGAACGCAACCTTGTAATCCGAGTCATCCCAGGAAGATGCAGATTCACATACCTGACCTCTAATGAGGGAGAAACGGTACCTATAGCTTACAAATCACATTTGTACACTCAAGCTGAAATGATATTCAGTTCTACAGAAAATATTCTGACAGCGGTTCAAACTGCTGTAGCAAAAGGTAAACGAATAATAATCGTTACACCAGTACCTGCTCTAGAAGCAGTAACAAGGGCAAGCATTCCGAATGCTAAAGGTCTACATCCAAGATGGATACAATGGGTTAATTCTCTTGCTGCAACAGACGTAGTATACGAATTTGATCCTAATTTAAAAACACAAGTATTTCTCCAATATGAATACGAATGTCCTCTGCCGACCGAAATCCTGCCTCTGGAACATTACGGCTGTATAATATATACAGACGGATCAGCACAACCCGCAGTTGGGGGTAAACAAGCATATAGTGCTTCGTGCGCGATCGTTAAAGGTCATTGGCACGAAGGAAAATTTAGACCACTGGTCACTAAAACCCAATCTCTAGGAGATTGTACAGTTCAGCGAGCTGAACTTCTGGCGTTTAAGATGGCGCTTGAAAATACCGATCACGAATTCCCCACACTACTAGTGTGTGATTCATATTACTGCGTTCAATCTTGCAATGAATACTTGCAGAACTGGGTTCAAACGGCTTCAAAGATGCAAAAGGTGGCACAATCAAGCATAAAACGCTTTGGTAACAAGTAGTTCTTTTGCAGAAAGAACTACAAAATACTCACGTGATACATACACTGAGTCATCAACGTGATGGCGTTCACGTTGCAGGGATTTCATTAGCTGATGAAGCCGCGAAGGCAGCTGTGCAAACGGCTTCCGTAGCTGCTATCACCCGGTCAAAAACAAAAATAGACAGCAAGATAATGCAAGCTGTCAGTGCTTCAGTAAAAGATGATAAAAAAACACTCCCGAAAGGCTTTCCAGTAAAATATTCATACATAACGGATGCAAATATTGTTCCATTTGCTCGAATCCCTGGAGTGGCAATCCCTGGAGGGCAATTCCAAACATGGAACACAGATTAGTACTTATTTTAGCGGCACACAAAGGACTAGCTTCTGCACATGCTGGTATTTCTGCCACAACAGCGTTATTAAAACAGAGATATTGGTGGCCAGGAATGAGAAAACAAACTAAGAACTATGTTCTAGAATGTGAAATATGCCAAAGAATTAAAGTATCAACGGTGAAACGACCAGCGCAGACGCCCCTTCTAATCTTAGATAAACCATTAGCGTGTGTTTACCTGGACCACTGTGGTCCCTTACAAAGGGATGGCAACTATAAATATTTCATGGTCGTAGTGGATTCCTGCTCGTGATTCATTTGGATGTTGCCCCAGTGCTCGGCTGACGCCAGAACTGTTATAAAAGATTTGCGAATCTTTATCGGCACACATGCAATTGGCATGCTACATTCTGACCAGGGTCCTGCATTTAGCTCTCGAGCTTACAAAGAGGCCATGACCAGCATGGGCATTGCATTGCGGTACTCTTCTCCCTTCCATCCTGAGTGAAATGCGGTAGTGGAAAGAAAAAACAGTGACATAAAGCAATCTATAACAGCGAGGGTATTAGGTTCGGGTGATGGGTGGGTCAAACTTCTAATAAGTGTCCTACGTAGTCTTAATAACATGCCAAGAAATTCTTTAGGAGGTATCAGTCCGTACAAACTTTTGTTTGGTACTAGAATAATTATCCAGGATCTTGATCGTCAAACTTCAGTGGTAGTAGAAAAAACTTTTGATATCAAAGATCGTTTGGCTGTTTTACAGGACTTGAATGAAACAAGAAAAAGTCTAAGTAACGTAAAGTTTAAGCCAACAACCACTGAAGAACCACCTGTCCCAGCAAGACCTGTCTGGATTCCAAAGATTGGGGATCTGGTCAGAGAGAAGATAGCGGTGAAGAAGGAATTTGGGCCTTCTTACAGAAAAGCAGTACCTGTCTTAGCTGTCAGAGGAACAAGATCAGTAGTACTACCGCCACCTGCTGGTAAAAAGGAAAACAGAGTTGTTTCCATCGACCTGGTGAAACCACAATCATGTGGCCGATAATAAGTAGTAGGCCCAGTGGACTCCCAAGAAATAGCAGAAGACCAAACTTAGCTACATTCGATAAACCTGCAGTAAATAAAAAAGGACTATGCAACAAAGCCATGGAACTTGTGCCTCTTGAAACCCAAATTACAACAATTCCTGATGATACACCAATCTACAACGATGTAGCTTCAGACTGCACAAATGTAACAAAAGAAAATGCAAAGATCAATGGAAATCCGGAAGCAATCCCACCAATTGACAGAACTGCATCTGGCTATTTTATCAACTTTGATGACTTTTCCGATGATCCAAGTGAACATGGAGACAAGCCAGCAACAAAAACTTTCAAAGGAAAAATAACCAAGCTTTTTCACCAACTAAAAGAGACATATCTGATTTCACCATGGATTGAATTTTGGACTGTGTTAGGTGTACCTTTCCTCTTGCTTTGGCTCATCATGGTTTTATGCTTGGGTAAATTCATTGATGGAAAATATAGTACAATGGACACAGCAAGTCAGAACATCAACTTGGTCCTAAAGTCTCACAGATCCTCTCACATCGAGAAAAGAGAACTATCATCAGTGAACATCACAGCCAATCCAATACCTGGGGGTATAGCATGGGACAGAACTGACTATGAAATTTATGGCCCGATTGAGCTCTTGAAGTATCCACACCAGTTTAAGGTTTCCTTAAGTGACTTTGTGATACCAAGTTGGTTTTCTGATGATTGGGACTTTGAAAATATTAATAATATGATGTCAGATTTAGTAATGTCAGCTAAATTTACAGAACATGATTATTTACAGGGTTCATCAAATTTATGAAGAATTATACTGTTACAATCACTACGGTCATCACTATTTGCATAAATCTGCACAACCTAGAAATGATTTTACTTATAATCAATCGGAACATTGTCCAACTCCACCAAAAGGAAGTTCGAAGACATTTTTTGAGAAATTTCCATACTTCTCAGGGTTTAACAACAGTGATCCAGAAAAGTTTTATTTAAAATGTTAAATAAGACAGGAATGAAAACAATGTTGACAAATACTAAACTGATTTATTCTGAAAAGTTTTTAGACAAAATGTCTACATTTGGTTTTGAATTTTGGAAAAATAACATTGAAACAAAAACCATCTGGGCAACAAAAGACTGGCAGGTACAAGGTCTAGAATCATTATTTAGAGCTTGCATGATCCCAGAACAAATAATATTCCTGAATGATATCATTCAACAGACTACTTGTATTGGTTTAGCTAAGATAAAAGACTTGAATAAACTGTCTATTCCAAAGCCCATACCTGATAGTAATAGTACTACGGATATGGAAATAGACGTATCCCATATTTTTCACCAAAACAGAACAAATCCCGATTGGAAAAAATGGTTGATCTGGCCCACAGACACAAATAACTGTCAAGATAGATTTCTGAACATAAAACAGGGGTTCAAGATGACCAGGCCAGACCCAAGATATTCCCAGAGACAACATCCAGGGATAGTTACAACATACAGTGTAGGATAACTATGCCTTGAGTGGCTACAGAAATCCACACTGGCTGAAATTAAGCAACACTTGACTTTACTTAAAGAAGGTGCTGACTTGCGAGATTTCATACTGGGACCTCGCAAACAGCGTCAAAAACATTTCATTGCGGCCGGTATATACGCTGCATACAACAAAGCTTGGAAAGTAATGCAAATTGAAACAGCAGAAAAAATACGAGAAATTGATCGTATAAATTTGGAAAAATCTCTTTCTGTAGTGGACAATGGGTAAACGACTCTGTCTTCCAGAATATATTCACTGGACAGTATTGTATCATCTGCCTTTGATATAATAGAGCAAGACTTGCTAATGTTACAACATGGTCAGTCCCAATTGCGTTCTGTTGTACAGCTAGGCTGGACATTGCAAAACCTACGTTCAAGCTACGTGCCATGGCGTCTAATCAACATAACGTCATTATTTTCTATCTTTAACCTTACTGATAAACAAATCAGTTTGGCACAAAAAGGAGCAGACTATACGATTCTGAGCATTGAAAAACTTGAGAGATTACCATTGACAATGTCAGAGAGACCTGTCATTGAATGGATAATACACGGAACAATTACAATTCCAATAACAACTTTCCAGTTTAAATATTGCCAAGAATATATACCAGCAGGCCAGTATGAAAGGTTGGGTAAAGGATACATCAAATCAACCTGGGATTTACCTTACACACACAAATGTAATAGTGAAGGGAAAAAGGAGGTATTCCTTAGTGGTAATAATTGTAAAAAATCACTAAGCGGTACACTTCTGTGTTAAGGTATTAACTTGCATGGAGCCTGCGAAGGGTCTTCAAATAACCTTTCATGTCACCTGCAAGGCACTCCTGCAACACAGATAGAACCATTCTTCAGGCAGCTTTCCAACAGTAGCTACGTTTTAATAACTGACCACAGCTGTTGTGGAATGGTGCCATGAGAATGCTATCTTGTAACCGTTACTTCCAGGGTCATTTGCTGTATGCAAGTATTGTATCCAAACAGCAATCCAGACATGGAGGCGGCAATACAGCCTTATGTGAATATCTCTTCTATTCGAATTGATACATTAAGCAGAATGAAGTCTATTCTTTTACAGACTACTGTGTTGCTGACCTCGTCCAGAGAAACGTATGATCTGCAAGTTGCAAGGACAACGGCAGAGATACATACCGTTTTATCGACAAATTGCCCCGTGCATTTCAAAGAAATGTTAAGTCAAATTTTAAACATGTCTGATACCAGTGGCATCGCACATGTATTTAAGACAATTTTTTGGGGACTGTTAGCACCGTTTGAAACAGTTCTGGGCATCTTCCCGAATTTTGTCCATTCTGTCTTTGGCGGCCTACCTTTAATTTTGGGACTCGTAGCAGGAATTTTATTTTTGTTCCTTCTGCTCCGATATGGCAAGCCAAGCCACAGACAAGACTCCAGCAACGATGGAAGAAACGATCCTAGCAATATGCTACCGAGACAAAATCACTAAAGTCCTTGGATTAGCCTGGCTAAGAGATCTGAGTGCAACTTGGTTTCTTTCATTCAGACCAGTCTGGCAAGATTGCATCTTACCTGTGCTTCGATGTCTGCTATGCGGAGAAGAATGCGTGTTGGACGTCTGTCTTACACTACCATCAGCAGTACCAATGGATATAGATACTTTGCTAGGTCCGGTAACGACTCATGCAACGTGTTGTCCCCAGCGGCTACCTATTCTGATGACGGCATTCTTTGAGACTTCACTATTATGAGTAGGTGGCAGTGAAGTACGAGAGGAAAGCAGCACCAAACAGGTACAACCTTCTGTGAACATTGCTGATCCAAACATCGATGATAGCAATCACACACAGAACTGCACAGTTGCAGTGTTTTTAAACTTGGTCGAACTTTCACCTGATGTTGTAGACCAATTTTTTGCAGGCCTGTCTGATATGATGTTCTCACCTGAGCAACGAGAATGACTTTTACAAAACAACAAGCACACAGCGTTCTCTGAACTCTGAATTTGGCCTTCAGTTCTGTTAAACAAAGCAACTGAAAACATTTTTCCCCTGAAAGCAAAATTATTTTTCTTTCAAATCAAAAATATTTACCATTTTTTCCGGCACATGGTACTTTGCTTAAAGTAGAACTATTCTTAAAGAACAGAGCTTCTATTTTTAGAGACATTAGAGACAATATTTTACCTCAGCCTCTAGCACATGTACATTATCGTATAATAATGTGTGATGAAATGGTCTCGACCTTCTCTTCTGTATACAGAGCCATTTCATGTGTAATTTTCGCATTTCATTCAGCTGATATATTTGCATTTAACTGAATGATAAACTTGCTTGAAAAAACGTACAGTACCAAATACTCATTTTCGTGTATAAACCATACACCATTTCAAATGCAATTATGCATTTTGGGGTGGGTTGGAAAACACACATGCATCATATGTTTAATATTGCTTATTTTTAGTAATGATGGACATTAATACGTGGAGTGGGTGTTGTATTTCTATCTAGGACCCTAATTCGATATTCCCGATTCATGCCCTTATGTGGTTATAACAAATAGTTTCCTTATAAAGGCATAAGAATCATATCCATATTTAGTAAAAGCCCATGCAGTCCAAAACACGACAAGGCTTCTCCCATAGACTCCTAGAAAGCACAACCCGTTCTTTAAACAAACCAAGCCTTCAGCAGCCCGGGAATTCCCCCTGCTTTTGTTTTGATTTGCACAAGAACTCCTGGAGTCCAGAAAGAACTGTTAGTTCTTAGTGACGTCTTATGTCCAACCTTACGTCAAACTCGGCACCTTTCAGGTATAAATATACCAACGTTGCCTTAAGCAAACACACGGTGGTGTGGAGCAGAGCGGCTATCTACTTATCCGAAGCCCAGCTGATGCGAGAGCCAAAGGAAGCCGCCCCTCCCCTTTGACGCGCTGGAGAAGCTGCCTTTTCTCACGCTGAGAAATCCAGCTCCGGTGTTCCCAAGTCACCCTCGCAGGTTGCTGGGAGATCGAGTCCTGAGAAGAGAGATACAAGACCTCCTTCGTTCTATAACCAAGGTACGGAGCTGATTAAAACCTTAGAGAGAATTCTTGATTCCGATACTTGGCAAAAAAAACGAACTTAACTTAAAACTGCAACTTACTTACTCCTTCCCACGTATTAGGCTTAGGCCAGGTACACCGGGGTAGGCGTATCTTAGAAGCACCAGTTGAGTTTGTTAGTCAATGTTTTTATGTATGTAGATATTTTATCCATTTTAAAGTATCATATGGCTAAGAAACCATATCAATGCTTTTACAGTATTATTTCATAATACTACTTTTACTGTACGCACTTTACTTTATGATAAGTATTGCAATTATGGTAATTCATTTCTCTTGCATGAGAAAGAAGACTGCTCAATAAAATAACACCTTTTATTGAAAAACGCCCATCTCTCTATTTCTCTGCACTCTGGTGAAATTAAGCATGCACGATTGACTGAGTGAAATACCTGTCTATTGTTTTCACACGACTCTAGAGATACACTCTTTATTCTGAGGGAGCAAAGTTGTCATGTTTATGCGGTTGTCAGAAACGAATCCCTTCTTGTCTAAATTAGGACGGTTAACCCTATCCTGAACATTCGAGAAAGTTTCTAGTGACCTCTGAGCTAGCTGGCAAAACTAATTAAGTCTAACATAGTCAGTAGAGACCTAGATGACCTCAGTCCTACGTCTACACTGCTGTTTATGTTATTCCAATGCGCAGAGCCTATTGGGAATATAGGAACTACACTACAGTCTGTCTCCATGGACACAGTAGGGCGTAAGGATGCTAGTGCGGATTCTGACTCCTCCACTCTGACTTTACGTTTTTTATGATCTTCTCTTAAGAAACCCGTTTCTGCACATACTGTGTCGATTTATGGACCCAGCATAGTTTTAATGTCCAAAATCGCTGCCATCAGTTTGTCAAACCGATGTGAATGGTCTGATGGAATGTTCAGATTTAAGGCAGTGTGTTGTGAGACATTGCTCCCTCCGGTAGAAGAAGTTGTTGTATCAGTAAGCTGGGATTGTGTCTTGTCTACACGGGGCTTTCCCATCCTGCCTGTTAGTGTTGAAGATTGATTTTAAGGTGTGCCTGTTAGATACTCCTATACATAGAGAGAGTTGAAACTATACACCAGGATTGGGGGCACACAGGAGAGTCTCAAGGCACCACTGAAGCAATATAGCTCAGGTGGGTCTAGAATATAATGCGGGGGCCCACTGGTGAAGAAAGTATAAACCTACTCACGTGGTGGATCCCAACAATGTTCAAGCGACATTCTGCTCTAGCAGCATTGAGAGTTATGCAATAACTCCACTGCTCTTCAGTGAATAGTGCGCAAGGAAATGCACTGCCTGTACAGATGAGGAGCTCTGGAGAAGAACAGATAAAGTGCCATAAGGCAATCAGCAGCCACAAGGGGATCTCGCCTCCATCGGTGTACAGGCATACACAAAGTCAATGTGTGAAGGTTGGCAGTGAGCAACAGACCAGAAATAAATCAATTTTCGAACGTCCGGTCAGGAGAGGTCACGGAGCAAGAGAGACCCCGAAGCGGGGGTGTTAGGGTTGTGAATGCTGCGTTATCGTATAGGTGCCCTAAACTCACTGCAGAGCTCGCCCGCTCCACGCCCTCACAATGGTGAAAGAGGTGTGGCACGGCGGCTAGGGCGACTGACTCCGGAATCTGGGGATCACGGTTCGATCCCCAGCACCGGCGGCAGATTAGCCCAGCACCATGTGAGGCTGGGCAATAGCTTGCTTAATCTTCCCGACGGCCCCCAGCGCCTAGAGACCCTTACGGGTGATTGTGCGCTTTACAAATGTGGATTATATTATATTATAATGGTGCACGCACAGCAGGAGGGAGCAACGTCAGCCCAGGTCATTCAACAGTGTCCCTCAATAGTACACAGGCAGAGCCAGTAGAGCATTCCTGCAGCACAGACAGCTTAGAGATAGAGGGTGAGTTGCGGTGCCTTCAATGAGGTAATGGACGTTGCCCCACGCGTGGAGATAGACACTGCTTTACGATTGCATTGGCCAAATGCAGAGGTGGTAATAATAGCAGCTACCAGGCCTCATTCACCCCCACGCAGTGGGCAATCCATTGTCAGGTGCTCATAAGCCCAGTACTCATGGGGCTGAATCCAGCATCAGCGCCAGTCACCATTCACACAGAGCCGAGGGGGCCCCAGGCAGCAAGGGAGGGAGGGCACAGCTGCCGGCCCTGTCCGGGCGCCAACCCTGTAACTCTGGTGCGGGAGTGGCTGCTGGTCTTGGCGGCCGGTCTCCCTCCGGATCAGGCGTGTAATGTATTCTCACCTCCAGCAGGCTCATCTCCGAGAGCGCAGCCTTCTCTCTCTCTGGCGATTCCGTTTCGGGCCCTCCTCCCCTTGTCTTCCATTCTCAGCTGCGGCTGGGCGGATCACCCGCACTGGAGGTCCGTGGTTGCAGGTCGTCACAGCCCGAGCCTCCACCGCAACCATTAGTGTAGATCAGCTCCAGCAGTTGGGGTCAGCACAATCTCAGGAGGCATTATCAGTTATTTGCGCCTCGCATAAATAGTACTTGCGATATATAGACAGGATTTTTTGGCAGGCCTCATACGGAGCTCAACACTGCACGTCTGAACACGCCGCCATCTTGGTCACGCCCCTTATCTTCTGATTACTAAGTCACCCCACTCCTGTATCTGTTTATACGGCCTCTCCATTGCAGCGTTCCTTTCACCTTCTACCCGAGTTTGCCTCTCAATTACAGAATATGTGCCTGTCTGGGTGTAGGCCTTACCTGTTTTTAGGTTATCATCTTCAAGCTAAAGTGTTCCTTTTTGTGTCTTCTGTGACATAGATGTTCTTTGTGTCTCCTTGTCCCAGTGACTGTTTCTCCTTACCCATGAGCTAATGTCTCCCTGTGTCCCAAATTCACATCTACATGCCCCAAAGTCATATCTCAGTCTGTGCCTCTGACTCCTTGTCCACATGTCCATATCTCACTGTCCTTGGGCCTATCTCCCCCTCGCCTAGTTTTAATAGTATTTTCTAGAGTGCAAATGTTTAACCTAAAGGCCATAATGTAGCTGTAGATATAGAAAAAAGAGTTTGACTGACCAACAGACTAAGGGTCAGATGTATATAAAGATTTAGCAGTCAGAAGGCCTAACATTTGCAAAATAAAAGTTTGTAACCACAAAATGGCTTTTTTCCTATGTACTTGACCCATTTGAGTCAGATAAGCATTTTCAATTCACAAAACGGGCTTACGAAGTGTTACCAAAGAGAACATTTCTTTCTTTTAAGGTTGAGCTTAGTGACCTCTTGTACACTTTAGTATACTTCTCTTGTGGGCTTAAAGCTGCCCCTCTGCTTTTTATTTGTTTGTTTCACTGCCCTTTAAAAATCCCAGCTTGCTAGTGGTCAGTCCAGCCTGTTTGTCCCTCCTTTTGTCTGTGTTTCCTACCACTAGAGTATAGACCAAGCACGGTATGTTTATGCCTTGGTTGTTCATTTGCTGGGAGGGGAACTTTTTTTTCTATTTCCTCCCTGCTGGTGTTACACTGTGGATGTGTGTTCTTCTTCAGGCTCTTAGCTGCTTGCATTTTATTGCAGCTTTGGTTCTTCTCACATCCTACCAAGCCAGAAAAGACCAGCTGTTATACTCCGATCTGAACTGCTCTGCATTAATCTCTCATACCTCCTTCCAAGCTGGAAAAGACTAGTTGTTGTGCTCCAATTGAAGTCCATTGTTAATATCTGAACATGGCTTGTTTCATTCTGCACAGCGAGCATTACACCTATTTTCAATAAAAATGCAGAACGAGAATTGCACCTGTTTTGAATAAAACTAACCAACCGCAGTTTCTTCTGCCACAGACTTTACATATTTTTTTAAATAATTTTCTAAATATAAAGTGATATTCATGGTTAGGTGTGTTTTGGGGTTCGCTTGGTAGGATATATATATATACTTGTTTTGGGCTTCCCCCATCCCCAAGGGGAGTGGCGCTTGTATTTGGATTTTTTAGTTCAATCAGAATAAAAAGTGTGCTAGCATTCGCAACAAGAATTTTCAATTCTATTAAGGACTCTGAGGCTTCGGATTATGCTTTCTCTTTCTTTACTGATAACATTTCATCAGCCAATGAACAATTTTCAACATTTACAAAAAAACAATATTTCCCATTATGCCATGGTGTATATCCACCAATCACTGTCTCTCTTTCCCTATAACCTGAACCTTTCACATAACAAAAGCCTCTTTCTTTGCCTCAAAATGAGTAATGCCATTAATATCTGCAACCATCCAACGCCGACAGCTCTGCAGGTGGTGCTATCCGACTTCAGCGAGCCTTCAACCGTGAACCAGGACACGTACTGTCAACTTAGACCAGTAACTTGGAGAAGGATCACTCCCCTTTTTGTTCTGCACCTGAAACAGAAAGGCAATCAATAATAACTGTGGAAAACACCCATACATAAGGGCAGGTAATAAATCCTAACTGTTATGATAATCACATAGCGGCCAGGATAATCGTCGCCTCCGTGTCCTTAATAGAATAGAGAATTCTTGGTGCAAATGCTAGCAATTTTTTTGTTCTATTACAGGACTGGAGGCTTATCAAGAATCACAGATAAAATATCATAACAAGGTTTGTAATAAAACTGTTTAAACGTAGAAGCAGAAGACCAATCAGCTGATTTCATTAGATCTTGCAAATTTGTACTTAACATATACAAATTTGACACCATTGCGCCTCTCACTGAATGACCACCAAACACTTGTGTGTCAATACCAGACTCTGCCATGACCGATCTCAACCATCTTGCAATAGTGGAAGACGTAACAGGCTTAAAAGGTTTTTGCAACCCAATTAATACTATTGTACAACACTCCAGACATACCGGTTGAGTGGATTCAACATATGCCTTTAGATATTTATCTACTCACAGTTTATTATTAGACTGAAAAGCGTTATATTCGATGGAACGTGACATGTTTTAGTTCCATCAGAAATAGTAAAAGAAACCCCTTCTGGGTAGAATACCCTACCTGTCAGATAAGCATAGGAGCTTGGCAAATTTGGCAGACAATTATTTTCTAGATAACTGCGAATTGTCTGGCCATATTTGAAACAGGTTCAAGACTTTAGAAAGAATACTCAGCCTTAGGGCAGTTCGCTTCCCGAATCCCTTGTAGCAGTTTGCATTTTAATGGATGCATCTCTACCGGTCTGCCATCCACTTGGTAATGTCCCGCAGAGATGGGATGACGGATCAAAAATTGTTCACAGATGTGTATGTTAAACCTTCTGAAGCTTTGTGAGAAAGAAAATCTATCACCTGAGATGATTCTGCCTCCAAGGGATCCACATGCTTTTCCATGCACCAACACATCCAGCCTTGCCATGCTGACGAGTACTGCTTCCTGGTGGAAGGGGCCCAGGACTGCTAGATAAAATCTGAAGCTGCTTTAAAAATTCCTGGCAACGTCCACTATTGCCTGAAAGCAACCAAGCCATCAGGTATAACTGTCTTGACACTATTAGTAGATTCAACTCCCCCTGAGGGCCCTGGAGCATCGTCGGGGACCACGGGAAAAGCAGAGGACAGTCGCACGCCAACCCCAATAGCATGAGGAACCAAGGTTGAGCCTTCCACAGGGGGGTGACCATGAGGATCTTCGACCTTTGGCGGTAGATTTGGTGTGCCACCTTGGGGATAATGACAAACGGAGGGAACCAATAGATCAAGGTCCTGGACCAGTCCTGTGAGAAAGCATCCGTGGCCTTCGCTAGAGGGTCCGGTCTCCAGCTGAAGAAAAACTCTAGATAGCAATTGAGCTGGAGGCGAACAGGTCCATCGTAAATGGACCCCATATTGAGTGAAACATCTGAAATAAAGAGGGGTTAAATTGCCATTCGCTGTAATCCTTCAAGTGAGGGGAGTTCCAGTCCTCTACTTTGTTGGATTGACTGGGTACGTAATCTGCTATCACTGAATTCTGGTGAAAGACGTAATAATTCTAGAAATACCTGGCAATCTTCAGCAACATTGGGGACCTCGTGCCCCCCCCCCCCCCAGCTTGTTGATGTATTGCACCGCCGATATATTGTCCATCCGTAGAAGGATGTAACAAGATACTGACTTGGAGGAGAGGGTCTGAATTATAAATGATCCCACTGAAAGTTCCAGACAGTTGATGTGAAGAGACAACTCCTGAAGAGACCATCTGCCCCTTGTGGAGACTTCTCCACAGAAAGCCCCTCAGCCCCAATGGCTGGCTTTAGACTCTATCACAATCTCTGTGAGAGAACCGAATATCGCCCTGCTGTTCCAGGCATCTATGTGAGCCAGCTACCTCTGGTGCTCCTCCCTGATGTCCTCTGTCAGGGGAACCTGTTCTGAGTAGTATAAACCCTTCTGAAGGTGGCGTATTTTAAGACACTGTAAGGCCTGATAATGAAGGGGACCTGGGTAGAATGGCCTGTATCGAGGAAGCCAAGAGACTGACCATGCAAAAAATCGCTCACAAAGACATGACTTGATTGGTTAAGGCTACTTTCAGCTCCTTCTCCGAGTATGATTTTGGGATTTCACTGTGCCATCTGTGAGTTCATTCCAAATCCCAGAAATTCTATTGATTGGGTTGGACAGAGAACTGACTTGGAATTGTTGATGATAAACCCCAGCTCCTGTAGCAGGGAGAGTGTTGTCTGTGAGTGAAAAGATGCCAGGGAGAGCGATGTAGCCATAATGAGAATGTTGTCTTGATATATTATTAGCTGTGTACCTTGCTCTCTGAGATGGGCCACTACTGGTTTCATCAGCTTGGTGAAGCACCAGGGAACCAAAGAAAGCCCGAAAGGAAGGATAAAATATTCCAGCCATCTGTCCTTCCACCGGAATTGTAGAAAACGCTAGTGCGGAGGAACGAATTGGAACGGTTAAATATGCGTCCTTGAATTCCGAACAGACCATCCAGTCTCCTTCCTGTAGCAAATCCGCCAACAGATGGATACCTTACATCTTGAAGTGCCTGCAGCTGACAAACTGATTGAATTCTTTCAGAATGAGGACTAATCTATGTCCACCTCCTCTCTTCTGTACTAGGAAAACGTTGCTGCAGAAGCCACTGAGGCCGTTGTGGCAAAATGCTACTGCATTCTTCTGCAGCAGGTCTCCTACTTCTGTGTTAAAATGTAACTGGTTGGCAGGAAACTCCTGGAATGGAGTCTGGTAAAAGTCTATGTGGAAATACTGAATGGTTTGCAGATTCCACACGTCTTGTGTACTGGTCATCCATTTGTGTAGAAAATGACTGACACAACCCCTCAAAGGAATAGAAGAAGTATTGAGCAATCTTACCTGAAATAATTTGGGGCTGGAAGCCTGCTCTTTGGCTGTCTTAATTGAAGTGACGGCAGAAAAATCTCTGCCTTGTGGGGATGAAGGTGCGACCTCTGGTAGTATCCTGTCAGTCTCCTCTGCCACAACTGCAGCCGCCTATAGGGGGGCCCTGGTAGTGAAGGCGGCCTGGCAAGTGACCCATGCCAAGCCCGGCCCTGCCAAAAGGGACAGCTTGAAACACTCTCTTGATGTTGGTTTGGGCTTTGTCAAGGGATGTAAAGGAGCCTACGCACTTGGATACGTCCTTAACAAATCTGTCCCCAAAGAGGAGGCCCTAACCCAGGGGAACAACTTCAGTAGAGGCCAGCTCTGTAAGATTAGAGCTATTCTCATGAGAATGGATTTGTGCCTTTCAGCTGATACTGCGCAGTTGACGTTTCCCAGGACACAAATAGCGCGGAGTCCAGCCGGCAATGATGTTGGGATCTTCAGGCGAAACTGTGTCTTTAGCCACTAGAGCCATCTCCAGAATTTTTGCGAGGGGACCAGTTATATCTAGAAGTTTGTCTTGACAGCCGCGCCAGGCGCAGTCTTAGGGGCCTTAGTGAACTTTTTACTAACGCTAACATATTCAGATCAATGTTTAGGCTACTGTGTCTGGAATATCTGGCGGGGCATTCCACTCGCAGGCTGTTGCAAACATCTTTATCAGATCTTCTGCGCAAATTCTGATGCAGATACTCTGCGACCTCAAGGGCAGGAGCCCAGTCGGAGGATTGTGGATGATGCCTTGAGGAATGAAATCGAATGGGGTAGAAATCGGTAAGTTAGACAGTGAAAGCTGACTTATGTGTGCCTTGTTTGCCTGCTGCCGTTATCTGCGGCCCAAACAGGGAGTCAGGAGAGCCAAAAAATCGATAACTAGCCTGCACTCGGCTTGGGCCAGTTCCAATTCTTCTAGCCCGGGCAGGTGTAGGACCACACAGATATATTTATTAGGCTGTGTGGTGTCCCGCATTAAAAAGAATACGAAACACAGAGGAAATTGTGTAACGATTGCGCATAACCAAAAAGGAGGTCAAAAGCAGCCCAATTGAGCTACGCATGTCAGGCTAAACAAACGGACTTGATACTCTTGCGGGCCCGATGAGGGTAGGCTTCATGGCGAGGGTGCAATGCGCGCTTGTGCCACTGAGGTACTTCTGACCATGGGCTCACAGGGGAAAGCCGCAGGCATTAAAACCATGCGACCAGCAGGAGAGGACGCTGGCTTGCGACTGTATAACGCAGCCAGCGTTTGCTCCCTACCGGTGTGAAGTCACTTGGCAATAAACATAGGAAAATGCAAAAATACACTTGCAATGCGAGAGGACAAGTAAAACAAGTTCTTTACCAATTATAAACAAAGGTGTAGAGCACTTTTACTCAGCTGCGAGCAGCAAAGAAAGAGGCTATTGTTACGTAGAAGGTCCTGATTATAGGGACAAAGAGACTGAGATTGGTGGATATACGCCCTGGCATCATGGGAAATGTAGTTTTTGTAAACGTTCAACGTTTTTTATTGGCTGCTGAAATTTTATCAGTAAAGAAAGAGAAAGCATAATCCGAAGCCTCCGGTCCTGTGATAGAATTGTGTGGAGCACAGCCCTTCACCCCTCGGCCTTCTCACAGCTCAGGTAATTGATCTGCTGCAACACTTCAGAATCTGCGACTTTTGTTCAGTGTTTTCCACTTCACCGCAGGTTTTCAACACTCGGTACTGCTTGCATCCCACCAAATGAGGGTTGAGTTCCCCCAGTGGCCGCTTGCCGAGGTAGTGCTGCGGGGCGGTAGGGCGGGGGAAGGGAAGGATGGGGGTAGTGGAGTGCAACATACGAGGAACAGGAGTAAGGTAAGTAATCAAATAAATAAAACTATTTACCTTGCACTCGCTGCATCGCCGAGCCGCCACTGATGTTCCCCATGTATGGCGTGTTTCCATACTTTCACCAATAAAAGAAGCAGAGGTTGTGAGCGGGACTGCCTGAGAAGAGTCTGTTTCCCCAGTCAGTCCCATGAATGTGGAAGCTGAGATTATGCAGCTGCAAAGTAGCATTAATATTCATTCAGTCAGTCATTAAAACTTTATTTGGGTTATTACAACCATAAAAGTATACACTATACGTTTATAAAACATTAGAAAAACACGAAGTCTAAAAATGTATAAAATTGTAATTCAGTCTTTCCCGGAGGATAACTCCAACAAATTTGTTTTTAACAGTATCCTCCTGGGATGTTAAAATCACATGGGTAAACATGAGAAAACATATCTGACTAGGCCTTCCAAACACAATACATAAATTAAAGTACGATCTCGTTAACATACGCCTATACCTCTGCATTCTGGAGAAACCCCCTAACTCGGATCATGTATTTCCCCAAAGCGCAGGCTATATCCAGATTTCCCATCCCCACCAGGAGCTCTGCAGCTTGCTTCCTATTCTTAATCCTGTACTTTTTGAATATCGGGCCTAAAATCTCCTTGCGTATATCAAGGGTCCTCCTACAGTCTAATAAAACATGGGTAATATCACAGGTGGAACCTAACGTACATGTACAATTGCCATTACTATTAATCATGAGGTTTTTAACCCTGGTATTTACATAACAGGGGTTTACACCCATTCTCAGTTTTAAAACCTCTCTTCTTAATTGCTGGTTTGGCAACCTATCCAAGTACGGGTAGGGATGATCTTCTGAAATCCATACTTGGATCATATGGGACACCGATATTTTTTGCCAAAGATACTCATGATCACATATACGGGACACATCTGCACCCAATGACCGTAGTTCTTTTTTGCCTATATTGGTGTGTCCTAGCTGGGTATCTAGTTCTATTCCTAACTTCCCATAAGCTTCCTTTAATGAGAGTCTAACTTCTTTAGCCCAGGATAACTCACTGGAGGCAATTTCCTCTCTACACCACTGTGATATTTTTCTGGGCGGCTCCCCTGTCTCCAGACGTTGCCAAAACCGTATTAGTGCCATTCTGGTTGTAATTGCCAAAGAAGTGACTCCCATCTCCAATCTTGCTGCCTGTAAAATGGCTGATTTAGGCAACGAGAATAAGCTTTTCAGGATCATACCCTCCTCTTTATCCCAACCTTTTTTCCCGCTGAGGAGGAGAACCTCTGATCCAGATAGGAATTGCGCGGGGACCATTGCCAGGTAGGCCTTTATAACCGGCCCGTCTGACAAGTCTCCGTAAAAGCTATTAAACCTTTTTAAACCCTTTATAGAAGCTGTTGCCCTAATTTTTAAAGCTTCCAGATGAGAGGTCCAATTCAAGTTACTTGTGAACCATACTCCCAAATATCTATATTCCGATACCTTCTCAAGAAGTTCCATACCCAAATACCAAGGGAACCGGGTTTTACTTTTGCCGAAACATAGGATTTTGGTCTCTTCCATATTTACTACCAGTTTTTTATTTAAGCAGTATTTATGGAACATATCTAGTTTCCTCTGCAGGCCTATCTCCGTCTGGTCCATGATCACCAGATCGTCTGCATAAAGCAGACAGGATATATGGTTACCCCCTAGCTTTGGGCTCGCCCCTCTAGCCTCTTTAAAATTCCGAGGTAAGTCCGCTATAAACAGAGAAAAAAGCAACGGGGCTAATACGCACCCCTGCCTCAGGCCATTTTCAATCTGGATCCTACCAGATAATCCACCCTCCTCATCCAGGACTACCTGGGCCCAGTTGTCTGTATGTAAGGCTTTGATAAGGGCTAACAGGTCTGCATGTAACTTATAGCCTTTCAAGGTAGACCATAGTTGCTCCCTGCTTACAAGATCGAATGCCGCGCGGAAGTCCACAAAGCAGCAAAACAGGTTACCCCTTTGCTCTATTGACTTCCACGCTACCACCCAAAGGGCAAAGCAATGATCCACAGTTGAATGACCTTCTTTAAAGCCCCCCTGTTCAGGAGGTACTATACCATTATCTTCAGCCAAATCTTTTAGCAACCCCAAAATAATATTAGAAAAAACTTTTTCCCCAATATCCAAGAGATTTATCAGGCGATAATTTTTGCCGGAGTTTACATCACCTTTTTTGTGTATGGGTCTAATGATGACCCCTTTCCAGCTATCTGGTAACGTTCCCGTTTTTAGTATACTTAAGAACGTCTTTGCAAACAAATCCGCCCACCATCTATATTAGTTTTTATAATAATGGCGGGTAGATTGTCTGGACCAGCAGCTGGTGTTAAGTTTAAGGTGGCTATCACGATTTTAATGTGACCTAGGGAGAACTGCTCCATTACTTCTTCCCTCACTCCTGGCCAACTAGATGGTAGTATTGCCTCCCTCTTTGGCCAATTGCCGTAGATCTCCTCAAGGTATATTACTCACTTATCCTCTGCAACAGAACATTGCATGGACCTTGCTGTTTTCCCTGTACATTCCTGTATCAGTTTCCAGAAGCCTTTGACATTTTTTTCTTCAATTGCTACTAGTAGGCTCTTCCAGCAATTTTCTTTAAAAGATCTTTTTTTGTCTCTAATTAATGCCTTATATTTTATCCTTAGTTTCTTAAGTTCTTGAAGTTCTAATTCATAATAGCTACGCCTAAGGCTTCTTTCACTCTTTCTAATAGCGGCCTTTGCTTTACGACAATCTGTATCAAACCATGGGCTACTAATAGCATGTAATGGGAGTTTCCAACTGTGCTTCCCCCGTTTAATGTTTATTCTGAGGCATTCTACAAGTTGTCCTATCATATCCTCATACCAGTGTATCTCTTCCCCTTTACTAAGTTTCCTAGGTCAACTACTATCTGAAGGTCCTTCAGTTTGTTTAGATGTTCTTCACTTATCCGAGTTGTAAGTCGCTTGGGATATTCAACCTCAACATTCAACACATTCTGTCTTGGCGGAACCTTATTTACAAACATTTCTAACAGTAATGGGAAATGATCGCTGCCCTCTACTTGAAGTATTTCGAAATGTTGAATTGAATGGAAGCACCAGGCCTGAATAAAAACATAATCTATCGGGCACAATTGCTGTCCTATTTTAAATGTGCGCTTATAGGGCAGATCTCCTTCTTTCCTACCATTCACACAAACCAGACCCATGGCCCCCAGCAGCCGTCCAAGCTCCACGTCCTGATTTGAGAGCTCGGTGCTGGATTCAATCTATGATTAAAATCCCCCAAAATTAAAATCACATCTCCTGGGTAGAGTTCTTGTAAGTTCTCTAATTCCTTTTTTAAACGATCCAGCTCTGCTTTATACTCGTGTTTTTCCCCTTTCTGTTTGTACACGTTGATGATACAAAAACCTTCACCTCTTGTGATGTTATTTAGGGTCAACTCTCTGCTCCCCAATGCCCAGATACATGTTAAGTCAAGATGGAGGATATCTCTCACTATCCTTGTGGAGACCAGCGTCATCTGACCACCTGATGCCCTACCCATTTTATTTTTTCTTGCAGGTTTTATGTGACTGGTAAAACCTTCCGTAACAGGGGTTTCGTCGCACACCCATGTCTCCTGTAGGCACAAGATATCGGTCTTTCCGAGGAGATTTCTAAAAATCTCGAGGCCATATTCTTCTGTAGCCATTAACATTCCACGACAAGATACGCATGCTGTGCGACGGCCCAATTTCCAAATCGATGTTACTTAAATTCCCCTCCTCCTCCTGGTCTATGTAAGCCAGCTCTCTATACCTGTTCCCATCCAAAACATCTTCCTCCCCCCAACCCAACTTTTTAGGATCAATTGTAATTGCCAGGCCTTCCCTGTTACTCCATCCAGATGAGATAATTTGTATTTGTCATTCTCCCAGCCCTGCATTGTTTCTAAGAAATGTGTGCCCTTGGTTATCCATTTTCAGGTCCTCTCTCTTTACTAATCTAATTCCTTATCTTAACATCTCTGCTTCCGCTTTTTCCAATGCGACTTTTATCAAAGCTAAGTGGAGGAGGACCTTTGTTATTTCCTCACCTTAAGCATTATCAAAAAACCCCACTTCTTTTAAATCATCTGTACTGACATATTTTAGGCTGGGGCATTTAGCAAATGAGAATAGTAACTGCGTGCGGATTAGGGGTTTTAATTTCTTACCCCATTTCCCCCCATTTCCCTGACCCATTGGTTCTAGGTACAGCCAAGTGTCCACAATCCTGGGTGCCGGTAAAGACTTATGGCTTTCCTCTGGGTTTTTGTTCCTTCTCTTCAAGTTACTTTCTACTCTACCACCATTCATCCAATTATTCACCGAGGATAAGTTACTGGGCCCAGCATCAGTGGAGGTTTCTAATTCCTGTAAGGTTCTAACCCCTCTTTTCTCCCCCTTGGTATCCTCTTAGCGGCCCTTGCATTCTTGGCCAGGCATTTACCTTGGACCCAACATGATTTTTCCTGGGGACCAGGGGTGCTTGCCCCAGTGACTACTGGGGTTACAATATCCGTTTCTACTCTCCCTGACTTGTCCCTGGGCCTTAGAACATGGGGTGCCTGTTTCCTGTTCACCTGTTGTGCAACCAGACTAACCCGTTGGACCTTTTTCCCTAGTCTCCTCTTCAGGCAGCGCCTACTTTCACCATATCTCCTTATGATCATGGGGCAGCGGGAGATATATACAGTGGGCTCCTCCTCATTTGGTGTATTTGTCCTTGTTAATTCTCCCACCTCGTCAGCTTTGTTCTCTACAGATCTTACAAGGGAAGGCATTTGGGTTTTAATCTGCGTCAATTCCCCAATTATGTTATTAAACTGCTTACTATGGGTTTTTAGAATTTCGTTATTCACCACTGAAACCTCTAGGATTCCTTGCAAAGTTTTCTGGAGCATCAGCATAACCTCAAGCATTGATGAGCTCGAGGTACCCGTCACCTCCAAACTATTCACGGGTAGGCCTGAAAACACAGTATGGGCTATATTTACGTTTTCCAGACTGTCTTTTACTTTAAGTCCAAATTCTTCTTCGGCAGCTTCTCTCTCCGGGTGTAAATCACTCTGATTTTCATTTTCTTTTTCTTTCTCTTCCTCCCCCTCTCCCTCTGAGTCTTGGCTTAATGCTGATTGAAACAGCCGTGGGGAGGAAGACAGCCGAGGTACAATCGGGATATTAGCAATGTCAAAATTGGTCTGGTTCAAGGAATCGGCGTCTGATACCACGATCTCTGTCAATTTTGGGGACTCCACCGCTTTTGATTCCCTTTCTGGAGTCTCCTTTTCTTTAAAATGCTTGCCAAAGAAGTCTTTAATAGATTTTGAGACTGAGGAGCCACCCTTTCCACCTGCAGTCTTAACGGGCATCGGCCCCTTCTGATTAATTGTACTTGAGGATGCTGTTGACCCAAGTACAGATGTTCTATTTCTGGTAGGTGTCATTATGGCACTTTCCGAGTCAGTGGGAAGATCTATTATGTCCTCTACTCCTTCGCTTGTATTTCCTGGGAGTTTTGATTTCTTAGATGCTTTCCGACGTTTATTCTTTCCTAATACCATGTCTTTAAGTTCTCCCTCTCCGCTTACTCGCTTCCAAGGGAGCAGAGACTTCCAGGCTGTTTCCCTTCGCTTTCTAGGTGCACTACAGCCACCTCTGAAATTACCTCTTTGCTAAAGGCCCTCAGCTATATAAAAAGAAGAAAGTTTTTTTAACTTTTTTCCTCTGCTATCCACTTACCTCTGTCCTGTGGGCCCGCTTTCTGCCGCTTTCTATGCCTCCACCACCTTTTCTTCCTTTCCTCAGCCTTTTCAGGTCCACGAGCATCCAATCCTGTCCGACTCCCGTGTATTTTTGCAGGTTATAGGTCCAGAGGGCACTATCCTCCCCCTAACCTGCTAGAGGCGACCCCCAGCAGCCTCCATCAACCTCCGGCAACTTCCGGCCACCAGATGGCGCCGAAAATGCCCAGAGGCTACAGTCTCCCCCGTGGCGTCTCCTTACCTCCAGGGATTCATTCATGTGCATCGCGCCAGCTGTAATCTTAACGTGGGACCCGCTGTTCCACATGAACTGTCTGAAGACCATCATTGGTAATATAGTCATGCAAATGAGCCTAATACTAACGCGGGTGCTTGGTGTTCTAAAATGACCCTTCAGAAGTCCATCTGGAAACATTAATGAAGGGGCACGCTGTACCTTTTCGCACCCTGAAGAAAACACTGAATATTAATTAATTGGTTTTAATTACTAATGAGACTGTCAAACACTGTGCCTATGGTGCAACATGTGTAGCATAATAAATATTCACTGTGTTGTCCAAGTTAATTATTAATGAAGGGGTCTACCTTTCTCCCATGCACCCTGTAGAACAGCACTAATGTTCACTGATAAGTGAATCTTTACATTTAGTGACTGTTCTGTGCCTTCTCAGAAGAGAAAATGTATTATGCATTGTTTTACTTTTTACATAATTTCATCCATGTGCAGCCTTGAATGAATGAATATTGATTCATTCATCTATCCGTGTGATCTTAAATATATTTTTTAGCAGTTGCCCTTTCTTGTAGCGCCCTACCAATACTCCTCCCCATCTGAGCAGTAACTAAACATTTTCTAGACAAATACAGCGTGTTGTTGGCACAACCGCAAGGGTTACTCTTTAACTAGGGAAGATATAAAACCGAATGAAACAGCTGTTCCTCTGTACAGTTTATCATTTGTTTTATATGTGAGCCACAGTGTCAAGAGCATTCATTTTAAGATCACTTCCTGGTAAAACTAAGCCAGATGTGATGAAGTAGGTGCTGCGACCTTCTGAAATACTTTCAGTTTTGCTGGTGGACACTCTAGAGTATTCATCAACAATGCACTAAGAAATGTTATGTACAGTCTATGAAGTTTTTTACTCACAAGAGTATCATGGCCCAGGAGAAGCGGCTGGATACTATTTGCTATAGATGGTGAGAAAAATAAAAGTAGGTAGACAAGATATCATAAACGTGTGCTGTTATATAGTTTTTTGCAATTATTATAGGATTCCTCTGGTGTAGAGACATAATTGGTGAGAATTTAAACCACATGTTACATCGAAGAAAAAGCCCATTTCAAACCACGGTACACTAATTAATATTAAATAAATACATATAATAGGAATTATAAGAGAGTAGAGAGTATAGAGCACGATGGAATGACACTGTGAATATTCAGTACCCATTATAGTCGTTCTTTAAATGGGCTTTAAGAATAATGAACCTTGGGAGGCATAATTCGAGTACCCCAGGTCTTAGGTTTGATAAATGATTATATGAAAAAATAACGAGATATTAATGACTGTAAAAGAAAGGGAACCCCATGATGTGAGAACCAATTGAAATCATGGAGGATTAGGTGGCAGAAGGGATACACTGAGCCTGTTTTAAGTAATTCTGTCCCTGATGTTCGTATGTTAATGATAATGGCTTTCTGTCTATTTTATTGGTTTTATAATATTTTGTCCTGAAGAAAGTGGAGTGAACCAACCACACACCACCGAAATACCGCATCGACAACTTGTAATGCTATCTGTTTTTTAGTATTTTATGGTGACAATTTGTGATGAGATTTGTTCTTTTAGAGTATTTTTAGCCTTGTGATTGCTGAGATCAACAGAAACTGTTTTTTTAAACAACAAATCATTGTGTTTGTGAGACATTATAGTGACGTATTATTACACAAATCATGAATAATGCTTTTATATAACTGCTATTAATCCACAAAGAACTGGGGGTCAAACATATCTGTGATCTGGTGGGCAGTTAGGCCCCTCTTATGTTGGCTTAAGATCTGAACAAATGTGGAGGCGGTACTGACAAGGCTGGTAATCCAGGTTAGTTTATCCCTAGATCGTGCGGTGAAAATCCCCTGGATAAAATACGTTAAGGATTCCTTTACCAAACTAGGGCGTGCAGACCAGTTTGCCATCCCAGAATCAATAAGATCTAAGGACAAGGGTGAGATCAAAGCTTTGCACTTAAAGTTTGCTTGGTGCAACGTGAGGCCTCTGAACTCGTTAAACATACAGTAAGAGATCATATTCTAGTTAAAACAACCCAGGGCATTGAGCCATATCTAACATTATTGATGAGTGCACATGATAGATTTTTAATATTCGTTTTAGATTAAATTGTATTCATCACTTATTTGCTGTATCGGCAGATTTCATAATAAATGCAGAAGAGAGAGGGTGGCTGTGACAATAGGTCTCCACAGGATACCCTTCACTTAGTCCTTCTCTGCCCGTATTACGGCTACCCATGAAAAAAGTTTTTAAAGGGTCTACTTAGGAGAGGTAGATTTAGACAGGCTCGAGTAGCCTTGCTGTTTTTAAAATTATCAACTGACATTTTTACTCTTTTCTGTGTGGCTAATTTTTTAAGAGCTGCTTTAAAGCTAAGAATAACAAGGGGGGATTACATTTTGAGGTTTCCTTCTTATTCTCATGCATTGTCTTGTCTATGTGATTGATTTATATTTGTGGTAACCCCAAACAGTCTGTATTAATTAAATGTATCCTTATGAGATATTTTATGAATGACCTGTTATTTATATGCATTTATGATTTGTTGCTCAAAATGAATAAAGTTTATACTGACTGAAAAAACTGCTATTAATTATTTAACATTTCATTATATGAAGATAATATTGAATATAATATTGAGGATTTATGATATGGAATAAAATATACATTTTTACACTAAACAGGGATCAGTGCTTAGATAGTAGAGTGAATGCTAATGAATATGAAGGCCACCTGAAAAAACTATTTGAAAGGTGATATAATACCAATGTGAATCACAAGAGGAATCTTTTGCTATTTGTTTGGATTTTAGCCTTGCTCCTCTTGTTAGAAGGGTACCTCTCCCATACATGTGGAGTGCTGTTATACAGTTGTGCCTTCCAAGTGTTCACAGCGGAATACTGATAATAGGAGAGACTCCATGTTGTGCACTTGCAGCAAAAAGCATCTAAACACAATTTAATTCCATTCACACTTTTAAGAGTCGTCTCTACCTTAAGTCTTTCAGGGATTGCAAGCTCAATTATTTCCAATAGGAAACTGAATAGCCAGCCCCATGTTAAGAGAGATGCTGCCTGCCTGCTCCGACGTTTGTCAAGATAATGCTGAGTAATCTACCAGAACCGACTCATAACATTGTCAGAGTTGTCTTTAATTTCACAGGGCCCGATTCACAGAATGAACTTAAGACTCAATCCTAAACTTACTACAATTGTGGTATTCACAGAATGCACTTGCTACTTTTGGCATTCACAGAATGAACTTACTACTTTTGGTATTCACAGAAGTTCGGATTTTGTCTTAAGTCTGTCTTAAGACAGACTTAAGACAGACTTAAGACAAAATCCTAACTTCTGTGAATACCAAAAGTAGTAAGTTCATTCTGTGAATGCCAAAAGTAGTAAGTGCATTCTGTGAATACCAAAATAGTAGCAAATTTAGGATTGAGTCTTAAGTTCATTCTGTGAATCGGGCCCACAGTGTTGTTTAGTTCAAAAACCTGCCAGACATGGCGCTCTAGAGGCTAAATGCTCTCAATATGCAACTAGTACCCAGGCCCAGTTAAAGACAGATGTATTTAATACAAACCCCAGTGATGGGAGAAGAGGAGCTTGACAAGGAAGAGCCTGGGGGAGTTGCCATTCAGTTAAGGTACCTATGCTGCTTGAAAGGAATCAGGATGAGTTGCATGCTCGGAATGCACCCTTTGAACATTGGTCTCTTTTCTTGGCACACAAGAAAAATGCTCTGCAGCTGGAGGCTAAGACACTTGGGGGGATATTTACAAGGACTGGCAATAACTACCGCTAACTCTAGTCAGCTGCAGTTTTCTTACAGCTGTGTATCCCTGAAAACCATCGCCTTGTTAGTGACGTATGTACAAGACGTCGCTACAAGGCAATAGCTTCAGGGATTAGCGGTGAAAACTGCAGCTAACATTTGCGTGGTGGCGATAGGAATTCCGGTGTTAGCGGGCGAAAACCAACGAAAGGCCTGTTAGCTGCAAAAAAACACGTTAGTCAGCCCAATATGAGTTTTTTTCAGTCGACCTTCAATAGAAAATAAGCAAAAAAACACAAAGAAATGCAGAATAGAGCAGCCAGGGCCAAGCGCAGCACACATCAACAACACCCTCAAGCCACCCAACATCCAGGAGGACCTGCGCCTGGAGCCTGTATGCCTCACTGGACCTGCATATGGAGCCTGGATGCCTCACTGGACTTGCGTCTGGAGCCTGGAGTGGGGTGCCGAGGAGCTGTGGAGTCGATGAGCAGTGGGGGTAGACATTGAGGCTCTGCGATTGCCCGTACCTGGTGCTGAAGTCTGGCAGGTTGCATGGGGACACGTTGCTGACCTGTGTGAGAAGACCACATTGAGCCCCTTGGAGCTGTGAATGGTAGAGGCACACCAACGTAGGGAGGTCTGCATCACGTACTACGATCCACCACTACACCGGGGTGCAAGGAGGGGTTAACCAATGGTGGGCGGCGCCTCTCTGCATCACAGGCCGGATGATGTTGCACTGGCTAGACACTGTGGAGGATGAGGCCCCTGAGCTGTGCCGAACTTCTGTGGTGGGAGGGCTGCAACTTCATGCATAAGGGGGCCCTGCTGCATCAACTGCATCAGGAGGTTCAACAGCGGACTTGTCGGCGACTGCTTTACCCAGGCTTGTGAAATTCCACCTGGCAGAGGCTTTTGCTGGCTGATTCACAGATTAGGAGAGAGTGCAGTGCATTGTGCCACAGTGTCAATGTGCAGGTAAAGAGAAGGTAGGACACGTAGATGGGGAGGCCCGGGGGTCAAGTCGCACAGGCCTAGCACATGTAGATGATACACCCTCAGTGCCGGCTCATCCGCTATGGCGGAAGAGCATCTACCCACTGCTTTCAAGCAGTGCAAGAAGAAGAAAAATCATCACAAGATGATATCTTCCTGATGTAATCGTGCTATGTTTCTTTTGCGGGCGGGAGGGTGGGTAGGGCTGCTCCACTCACGAGCAGGGCAGGGGCAGAGTGACATGCCTACTCAAGTGCGCAATGACTGTGTGGTCAGCCCACTCAGACAGCCTGCATGAAGAACATCCCACCCCTCCAGCCCCTGGCTGAACGCCTTGTCCGGCACCAATGATCAATCCCAACGCCGCGTTGCAGCGTTGTGATTGTCTAAGGGGAGGGAGCCTTTCTTCCTACTTCCTGTTCCTGGAAGCAGACTTAGGAGAGCAGGAGCAACGGAGACACGGGACACGGCCTCAAGGTAAGATTTCGCTCATTTAAATATTTACAACACCCGCTCACACCTGCGTCCACGCACCAACCAGTGTCCTTTCTGGTTTTTCCTACCTCCCAGATGTCCAGTTCCCCCCGCAGCACTTCTCAAAAGCGGCCGCTGTGCGGCCATGGGCAGCGATCGTACCAATGGTGTGCCAAAGGTATATTTGAAGTTACAAAGCATACCATTACATTGCATTCCATTACAATGCATACTAATACTAGGCAAATGGCAACATTAGGGAAGGTGTTGGATAGCGGAGATGTAAATATTACTATTCCCACTGCAGTGAGTGCAACCCTAAAGCTAACCTTACACCCCAAAGCAAACCCTGAACCCTAAAATTTATATTTGAGCCCCCAAAACACTCCCTAAAAATCATATTTGACCAAAATGCACACTCCTATTTTCATAATTGCCCCCAAAACACAACCCAATTTTCACCCCATAATACACCCCAAATTTCATCTCCGACACCCTAAATCCATCCCCGCCCTAAAACTTAAAAATATTGCATTACTAACCTCACAATGCATTGTAATGGAATGCGATGAAAAGGCACCTGGGTTGTTGTAGTTGCGTTGTAAAGGCATTACGATATAATGCCTGCTTTGTAATGGACGTCTCCCGTGCCAAAGGCAAGCCATAGGCAAGCCCATCTCGGTCCGGCTGCCCCTAGAACGAGCTCAGCACCAAGCACCCTTCCTCTTGGACACTCCACCGCTACGATGGCAGCACACTCTTCGTCATCAACCCTGTACGCTAAATCGCCTGCAGGACCAACCTCTGCTCCGGACCCGACATCACCATTCCATCACTGAGGGCTACTAAATCACCCACAAGGACCACCCCGACCGTCCAGGAGGAGGCATTGCCATCAACCTTGGAATGCGCTCAGCACCAAGCACCCTTCCTCTTGGACACTCCACCGGTACGACGCCAGCACCCTCCTCGTCATCAACCCTGCACGCCACATCGCCTGCCAGGGCCAACCTCTGTTGTTCCGGACCGGACATTGCCATCGCCATCACTGAAGGCTACTAATTTACCTGCAAGGACCACCTCAAACGCCCAGGAGGAGGCATTGCCATCACACTCCGACTGACCACATACTCTATTGACCCAACGGTGAACATGGAACACCTCAACTTCCAGATCTGGACCAACCCAAACCCCATCCTCTGTGGCACCCTCATCTGCAGGCCCGGGGGGGGCATGGACCACCATTCTCCGATACCACTGTAGACCTCATTGCACCCCAGGCTCCCCCATCCACCGACAACATCCCACTCGGTGAACTTAAGTTCCACCTGGACAACCCCAGTGACCAGAACACCAACCCCCCCCCAACCCCCCCCCCCGGAAGCTTCCCAACATCAGACTCAAGCAACTAGTCACTGCAGCAAGCCACACACCAAGGCACATGGTCGAGCACATCTCCTCCGCCAGCGGGAACTTCAACTACAGCTACACCACCAGACTCTCCTGGACCGACCATCATTGTATACATCACGTCTTCACCATGCCCACCGTACACCACTGCCATCATCTCCCCCCTCGCAGCTGGATCAAGGCCACCCAAGAACGTCTCATCAACTCCCTCAGCACCACCACTCCGCCAACGCTTACAGACGATGACACCGCAGTGTGCAACTGCCACCGATGGATTTCCAACTGCGCCGACACCCTGGCACCCCTCAAGAATGGACCAGGCAAAACTAGTGAGGTTCTGTGATTCTGAACCCGTTTCATAAAGGTCATGATATCGTGATGATTTTGATATTAGCGTACCGCAAATGACAGGACACGAAGAGCTCAGCAAAGTTTTTGTGCATGGTTTCTTGGGATGAGGGATGCACACATGACCGAAGTTGAGCATCCTACCCATTTTGATTCTCCCATTCATTACCATCATTAAATTCTAAACAAGACGGTGGGGATATTAGAATGACTGATTATTTTACAACATTTACGGTGCTCGTCAGTGTTAAGTTTGGGATATTTCTTCCATTTATGGCACACTCTCAGCAGCAGGTACTCTACACAATGAGCTATCTTGCTCACTCGTCGTGCAATGTATATGTATGTTCATCTTTTTCTAAAGCACACCTTTCCTTTAAGATTGTGGGTATTACGCTTTCCATTTGTGCCCTTTTTTACATGTGGCTGTGGCCTTGCACAGAGACAAACGCACAACCAGTTAGCTATCTCAATCGAAGTTGGTGTATGTCATGAGACCTTATAACTCACAAACCTCCAAACTAATATTTATCTCTACAACATTTATGGTGTGACTCAGTGTTGTGCTCGGGACATTTCTTTAATTTATGGCACACTAAGCAGCAGGCGCTCTGTACACAGAGCTACCTTGCTCGTTGATGATGCAACGTATATGTAGATCGTGAGTGTTAAAGCTATTGTGTTATTACAGAGTTTGGGCCCTATTTCCAATCTCACTCCCTCTTTCATCCCTCCCGCCCACTTCCCGATTCCTCTCTGTACTACCTGCTCATACA
The DNA here is from genome assembly GCF_964263255.1 of Lissotriton vulgaris. Classification (NCBI taxonomy): domain Eukaryota; kingdom Metazoa; phylum Chordata; class Amphibia; order Caudata; family Salamandridae; genus Lissotriton; species Lissotriton vulgaris. The sequence goes on along the minus strand of NC_141693.1, from coordinate 1,180,061,808 downwards.
TACTGCCTTCCTGCACCTTCTCATGCTGAGCATTTGTCCACCTCTGACCCCTCCCCATCATCTCAAAGCTGATCTCACTTGTACTTGGAAACTGGAAGATGTGCAAAGCCCGTCTCCTTACTTGCTCTCTCTCTCTCTTGCGGTCCACACTCCTCTCTCGGTCTAATGCCGATACTAGGTGCCCAGCCGTTAACTGGTGGGTGGCCATTGCCTCTCTGAACACCTGCCTTACTGTTAGGTTAATAAGGTTTCTTTGAGGAGAGCAACCAATCCCTATCTCTCGTACTCTCTCTCACCCCTCTCTCTCACTTACTCATGCACACTTCCTGCATCTTTCATGTGATTGACTGCAGGTTTTCAAGAGCAGTTTCTTTCCCATCCATTTTCAAGTTTTCTGTCCCTCAATCCGAAGTTCCCCTCCTCTTCTTGGGGTGTCTTGTGCTTACACAGGACCTACCTCTTTATGCGTCTGCTGCTTGCTCTCCTCTTCATTCTCTCTTTCTCACACAATCTTTCTGCTCCTCTGTCTAGAGTTCATTCAGCACTTAGTGCACAAAATACCTATCCACCTGTCTTCCTGTCTATCTATTCTGTGCAGCTCTCACCCATCGATCCCCATGCCACATGATTCCACCACACACATCGACTCCATTTCACACAATTTCATTCCATACAATTCCCTAGTAATTCCAATCAACTTATATAATACCACTCCACACCACATGCATCCAGTCCACACAAAGCCAAAACACATGGGTAAAAGACAATGCTATTTAGAAACACCAATAGCTCTAAATCTGGCAAATGCGAAACCTATTGGCATTTGCCAATGCTTCCTTCTTTTTAGAACAGCACCAATCCCTTTAAGGTAGTTAAACTGCTTGAAAAATAAAAGTTATCCGTTTGGGACTCCAAATACAGGTATTGTGTTTTGCCAGTGGTTCCTAAACTTTTTACTTTTTTTGGACCCCACTTAATCATTACCTAAACCCAGGGACCCCCACACAATCATTACTGGAATCCGGGAACCCCCACAGAGTCATTACTGAAAAGAGGGGACACTAGCCTAAGTATTTTCAATGATTTCAACCACAAACTACACAAAACAAACCCCGGAAACAATCACTCATCAAACAAATACACAAATAATTAAATATTTTAAATAATTCACAAACAAGTATAAAAAAAATCTACAATTTTAAGGGAAGCTTTGAGTCTTTCTAAATTCAATTGAGGCCGCTCAAGGAACATAGTAGAGTCAGTTTGATGCACTTGCGCTGCTCCCATAAATCAATCTGAGGATTCCAGCTTAATTTTTAGCCTCCGGTTCCAATTTCCTAAACATTCACAGGAAGGTTTAACATTTTCAATGTTGCTTCTTTATTTATGTGCATGTGATTAATCTGTTCAAAATTGTAATATTCTAAGCAGTTGTGGACCCCCTGAGTAGGCTGTGCGGACCACCAGTGTACCTGGACCAGAGGTCAAGAACCGCTGTGTTAAACTGTTGCTTGAAAGCCACCACCCCTGCTTTGGTATCCAACCACAGAGGGTCACAAATAGAGACCTACCTAATTAGTATTTATTAGGCAGACTATTTAACAACCCCCTACGACTGGACATTTTGCAATTAGTATCTATGGCAAAATTAAAGACCTGTTATATAAAGTCAGTGTCATTTGTGTGCACGTTTTGGATATATCTGGCCCTGAGTCACATAGAACAGCCCTATAATTCTTTTGTTCCTGAAACTAAATTTTAAGAGGTGGCTTGTTCAAATAATATTCCATTTTATCTTTGAAAGAACCCCTGACAAGTCTGGAAAGAAGATATGATGGAATATTTACTGGGCTGAACGGAAAAAAGACTGTTTCCGAGCAATATTGGGATGAAGTAATTGAATGCCCAAATACACTAGACATAATGGCTAAAATAGCATTGGTTTGCTTGACAGGAAGCCGGTACAGACATTTCACCACAGAAGAAATGCGTTCAAATTTTCGAATATTTACTAATTTCCTGGTACAGATGGACTCTCTGGAACCAACAGAACAAAGCCTTAGTTAGTACAATGACCCTGGATGAAACAAAGGCATTTATTGTAAAACGTGATCTGAGAAAGAATGCGATTCAGTACCTGACATGGTAGTTAGAGGCTTTAACTACAGTGAAAATCTGGGTATTTGGAGAAAACATTGTAATTCTAGTATCACACAGTTTCCACACAGATTGCACTGGTTTATGAAACCGGTCAATAGAATCCGATTCCAGAGTGAGACCAAAAGCAGGGCCAAATTAGGCATGGACACAAATGGATTTTCAGGGGGAATCACTGCCCATTTGCCTGAGGCCGAGGGTGGCTGGTATGTCACCTTGAGTCCCATTTATGATCCCCTGGTCAACAAGCATTGGCAAAGCCAACTGGTCTCTCCATTCAGGACCTATTGGCTTTGCAATTGTTTAGTCCTGCTGTGCAGCTTGGCTAAAGAGAAAAAAAAGAGCTTTGAAGCGGCCACTGTGTTTGCTGTACATTTCACCAGAGAATACATGGCGTCCCTGTAGTGCGAAGCAGCAACCTGCTTACCGTGCCAGCAACTCCCATAGGCAGCACAATGCCATATCTGTGATAAAGGGCCGTATTTAGATCGCAGCAGATGGAACACTCCGTCACAAATATGAGGATACCCTGTCCGGCGCATTGTGGTCTCCATAAGATATAACTGGTTTGTTTGTGATGGAGTATTTCTCTCCGCTAACATCTAAATCAGGCCCAGAGTATTTTCTCTGGAATGCTACAGGCTCCTAAAGGCTCCTAACCCTATCTGTTTTACTGGCTGACGCAGATGAAACCTTCGTTCTTCACACAAATATCCACTCTACGTTTTCATGAGTTGAAGAGTCGACAAGTTCATCTGAAGCCTTCTCATTGAAGAGCCCTCATGCAATAAAGACATTTCAGCCCAGCTACAAAATTGAATACTTACATGGACCCTTTGGCTAGTCTGAACATTCCTTCAGTGTCAATGTTTTAAGCATAAGAGCATGGCACATTTTCTAAAGAAAAGTCTTTCATCTTTCGGCACTAGGGATTAGGTCTGACTCCAACTGCTGGCAATCAGATAGAGCTCACTGTAGCAGATTCGATATACACAAATTCTGTCATGGCTTACAATTGTTCGTAAGAATGAAGCCAATGAAAACCGCAGGCAAGCAATGCATCTTTCTATGCACTAAAGACATTAAACAAACATGCAAGAGGCTAGATATTTGACACATGATGATTGACAGTGAAGATAGCGTTAGCTTATCTGTAAATGCAACCATAATAGCAAATCACTATAAAGAAAAGGTTTTATTATGCCCAGGTTATCCTACATCTGGTGGGAGTAGCTCACCCAGGCCAACTTTGTCCTTTGCATTCTGGGCCCTGAGGTCTATTGTCATGGCAGAGAAACAAAACTGCAAGACAGTCTAGTGAATCTGTGGCTAGGGCATGCACTGCAGATTTCTGCATTTGACTTTGCGGTTGCAGATTCAAACACTACTTGGTATACCTGACCTTTCACTCTTCCATGGTATTAAACATGAATACCATTTACATCCTCTTTCTAAATCTCATGTTAACTTTGAAATAAGGTCCAAACTGTTTTGAAGCTCCATTTAATGATGAAGTTCTACATTAATTGCAAGGACACCTTATAATTAGGATCCAGCAGGCTAATGTACTAGACCTGCTACTTATCAATGTCTATGCAAGGAAGGGGTATGCAAGGGGTGTGCAAGGTGGGAAAGTCTCTCCCACTGTTAGTTTTTTAGATACATTTTTAACTGAACATAGCAGTGATAATAAATTTGAAAATAGCTAGTGATTTTAATTGTACATTTGAACCCCTGGACCTTTATGATGTAAACCTTAGTGCAGAAGAGGATGCTCAGTGGTCCATCCCCTCGCTGGATCTTCCTCCAATTAACAAATGGACATGTGCAGCGATTCAACTAAAAGTATTCTGTTTGGAACAGGGAGTCAGGGCAGACAATGGGAGATCAGCCTCAGACAAGCAGTGCTCGCATACTTTTAACACAGGGTGCGTAGCAGTCGTATTGATTTCTTCCTGCTTAATAAGGAATTTTGGTCCAACTTAATAGATATGTTGGTATGTGAACACACCGAGAGTGACCATAACCCGCAAGTGCTCTCCCTACGTCCCTAAAGTACTGCTCAAGTTGTTAGTTCGGAGGCACCTACGGATTATGTGGAGGCTATATTGTCAAATGTTAATTGGCAAGTTAAATGGTCAAACGTGATTAAAAATGATGAGCACTTGATGCTAATGAGTAGTTTGTTAGTCAATGCACTAGGTACACTACAGACATGTGCCACGCAGGAAGAGCTTAATTCAGTAGTTGTGCAGGTCCATGAGGACATTTTTATCAGCTTAAAAGGCTTTCTTATTTCTAAAAACAAAAAAATGCAGATACACTCGGGATTTAAGGCGGCCGCCTGGTATGACACTTCCTGTCGCACGGCCTACAGAACCCTAGCTAGGGCAATTAGTTAAAAAAATAGGGATGATATTCATAGGGCTAGGGCTGAATATAAGGCAGCCCAACAACGAGCCAAAAGGGACTGGGATGAACACCACTGGGCCGAACTGCTTAAGGCATGTTCAGGGAGAAATATGTCTACCTTCTGGCACTTGGTGAAATGGGGCAGTGGGGCACCAAGTAAGGTGCCTGTGAACTATGTAGACCAAGACCAGTGGGCATCGCATTTTAAAGCCCAGTTTGCACATTGTGGGGAGACGCAAGACTGTTTTTATATGCCACCTCCCTTATCCACTCTGCATTTTAGAAAGGAAGATGTGGAAAATGCCTTAATCTCAGTCCAGAGAGGCAGGGTGCCCGGGCCGGGCTGCATCCCCGCAGATCTGTTCCTTCATGATATACCAACTGGGCATCTTACATCCAGCTCCTTGTGAACGCCATTGCAAGTGGAGCATCTGTGCCCGGTACTTGGGCAGGAGCAGAAATACTTCCTATTTATAAGAAAGGGGATCGCACCCAACCAGGAAATTATAGGCCGATAAGCCTTATTGACTTCATACAAAAAGTAACGGCTAGGTTGGTACTGAGCAGAATCCAGTCCTGGATTGAGGAATGTGACATCTTGTCCCCACTTCAGATGGGATTTCGCTGCTGTACTAGTACCATTGATCAAGTGTTCAGGTTTATCCTGATATATTGGCGTACTGTAGTGCTAGGGGGAGGTGCAATCTATGCAACCTTCGTCGACCTTAAATCGGCTTTTGACCTTGTTCCCCGCTCTAAGATGTGGCGTATCTTTTTGGCATTAGGTATGCCATTAGAAATTCTGGCATTTTTGGTTAAGCTACATGAAGCAAACTACACGCAGGTGAGATGGGATGCGCAGGGGAGCACCACCAAAAAGGTTCCTGTAGAGAAGGGTGTAAGACAGGGGTGCGTTCTAGCACCAACTCTCTTCTCATTATATATAATGAGGTAGTGCAGTATTTTCATAATTATCCCACGGATGCAACCACTTTAGCTGGGATGAGGATCCCGCTGCTTATGTTTGCTGACAACACCCTTATACTCTCCAAGACACGAAAGGGCCTAAAGTGTGCCCTTTTGAGATTCGAGGAGTTCTGTCAGGACCGCAACCTTGTAGTCAATGGAGATAAAACAAAATATATGGTCCTGCATAAACATAGGAATATTAAGGGCAGAGTCGTAATGAAGGATAGTACTCTGGAACAAATACAGAATTTTACCTATCTAGGGGTTACCATCGGCAATAAATTAAGCTGGAAGCCTCAAACAGACTTGTTCTCTGTCAAGCATGCCCAACTCTCAGGTGCCCTGTTGAAGGAGCACCATTCATCATATACCAAACCAATCGCTCCTGCTCTTCAAGTTTATTCCTCAAAGATTAGAGCTTCGATCTTATATGAGGCAGAATTGTGGGGGTATGCCAACCTAGATCCCTTAGTGAAAGCCCAAAACATTTTTTGAGGTCACTAATTGGCCTACCACAGTCTACCCCGTTAATACCCTTATTCTTAGATCTGGGTTGCTATTCGATCGAGGATGTGGCACATTTTAGGCCACTGGCTTACTGGAGAAGGCTCCGGGTTACCCCAGAGCTTTCACACTATGCCCAAGCTTTAATAGAAGTTAGGGAGGCTGATGGTATGAGCAAACCTTTGTGGCTAAGGCGAGTAAAAGCCACTCTCTGCGAGATGGGGATGAGCTGTTTATGGGCATCCCTGGATGACAGCGTATTTCCAGCTAAACGAGAGTTTAAGGCAGCATACTGGAACTGGCTTGTTATGAAACGGTTCGCTGCTTTTACTGGGCCCTCATTATCCAGAGACTTCATTGAGATCAAGCATGAAGCGAAATATGAAGGGTACTGGGATTTACTTACCACCCCCAAAGACAGGAAACTGTACCATCAGTTTAGGGTGGGTTTGCTTCATATTAATGTATTTACAAATAAATGGTGCAGCTCGAATGGTAGCAACTGTCCATTTTGTCCTAACTCTAACGAATCACTGGCACACATTTTGTTTGCTTGCCCAGCCTACAGTAACCCCAGGTCCAGATGGCTGAAACCTCTGTGTTGAAACCTGGGGACCCGGTTAAGTAGCGAGGCACTCAGAATTCTAAAAACATCCACTGAAGAGTCCATTGTGATTGCTGTTGCTAAGTTTTTGGGCTGGGTGTGGGTGATTCATTTAAAAGAGAGGAGTTTTAGGTAAATGTTTTACGCTCCCTGGTTTTAGGTGACTGTTCATGCACTATGCACTTTATTGTAATGTCATTGAATGATCTCTAAACTGATTTGTATGCTGAATCTAGGACATATGGTCACCCGAGACGGCAGTCCTGCAGGGGTGTTTTTTAGTCGTTTTTTAGCTATTTATTGTGTAATCATTAATTTTATTAGGAAGGCTTGAAACAAATCTATCTAATTTATTTTTAGGTTGCAATATGTTTGTATCTTACACTTTCTCACCCCTATGTAATATGTACTATCTTTTGTGATTTTTACATCGAAATAAAGATTTTTGACTGACTGACTCACTGATGAAGTTATATTTTCAATCAATATTTAGGAAAAATAACTTTTAGAAAGCTTCCATTTCCCCGCCCTAAAGCTTGACCGTAATAAGGTGTGAAATTCCTCCCAGGAGCTACATAAGAGATGATTTTGATTGCCAGGTCGACCTGAATGGGCAGTTAAGACTCCTTGGAGCTTTACTGGACTTTCATGGTAAGGGTTACTTCCCTTCTGTTGGCACACAAGGGTCAAATCCTGCCTGATAGGTCTCTTAGAGAGACATGCAAAAACCTTAGTGCAAACAATCTCAGAAAATAATCTTAAAAGCTTCAGCAGGACCAACCTGCTTCAACTATCCAGTCTTCAGTTCCATTGCAGTACCTACCATCTCAGCGGCATCCCACGCGGGAACTTATATAAACTTTCAATATTCTTGTTAAAAAAGTGACAAGGTCCATTTCTGAAGTCGGACTTAGAAACTGTTTCTACGTTTTGACTTCCAGACTTTCACCGGGATCTGACCGTGCCTCCATCAAAGGCGTGCTGACATTGCACATTGGTCCTGGTCTACTGCAACAACTGACTTACATGTGGTGCTTTATTTTCATTAGCATTTTTAAGACAGAAATATTTAAAAATTCATATTGACATCTCCTCTTATTGTCGTTTTGGTGTCATTTTGCTTATTAAAATGTTCTCTCTTTTTATAAGTTGGAGTGGGGATTTTATTGTGCTTTAGGTTTCAATTTTTTCCTATTTTGGTACGTCTTGGGCCAGGCATTAAAGGCTGTGAATGAGAATAAGAGACTATGCTTGGAATTAGGAAGTTGATCCGGAGTAAAACGGGCTAAACATACCAGATGATGATAGTAATTGGGCATATTAAGTAGCGCTCCAACCCGGACTGTAATAGATGTGACCTGGGTTTATAACGGCTGATGGCAAATGTTTCTGTCAGGATTGCGTAGCAGCGCCTACCTAAATTATGAACTACATGCCCCATAAGACCTGTGTGTTTCCCTGGAGTATAAATATGGGTGGGTCCAGTAGACTTTGTGCGTGATTTTGACTATTTTTCTAGTTTCAGTCTAAGCTGCAGTGAGGAAGGTCTCCTTGCTGTCTTCTGCCCTTATTTCGAAGTATCTTTGGCTTATGTTGTGTTGGATTCGGCTCGGGGTTTCCGAGCGCGGTGCTTGCCTAGCATCTTTCCTCAAATCCCTTTGCTTCCGGGACGTTTCCTTTCGTTCTGCTGTTCGACTGGTGAGCGGGTCGCTCATTAGTTTCCGACGGCATTTGTTTGAAGAGAAGTACCGACGTGAAGCGTGAGTACGAAAGCCTCCTGCTTGTTGTGGCTCTACTGGTACTTTACTGTCGAGGGTTCTTCTGTGCCCCCAACGGGTTTCCTTGCTCTAGGCTGGCTTCGTGAACGGAGCCCTGTGGAGTTGTCCCGCGGTAGCTGGGGAAAGTTGGATTGCACTTATACAGGTGCCAAAGCGGGAAGTAGTGGGTAGCCCTACACTTCGCCGTATTTAGAGTTTGGTATACCATGCATGGTTCTTCGTGATTGTGAAAGAAACAATTACTGAACAATTACAGCGGAAGATAGTAGTAAATCAGCTACATCTTGCCGTTTGTGTAATCTATTCTGTATTTACGTGGATTGGGTGAATTGGAACCCTTGTTTCTAAGGATTTTAGATTTCATGATATTTTGGACTACTACTAACCTGAGGATAAGGTTAATCATTCTACTGGAAAACAGTATTCACATGAAACATCTTTATAGTATGAAAATAATACTAGGGGGTGCGTTTCTTTCCACTATGAAACTTTCCTAATGTGGTTGTGCTTGAAACATGTATGGATATGTGTCATAATGTGTTCTTTCTATCACTAGGGATCAGGAACATATTCTGTCATATACATATATCTACCTACAGCAGCAGGAGGGCATTTGTGGAGAATATGAGCCAGGTGAATAGACAGACATTAGCGAGAATGAACTGAGAGTAGTATTCCTATGTGTGTTATAACTGTGCGTGTTTTTTGTCTTACAGCTGTCCCTTCCCTGCTGCACCCTTCCGTCCCTCCCGATTTTATCTTTATTTCCCTCGCCCGATCGCTCGAACACCCTGTGTATCTATATATCAGGGTGTTGGTGAGGTCAGGAGGTGGAGCACTTATTGCTGCAATTGGACCCTGCGGAGTGTACCCTGACAGTTTCAACCCTAGTTAATATGGGGATCCAATCTAGAAAAGCCATTTAGAAGTTTTAATACCTTTGTTCTTTTATTAATTTTACACATTTTGTAGTGTTGTTTACTTATGTGGTGTTACTTCCTGTGAGGTCTTTGAGATCAGAAAGGGAACAAGGTGCATTTACGACTCTCACTACCCCCAAACATTTTGCTGACATCACTGGTTATATGCACGGTTGTTGGTCTATCCTCTGAGATCAGAGAGCTCACCTGTGACCTTTTTCTCTGTTAAATCCAAAGCTGCTGCCGCCGCCTGCTTTTGTTGCTCCAATGCCAGTCTCAGGAGATGTGAGAGGGTGCCTGATTTGATGAGGTAAGGTCGGTGCAGCTCCCACGTGGTGCCCAAACACTGCAGTGCAACATCTAGAAGCATATGACATTCTTGTTACTGTACAATAAGGCATCTGATTAGGATTATTTTGCTGTATAGAAGGTACACAATGTGCTCTTCCAGCTTCATCAACATGCAGGGATTAAATGAAGAAAACCCTGTGTAGGCAAAATCATTCAACATGGAGGTTACAAACTGTGTTGGAAGAGTTTGTACATGGCCCAAAATGTACTAAATGCGACACACTATAAGGCAGTTGTACATGGGATTGACAGGATGTGTGCTCTGTCTAATCAAATAGCAGGACTTCCATGGAACTCACTCTTAGGACTAGAGTCCTGGGAGAGGAGCTTTAATCAATGGAGGTAAACAGAAAAACTGCTTGACTGAAGTAGTACGGAACTTGTAGTAGTGAGGGGTCAACACTATACTATGTGTGTTCCCAGCCCAGGATGCTGAAGAGGAGAGGAAACTGACCCTTATTTGCAGCATTTCCATGTTCAGATGTTCTCCCACCATCAGAATGATCTTATAATGTACCTTTTTACTTCAGTGGTAGTTTATGATTACAAAAGGTATGTAAAGCGCCCATACCACCACAAATAGTTGACACTCAAAATACTCAAGCTAATTAGATACTTACCTTCAGTAATTACATTTCTGGTGGATACACTTTCAGAGTTCTCACCTCTTGAATCTCCTCAGGGGCCATACTGGATTTGAAAAAGATGAAACAGCACTACATAGCTAGGCATCATTGCTCCCATTCAATGCCAGTGTAAGGAAATGCCTCTTTTTGCATGAACCACCCTTAAGTTTTGGACTGCCTGCTAATCAGACCTCAGAGTCAGGGCTGTGGCCCTTAAAAAGTGTATATTTAATTGGCTTATTCCAAAATTAGCTTAAGTTACTTACAAGTCCCTAGTGTTTGATATCAGGAGTGGACATAGCCTGTAAATTAAAGTGTCCCTCTTAGGCTGCAGAACTTATGGTGCAACCATGAGTGTGACAAAGTAAAACATGTCTCTCCATCCTGCCACTACAGACAGGTAGAGCAATTTTAAACTACTAATTTGACTTTGCTATCTAAACTAGTTTTAAAGTCCAGAAGTTCCTTTTTAAATTATGTGTCACCCCTAAGGTAGGCCAGACGAGCCCTAAGGTAGGGGACAGTATAATAAGAAGTAGGACAAGTATTTCGTATGTACTAAGGGTAACACCACCAAATTGTAGTTTTTACTGTAGAAGGGCTAGTAGCCTCATTGACAAGTACAGGTTTACACATTGTACTAACATCTGAATGGGATCTCTAAAGTTGATACTTCAAGGAATTAAAGAATCATTTGATTACATCCAATTTGATGCCCACGTCGAATTTAATGTAATGTTTGAGTAAAAGGCAACTTTAGAAAGTAGCTACTCTGTTGCCCAAGTTTTTCAGTCACCATTTACAGATGCTGACCACAAGACAGCTTTCTGCCATATTGAAGTGAGGTGTGAATGAATCCCATGAAAGGGCACAATAGAGGGCTGCTGCTAAAACAGGTGTCACCTCTCCCTGGCAGGAAGCCAAACAGGGTGCGAGACCAAAAGCTTAGCTTCAAAGGGGTAGCTGCCTTGAAGGGCAAATGGAGAACACACACAAGAAGGGTAGCTCCTTTGCTCAAGTAAACAGGCTGGTGTCGGTGACAGAGCGGGGGAAACAGTTTTCAAACCAGGATTCCCGTGGGCATACAGCCCTCAGGTAGCACATCTAGAGGATGTGCTATCAAGCTCCACATACCATGAGAATTATTTTGTCATCTTGGGAGTGGGCAGAATACTGCGCTCTGAGATAGCTAGATGCCACACATTGCAGGAAGTCGTCATAAGGCAGGAAGTGACCAGGTAGCCTATTGGCTAGTAGCCACCACATCCCAGAGAGCAAGCTATGGGCATACAAACGGCACTCCTGGGACCCAGACCACAGATTACATCTGTACTGGAGAAAAGACCAAAAAGGGACCGCCTGCTGTTCCCTGGACCTGGCAAAGAGAGATGCACCAAAGACTGGACTGCACCCAGTATTCCTGGGCTAGGAAAGAGAGGACAGTACCTGTGGTGCCCTACTTGAGGAAAAGTCATCCCACCAGCCACAGGCAGAAAGGGGGGAATCCAAGAGTCAATTGGCTGAATTCCTGGTACAACTCCAAGGCCACAAAAGTTGAAGACTCTGCTTTGGGGAGTTGGTAGCCACAAACACTTAGTCGCTGCTTAAAGCCGAAATGCAGTCAGGAAAAACAAGCTCTGACACTCACAAGTTGCACCAGAGTCTGTTGGACCCAAGAGAGTCACTGAAGTGACGGTTGGTCACCAAGGACATAGACTAGCCTGAGGTAAAAGGAACCACTGGTTTTGCTGAGACAGGAAGCTGGTAGACCAGTGGCAACTGATTTTTGAGTTGACTTCCCCTGGGCTTCGAGGAACATTGACTTCCGTGGCCAAAGTAATCCCACTGTGTTTGTAGACCGTGGGAAAGCCCTTGGAAGACCCTCATCAACATGATCAGCATCCTGTATGCCTTGCCTCAGGACCACTCTATTGATGTCTATGGCGGTTTGATCATAGAGCCTGGAACTGAACTGGAGACGGCTCTGACTACAAGTTAACTGTCTTGCTAATCCTTACGGGCCCTTGTGATTTGCTTTCTGATGGAGTTGGATGCATAAAGCAGACGGGAATACCTGAACACAACATTATAAAACGTATAGCTCTGGAAATTCCGGTGGATTTAATTTATTTTGATGTCTAAAAATTCGTACAAAATGAGACCTACTTATGTAAATTTGTGTCGGATTTCCTTTTTTTCATGTTTCTTTCTAATTCAATTGTTTTGGTAATTCTAAATGCTTTGCACTTGCCCCTTTGTTAAAGCCTGACTGCTTGAAGCCACAGCCTCCCAGTTGAGGTTAGGTTTTCCAAATGAGCCATAACTGGATACAATACAGGTTTTTGAGTTAATTTCACGGTGTGGTCGCACAACCACAAAATGTAATAAATAGCATTTCCTCACAACCGGTACCTCCTGGATGTGATGCAATTCCTGCCCTTGTCCATGGCCTTAAATGCAAGTACAAGATTTATGAATGAAACAGAAATGCAGGTTAAAAAAACGAACTTGAAACTTAATATGTATATAATATATCTAAAACAAGAAGAAAAGTGAGTTGATGAGGAATCTGCAAGCAGACAAGAGTATCCATCAGAAACATTGTTAGAAAAGGTAAATAGCTAATTTGTTTGATAGATATACTAATACCTGCAGATTCCTCACCTCATGAATCAAAACCAAACAATAAACCCCAGGAGAAGTGTCTGAGGAGAAACCTGGTAAGAAAAACTGAGCCATAAGGACTCATGAAGGCAGTCATCCATGCAAGCACAAGATGGACGCCATAAAGGACTTGAATGGTGTGAAAGAACATGTCTCCCTCCAACAAGTCAACCGGGTTCTTCAAAACGCTTAACAAAAAATAACTAATGTGTCCACTCTCATCCATATGCTATTAAACCATATCATACAGATCCATTTTTAAATTGAAGTAGTAAAACGGCCATAGATAAGTCAAAAAAACATGAGAAGGACTAACATAGACAACACTGCTAATCTAAGTATCGCTAAGGTGAACAACGCCAGATGCAACATTGAATAAGGTGGGGCAGAAGATTTCTCCTGTACATCCTCTCCCCGTCAGATCTTAGGACCAACCACACTGAAGAAAACAAAAAGGATGCACATATAACTGAACTAAGAAACCAGGCTTAATCCTGAGAAGTAGAACACCAAACAATCCCTAGGTTAGAAAGAGCTGGTGTAAAACAGGACAGTCATAATGCCAATCAGCACTGTTCAAACTGCAAACTCAACCCAAAAGAGAGGAAAGCAGGCCTCCTTTAGGCCTATAACAGTAAGATTAAATACAAACCTTGACTGGTGAAAAGGTGACTCAGCAAATGTGACACTAAGGGCAACGTGGAGGACATCGCAAAATCTAATCAGGCACTGAGGGAAGAGCGGCCACATGCTGATACCCAAAAAGTCCAATTGATTAAAACATACTCCTCACCCACTCCCCCCCCCCCCCCCCCCGCATAGAGTCAGCACCAAGCAGCTGATCCAAAGGGTACTAAAGAACAACCAAAGTAACCTCTACCCTTACCTAGCCACAAGAAAACCAGCGAAAAAATCAATCATGTAGCTACCCACTCAGCCGTCCAGCAGGAAATAGTTTAGGGAAGAGCAGATGTTAAGTTTTGGGTGTGGGACGTCTCAGGAGAATGTGATTGGTAAGGTGTGTCATTAATTGATGGGGAGAATCTGTCCGACAAAGGTGGAGTGCCAGGAATAACTTATGTGTGAGGGGGACATGTTATCTCTCCTGTCAACTTAACAAAAATAATCCAAAGACGGGAGGGACAAATCATAAATAATAGGATGAACTTAGCCCTTCTGAAACTAAATCGGCCTTCAAATCTGCAAGTATCAGGCTGTTTAGCCACACTGTACTGTGGCCTGCATTCGTCAAATTGCTTCCTAAAAGTGCCAGGTGTGCTTAGCACCAATTTCCCGATGAGAAAGAAACGAAAAACTACTACAAAAACAGAGATACTCTGTCATTCCCACTCAGATAGAAGGGAGATACATCGTAAGCTGAAATAAGATTGTCCAGAATCGTCAATGCTTCAGCTTGCAAATACACTAGTGTCAGAAACTGGGTTATTAATTTGGAAATGGGGGCTCAAAAACATAACGACCATACACTGGTTGGATTGCTACACAAGTCTCAGTGAACCTCTTCTGAATCCTAGTAACTATGGCTCAAGCAGCAGACTGTTCTCCTTAGAAATGTATGTTAAGTTTAAGGAGTACCAGCAATTTTGAAGTCAAGAAAACAACATACTAAAATTCTCACATTTTCCTTTGTTTATAAATTGGTTTAATAAGCAAAAATATATGAAAACAGGTTATTCCAGTCAAAGTTTTTACCTTCTAATTTAGTCTTCTTTATCGTAGTCCAAATGTTCGTTGAAGTTGTTCTTCTGGTGCCAAACTACGGGAGGTACAACACTGGATTGGTGGCTGCCTCAATCATTTTGCCTCTAGAATAGATTTATTGCCTGGTCCAAGGTTTTACTCTTGGACTTGCTCATTTTATTTGACTCTCAAAAAAACTCCACTGATGCAAGGCTGTACACTGTACCCAGGTAGGGCTTCGCAAGACTGGATTCTTTTACCATGAGGTCTAAGTGAACCAGTTTCCAGTGCAGCAAAAAGCTCCAAGCAGAACAAACCTGGTTTTCTTGCCCTCTTTGGGTGTACCCTCTCTGGGCAAACCTCAGCACCCTGACCCAACTCTCTGAAAGTGGAAAACATGACACACTTTACTACGGCACACAAAATCACCATTAAATGCCAATATGTGTATTGATTATCTTAGGAATGCACTACACTGCAATTGGTGATAAGCATTACACTTGTTAATACAAGAAGACTCCAAACGCTCCTTGAACACAAAAGGGCTTCATAATATACGAAGGGATTCATTCCAAACTTCGCCCTTTCTATAATACTTTTGATCAATTAAGTTCAAAGCGACACTTGAATAACTTATATCATACATTGCAGTGACCATTACTTCTGGAATAATCTGTACCGGCTTCTATGCTCAAATGTACCATCAAAAAACTGAGTAATGCCTGGGGAATACACTGTACCTGCTATAATGCTCCTGGCACTCTAAATGCCTAAAAAATACAATTTATCACCCACACATGGAACAAAGTCTTCGGGATACACTGTATCCGCAATAATCCTCCTGGCATCACCCAATAGATACAATGAAACATCTAAGCACTGAGTGATGTTGCGCTTCAGTATCTCTAAGTGCACCAAGAGAGGTGGAGATGTATTCTCCAGTTTTCTGAAGCAATAGGTAAAACCTAGCAGCCAATATACTTGAGGATTTCAATAATGCATTGAGGTTTTTTGTTGAAAACCTTTTGATTAATAAATCAATATATGCATTTTATAGAAAGGGTTCTATACCAAGAACAAGTATTCACTGTCCCCATGGAGACCTCCGGGCTCCACAAGCTGCCTTGCAGCTGATAGAGGTGCCAATCTTATCAACCACCTTTGAAGTAATAGTTAAGATTGGAAACTCACATGGACAATTGGTCAATACCATTCAGGTTTTAGAATGGGTTACACTACTGACACACATTTTGTACTAAGGATCCTATAGTCAGGACAAGTTTGTAGTGTCCCTGTGGAAACCTTCTGAATCCACAAAGCTGCACCGCCCGCATACGCCCCCATCCTGGTTGGGAGGTGAGACAAGGCATGATTATTATTACTAAAATTGCTTAACCAGTCTATTAATGGATTAACATTGACATGGAAATATATTTCCTTTTTGGGGTATTTTCCTAAACTACCCAGCACATTGCTTGTGCTCCTGGATCCAGGATACATATGGGACCTTTTTTAAGTATTTCAGGTGAGTCCTGATTTAGTCATGCTACTAAACAAAGGATTTTTATGCAACAACGCACATGCTTATACACTATACATCTCTTTTACTATATAGGCTGCATATGTTTTTTGTCCTGATGAAGACCCATTTAGATGTTTGTAAGAAACACGATAAGAAGGGTTGATACGTCGATGATGTTTTTACTGTGCCCCGCATTAGCTCTAAAATCCGGCAGAAAAGCATCAAAAACGAATATAATTTCCCGACATGTATGGATTTATTGAAAACAGATGTGCACTCTACTGATGTAATTGATTTATCAACAATACATTTCCTCCGTTATTTTGTCTAAGTCACATGAACACTGCACGAGCACATCACCTTTGTCACTGTCTGAAGCAGCCTTTTTTTAAACTTTTTTTTCCGTAACCTCGAAAAGTAAATAAAATACATGAAGTTCCAATCCATGTGTGTTGGAATCATTTATTGATATGTTAAAATGAAAGGGAAAAGTTAAAAGTGTTGAAAGAAATTATCCTTTCCCAACAGAACCCATTGTCACTATATACTGTTACATGCTCAGTTTTTGTGGGACACAAGGTCACACCATTGTAATTAATAGTCTAGAGAGACCAAAGGCAGGACTCCATACCAATAGATGGCCCAACTGACCACTTTCGGCTGGACCCTGCCAGAGCTCTGGGTGCACAGATACCTGGGTCCTAGGGTATTGTCCTGGGGAATGCAAGAGTGACCAGGAGGTATATGTGGACTTTAGATCACATATACCACATCTGTGCTGTTACAGTTGGTATGATGTTTCAGGGTGTAGTTGTGATTCATGCATTTGAATTTCTTGCTTTCAGCTGGTAATTTGCAGGTCTTACATCTTCCACACTTTGAGTGACCAACCAATGGGGGTAAGTATAATTGCGATGTCAGATTGGGGGCCTGTGATGTCCTGGGCTGGGAACTAACAACAAAGTCCCTCACGTTGCTCCCTCTCTTGAATGCATACAATGGTTTACCCTCCATGTCTAAGTCATCTGAAACTAGGTTCCAATATTTGTTGATTATCATTTTGCTAGCATTACTTTGGGTATATAATGTGGTAACATAAAATTACTGAAGTGTCTGAGTTATCATTTGTCTTAAGTAAGGTGTCACGAGGACAACACAATGCTCTTTTCCATGCCATTTTCAAAAGCCCATTAGCGTAGCCTCTTTCCTTTAATCTTTCAAGCAGTAGGCCAGTCTAATTGAAGTAATCAACCCTAAGGGTGCAGCTCCTATGAATTCTGAATTCTGAGGAACAGTCAAGTATGGAAATTGTCACACAGGTTTCTTGGGTGGTGACTTGTGTACCTAAGCAGTGTATAGCACTCACAAGGTTTCTTATATAGGATACAGTAAAAAATGGTATCCTGTATTTTATGCTGAGATCCATAAAATTGATTTTCTCTCTACTGTACGTGATGGTGAATTTGATATCCCGGGATCTTTCATTTAGCCACAAGGAAAACTGTCTGTTCTTCACCTGACAATATCATTAGTATATCATCGATATATCTCTTCCAAAGTGTAATGTTATCAAGAAAGTGGTTTTCAGTTGTTTATATATGTGCAACCCCATATTTGTCCATGTACAGGTTGGCTAGGTCCGGTGCGAATCCATCCCCCATGGCTACTCACTTGGTTTGAAAGTAGTATTTATTACGGAACACAAACATGATTTTAGTCATTGCTATTCTTAGCAATTCTACTATAAACTCAGTTGGGAACCAAGTGGGGCTCTCTCTACTATTCAGGACCTCACACATCAAGTCCAGGGCTTGTTCCTGGGGAACACTAGTGTACAAAGAGGCTACATCTAGGTTGGCCAATACTTGGTTAGATGGATCAAATGGCTGATTTTCAATCATCTTGATCACTTCCCTGGTGTCTCTTACATATGACTTGGTATTTTGCATGAAATAGTTTCAAGAAGAGATCTATGTACTTGCAGAGTGGTTTGAATACAAACACCTAGTATTATTATCCCTGGGGGTTTCTCTAAACTTTTATGTATCTTAGAGAGATTTAATATTGTAGATATCCTAGGACTTTTTCTTAAGGAAATTAAATTCTATGTCAGGACATGGAGGCGAGGATTAGGCATTTCTATCTTCTTTATATCTAACAGCAGCCATGTTAAACCAACAACATTGTTGTGTGTTGATTTAGATACTGTATATAGATTTCTTGATGTATGCCCTTATATAGGTACAATCCATATTGCCCTTATTTAGGTAAAGAAATCCAGCCCTTATTTAGGCATTGCTCATGCTAGCCAAATACAGGCATGGTCAACTACATCCGATCCTCTTTGTCACAACAAGTTCTTGGAAAACCAGACTCTTAAGCCTTTAGTACTTCCCATTGCCTGGATATTGATATCTCCAAGAACTCATTTATTATGCATGAACATCTATTCCTTAGGGGTTCATTCATGATGTTCTTATGCCCGACTTGTACGTCAATACTGGCATTCCTAAACACATTCAAGGTATAAATATACCTTCACTTGCTAGAGGACGAAGAATTACTTAGTAACATACAAAAGTTAATAGAATTATACAGTTAGACCCCAACTGTCAGAAAGTCCTGAAAAGGTCTTTACTTAAAACAATCCTACATATTCTAAAAAGAAGTGGGAAAATAGTAAACAACCTTCCAAAGAGAAGCGTTCTCATTCCCGAGGTAGGTCTCCTCAAAAGGAGCCCTCTGAAAGGAGGTCTAACCTCAGGAATAGGGATAATTGGAGAAAAACTGACAGGTATCAAGATACTGATATACGTTCCTCTCGTACCTTTCAGATATCATCACAGACATCCGAAAGAAGAGGACGGTCAGATCAAAAAGAAGAACGGGTGAAGTCCAAAGACGAGCAACACGTTCAGAAAAGCAAACCAAAATCTCAATTCACCAAAAAGAAAGTAGCAGGTCTAAAAATCAGACATGCCGAGGATTCTGAGAACACAACTAAAAAACGGAGAATGGGCTCAGACAATGTTGGACAGCGCAGCAGAAGTATCAATAGCTCGCCGGAACCTGAAGGGACTTATGGAGACAGTGGACCCGAATGAAGACATTCAAGTTGAAACTGCAGACACCAGGGTTAGTTCTCCACAAAAGTTATATGAAATAACACTCCGGATGGAGGTAGACATACCAAGAAAAGTGAAAGCACTCTTCTGGGAGCAACTTTCTAGCAGAACGGGACTGGCCACCAGAATTTGTCAGAGAGTGTCCACATGGCGAAGACATCATTATGCCAGCCTTTTCTAACCATATTCCAGCACATTTAAACTATACTTATGCCAGGAAATGGGCAGTGGCCCAAGCTCCAGCATTATATAAAAATCATGTAGGATGGGATGAGAACTCACCTTACCATAAAATCCAGTTAAAAAATCAACCAACTGCACAAAGGCAGTATCTAGTTAAGCAAGAAGCTAAAAAACAGGTCAGGGAGATTTTAGATCACTTTGAATACCGAGGGGTGATTGAAACATGCACTTCATCAATGAACAATCCTTTGTTTCCTGTCTCCAAACCAGACCATACATATCGTCTAGTTTTGGATTACAGACACTTAAACTCTTGTTATAAAACATTTACAATGCAAAATGCACATAGTACAGCATTAATGAATAACATTGTGCGTAAAAAATATAAAACCACATTAGATATTTCAAATGGTTTCTTTTATCAAAACATTGCACCTGATAGTAGGTATTTGAACGCTTTCTCAATAATGGCACTCAGCGTCAATGTTGTCGACTCCCCCAGGGGTTCAAGAATAGCCCGAGGTTATTCTCAGCAAGGGTAACAGAGTTACTACAAACTTATGATGATGAAGCATTGTCATATGTCGATGATATCTATCTAACAGACAATGACTTGGATAGGCACTTGAACAGGGTGAACACCATTATACTGGGTTTCGCCTCTGAGGGTTATAAATTCAATTTTAGGAAATCAAGAATTGCCCATCTCAACGTCTTTTTCCTAGGATATGAGTTATCAAGTTAAGGCAAAAGCCTGGCAGCCAACTTTTTAGAAAAGTGTGCCCTGCTCCAACCTCCAAAAACGCTGAAAAACTTACAGTTGTTTTTAGGTTTTCCTGAAATTTGGAAGAACTTAGATTTTAACCTACGCAGAAAAGGTTAAACCTCTCTACGAATTAATCAAACCTGATTTTAAAACAATAAATTGGACACAAGAACACACAGAAATGTTGCGTTCACTTTAAGCTTCTCAACACTATCTCCCATAACATCCTCCTCAGATCACTGGCTGCCTTGGGTATTGGTGGCAATGCTCTTAAATGGTTGGCATCTTTCTTAACTGATCGGACCTTTCAAATCTTCTCTCAGTCCTCAATATCTAAAGCATACTCATCACCTCACGGTGTGCCCCAGGGCTCAATTCTAAGCCCTCTCCTCTTCAATCTGTATGTCACTTCCTTGGCTCACATCGCCAATCGTGCAGGGCTCACGCTGTTCTCATATGATGACGACTCACAGATCGTTTTCTCCCTATCACAATCTGATCAAGCCTCCACCTCCATCCTTCAGATGGGTCTTAGGGAAATAGCCATCTGGATGAACCATAACTTACTCAAGCTGAATGGAGGGGAGACAGAGGTCTTGATCTTTGGGAAAAAGCAAGATCTGTGGAGTTCTAAGCATTGGCCAGCTGAAATGGGCCCCATTCCATCTCCATCTGAGCATGTTCGCAACCTGGGAGTGACTATAGATAATGGGCTAACTATGCAAGCCCAAGAGAAGAAAGTGGCGGCCACATGCTTTACTATTCTGCGCTGGCTGAGGAAGATTCTTTGGATGTTGCCTGGGGACACCCAGAGGTCTGTGGTCAATGCCTTGGTGACCTCCTGGCTGGATTACGGTAACGTACTCTACCTGGGGGCTACCAAGGCAGTTACTCGGTGCCGCCAAATGGTCCAGAATGCCGCGGCACGTCTACTTTGCGGCTGTAAAAGAGACAAGCATATCTCAGGACGCCTTAGGGATCTTCATTGGCTCAGAGTGGAGAACCGTGTGAAGTTTAAAGCCCTGAGTCTTATGCACAAAATCAAAACAGGGAAAGCCCCCAGATATTTGCAAACTCTGGTAAAAATGTATTCTCCTACACGCACACTTCGTTCTTCCTCTCAAGCTCTTTTCTGTGTGCCAAAGTACCGATTTTCAAGAATAGGCGGCAGGTCCTTTTCCGTCCTGGGTCCTAGACTCTGGAACTCCCTTCCAAATTGATATACACTCTGAAAGTTGTTACGGTTGTTTCCGTAAGGCCATTAAAACCTGGCTGTTTAATCAGTAACCCTTGGCTTTCTGTGTCTTGAGGTTCATGTTTCAGCTAGCGCCGGGAAACCCTTCTTGGGTAGCTGTCGCGCTCTATAAGCCTAATAAATAAATATATAAAAGCTGACACGTTAGCAACAAAATGTTTACAAACATGCGTAAACATAAGCAACTTAGTGTTCCGAATCATTCCGGGTCAATGTGGATTCACCTACTTAACTTTTAACGAAGGTGAAAAAGTACCAATTGCATACAAATCACATTTGTACACACAAGCAGAAATGAAATTAACTTCTACAGAAAAAATTCTGACAGCAGTTTAAACAGCTGTAGCAAAAGAGAGAGCCCTAGCACAGGGAAAACGCATTATGGTCGTAACACCTGTACCAGCCTTAGAGGCGGTGACAAAAGCAAGCATTCCAAATGCAAAAGCTTTACATCCGAGATGGATACAATGGGTTAATTCTCTTGCTGCAACTGATGTTGAATACGTTTTTGAACCTTTTTTTGAAAACACAAGCATTCCTGCAATAGGAACAAGAATGTCCTCTGCCTACTGAAATTCTTCCTCTTGACCAGTATGAATGTTTAATTTATACTGACGGATCTGCACAACCCGCTACGGCAGGTGAGCAAGCTTATAGTGCGGCATGCGCGATCGTTAAAGGCCGTATGCGCAATGGCAAATTCAGACCTATGGTCACAAAAACAGAATCTCTAGGAGATTGTGCAGCTCAGCGAGCTGAACTACGAGCATTCATAATGGCACTTGAAAATACGGATCGCGAATTCCCCACACTCATAGTGTGAGAGTTCTATTCTGTACAATCTTATAATGAATATTTACAGAATTGGCTTAAAAATGGTTTCAAAGATGCAAAAGGTGGCACAATTAAGAATAAAACGCTTTGGGAACAAGTAGTTCAGTTGCAAGACGGACTACAAAATACTCATGTGATACACACACTGAGTCATCAACGTGATGGCTTTCACGTTGTAGAGAATTCTTTGGCTGATGAAGCCGCGAAGGGGGCTGTGCAACCGTCTTCCGTAGCTGCAATCACTTGTTCAAAAACAAAAATAGACATTGAAATAATACTGGTTGTAAATGCTTCAAGCAAAGACAGAGGCGCAGTGTAACCTAAAAGGTTTCCACTCAAATACTCATATGTAATTGATGCGAACAGTGTTCAGTTTGCTCGAATCCTTGGAGTGGGGAATAGGGTGATTCCAAACATGGAACATAGATTAGGACTAATCCTGGCAGCACATAAAGAGCTTGCCTCTGCTCATGCAGGTGTTTCCGCCACAGTGTCGTTATTAAAACAACGATACTGGTAGCCCGGCATTAGGAAACAGACCAGAAACTAGGTCCTGGACTGTAAAATATGCCAAAAGATTAAAGTCTCTACTGTGAAATGTCCTGCACAGATGCCTCTGTTAATCTCAGATAAACCATTAGCATGTGTTTACCTGGACCACTGCAGTCCCTTACAAAGGTATGTTAACTATAAATATATTATGGTCGCAGTGGACTGGTGCTCTAGGTTCCTTTGGATGTGGCCTCAGTGCTCGGCTGACGCTCGAACTGTTATAAAAGATTTGTGAGTCCGTTTGCTCGAATTCCTGAAGTGGGGGATAGAGTAATTCCAAACATGGAACATAGATTAGGACTAATTTTAGCAGCACATGAAGGGCTCGCCTCTGCACACGCAGGTGTTTCCGCTACAGTGTTGTTATTAAAACAGAGATACTGGTGGCCACGCATGAGGAAACAGACCAGAAACTAGGTTTTGGAATGTGAAATCTGGCAAAAGATGAAAGTCTCTACAGTGAAACGTCCTGCGCAGATGCTCCTGTTAATTTCAGATAAACCATTAGCTTGCGTTTACCTGGATCACTGCAGTCCCTTACAGAGGGATGGTACCTATAAATATATCATGGTCATAGTGGATTCGTGCTCAGGGTTCATTTGGATGTGGCCTCAGCGCTCGGCTGACGCTCATACTGTTATAAAAGATTTGTGAGTCTTTATCAGCACATACACAATAGGCCCACTACACTTTGACCAGGGTCCTGCATTTAGCTCTCGAGCTTACAAAGAAGCCATGGCCAGTTTGGGCGTTGAATTGCAGTATTCTTCTTCATTCCATCCCGAGGGAAATTCTGTTGTGGAAAGAAAAAACCGGGACATAAAGCAGTCTATAACAGCTAGGGTATAAGGTTCGGTGATGGGTGGGTCAAACATCTTTAGAGTATCCAACGTAGTTTAAACAACTTGCCAAGAAGTTCTCTAGGGGGTGTCACTCCATAAGAGGTCCTATTTGGGACAAGAATGTTGGTTCCGGACCTTGATTGTCATGGAACAGTGGTGGAAAATAAGAAATTTGATATCAAAGATCGTTTGGCTGTTTTACAGGACTTAAATGAACTAAGATCGAAAGAAAGCAACGTGTTCCTGAAGCCAACCACAACTGGGGGAAAAGCAACTATCCCAGCAAGGCCTGTCTGGATCCCAAAGCTTGGTGATCTAGTCAGAGAAAAGATCGCCAACAAGAAGGAATTTGGACTTTCTTACAGACAACCAGTACCTGTCCTAGCAATCCACGGATCAAGAACAGTGCTACTGCCGCCACTTGCTGGTAAAAAGGAGAGAAGATTTGTGTCTATTGACCTGATCAAACCACACTATGTGGCCGATACTCAGCAGTAGGCCAAGTGGACTTCGACAATGTAGCAGACGCACTCCTCCAGCTACAATCTAAGAGGTTCAAACTGAGAGATTCATCACCATGAAGATTCTGCCGTAATAAATGAAGGACGAAGCAACAAAGCTATGGAGCTCGTTCCTCTTGAGACCCAAATAACAGTTTGTCCTGAAACACCTGTCTACAACGAAGTAACAAGTGATCAAGTGGTTCCAGCGATTTCTACAAATCCGGATGCAATTCCAACCATTGACAGAACTGCCTCTGGCTATTTCATTAACTTTGATACGTTTTCTGAGGATCCCAGTGAACCTAAAACGACGCCAGCAAAAAGAACCTTCAAAGATCAAGCAACTGACGTTTTTCATAACCTGAAAGAAACTTATCTGGTTTCACCATGGATTGAACTATGGATTGTGATGGGAATATTGTTCTTTCTACTTTGGTTAGCTCTGGTAATGACTCTGGGTATGCTGATAAATGGAAGATATATTAAAATGAACACAGCAAGCAAAAAAGTGAACTTACTTCTCCAGCCACACAAATCGTCCCATCGTGAACAAAGAGACTTGTCAGCACTGAACATCACAGTCCTTCCTATACAAGATGGTATAGTTTGGGACAGAACTGAATATGACATTTTTGGCCCGTCGGAACGGTTGAAGATTTCACACTTATTCAAGATTTCATTAAGTGACTTTGTTGCATCTAGTACCTTTTCTTATGATTGGGACTTCGAGACTGTTAATAACATGATGTCCAATCTAGAGTTGTCTGTAGTATTCACAAATCATTAATATTTAGAGGGTTCATCAGACTATGAACAAATGTATTGTTATAACCATTATGGTCATCATTTCTTGCACAAATCTGAAATGCCTAGAAATGTATATATGTATAACCAATGGGAACATTGTCCTACTCCTCCAAAGGGTAGCTCAAAAACTTTTGCAAATAAGTTTCCATATTTTTCAGGGTTCAATATATCCAATCCAGAATAATTTTACTTTAAAAATGTGAACAAAACAGTAATGAAAAGTATGCTAACCAATACAAAACAGATTTATCCTACAGCCTTTATTGCCCAACAGTCTACACAGGGTTTCGACTTTTGGAAAGACAACATTGACACAAAATCTGTCTGGGGACAAAAGATTGGCAAGTGCAGGGGGTAGAAGCTTTGTTTAGAGCCTGTATCATTCCTGAGCAAATTATGTTTTTGAATGACGCTGTCCACTAAACGTCTTGCCTTGGGTTAGCCAAGATCAAAGACATAAACAATCCATCCATATCTGCACCTGCACCTGAGAGTGATAACACTACAGAGGGGGAGGTCCACGTACATCCTATTTTGCATCACAACAGAACAGATCCAGATTGGAACAAATGGTTGATCTGGCCCACAGACACAAACAACTGTCAAGATTGATTCCTTAATAAAACACAAGGTTTTAAAATCAATAGGCTAGACCCAAGATATGTTCAAAGACATCATAACATACAGTAATAGTAATAACATACAGTGTAGAGAAACTCTGCCTTGATTGGCTACAGAAATCTACACTTGATGATGTAAAACAACACTTATCTTTACTTAAAGAAGGCGCAGACCTTAGGGAATTCTTGTTAGGACTAAGAAAACCACGTCAAAAACGTCTTATATATGCCGGTATATATGCTACATATAACGAATTATGGAAGATTACCCAAGGAGAGACTGCAGAATGAATACGAGAAATTGATCGTATTAATTTAGAGAAATCTCTCTCTGTAGTAGACAATGTGTTAACGACTCTGTCATCCAGGATATATTCATTGGACAGCATTGTGACTTCTGCCATAGACATCATGTAACAAGACTTGGTCATGTTGCAACATGGTCAGTCTCAAATACGTTCAATCATGCAATTAGGCTGGACACTACAAAACTTGTGTTCAGGCTATGTGCCTTGGCATTTAATTAACACTATGTCACTGCTTTCAGAATTCAATCTCACTGATAAACAGATCAGACTGACACAAAGGGAAGCAGACTATACGATGCTGAGCATTGAAAAACTAGAAAAATTACCATTCATGGTAGAAGGAAACGGCTACTGAGTGAATAATACATGGTAAAATCACTCTGCCTGTTACAATTTTCCATTTTCAGTATTGCCTAAAAAACATACCAGCAAGCAAATATGAAAGGTTGGGTAAATAATACATCAAGACATCCTGGGATTTACCATACACACACAGATGTTGGAGTGGGGGGTGTAAAGTGTTTCTTAGCGGTACTAACTGTGAAAATGCACTAAGCAGTTCTCTCCTTTGTCAGGGTCCTAATTTACACGGAGCCTGTGATGGTTCCACTACCAACTTATCCTGTCACCTGCAAGGCTCACCAGCTGCAGTGATTGATCCAATTTTTGGACAACTTTTAAATGGAAGTACTTCATGTTGAACGATCACAGCTGCTGTGGCATGTTGCCAGGTATCCTTAATTCTTTATTTTCACCATAGGTTTATCAATAACCAATCATTTCATTTGTAACATTCATGAATGCTTTGAATAGTATTTCATTCAAAGTGCCCAGTGCATTTCGGGCATACAAGCCCTTCATCAAGGGCTGATGTACTGCAATTACAAGGAAACAGGGTATCAGTGTAAGGTACACAATTACATCTAATGGACAGATGGCATGATAATGCAAAATATATGTGCTACGGTTCACATGGTGATAAAAGGGTTGATATAAACATACATGTGGTACAAAAACCTGATGCAGTGATATTTGTGATGCAATTAAATGCGATACTAGACAGAAGAATGTGAAAAATGCTAGTGGTGAAACGACGTTCCGAATCGAGTGAAATATGCCGTAACCACGTGGTACCGAACGGAAGGTGATAAAACATGTTAAATAATAAGCATAAGTGAACATTCCAGAAAACGAAGAGGACCTTGTCATAGAAAGCAAAAGGATGCGTAGTATTGTGGGGTGTACGATTTAAAAAAACAGGCATGTTGTGAAACGTACACTGTGATCACTGATTAAAAATAACCTGGTGAAAGATGTTATGGTGTCTAAATGAGAACCATAGGTGAATAAACACTCACGTGTATATGGATTTAAAATTCACAATTTCCAAAAACATTAGCGCCTGTAAAAAGAGCAAAAAGTGCTGATACAACGTACGACTCTATCTTAAACCATGAAGGTGATATATCAGTAAGGGGTGATAACCACTCATGTATACATAGGTTGAAACTTCACTGGTGCCTGTGAAAAGAACCATGAGTAGTGTTATAACAAACAGCTCTGAATAAAAAATAATTCTGTGGTGAAACGGTCGGGGGAGAAGAGTTTCTTATAGGTTCTTGAGTCCGCTAGGAGCCGGGTGCATTCTTGTCGATAGGTCTCTATATCCATGATTACTGTGGCGCCACCCTTATCTGCGGGCTTCAAGATAATTTCTTTATTATTTCCCAAGTCCTTGAGTACCTTTTTCTCACAGTTGGAGAGATTAGAGAAGTGTCTTGATTGTGTAAGGTTTGATGTTTCTAAATCATGGACCACTGCTTCCTCAAAAGCTGCAATTTGGGGAGGGAGCACAGCCAATTGTGGCGTGAAGGTCGATTGCGGGCGAAATGGTGTATCACCCATATGTCCCTCCTTAGGGTCCCAATCCTCAAAGAACACCCTCAATCTCAAGTTGCGGAAGAATACAGCCAGGTCCTGTCGGAGTTGAAACAGATCTGGATGGTTGGTTGGGACAAAGTCCAAGCCTTTATTTAGAACTTGTTCCTGAATTTGGGATAAGGGGTGGGAAGACAAATTCTCCACTAAAGAGAGTCGCGGCTCGTGCTCGGCAAAGCTCCTTGTGCCATGCTCCTGGTAACCCGTTGCGTGATTTCTTGTTCCTGATCTGACCAGTTCACCCGCGTTGGTGTCTTCTGTTTGCCACGTCCCTTGCCCCGGCCTCTCGCCAAAAAAGGCCCCTGATAATTTTGGAATTGAAAGATATCATACTCCCAGAACCCAAATCACGGACAGGTAAATACAGATGATGAGCAGAGCTGGAGCATTTGTGATGCTTGAAAGGCTGGAACCCAGTAAAGTCTTGAGCTTCAGACACCACCTATGAGACCCACTTGAAGCAGATCTCAAAACCCAAGATCAGGTATTGGTGCATCTCTTGGTAATGTTATCAATGTTTAGGGAAGCCTGCTCACCAAAGAGGTGGGAAGCATCAAAGTCAGCATTGAATATATTTGCTGAACATCTCTGTGAAGGCAGAAGTTTCTCAATAAACTACACATGTCTACAAAAGTCCACAGTCCTAACCAGTGAAACCAAGGGACCAGGACAGTTGTGAACGTATCTAGGACCCTAATTAAATATTCCCGATTTATGCCCTTATGTGGTTATAACAAATCATATCCTTATAAAGGCATAAGAATCATGTCCATATTTAGTAATAGCCAATGCAGTCCAAATACGGCAAGGCTACTTCCTAGAAAGTACAACGCGTTCTTTAAACAAACCAAACCTCCAGCAACCCGGGAATTCCCCCTGCTTTTGTTTTGATTTGTCCTAGAACTCCTGCGAGTCCTGAAAGAACTGCCAGTTATTAGTGACAGTTCTTAGTGACATCTTATGTCCAACCTTACGTCAAACTCGGCACCTTCCAGGTATAAATATACCAGCATTTGCCTTAAGCAACACACGGTGGTTTGGAGCAGAGCGGCTATCTACTTACCCAAAGCCCAGCTGATGGGAGTGCCGAAGGAAGCCGACCCTCCCATTTGACGCACTGAGAGAGATGCTGTCTTTTCTCCTGCCGAGAAATCCAGCTCCAGTCTTTCCAGTCACCCTTGCGGGTTGCTGGGAGATCGAGTCCTGAGAAAGAGATATAAGACCTCCTTCATTCTAAAACCAAGGTACGGAGCTGATTAGATCCTTAGAGAATTCTTGATTCAGATTCTTGGCAAAAATAACTTAACTTAAACTGCAGCACACTTACTCCTTCCCACGTACTAGGCTTAGGTTAGGTACACCGGGGTAGGCATATTTTAGAAGCACCAGTTGAGTACATTTAGTCAACTTTAATCATTACATGTATAGTATATATTTTATCCGTTTTAAGTATCAAATGGCTCAGAAACCACATAAATGTTTTACCAGTATTATTTCATAATACTCCTGTACGCACTTTACTTTATGACAAGTATTGCCATTGTGGCAATTCACTTCTCTTGCATGAGAAAGAAGACTGCTCAATAAATAACAACTTTTATTGAAAACGCCCGTCTCTCTATTTCTCTGCACTCTGGTGAAACTAAGCATGCACGATTGACTGAGTGAAATAGCTATCTATTGTTTTCACACGACTCTGGAGATATACTCCTTATTCTGGAGGGAGCAAAGTTGTCATGTTTATGAAGTTGTCAGAAGCTAATCCCTTCTTGTCTATTCAGGAAAGTTAACTCATTCCTGTTCACTCGAGAAAGTTTCTAGTGACCTCTGAGCTAGCTGGCATTCTTAATTAAGTCTAACATATTCAATAGAGACCTAGTCAACCTCAGTCCTATGTCTAAACTATCGTTTATGTTATTCCAATGCGCAGAGCCTATTGGGAATATAGGAACTACACTACAGGACGAAATCTAAGAACGCGTCTCGTAGCTCCAAAACAACTGTGAATCAGTTCAGTAATGTGACCCTGACTTGGTCTGACAAAAAAGGAACCACCAATTTTGCCATTTCCCAAATATCATGGAAATAATGCACACACAGGCACTTAACATTAAAGGAGGGAATGCCCGGGCTCCCAAAGGAAAAAAGCAATTTAATTTCCATCAATTTCATGCACAGATATTTTCTGTCAAATCGGGAGGAGGAAGGGGGTCCAGTGTCAAGACCAATAAACCCAGGATATTGGAGCCTTGTACTCTTGACTGACCGAAGAGTAGAAAAACATGTTGGGTTGTCTGGGGCTGGTTGATGATGAAGGTAACCTCACAGTGGGCGTCCTCCGCAGAAGCTGCTGTACCCCAAATGGACATGACAGATTCATCTTACTCAAAGGCATTCAGGACCAGCCTGCAGTTTTTCAGTTAAAAAGTTAGTCTTCATTTCTAAACCTTAGTCCCTTTGCCCAAACCCACATAAAAATACATTAAGTACTCTGAAGAGTCTCTAGAGTTGCAATCAGGAATATTCTTAATAGAAGTAATGAATTCAATTTCGGAACCCAAAAAGAGTGACATTTTAAGGGCATCGGTATCAGTGTTGACATTGAAAAAGATGGCAAGGCTGTTGGTGGCAAAATAACGGTACAAAAGGGGGGGTGGTGATGGACGGAGCATCTGAATCAATCAAACACTCCCACCCAGTCAAAAGATCTGGGTTAAATCATCACCGTTCTTTAGCCCACTCTGCCACCCCAGTTCAGACATGGCTATATGCAAATCAGTCTGACCCTGTGCCTCATGGGAACAGTTCAGCCCGAACTGCCAAGCCATGTCTTCCCTGGACCGGAATCAAGCTTCCGAGGACCGGTTTCTGGCATTCCAGCCGTCTTCAGCCCGGCTTGCTGGAATCCAGTGGCAAAGTGAGCAAGGGACTCACGTCTGAGCATACCCTACCACACTAATGGCGGCCAAAAGCAGTACAAAAGGGGGTGGTGATGGACGGAGCATCTGAATTAATCAAACACTCACACTCAGTCAAAAGATCTGGGCTAAATCCATCACCGTTCTTTAGCACACTCTGCCACCCCAGTTCAGACATGGCTATATGCAAATCAGTCTGACCCTGTGCCTCATGGGAACAGTCCAACCAGAACTGCCAAGCCATGTCTTCCCTGGACCGGAATCAAGCTTCCGAGGAACGGTTTCTGGCATTCCAGCCGTCTTCTGCCCGGCTTGCTTGAATCCAGTGGTAAAGTGAGCAAGGGACTCACGTCTGAGCATACCCTGCCACACTAATGGCGGCCAAAAGCGGTACAAAAGGGGGTGGTGATGGAAGGAGCATCTGAATCAATCAAACACTCACACTCAGTCAAAAGATCTGGGTTAAATCCATCACCGTTCTTTAGCACACTCTGCCACCCCAGTTCAGACATGGCTATATGCAAATCAGTCTGACCCTGTGCCTCATGGGAACAGTCCAGCCCGAACTGCCAAGCCATGTCTTCCCTGGACCGGAATCAAGCTTCCGAGGACCGGTTTCTGGCATTCCAGCCATCTTCGGCCCAGCTTGCTTGAATCCAGTGGCAAAGTGAGCAAGGGACTCACGTCTGAGCATACCCTGCCACACTAATGGCGGCCAAAAGCTGGATGCAAACATTTGAAGTTTGAAAAGTTAATTATAGATAAAGATGGGATAATGATCAACAAAAACGAAAATGCCATGGATATTTGATAAGATGTATTGTACTCGAACTGAAGGCTCAATAAAGTTTGTTATAAAAGAAAATCCTGGCTGATGAGGGTTGATATGCCACAGAGTCTGCGGGTAGCAGGGAATTCAGCAGTGTGTTGGTGGGGGGATCTTTTGTCTTCCAAGCTAAGGGCAGCAGTCCCCTCACATGCATGACTAATACAGGCTTGCGCTTCTCGCTACTTCATTACTAAACAATCCCACAAGTTATTATATACCGAAGACGGCAGTGCCGCTATTGTAGGATTGCTTAGGCTGGCTAGTGTCTCAACAGGGTCTCTGATTTTGCTTCACCCATCCCTCCTCTCCGACAGTATGTATTTGAATTGTATGCGGGACTCTCACCCTCGCCCCTCCCTTTTCCCCTTCTGCCCCACACCCCCTCCCCAAAAAATCCTCATCAGCAGCAAACAGGAGGCTGCTGCGATGCTAATGCCAGGACAAGGGGTAGGGTTCACTTTGTTGTTATTTTTACTTCTGTTGATGGTATACAGTAAAGACAACCTTCAAGATTAAGTATAGGAGAGCACGAATGGGGGGGACATTTTCAAGGCCCACGCTTTGGGATTCTGCAAATCAGTGGCAAAAAAATATCTAAGATGCGTATAGTTGACTCTGTTTTCGGTGAGTTTTTCCCCGAGATTTCCAGATACAAACATGGCAAGAGTTAAAATCCCACTCGCTCCATGCCTTCTGCCAAAGCAATCAGGCAAATTGTCACTGGAACAAAGTACACATTCTTGAGCACGAATCATGTCAATCAATCAATCAATCAATCAATCAAAGCATTTATATAGCGCACTACTCACCCGGAGGGTCTCAAGGCGCTAGGGGAGGGGGGGTCCGCTACTGCTCGAACAGCCAGGTCTTGAGCTGCTTCAAACCAAGCAACCGCTTTTCAAAGGTCCCTTTAACGCATTATTAACAAAGACCTCTGAAATCATTCAGTACCACAATGGTAATTTCCCTTCGAAATTAAACAGTAAATATGACTTTAATGTCTTTAGTACCATCAACCTGCTCTGAATTACTCGTTGTCCGTCCCATCAATTCATTGCATGCTACTTCGTAATTAAATTTGTAATGAAATGCAAACATCTTCCCGACACCTAAACAGTTTATGCGAGGGAGAGGTGTTCAGTTTCTCTAAAACATGTGGGGGAACAATCCGATATATGAAAAAATGCGCTGACACGGACAACAAGCGTGTGCATGTTTCTAACAGACAAAATTAATTTTTAAAATGCCCAAATGCTCTATTTTACACTAATTGGAATGTCCACAAGTACTGGCACTTTGTTCTGAGCCGGAATCTGCCGCCTCACTCCCGTCTAGCTCTTTTAAATTATTTAGCACGTATGTTGTCAAACAGGACCTTAGAAGGTCAGACTAACCTGGCTCCAAACCTTCTTCCACTTTCTGGGCGTGATAAACGAATGCTGGATCGGGCGCCGTCACCTTCTGTCCACTGCGAAACAACAAAAAGAGAGGCGAAAGGGTCACTCAGTGCGGGGGTGTCATCACTTTAAAGCGTGCTATGGATTTCATCAGTCTGACACAGTGGTGGACTAGATGTTCGCTGCCTTTTACTCATACGCACTTCAAAAAAGAAACTAGGATATCATTACTTATTAGTGAAATAATGCAGAGGGCTGTCCTGAGTAATTGTCGTTGCCACTCATTTTCTTCATTGCACCCCTCACAAAGTTCTCACATAATGGGAGATAAGGAGGCAAAAGCATAAGGAGGACTAGACTCCAGTCCCCAATTTTTGTGAGCCAGTTGAGAGACTTGGTGCTGTGTCCCCTGAAGTCATATCTGTTAGATGTTAGGTAGCAGTCTAGATTTGGGTCCGCATGTTTACTGTGAGTGTTTAGCTTGTTTCTAAGTCCCACCGTTCCTGGCAAGTAAACAACATAGGAATGCACTCAAGATTGCACAATCTGGTGATCCAAAGGCCAACATTAAACCTAAGTCTTTGGGCCCCGCAGTTTCCAACTTGCCCATTAGATCAAAGCTAAGGTGGTTCTGACACCACTGCTTATGGAATGCTGTCACCGGGAAAATCCTATTCAGCTGGGGTCAAGCATCTTTTTGTGAATCTGGAACTAAATGTAAATTCTCTTAGTTCCAGCGCTAAAACCTATGCAACAAGCTGTATTATAGGGGATGAGTGTGGTCTGCCCACCTCTTGTGTCTCTACAAGCAAAGGAAAGGAAAAGAAAATCTGGGGAGGAAAAGAAGTTGGGAAAACTGAAGCAGGAGGAAAAAAAAGAAGAGGAAAAAGTGAAAAAAGAAAACTAGTTAAAACGGAGTAAAAGAACAGATGAGATGAAAAGAGGAAGAAAGGCTGGACAAGAGGAAAGGATTAGTAGATGTAACAGGGACAAAAGCTGAGCAAAAAATTAAACGAGTTACAAAGGGCAGACGGAAAAAGAAGGGGAGAAGGGAAAATGAAGAGGATGGTGAATGTAAAAAGGGAGATGAAGAGCCGCTAGTACTATTCAACCAATGGTAAAGGTTTGCTAAAGGTCACAAACTGCGAATTTGGGCCGCCTTTTGTTTTGAGGGGGAGGGTGTATGCCTATTTTTGGATCCAATCTTACCCTTAACCTATTGCTAGACCCTGGTCAATGTCACTGCTCTACCATGAAACACAGGCATAATGCAGACAAGAAAGATAAGTTCAATACATTCGAATTCTCTGTTAATATTTCAATAAATGCATTTTTATGATTACATTAAACACTTGGCAAGTGTTAAAAGAGACTGCAAATAAGACAGAAAAACAATTATGCAAAGCATTCAAATCAACTATTCCTTTAAGCATTAAATTACACTGTTTGTCTCAAGCCTGCCTGGATCTATGGTAGGTAAGAATTTGCATACGTGGTTGTTATATTGATAAGACGCTCTGATTGCTTCTGAATTCATTGTTGATAGGTAGATTGAGCCGCATCTACTTTCAGTACATTCAATAAAACATAGATCACAGAGCCTCAAGCACACAAGGAATGCACAGTGAAAGCGCAAAAACATTGTCTCCAGGTAAGACACGGAGCAGTAAAAGGGCCACTGACAAGCCGCGTTTAACAGTAGCAGGAACAAAAGCAAAGAGAGAAATGACCCGGTTACTTATCGCTAATCTCCATTACTCTGAATTCAGGTCCTCCTCGTCCCATCTCATACCGAATGAGAAACACTGTTCTCCACATGCAGTTTTAGTTTACCTTTATAAGTTAAACAATACAAAAACTACTACATATATGACTTCCTGACCTTTCCCATCCTGTCTGAGATCTACATTGAGGAAGAAACTATGATCTGCTTCGTGTAAGTATCAAGCAAATACAAACACAACCAGTATTTTCTGGTTGCTTCCAAAACCCCGGGAGGCCAATCTAGAACTGGGAAGATGAAGGGCTGAACTCGGTGTAATGAAAGTTATTGATAACTAACAGGGTTATTACCTCCTTGTCCGTCTTCCTCGTGCGCATTATTACTTAATGAGACCACAACAAAGTATTGATTTTATAGGTATTGACACCCAGTGATTTAATGATACATTTTTTAATGTTAGGTAATACAGAATCAAGAACCTGTTCACCAAAATATACCAATACCCGATCCTCCACCTGGAAATGGTAATGAGTCCAAAATATATCTGGGGTAGCCAATGTGGCAGCTTACCACATATCTCTCATAGTAGCTCCTTTAAACAGTGCACAGGAAGTAGATATGTCCCGGGTAAATCTTCCTTACGTAGATCCTGGCAAAGGTTTATATCTTCCTTTACATCACCAAAATAATAGTTTCTTTGAGCCACTTGCTCAAAGTTGAAGAAGGAGCACACAAATCCTGTCCTACTAACCCAAAAGTCACAAACAACCCCACTTTCCTAAAAGGAGGCATCCTCTCCAAGAAAATTGACAAATCTCAGGCATATAGGATGTGTAAGATGGCTAGTTCTGGAAATGTGGGCCAAGGAAAGAAATCACTGGAAGAAGAGGATCCTGTGCGATGTGGATAGTTGAAGATCTTTCAATCAGTAGGGGGTGGATCACTTGTCCTGCCAACCTGGATTCCTCAGGTGTTCGGTACGTCCCTTGGTAAAAAACCCTCATGCACTCGAGATGGAGTCGTAAATAGCGGTATATCTTGATTCTCCGCTATGGTACTCGAGTGTCTGCATAATCACAGGGTTATTGTGTATGCAGCCTCCACCAGGAGGTAGTCATCCAAGGTTATGTGCAGTAGTGTCCAGTGATTAGTGGAAGTGGTGACATTTAAAATAACTCGGACAGCCAGAAAGTGAATTTATTGTTCCGGATTCGAGTTAATAGTGGTGAAAATATTCTTGGTATGCGTTCAGAGGGTTTCTAGGGTTCTCTACGCTACCTATTTTCGTGGTCTAAAAGGTCGACATGTTTCAGCCCTTGTTTGTCAAAATGATCATTGGGCTTTCTTCAGGACCGGGGTGTAAATGGTGATAGTTGAAGATACCTTGGATAAAATGGAGAGTCTCTGTGTCACTATTATCTTTCCTGTAAAACAAAATGAAGAAACAAATAAAAATAAAGTCGAGCACAAAGTGATGCGTCTCGTTCACATATCCTTCTGCCTGAACAAATAGTGCTTTAGAATAACACCTTGAAAGACAAAAAGGTTCAATCTGCACGCTTTAAAGATTCTAATGGAGGAAATTGCGGAGATCTAAAAAGAGTAGTAGGTCCCAAGAACAGAGTAGGAAATAAAAGACAGGTGTATTAAGGAAGAAATGTCTTTACATTAAACCCAGTAAGATATCCAAGAATTGACTCCTGCACCCCTAAATGCTGCGACTGCAGTCCACTGACTGCACAAAGATACAGCCAGTTCCAATAAAAAATCCATCTCTCAAAAAGTTTACAATTACCACGGAATTACAAAAGATTTACACGAAAAAGATCTCCAGTGTCTAGCGCACACCTTCAAAATGATCCAAACCCTGGACTACTTAATATAAGCAGGTTTCTACATCAGAACAATTTTGTCCTCAAGCTCTATACCCCTAAGTGTAAACAACTCAATGTTTATGTGTGGAGGACTGGAGGTTTGAACAGAGACAGATTGATAGGCCAAATCCAATGCAGACTGACCACCTGATGAAGGAAAGGAGACCAAGAACGTTGGGGCCAGCTGGTAGCACCTATACTTAGTCCAACTCTCCTGAACCTTTTACAGTACTCTCATAATGAGGGAAATTGGTGAGAACACATAAAGTAGTCCCTTAGGCCATTGCAATGTATCTACCGCCCAAGCTTCCGGATATGAAATTAGACTGCAACATTGTGGGAGAAAAGCGTTTTCCTTGGTGTCAAAGAAGTCCAACCAAGGAGACCTACATCCAGTGGATGGAGAGATAGGGAGGTCGAAGATGGGAAGAAATGACTCAGCTGGTCTGCTCACTCATTCTCCATTCCCAGAAGATATCCTGCACCAAGGCTAAAGAGCTGTTTTTCACCTAAAGACAAATCTTGTCTATCAGGACATCAAAAGATTCTAAACTGGTTCCTCTTGATGATTCAGGTATGTTTTGACCAACTGAGTGTTAGCCCAAATAAAAACTGATTTTTAACTGTGTACCGTGGTGAAGGAGAACCAACTGGAATGGTGTCAATTTCTATCAATAAGATTTAATCAATTGGTCTTGTGGATCTCATCTGCCCTGGGTTACATCATCTTTGCATATTGCTCCCCATCCCGTGGTTCTGGCATCTATAATAATTTCCCTGGGATTAGAAAGAAGGAAGAGAGAACCCTAGTCCAATGACTCTGGATGAAATTATCAATGGAAGTCTAGTCAAATTCAGATCAAATTGAATCGTGACTGAAATTTTGAAGATGCCAGCAGCCAATTATGAAGAAGATGGTGACCCAAAGAATAAAAGTGCACCCAAAACTAGGGTACGATTGCTAAACTGGCCTATGAATCTGGCCAAATGGTCTTCCTGATGATTTTGTAGTTTCATCTACTTATGCGCTGGCGGAAATACCTCCCTAGAGATGTTCTGAATGAAACCCTTTTCAACTGGCAAGACTGCTACTCTTCTGGACATTTAAAAAAAGAAGATACAATGACCCAGTCAACTCAAATTCATTCAGAGGCAATTTTACTCACCACGGATCCCAGAAATTTCGTCAAGCATCATGGGGCTGAAGCAAGAACATAAAGGAAGAAATTGAAACTGGTAGTGCTTGTTTTGCATGCAATACCTGAGAAACGTCCGAGAACTCTTGTGATTTGGAACATGTAAATAGGCATCTCTGAGGTCAATTGATGTTAGAAGGCCTCAACCTTTAAGAATTGGTAAGATGATCTGCAATGTCAACATTTTTAATCTTTGATAGGGAATGTATTTGTTCACTTCCTTCAGATCTAACACAGGTCAGAAATCCCAGACAGTTTCTGAACTAGGAAAATGATAGATCTTAGATTGGTACTGGGATGACTGCTCTTTTGGTTAGCAGATTTTTTAACACCGTCCAGAAGTGCTCTCCGATGCACTGGATCCAGAAGTAATGTGGCTCAGCAACAAATTCTTGTGGAGGACTGATGTAATCCACCAAATAACCTTTTCCGAACTACATCTTCTAGACACTCTTCCAAAATGTTCAATCGTCAAAAAAAGGAAAACAATTTTAGATATCTTTCCACCTGATCCATCACTTGGCTGCAAAGATAGTCCCTCCTTGGTTGGCTGCAGAGCATTGGTTGGTGGCGCTGGCTGGAACAGAGACTTATCTACCACAAGGGGCTTCGGCTGGGACCTTATCTCAAAAGAGCTGCCCCCCTCTTGAAGTCAGATAGCTCTCTTCTTTCCAAATCTTATTCTTCCAGGAGCCAACCAGACTGGAGCAAGAAGCTTTCAATCGTTAGCAGAACCTATCACCATCTCTTCCAGGTGATGCCCAAACAGTTTCTATCTAGAGAAAGGGCAATGCATTAACACTGTTTTTTGAAATACAACTAGCTTCTATGGCCTCACCAATAGATGTGTCCTAGCTGCTAAGCTCCCTACTCCCTTCCCCCGCCCCAAGGCTGCTGCTGCTCCCAGCACATCAAAAAGAATGTCAGAAAAGAAAATTACTTGCTGTTCCATCATTGATAATGTCTCTGAAAAACCCGCACTCTGCTGCATCTGATCAGGCAATATTGGACAGCCCTTGAATAGTAATCTAATTAGAATAAGTTCTGTTGCAAGTTAAAAATTTGAAGATTTGAATACTTTCTTTACAGATTTTTAAATTTTTTATCAGCCACATCTGATGGGGTGGCTTCTTCTGAGATGATCATTCCCTGAGATACGAGCCCTGCAGTCAGTGAGTCCACCTTCACTATTGACAGGAACTAGTCTGCAAAATTATGCAGTAGATAATGTTTCACTAAACCTGCGAAAAGTTTGTCTTCAGCACTTTCCTAAAAGCATTATGTAAAGCAAGATTTTATTGCAAGGTCAGAGGCCACCATTATGCATTATACCTGAAAGGTGTATTACCAAACCAAAGCCACTCTTCCTAATTAACAACTCATACTCAAAAAAGAACTTAAGCAACCCCAAACGGTTGATTGAAATAATATAAACTAGAAGTAGTTGGGGACGCCCATACGAGCAGTACTTGCCTCTCTGGGGACCATAAGACCCGGCTTCCATTGTGGCTTCCTGCAGCCGCCGGAGCCAACATATGCATGCTCCTGGAGGTGCCTGAAAATCACAGAAGGGAGCCTGCAGCGCTGGACTCCCATACAAGCAGTACTTGCCTCTCTGGGGACCACAAGACCCGGCCTCCATTGCGGCTTCCTGCCGCCACCACATCTGACATTTGCACGCACCAGGAGGCACCCGAAAAGCCAGCAAGGGCTCCCGCAGTGCGGGACGCCCATACCAGCAGTACTTGCCTCTCTGGGGACCACAAGAACAGGCCTCCATTACAGCTTCTTGCCGCCACCGCAGCCCACATTCGCATGCGGTAGGAGGCACCCGAAAAGCACAGAAGGGCTCCTGCAGAGCAGGACGCACGCAGGCGTGCCTAGGCGAAGCCTGGGTCAAGGGTGGGCATTTCCACGCCCGTTTGAGCCCAGAGGAGGATGGGCTGGACCAACCCTCTAACAACTGCTCACTAGGAGGTACGCCATTTAGCCCTTATTTGCTACTGTTATTCTATATTGTGGTTGGGTCCTCATTTTAAGCTTGTTCGGATCGTTTGGCCACTTGCTGGTTAAAGTGATTGGGATCTCGGGACTTGGGGACTTTGGGGCAAGACTAGGGACACTATATGACGGCCCCACTGATACCATCGTTGATTTTGTTCCTTGCTCCTTGGTTCCTCTACGTGTTCTGCATTAGTGTATTAGTGCTACATAATAGTACCCCGTATAAATTGAAATTTCAACCATGGGGAAGAGGAAGGCAATCGAGGGGTCCACTGTTGCCGCAAAAACCAGGAAAACAAAAAGACTAGCCAAATCTGCTGAAGGGAACTGTGTGATTGACA
This sequence comes from Lissotriton vulgaris, assembly GCF_964263255.1. Lineage (NCBI taxonomy): Eukaryota > Metazoa > Chordata > Amphibia > Caudata > Salamandridae > Lissotriton > Lissotriton vulgaris. The sequence continues at coordinate 1,180,021,585 of NC_141693.1, read as the reverse complement.
GAATTGGCAATTTAATTGTGGAATGTGAGGAACTGTTACATTTGGATGCACGAGTACCACAAAAGACCGTAAGTACTCCAGTAAGCACCCCAGTAGGCACTTCTACTTTCCAGCCACGCATACCCGGTATGTTCGGAAAGGCAGCCGCACAACCTATGGATATGGCTGCTACCCAGGGGAGGCCCCTTCGCCTGGATGCCCGAACTATTTCTGTCACATGCAACAACTGACATTGTCCATTGTAGCAATCGCTTTTTACCACTGTCTAATCTGGGTGATGATGTTACTGTCCCTGATCCCTCTCTTAATTTCCCTGTGGAGACTATGTTATCAAGACCGCCAGCACATACAAGTAGGGAGTGCACTGACTTGATCTATGAATTGAGAACTGAAGTGGGAGAGCTAAAAAGTGCCATACTTAGACTGACTTCTATATTAATTAAGCTTAAATGGTCAAACGATAACGACAAATCAACTATTCAGTATAGCCAGTTCACCCAGACCATTCAGACTATTCAGAATAAACTTCCAAAAGTATAGCAGCTTAATTACTCACTGGGGCCTTACAGCCTACCAGCGGCAGTTAGTAGGAACAATGGACCTCAATGCCTCCAACCACTCTTCTAGCACCCTCAGTACCCCAAGCGAAGTATTAGAGCTAACTCTCATCATCAATGGAAAATAATATTTCGCCCAACCCTAGTTTATTTAATTCTCAGCAGCTGCAGCAATCGAGTCCTACAAGGAATTTGAACCCCAATTATGATACAATTAATAGAGAGCCAAATTATATCCCCGCCTCTTGTCCTAGAAAAAGTCCCAATAACCTAAAAAACGAAGTTGTTATGATCAAGGTAGAAAAGGGCCCAATAACCTAAAAAATGAAGTTGTTATGATCAAGGTACCAAAACGACAGTCTTACATCAAGTATGAATCTGAAGATTCCTGATTAATAAAGTTATCCATTGAATTAGGCACACCAAAGGCTGTCGCTCGGTTATCTGAGACAACATTGTCTGCGCTCAAAGGAGCTCTCTTAAGAGCTCAGTCTTTGATGAGATAGATCTTACACTAAAAGACGCTAGGATGGTAGATGACCTAGTGGCCCTAGATATCATGACGAATCCCCCAAGCAACTCATACATTAGGTTTAAGTATTGTAGGCCTGGAGCGGATGCACGACAGTGCCTTAAATCAAGGCACAGAGATGTTTTAATGCATGGGCAAAGTGGGCTGAGGCCCAGGGCTCCAGCCTTTCAGGGGGGCCCCTGACAGAGTCAGCTCCGTTTACCAGAGTTTTGACTTGAATATTTCTTAAACAGATTGTTTTAAATACTGTTTCGATTTAATGTATTTTTTATGTACCTGATGTGTGAGAGTCTGGTACAACCATTTTGATTTTGCAGCGAAATGTTGTGTTTATGTTTCATGCAATAAACATAAAAAAAGTTTCTTTTAGATTAAAACAAGGCCTAACATATAAGAAATGGGAGGGCATCACAGAGAATATTTGCAGAAATATTGGTGAGCTGCTGCTGTGTTACAATATTGAAAACACACATAACTGTCCCTGAATATCAGATGTAAACACATTTAGGGCCTTATTTATGAGAAGTGATGTATTGCTGTGTGAAAACAGGGATAGGTCACTTCTTAGTGAGCAATCCTTGCAACATGATGGATGCGTCATATTTACTGTATGATGCATCATGTCGCAAGGAGTTACAGATACGTCAGTATTTCTGATGTATCTGTAGGCGCAAAAGTCATGCATTGCTGGGTTGTGTCTGAAAATAGACGCAACTCCAGTAATGTGTCCTTTCACATGGGTCCTTTCACATGGGGCAAGCCCCATGTGAAACAAGGGAGGGAGGTGTAAGATATTGACGCAATGGTGTCCTAGAAGTGGCGCACTGAGTTCTGATAGATTTCAATGCGCCACTTCTATGAGGGTTTTGCTGGGGAACACCCAACCTGCATACATTAAAACTGTCATAGGTATAATGTGCTGGAGGGGTTTACAAAGTGACACATCTGCCTTGATACGTCACTTTGTAAATAGGGGGCAACATGGCACATTTTTTACGCTACCAGTGCGTCACAAATAGTGACACACTGGCGGCATAAAAGTGTAGCAAGGCCTCATAAATAAGGCCCTTAGAATTTGGACGAGTGTTCCTTTGCACTGTCAGGGACCTAATGAAATGAAATAGTGTATTTAATAAAGCGCACAGCTACTCATACTGAGTGTCTTTCTGCATGACAGCAGGAGGAAATTGTGCGTCAAAGACCAATCAGGTATTAAAAAGCCAGGTTTTTAAGTTCTTCCTGAAAGAGAGTAGGTCTGTGGTTAGTCTCAGAGACTCAAGGAGTCTATTCCACAATTTTACACCTAGAAGGCCAAGGGATCTTCCTCCAGTGCGGGCACAGCATGTTTTAGGCACGATGGCCAGGTTGGCATTGGAAGATCTTAGGGGGCTAGATGTTGTGTAGTAATTAACACGCTTATTTAGGTAGCCAGCTCTTAAGCCTTGGAAAGAAGATATTCATTGCTTTGAATTCGATCTGTTCTTTTATGCCGAGCCAGTGTAGAGAGTTAAGAATAGGGTTCATACCAGATCTGGGTTTCGGTCTCAGGATGACTGGCCGCCGCATTTTGTACCACTTGTAGGCGCTATATAAGGGATTTGGGAAGACCAAGGTACAAGCTGTTGACAGTCAAGCTTTGATAACAACAGAGCCTGCACCACGATCTTTCTACTATCAAGTAGTAACAGTGGCAGGAATTCTTTTTGCACCCGGAGTATGCCAAAGCAAGCGCCAGTTAGATTTTGGTTTTGAAAGTGCATGGAGAGTGTCTTGTCTATGACAATTCCTAAGTTTTTTACTTTCTCCTTTTCCGCGAGCTGGGGCGACAGGTGTTTCTGGATTACCAAAGAAAACAAATTCAGTTTTGTCAGGATTGCACTTCAGCTGATTGATCTTAAGTCAGCTAAAAACCTTTGTGAGGCAAGACCTAATCATTGCCCCGTCAAAGTTGGGTCCTTTTTTTTCACATGTAAAAATCAGCTGAGTTTCATCAGCATAGGAAACTATTTTGTCGCCCTCTTCCTCTACCAAAAATGCAAGGGGGAATAGATACATACATATTAAAAAGGATAGGACTGAGAATAGAGACGTGAGGACATGTAAATTCATGGCCGGAACCGGGGATGGGAAAGGAGGGAGCCAGATATCTGGAGATCTATTTGCTAAGAAAGATGACATCCATGTTAATGCGGTCCCCCCCAGGCCGATGTTAGCAAGTCTCTCCAGGAGCTTCTCATGTGGGACCATATTGAAGGCCTCCGACAGATTGAGCAGTATCAAAACGCCTTGCCTCCCTGGTCCAGCTTACCCTTGTGAAATGTAATCACTCTCAGCAGAGTGGAGTCCGTACTGTAGTTAGCCCGAAAACCTGATTGGGACTCATGAAGGAGCTTCCCATCTTCAACATGTTTTTGGAGTGCCTTGTTTACATGCGTCTCTAATACTTTGGAAAGGGCCAGAAGAAGGGAGATTGGCAGGGTCCGTCGGTTTAGCGTTAGCCTTTTTTTATCAGTGGAAGAATCTTAGCATGCTTCCATAATTTTGGCATGTTGCCCGAGAAGAGGGAAACATTAAAGAGCTGGTTTACCGTTGGGTTTATGGTGGGTGCTAATAGGTTCAGGATATTCGCTGGACATGGGTCGGTAGGAGAGCCACACTTAATGCTTTGGAGAAGGGTCAGTGACTCTTCAAGCTGAAACTCAGTGAAAGCTAGTAACGATGGAGGATGCAAGAGGTGAAATTTGCTATTAGAACTAAGGTAGAAGGTCAGTTTTTCCTCTGAGATGTTAGTGGAGGCTTGTTGGACCACGGAGATCTTTTTGTGGAAGAATTTAACTATTTGCTTAGACCATTCTTTCTTGCATGGCCCTTCCTATGGGCAGGTTTTCGGGTGGTAAAGGTTTAACTATGCTAAAGATTTTTATTTTTTTATTTATTTTTCCTTTATTCCGTTTTCTTTAATGGAAACATTCGAATGGGGGGGGGGGTGAACAAATCATATAAAAGGGAAAAGGGGTAATGAGGAAAAAGGAAATCAAAGTAGACCAGATATGGAGCATAGATAGCGGATCGCATCAATGTACAATGATGTCACATTGAGAAAATTTTTTTTGGGTAATATCGTATGAAACACCATTTCACAGCAAGGTCATATCCCTCTTAGTCAATCAGGACAGAAAATGCCAACCAGTTCCCCCCCTGTAGGCGTTGCGTTTAGACTAGGCTAAAGTTGCTCTACTCAGCTTGATTTTCCAGATATGTATTATATAAACTCCCCAAAATTTTGGGGTGACTTCTGGGATGGAGTAGCTCTCTGTATGATTCTGTTTGCGTGTTGCAAAATAACAAGTCTTTGGCCCATTGGGTTAGTGATGGGGGAGAGCGCGGGCCCAGTGTATTGCCACCACCCTTTTAGCTATTAATAATAACTATGCTAAAGATTTCCTCACTCTTATTTTGGGCATTTTCTATCTTGGCATGAAATAAGTTTTTCTTGGCTGCCTTCACGAGAATGTAATGAGCTTTTAAGGTGTTTTTATACACCTTCCTGCCCTCAGGTCGACAGGATTTACGCCATTTCTGTTCCATTTTTCTACAATTTCTTTTGCTAGATCTGAGGGAATCGTTAAACCATGGAGCTGGTGGGGCCAACCTCTTTGAGGAGCAGGAAACAACCAGTACCGCTGCACCAATGCTGTTTTGGAGCCGTGAATCTATTGAGAAGGTGTCCGAGTTGGGGCAGCCAGACAGCTCCTGTGAGGAACGACCGAGGGCGTCTGCTAATATCGGGATGGATATTTTATGGAACGTTCTGTAACTAGGGACCCTCTTCACTGCGTTAGCCCAAGGGCTGTGGCAGACTTGGGAATGACGAATTTTAATAGGAGGTGGTCAGACCAGGTAATGGGAAGAGGTAGGCTTACTGATATAACAAAGTTGTAAAAGATTTGGTCTAGGGTATGGCCCTTCTAATGGGTGGCCGAAGAAGTAGATGGAAACATGTTGCAGGCCTGCAGCGCCTCCAACAGGGAAATTGTTTAAGGGTCATTTCCATTGTCCATATGTAAATTGATATCTCCCAGAATAAGGCAGTTGTTGTATTTGAAGGCCAGGGAGGTGGAGGCTGTATTAAGGGAAGTATTAACATTTCCAATTTCACCGGCTATGCTAAGATGGTGGGATAAGGTACAGCGGAAGCCTAAGGACTCTGCATCCTCGATGTTTTCCATCGAGATGGGAGAGCAGTCTAGCTTTTTAATGTAAATTAAGGCAACACAGCACGCTTCCCACTTAGACGGTCCCTCCTAAGGATTTTATAACCCATAGGGATGGCTGAGGTGATAGTAGGTTTGGAGGCTTCAGACAGCCAGGTCTCAGTGAGAAATAAAAGATCAGGCTGTGCATCTAAAAGTAGGTCATAAATGTGTGATTCATGTTTTTGCACAGAGAAGGGTGGCCTTTAAGTCCTCTGTTTTCTTACTGTGTTTACACTTATTGTTGCGTAGGATGATCTTGGGTACGAGTTTCCTGGGCTGGAGGAGAGACCATTTGCACTTATTGCCTCAAAAGTCTACCTCCAAGCTCGGATCAGCCGCTGTACACCGACATTATTGTAGCCGCCTAGCTAAGCAGTTTTTTCCTATTGCAACATAGTGGAAGAAACTCACCAGAGGGGAACTGGTCAGCATGGCCGGCGCCGGAAGCCACCGGGACGCTGACAGGCACAGACCGGCTTGCCTTTGGCACGCCAGCGGCATGCCTGCTGCGCGTTCATTTGTATCGGGAATATATAGGCTAATGAGTATGATGCAAACTGGATCGCTTACACAGCTGAGGAAGCGGAAACTGCGTGGGCGGAAGAGAGGAGCCTGATAGTAGCCCCAGCCCTCCGCACAATCAGTGTATCAGCTGCGGCGGACCAGGACTGGAGGAAAAGCGAGATGCAAATCAGAGCAGCTAAGGAGGTGTAGGCAAGCTGAATAAAGTAAAATGCAAGTGCGCGTAGGTAGGTGAAATTGTAATGCAGACACACATATACAATTTAAAAAGTATTAAAAACCTAGTAGCAGGGCAGGAAACACTAAATCCTACCGCTGTCAGCTAGGCGCGTCCGTTAATATCGGGACTATATAGGCTAATGCCTATGATGCAAACTGGTAGCTGACGAAGCGGAAACGGCATGGGAAACAGGGGCCCAAATTGGATCATAAATTCAAAGCTGGTCTGACTAGAGGCCCCCAAAATATGTTTGGCCCTGGGCCCCCAAAATCCTTAAGATGTCCCTGTCAAGGCAGGAGTCTGCTTCCGAGCTTCAAGAGGTAGATTGACTCAGGAGCATTACCAGCTACTCCTGCCATACCACAGTAGCGTTCTGGCCAAATAACAGCAGTATACCTATACAAAGCCAGATAAGATTACCCAAATACAATCTTTTAGTAGTAGTACAAGGGGTGAGTTTATCTTTGCACCCCTTTCCAGACTATTTAGCTCATGAAAGTGATCCAATTTCTAAACCCCTGGGAGATAGTTATCCTGCTGAACTGTCCACTAGTAATTTGCACCTGGCTGTAAATACGGATGCACTATTTAACAACACCACTAGTATAGCTAAGACCATGCTCCCGTTAAAACTATATCCAACTACTCGATTGTCCAATTCGGCTAGTGACAATGCTCCGCTATGTAGTGTAGATACTTTTGGATGCCCACCCATACCTAAAAATGAGGTAAGAAATAGATTAACTTTAATATCTTGGAACCAGGCGAGGATTCATTCTAAACTCCAAGACCTCGAATGGTATTCTTACATATGCAAAAACGACATTTGTATTTTTCAAGAGACCTGGGCTGTGGATAGGGTGCACATAAATGGCTATACTACATAAAATGTGGAAGCTAATCCACCTAAAACAATGGGCAGCGCCAGCGGTGGGCGGGTAATCCTTGTAAAGAACACATTAGCCTGTGAGTACAAGCAACTATCAATAAAATCCCATGATATCCTGCTGGATCCAGCTTGCCTTCCCGACAGGCCTAAATGTGACTTTGTATAATGTTTATGCTAGGTCAGAACTATATAGCAGCGAATCTCCTGTACTTTTGGTGCTAGATGACTTGGTAGGAGCCCATCAAACTAATTCCAAAATCATAGTCGCCGGGGACTTTAACACTTCCTTCGAAATCTCTTTTTTATTAAGCACCTTACTTGAGGAAGAGAATGAGGCATGGGGTATTCCTAATTTGGTAGCTGGTGAACAATGCCATCGTACAAAGTCAGTCTCCCTGCAGGTTGCTTCTTTAACCACAGGAAAGAGCTTGAGGGCATGCTACGGGAGAACTGCATCTGACTTAAGTAGGCAGGCCACTTTCAAACGGGGTGCCAGTACCAGAGTTATCGATTATATTTTAGTCAATATAAAAATCTGGTTTCTGGTGGAGGATATGACTATTGATAAGAGGTCTGACAGCGATCATAACCCTCTGTTGTTAAAAATGATGGGTACTGCCTTGGACAGGAACCCGCCAAGCTGTACTTCCGGAATAGAAGAGCCCCCGTAACCAACAATCGTATAGGAGTTACCTGGCCCAAAGTCGTAGCAGACCAGGGCTTATACACTAGAATCTATGAGCTATTTACACATTTTTTGACTGGCTTATGCAGTAGGTTGGACTGTGCACATTCCTTCGAATTAATTCCCATAACATCAGCGCGCAGAGAATATTTTGAAGCTCTCCAAACTGTTTTCACAAAAAATAGCTCTGGTAGAAGGCATGTTGGTCCAGGGGAAAGTAAATGGTTTAACAGCAAATGTAAGCTAGCTAAGGGGGCACTGCAACTAGCAGTGAAGGCGCATAGCAGAGTCGAGGTAGCTCTGGCCTGTAATAGATACAAAGCTGCACTAACCAAATCTAAGCACGATTTAGCAGGTAAAAACTGGCAAGACTTGGTACTAGCTGCAAAATGTAATGATAGCCGCTTGTTTTGGCATGTTATCACAAAGGGTAGCTCGGAGAATGTTCCCGCTCTCATTTATCATATCCAGCCGGTAGTATGGGTGGAACATTTTTCAATACCAGAGTTGAGGACTCCGGCTGCTTAGTCACTCCTAGAGCTGATCAGAATATTATTAATACTGTCCCTGTTGCGACTACGACTGACACTGCATTGGTTTTCAATTTAGATGACACTCTGTCAGCAAATAATAGATAAAAGGCAGATAAAGCCCCCGGCCCTGACCTGACACTGATGGACCAACATGTTTTGTGAATACTAAAAGCCCACTACACAACATTTCAAGTATCAACTGGAAGCTTTCCTATGTGCTTTTACTAACAGTAAGTGTCTCTCTTTGACTTTATTATTATCTCGTATTTGGGCCTGAAGGGTGACTTGAATCGCCATATTGAATTCCCTCTGCGCGTGTGCCAGGAACACTGAGAGACCTCAAGCGATGGCATTGAAATCATGCCGAAGACCGTCTTACCTGTTCCTGGAAACTGATCGTCTGACCACACAAGAGGAAGAAATATGAACTAAATAAAGACTTTGTATATAAATTTGTAACAAATATTGCTGGATGGAATAAAATCAAAGGGAAAATAAATTATGGGCGGGAACATTGATCAACTTTATTGATTGGAAATGAGCTCATACTGGTATGGTGTGATGACCTCACCTCGCCTTTCTGACGAATCAAATGAAGGGAATACACAAATTTGCAACACTGGAGGGTGGTATATTGCCCTGGAAATAGTATAACTAAGGTAGGTTCAGCTAGTTACATTGTCCGACTTGTCACAGACCTGTCAATGACCCTACGTATGCTGAAGGAGAATCGAGAGTAGAGGGCTGGTCGAGCACTCTGTCAGAAGAATTGGGATTTCACTGAGGGAGGAGAATTGATTAACCGAGCGGGGTCTGAGTATAGCTGCAGAGAGGGGTGTGACGCTGGTGTTGCACTTAGCTGAGGATACCTGTCCTGTTGTCACCTGATTAGTCGGGAGCCTTTTCCTGGCCCAGCCTGTGGCCAGGGTTGGTCCTTGCATCATACTAGGTAAATATAATCTGTGTGTTGTGTCCTCGTACCGTTTCCCTCTTTCACCCTTCCCAAGTACCAATGTCTAAAAATATAACTCTAAAGTCTTGCAGAATTATTGCTTTAATAATTATTTTCTTACTTGAAAAGTCTTTAAATTCACTGTTGTGGCTGTTGACTCAGAATATTGCATAGATAAAGTTTTTTTAAACTTTCCAGAGTCTGTGGTTATTTGTGAAGGTAAATGTTATTATCTACCTATTATGCTAACTCCTTTTGATCCTTAGGACTTGGAACACAGGTGACAAGGATTTGGTAAGTCATGGTGTACAGGTATAAGTCCTAAAAGTGAGTACAATTCTTATTGGCAGGAAGTTAAGCAGGATTACCGGTTCAAGGTGTGAATGTTTATGGGCCCAGGTGAGTATGGTAAACTGAGCTGGTAATCCCGCGCCATCAATACCAGGTGATTTGTATAAATCAGAACCCATGATATGGGCCCCGTACATAAATCTTTTGTCTAATTGTATATCAGCTGGTGGGGATATCCTGGCAACTTGGAGGGGGCCAAGATAATCACTACCTATAAAAAGGGTGATGCCTCCATCCCCTCCAACTATAGACCCATCAGCCTGATTGACAATTTGCAAAAGATTTTTGTCAGACAAGTAAAAGAAAACAGATACTTTATGTAACACTGTAACACTAGCAGCCCGCCCGGCTTTGCCCGGGGCAGAAGGGGGCTGGGGGCAGCATTTTAAGCCTCTGTGCACCCCCCCCCTGACATTGCCCAGTCCGCATCCCTCCCGCCTCCTGCCCCGACATTGGCCATACCGCCTCGCGCCTCCCGCCTTGAGCCTTGTGCCTTGAGCCTCCCGCCCGCCGCCCCGACATTGGGCATAGCGCCTACCGCCTCCCGCAGACCGCCTTGCGCCTCGCGCCTTGAGCCTCCCGCCCCGGCTTTGTAACCCCCCCAGGTCCCGACTTACCTCATCCACCGCTCCTCCCTACGCTGGAGTGTTTACCTCTCCACTGCTTGACCGCTTGTCAGCTACCTCATCCGCTGCTCCTCCCCGCGCTGCCACTGCTCCTCCGCTTCTCGCCGCTCCGCAGCTCCTCCCGGCGCTCATATTCTCCCCTCTTCCTGTTGCTGGTGAACTCCGCTCCTCCCCTCACGCAGACGCTCCTCCCGGCGCTCATGTCCTCGCTCTTCCTGTTGCTCGTGAACGACGCTACTCCCCTCACGCATACGTCGCGGCCGGCGCTACTTGCAAGGGACTACTTTATTTTTATTTCTAAATATTTTAAACAACGTTTATTTTTTTTTTATGTAGCCTATGTCCTTCTGCTTGCCCTGAGGTTTTCTAAGATGTCTTGGGTGTTCAGATTGGTGGTGTAGTTTTCGAGTTTACCTGGCTCAAAGATGCAAGTTCTCTCTTTATAATAGTAGTTTAGATTTGTCGATCTGAGAGCAGCTTTTGATTTAGTGCCACGTGATTTTCTATGGAAAACAATGCTTGACTTAGGTGCTCCAATAGATCTAGTAACATTGAGAGCCAAATTACACAATTATATTATTCCCAGGTCAGGTGTGGGAAAAATGGTGAATTAACTGAGAGGATACCGATACAGCAAGGGGTGCGCCAGGGGTGTCTCCTTGCCCACACATTATTTTCTCTGTTGATTAACGATGTGGTGAGCAGATTGATGGACTACAGGAATTATTCCCCCACCATGAACAGTGTGAAATTCCAAATCCTGCTCTTTGCAGACGATTCCTTACTCATATCCACAACACCCATGACCCTGTAAATTTTAGTCTTCTGCAGGGACAGGAGTTTGGAACTAAACACTGCTAAAACAAAATATATAGTGTTTAGGAAAGTGCGGTGGGGACTACGTGAGATCAGGATTGTACGCGAACCTCTTGAATGGGTAAAGCACTTTAATTACCTTGGTATAAGACTGAGTGAATCACTTAGTTGGGAAAAACAGTTAGACAAGAGTTACCTTGTCGTATGTCATAGGTCTAAAGCAATATTGAGATTCCATAAACAGTCATACACTCAATTTCTAATCCCAGCACTGGAAGTATATCATGCCAAAGCCCAAAGTGGAGCACTGTATGGAGAAGAGATATGGGCCATACTAATATAAACAAATTAACGATTTGTGAAAACATCTTTGCCAGATCACTTATTTCGGCACCCATCACCACCCCATTGATTCCCCTATTTTGTGACCTAGGGATCAAAAGAATAGGTGACATGGCTGCTTTGAAACCCTTAACCTATTGGCTGCAATTGTGGACAACCTCTCAGCTCACTGATTATCGTAACTCTATGAGGGAGGGACAAATGATCAGTGGTGCTAAAAAACTACAGTGGTTTAAACATATCGCAGATTGGTGCAAATTGATGAAAATGTTGGATTTATGGGAACCCCCAGATAAGGCAACAAGAGGTGATCTAATGAGACTAAAAGCCAGGTATTGGGCAGGGGGGGTGTGGAGGGGGGGGGGAGCATTATGCTATTAACCCAGCTAATGGGCAGCTAACATCAAAGTTTTTAAATGTATGCGATTTAAACCCTTTTTGGATCAAATCTCGCCCCCCCCCACCCCCCTTGCTAAACGTTCATATGTCAGATTTAGCTATGACATCCTGCTCCTAAAGTTCACCGAAAAGGAGGCTGTTGGTTTATTAATAGATTCATGTCTGGCCTCCACTAAAGCAAAAGAGGCTGAAGAACATGAACTTTTCTTTTGCCCTAAATACCAACAGATACGCAGGAGGTGGATAAGACCAATTTGCCTAAACCTAGATTCTATATGCAATACCAGATTGCATATAGAATCTTAAAAACTGACGTATTGGGTCCATAGTCTTTGCCGTTAGCCGCTTTTTATTTGCCTTCTAGATAACTCAACAGAAGCTTTTACCTTATGCCGTAATGCGAAAATAAACGCTCCCGATTGTGATATGTTGGCCAACGGAATAATTGTATTGTGTATTGCACTTGAGTTCTTTTTTTTATGTGTTCGAGCTGGAAGGTTGCTACACTGAAGCTTGTCTTTTATGCATTTTAATGTGGGCTTATATCTTGACCACTTTTTTATTGTATATTTTAATTAAAGAATCGGAAATGTATTTTTATTCTCTTAGATTGTAAATTGATGATTGTTTATTCTTTGTATAATTTGATGGTATGAAACAAATAATCAAATTAAGTTATTTGATGATGAGTAGTTATGTGCGAGGAAGCAGCATAACTGCTTGTACAATCATTTGCTGGATAGTATCCAGCATGATCTAACCTCTGAAACATGCTAGGATGCCAAAAATATCCTCTGCCATCTCACTATGGTGTCTCTTCTGCAAAGATTTGTAGTGCTCAATTCTCTCACACAAAAAACCTTGGTTGCTGGCAACACTTTCTGCTCTACAGCGTTGCCAGACAACCAAATATGACACCGCGTGGCGGCCTCGCAAGACCTTCTTGGTGAAGACTGACTCCACAGCAGCTTGTGCTGGATCTGTAGGAGACTATAAAATATAACCACCTTAAAGTAAGTGCTTGGCTAGTATTTACCTGGGACTCCAACCACTAAAGCAGGTTGTTTAGGGACTGTGCGGTCACACTTATCCAGCCTACTAAGCAAGTCTATACATTGATGTTTAAGTGGTTTAACAGCACTCGATACAGTCAAGCCTACAAATATTGCCCACAGAGGCGTAACAGTGATATTTTAAAAAATGTATAAATCTTACCTGCTTGTGATAGGTAACCTATTGTTATGCAGAAAACAGAAACAGGAAGTGAATCATAGTTCCTTCCTCATTATAGGTTTCGGACAGGAATGGGAAGGAGGCCAAATGTATAGTTTCTGTTTTATTTAATGTTGATAGGTAAACTACGTCTTCATGTGCAGAATGAGGCCTTTCATTCAGTAAGGACTAAGATGAGGAAGACAGACACCGCTGCCTTAGCAACCGCCAGTCACGCTGCTCAGCCGTGAAGAATGTCCGCGTAAATGCATGAAGAACGAATGTTATAGACCACACAGACATTTCAAGACATCAGTTAATTTTAGGACTATTGAATAGTCTGAAATATGATTGCACGTCCCAGATGTGATGGGCTGTTGTGGAATGAGGTCTATAATCACTGCCAACCCATGCTGAATTATGAAAGGCTGTGTCTGTGGTAAGGTCTACAGGTGTTGGTCTCTAGAGGAGACCGTAAGTGGCACTTTCTCCTAAAAGGCAGTTGTACATTTAATAGGATTACAGGAAATCCACTGCATGGTTGCAACTGCTGTATTATGATTCCATCAATCTTTGATACACGTAAACTGGGTTTCAATATGTTGAACCTTGAAAATTAAACTTTGAAGCTGCTTTTTAAACCTAGTATATGATTTTAGGCATGAGCAAGGCAGCTGTGTCTATTACCAACTAGCACTAATGAAAAACAACAACCACCCCAGGGGACTTTAGGATGGACTGGTTCTCTGATGATCAGTTTACTTTCAATTTAATTGAAACTGGAGAGAGAGAGAGGAGAGAGAGAGAGAGAGAGAGAGAGAGGAGATGAGAGGAGAGGAGAGAGAGAGAGAGAGAGAGAGAGAGAAAGAGAGAGAGAAAGAGAGAGAGAGAGGTAGGTAGGTAGCGGAAGGATACGATGCATCCAGTCAAAACCTAGAAAGACAGAATTGGGCGGGATAAACATAAAAATAGGGGTGAAACTAATCAATAAGGCGAACTCCCTATAGCCACACGAACGCCGTAAAAAGTGGCGATCCTGTGACGATAGGGGCTAGTAAATATGCCCCTATTTGTTCTTGCAATCTATTTCATGGATGGAGTAGTTCAGTGCTTTTGCATATTAATCAAGATTTGATGATAGTATATATTTCATGTTCCTTGAGAAGGATCCTCCATGATGCTATGTGCAATTCCCATGACCTCACTTACAGCACCCTATCTAATATACTTATATGTTCAAAACAAATATCGTAACAGACTGCAACCAAACTAATATCAAGACATGAGCAAGAGTCCAGTGAGAACTCATGACTACTGCTTAAGGTCAAAAAGGTGCATATTTTCCGTCAAGCAGAAGAAGCACAGAAGAAAACAGTAACATTTTCTGAAATTATTAGAATTATATGAGGCAGAGAAGTTGCTTGTGCTTTAATGCAGTTTTTAGGTCTCGCCTACGCAGCGCGCATGCGCTGCTTAGGAGGAGATCTTTAGCCATCGGTCCCCTTTTTTACCCACAACCGTGCACGTGTTCCATTGCCTTCAATAGCAACGCGTGCAAGTGTGGAGATTCACTTGTGGGACTGAGCGCCACCATATGGTAGCAATTATCGCTCGCGCGGGCCCCCCTCCCTCCCCCTACTGCAGCGCGAGGTGCGCGCGCGCCCCTCCCCCTGCTGCCGTGCAAGCTTTGTGCTTTGGAATGTACCAACATCGAACTAGTGGGGGGAGTATTTATTTATTATACAGTGTAGGAACACATGCGGGAACGTGCATTCGAATTTCTAAAAACATACTTTTTAATAAAAAATATTCAGTGGCGATAGTGAGTTTGCAATCTTGCGGAACTGCAAGCTAGTTTTTCTGGTGATGGCAGGGGTAAACTATGTAGTTCCACCCGCGATGTGGTTTCATCCTGCTGAATGTTCTGCTTCCCTTGGGTTGGGTGTCGCTCTGCGTCATCCCAGAGTTGTTTGTACTCCGGTTTCCTATAGGAGGCGTACTGGTTTTAATGCTGGCTACCTCTGCTTGCCTAAACTTGGACCCCTCGACAATTTCTCTGGCCCCCGACAGCATGACTAATTTCTCTCGCCCTCTACGGGTGACTCGGCGAGCCAGGCCAGTCCAGCTGGCCCGCTGCTGATAAGATGTACCTTTTCATTTGTTTTGTTTTGTGATTGCCTTTTCTGGCACCTACAATGCCTGGCCCTGCCTGCACACCTCCACTCCTCCTGCCATGACTGACAGATCTATTTTTCTACAGGCCGCTCCGGTCCCCCGCTCGCACCTCCCTCCCTCCCCCCGGCTCCCTTGCCAAGGGAATAATAACACCAAAAGATTCACACCCCCAATGGGGGGGTCTAGATGTCGTTAAAGGCGGTCTCTGCCTAAAGCTTAGCAGGGGTGTGTATGTTTCTCTGCTTGTCCCCCAGTTCTTACAGCTGCCATTTTATGTCAGACTCTGACAGAAGGGGGCCACAGGGGACCAGGTTGTGTATTTTGTGTATGTGTGTCTGTGTGTGCGTACAGAGAAAATCCGCAGCCACAATAAAATACATCTGCCCAGTCCGCCTCCCCCTCTCTCCAGATAAAAGCCTGTCAGCCTTATTTTCCAATTCTGAGGCAGTTTGATTAATGGTGAAAAGCCACCGCGAGATGGACTTCTGGGTTTTACAAGTGCTATCAGATGGCCTAGGGTTATACGAAATACACTCATACAAAAAATAGACACAATGAGGAAAGGTTGGGCAAAGATAGGGGGTGAGAACCCACAAGAGGGAGGGAGCTGTGTGTATTTAGATCATACGAGGCTCAAAACTAAATTAAACAGGAGGCCAGGGGCTCTGTCAGAGGCTTCAGTATAAATGTAGTGCATTGACTCATAGCAGGGAAAGCTGCCTTTGCCTTGTTAATGTTGATGCCCAAGCCGAAAAAGAGGCAGAAGAGGTTCTTATTGACAAGACTTCATGGTGAGTGGGTTTTTATCAGCTGCCAACTTCTCAGTTTGCTTTTAGGAGACATTTCCATTCTTCATGTTTACTTATGTGTGACATTTGCATGTTTTATGTGGTCCTATGTGTGGTGCTCATGAAGGTGTTAAACTCTGTTATTGTTCATTTTAAACATCTCTCCGATATTGCAAAATAATTGTCTTATGAGTTGTAATAATTCAAACCTGCAACAATATTGCACATACCATACACAATTTGAGGACCCTCTTATCCTATACTCACATTTTGAGCAGCTGTCAGGGAAACACGGAGGATTTGGTAAATAGTAGCCAACATATCCCACCCAATAAGCACACTCAGCATTTGCAGTACTGCGCATTCTGGATCACTGTTTTATCTACATACCAAGGAGATCTTATCGTCAACTCGCAACATCTGTATTATCCCATACATTATTATCGACCTAGATACATCTTCCAAAAACAAGAACATACTGAATGACCTCTTGCATAGTTGCTAAGTTTCCAGATTACTTATGCAACATTTCCAAGAATTAGTGCGTTTATGAGTGACATTGTAGTGTCACTTGTGACACTTCGAAGGACTCTTTCTCACAAGTGAAACAAATGAATAATGTGTATTTAAAGAGATAAATAGCAGACATTACCACTTTTTGAGCAGTGGGAAACCATACAGAAGACCTAGAAACTGCTGTAAAAACACTAAAATGGAGGGTCGCTAACTGATTTTGCCTTTCTGAAGTGATTTCTAGAAAGGGCCTAGACACATTGAGTGCTGCCTGATCACTTTTTGGGAGAACTGATCAGACCCTTATTCTGCAGTGGGAATGGTATGCTAGACAAACCACTAAGTGGTTACTCAGAAAATGTACATCACTCAGTCATCGTTAGGGTTAAGATGACACCAATATTTCACCCGTGTTTCACCAGGTATTTTTAAGCCAATGCAGGTAAAAATGGTGAAAACCCTTCTGAACTCACATTTTTTCCTTGTAATATAAACCCTCAGCTCAAAATAGATCAACAGTGTTTTTGAGTTGTCTAACATTTTCATAAATGAGTTTTAAAGCAAACCATCTTGACAGAAGCACTGAGTTTAAAAAACCCAAATAATACAGAATGACTCAGTATATTATTAAGACTTTAAACTGTTTCAAATACCTGTTATTTTTCTTTGCAAAAAGTAGCAGTCACTGATAACCAGACAATCCTCAGGCAGGCCCTAACCACATAGAGCTGTGCTAATGATAATGTATATATGACCACCAGTTCAGCATCGATCAGCACCACCTCAGCATCACCAGATCATCACCTCCTCACCAGCACACCAACGTCTCAGCACCACCTCAGCATCTCCTGAGCATCACCCCTGCACCAGCACAATACTACCTCAGCAAACACCTCAGTCTGCCATCTGAATCTGGTGATTCTCCCCTAGTGTCCGTCCGCTGCTCATGTTGTAATCAGGTACTATTTCCCAACTTCTACCCTCCTTATGTTTATTTCCCCCAATTAACAAACAAAAGCTGTACCAAACAAGCATTAGTACAGGCAGGAAAAAGTTGCCAGCATTGCAAGGACAAAAAAAAATAGAAGGCTTTTTTTATGTTCATTATTTTTTAATAGGATTGTTCAGTTGTACATAATGTCTTCTTGGTTATATATAAGGTAACAACAATCATTGATATAGCCAATAGGTCTCGCTTTTGGGACCGTATAAGTGTTTAGCCATGCAACAGTTGATGTTGTTGCACCAAGGATAACTAAATACTTATAAGGTCCCAAAAGCGAGACCTATTGGCTATGCAAATGCTTGTTTTATTGTGCTGTGGTCTCTGCGTTTTTTTATTGTGCTGTGGTCTCTGCAAGGGTGTGCAAGGGACCAGCTGTTCTACTGCATCCTAAAAAACTTCAAAATATAAAAGTGCTGTAAGAAGTGGAAAAGTTTTAGAATTCCTCTGCGGCCAGGAGCATCGCCCCACTGCTCACAGAGCAGGAACAAGGACAAATTAAATGATAATAACATAGCTAATATTCATTTTTTTCCCATAACTATGGGGCTGGGTTAGGGTGGGGTGAGGCATGGTGTCAGAGCCTGGGAGGAGTGATTTGCACACTCTAAGTACGCATGACGGTTTAGCTGGCCAGTCCCTGTCTGAGCGCTGAATCACGGGCTCAGGCGTATCTCAACGCTGCATTGCAGAGTTGTGAGTGGCTTAGGGGAGCCTGTGTGCTTCCTCGTTCCAGGTTGAAGCAACTATGGAAGAGAGATTGTGGCCGGCGGCTGTGAGAAGGTAAGTATTTTTATTTTTTGTATTTTGTCCCCCCGCCCCACCCTGCCAGCCCCCACTGCCTCAGCCTACAGGCTGCAAAGGCTGAAGACGAAAACAAACCGTCTGATCAGCCAAGTGAAGCATTCAGAACAGGCTGGAAATATTAGTGAAACTTGTAATATCTGGTTGCTGTAATCTACCTGTGCCTTACAGGGACCAGAATTATGCAATGCAGTCCATTTCCAAACCATCCAAGCCTTCTAGTTCTGTGATGACAAAGTAAAATTCTGATCATATTAATCCTTTTTTTTGTTTAAATAGTATTTTATTGGCATTTCTCAAAAAGACAAAAACAATCCACACAGGCATTGACAGGAATAAATGACTTCGACAAGGTACAGATAATTATGTACAGATTTACAAATTCAATTTTCAGTAGGAAATACATGCTATATTTTATCTAGGTGTACGTCTCACTCGGAGGTGAATTTAGGAGCTTCCTCATGCAGAAGGTACAGTACAGCACTTCTTTGTTTGGGGTTCCCACCAAGTAGCACTCTGAATGTAGTACCATCCTTAGTCTGGGGCGGGTGGGGGGGGGGGGCAGATGTGTCCGTCTCTAGGCTAGTGTCCGTTTCAGCCTCTCTCAGGTCGTCCTGTTTCTGTGGTCGTTCTAAGAAACAAGACCAGAAGTTTTGAGGGCGATTGCGGGGGGGGGGGGGGTAACAGGTCACTGTATAGTTCTGCTTGGGTGTAGCAATATGTAATCTCTCTTGACCACTGCGACAGGGTGAGGGCCGGGCCCCGCATCCACCGTATTGCCACACACCGTTTAGCTAGTAAGAATGCCATGTCAACTAGTCTTCTGTGTGCCGGTCGTATGGGTCTGGAGTAACCCAATATTGCCAGCAAAGGGTCCGGGTCAGTGTCAGCTGTGTAGTGTCATTAACCTCTCTGTACACCTCCTGCCAAAATGTCTGTATCTCAGGGCAGGACCATGCCACGTGTAGAAAGGCTGCTGTCACCGTCCGGCATCTCTCACAATTAGCGTTTTTGCGAAGTTTGTATCTATGTAGTGTAGTGTAGTAGGACCTGTTTAAGTATTAAAAGTGTATCAACCTATGCCTCCCATTTAGAGAGATACTTTTGGTGCTTGAGCAACAATACCGCCAGATTTCTTCGTTTAGGTCTATTTGAAGGTCCGCTTGCCATGCCAGCCTCAGTTTAGCATATTCCTCATTCCTCTCTTCTAGGGCTATGGCGTACAGTTTAGCTATTAGTATGGCGGTGGACTTAGCAGTAACCACGTAACTGAACGCTGTGACAGTCTGTGGTTCCTCCATCTCTGTACCTAAGTGCGCCCTCAGCGTGTGTCTCACTCTGTGGTACTGGAAACGTCGCAGCGGATGGTCCTCATTTTCCCCTGCTACTATATCATCTCATGTACGTACAGCGCCATCCACAAACAGATCTATCTTGTGTATATTTCGTGCCTTCAGTGACGTCAGCACCGCCCTGTCCAAGCATAGAGTCAGCCATGAGCACCATTCGATCATAGCGGCTGGAGCGTACATCAGACTACATGCCTGTACATCCATCAAGTGGTGCCAGGTGTGTGTTACCGAATTCAAGGAATCCAGTAGGCCCGTTCGTCGGTCTCTAGGTTTCGCCAGTAGCGCTGGTAATGGCGTGGGCTCCGCAACAATCGTCTCTATACGTATATGGGGGATGTTCGTCGGGCCATGCATCCAATGATATGCGGGCGCAGCTTGCGCTGCCCGATAATATAATTCTAAATCCGGGGCATTCAGTCCTCCTGAAACGTATGGGTGCGTGAGTATATTCCACGCAACTCTCGGTTGCTTTCCAGCCCATGCTAGCCGGATCATTAGCGGTACAAAAGGGGGTGGTGATGGACGGAGCATCTGAATCAATCAAACACTCACACCCAGTCAAAAGATCTGGGTTTAATCCATCACCGTTCTTTAGCCCACTCTGCCACCCCAGTTCAGACATGGCTATATGCAAATCAGTATGACCCTGTGCCTCATGGGAACAGTCCAGCCCGAACTGCCAAACCATGTCTTCCCTGGACCGGAAACAAGCTTCCGAGGACCGGTTTCTGGCATTCCAGCCGTCTTCAGCCCGGCTTGCTTGAATCCAGTGGCAAAGTGAGCAAGGGACTCACGTCTGAGCATACTCTGCCTCACTTATAGCGACCAAAAGCGGTACAAAAGGGGATGGTGATGGATTTAGGCCCAGATCTCTGTACTGGGGTGAATGTATGACATTGTTCTGCATTCTGTCCATCAACTTGTTTTTTTGCATTTGTCACCCCGAATGGTACAGGTATGCTCAGACTTGAGTCCCGTGCTCTCCACACCACTGAAGTCAAGCTATCCTGGCTGAAGACGGCTGATGGCCAGAAACCGGTCCTAGGATGCTTGATTCTGGTCCAGGGAAGACATGGCTTGGCAGTTCGGGCTGGACTGTTCCCATGAGGCACAGGGTCAAGGCTGATTTGCATATGGCCATGTCTGAACTGGGGTGGTGTGGTGGGCAAAAAAACAATGGATTTAGGCCCAGATATCTGTACTGGGGTGAATGTATGACATTGTTCTGCATTCTGTCCATCAACTTGTTTTTTTGCATTTGTCACCCCGAGTGGGACGGGTATGCTCAGACGGGAGTCCCGTGCTCTCCACACCCTTGAAGTCAAGCTATCCTGGCTGAAGACGGCTGATAGCCAGAAACCGGTCCTAGGATGCTTGATTCCAGTCCAGGGAAGACTTGGCTTGGCAGTTCGGGATGGACTGTTCCCATGAGGCACAGGTTCAAGGCTGATTTGCCTATGGCCATGTCTGAACTGGGGTGGTGTGGTGAGCAAAAAAACGATGGATTTAGGCCCAGATCTCTGTACTGGGGTGAATGTATGACATTGTTCTGCATTCTGCCCATCAACTTATTTTTTTGCATTAGCCGGATCATTAGGGCACGTAACTGATTGAAGAAATCAGTAGACAAAACCATGGGGATGTTGCAAAACAAAAACAGGAGGCGTGGCAACACCACCATTTTCGTAAGTGCAATTCTTCCCAATAAAGACAATAATAACGTGATCCATTTGTTGATGTCATCCTCTAGTTTAGAGACCGTAGTTCCATAGTTTTCTCGCAGTAACACTTCCGAGTCGGTGTGTAACCGAATTCCCAGGTATCGTACTGCCTCCATGGTCCACTGTATGGGATATTCCGGCTCAAATTGCTTCACAGCCGGGGTAAGGGGAAATATGAGCGACTTGCTCCAGTTAACCTGAATGCCCGACAGAGAGCTAAACAATACCACTTCACGTAGTACAGTCGACAGGTGAGTCTCCGGGTCTCTGACGTATATAAGCGTGTCATCAGCATAAGTGGAAACTATCAAGTTATATGTGGGAAACCGTATTACCCGATGTCTGTGATACTCGTGGAGGGCGCAGGCCAAGGGCTCTGCTACTAGCGCATATAAAAGAGGGAAGAGGGCCCATCCCTGCCTCGTGCCTCTCCCGATTTGAAAAATGTCAGTGACTAGCGTTTCAATACGGACACGGGCCGTTGGGGAGGTGTATAGAATGGCCAGGAGTTGCAAAAACAGTTGACCTACTCCCATACGACCCAACACGTGCCTCAGAAAAGGCCATTCGACAGAGTTGAAGGCCTTCTTCATGTCTAGAAAGAAACCTACCGCCTGAACCTCCGGGCGCGTGTGCTGAAAGGCGGCAAAGACTGTTCTGTTCTATATGTGAGATTTCGTGAGGGACCGAGTCCAGCTTGTTTTGGGGCCACTAGCGAGGTCATCATGGGGCTAAGACGATTGGCGAGTAACTTTGCAAAAATCTTTGCGTCAACGTTCAGCAGTGATAGTGGTTGGTATGATGCGCAGTCTCCCGGGGCCTTGCCCGGTTTGAGTATGGCAACTAGTATTGCCTCTCGCATTGAAGGCGGCAAAGTGCCAGAATCCGCCATGTCTTCAAATAGTGCAGGCAGTCTAGGGAGTAGGAGGTCCGTGAAGGCCTTATAAAAGGCCACAGTGAGGCCATCACTTCCAGGCGCACCTCCAGATTTCATGGTTGATAGCGCCCAAACTATCTCTTCCCGTCCTATCGGGCGTACTAGGAATCCACGATGGGTGTCAGATAACCAAGGCATTTCGATATGTGTAAGGTAATCTAGGATACTTTCGTCTGATGCTGGACCTCGCGAGGCATATAGCGAGGAGTAGTACTCCCTAAATCTATCAGCTACCTGCGTAACCGAGAGCAGTTCCTTCGTCACATCACATCTCATTTTAGGAACCCCTCCCTCTCTCCTGTCCCGCCGTGCCATCTGTGCCAACCCCGCACCCGGGCGTTCGCTTTCGCCATACGATCTAGCTGAGGCATATTTCCCTAGGTGTTTGATCTCTGAGTCCACCTTCTCATTGTATTCCCGTAACGTTGCAGCCAGTTCTCTTTCAAGATCTTCATTGGGATTATGTAAACACCTATTCTCCAACTCCTCAAGTTTAGACTGTAGAGTCTGCAGCCTTCCTCTAATCGACCTGAGGACCCCCGAGTGTTTGGACATTGTAACCCCCCTAATGTACAATTTAAATGCTTCCCAAACACTTTGCACCGATTTCACAGATCCCTCATTAGTATCAAAAAACGTCTCGATGTCCATCGCAAGCTCCTCCTTAAAGTAGGTGTCCAGCAGCAAGTAGGGGGGGAACCGCCAAGCAAATGGTGGTATTTCCCGCGCCGGCGTGATCATCGATATCAAAACCGGTGAATGGTCCGAATATGTGCGGGGGGTATCTCGCATTTTTGAATGGCAGAGGTTAAGTAAGGTGTGGCCAGCCAATAATCTATTCTTGTATGTATGTTGAATTGTACCGAGTAATGCGTATAGCCTCCTAACTCAGGGTATCGATATCTCCAGATATCACATAAGTCCATATGGGACATCTGTGTCTCCAAGACCCTGGCGCAGGCGGAAGGGCGGCGGGTAGGACCGTCCGATCTGTCTATGTGAGGGTGTCTAGTCATATTAAAGTCTTCCCACCAGAGTATTTCTCCTCCCGAAAATGTCACAATCTTAGTCGCCAGTTCCGAATAAAAATCTGGGTGGTCGTAATTAGGTCCGTACAGATTTATTATACAGAATTCCAACCCCCTGCCCTTGCATCTCGTGATTGTGTATCCACCGTCCCTGTGAGTCACCAACGGCGTCATAGTCAGTCGTGCTTTCAGATTGACCCATGTGAGGACACCCCGGGCATGAGTGGTGAATCCTGCAGCGTGAACTTTGCCCAAGAGGCCCCTATAGCAAAGTATGTGAGTGTCCGTGGGAAGGTGTGTCTCCTGCAGTAGAGCTATGTCCACCCCGTATCTGGCAAAGTATTGTAGGACCTTCCAGACTTTCCTGTGATCGTTAAGACCTCGTATGTTCCAAGTCATCAATGTTAATTTGTCAAGAGTGCTCTCCGTCCGAGTCTGTTTAACTGTCATAGCGTGCTAACATGTTTCATTAATGGAATCTGCACTAACAGCACATCGAAGTACTCTGATCCTGCCATGTGTGATCTCTTGTAAACAACAAACTCAAGAACCAAACTTTCTTCCTCCCATCCCCACCAGTCGTAAGCGCCCTGGCCCCCCCTCCACCCGCACCCACCCACGCCTGCCCATCCCGAACTAGGCCGCAATCCTGTGTCTGTCCCTCCAGCCCTCCCAAATCACCCTCCCCGACACAGAAATTCCCAAACACATGAAAAATCAAATCCCGTAAGAACAAGTTTGTGTAATCCACTCGTGGGCAAAGGTAGCAAGCAATAATCTATCATTGTACAGACCGTGTTCCTAATGCTGCCCCTCCCCCCCTCGTCTTCATATTCAACTGTTGTGTGTATGATCTTAACCTTGAACCAAGCATTCTCAGCTTTCCATAGCCTGTGTGGGACCCTCAGGTACTGGGGTGAATGTATGACATTGTTCTGCATTCTGTCCATCAACTTATTTTTTTGCATTAGCTGGATCATTAGGGCACGTAACTGATTGAAGAAATCAGTAGACAAAACCATGGGAATGTTGCAAAACAAAAACAGGAGGCGTGGCAACACCACCATTTTCGTAAGTGCAATTCTTCCCAATAAGGACAATAATAACGTGATCCATTTGTTGATGTCATCCTCTAGTTTAGAGACCGTAGTTCCATAGTTTTCTCGCAGTAACACTTCCGAGTCGGTGTGTAACCGAATTCCCAGGTATCGTACTGCCTCCATGGTCCACTGTATGGGATATTCCGGCTCAAATTGCTTCGTAGCCGGGGTAAGGGGAAATATGAGCGATTTGCTCCAGTTAACCTGAATGCCCGACAGAGAGCTAAACAATACCACTTCACGTAGTACAGTCGACAGGTGAGTCTTTGGGTCTCTGACGTATATAAGCGTGCATCAGCATAAGTGGAAACTATCAAGTTATATGTGGGAAACCGTATTACCCGATGTCTATGATACTCGCGGAGGGCGCAGGCCAAGGGCTCTGCTACTAGCACATATAAAAGAGGGAAGAGGGCCCATCCCTGCCTCGTGCCTCTCCCGATTTGCAAAATGTCCGTGACTAGCGTTTCAATACGGACACGGGCCGTTGGGGAGGTGTATAGAATGGCCAGGAGTTGCAAAAACAGTTGACCTACTCCCATACGACCCAACACGTGCCTCAGAAAAGGCCATTCGACAGAGTTGAAGGCCTTCTTCATGTCTAGAAAGACACCTACCGCCTGAACCTCCGGGCGCGTGTGCTGAAAGGCGGCAAAGACTGTTCTGTTCTATATGTGAGATTTCGTGAGGGACCGAATCCAGCTTGTTTCGGGGCCACTAGCGAGGTCATCATGGGGCTAAGACGATTGACGAGTAACTTTGCAAAAATCTTTGCGTCAACGTTCAGCAGTGATAGTGGTTGGTATGATGCGCAGTCTCCCGGGGCCTTGCCCGGTTTGAGTATGGCAACTAGTATTGCCTCTCGCATTGAAGGCGGCAAAGTGCCAGAATCCGCCATGTCTTCAAATAGTGCAAGCAGTCTAGGGAGTAGGAGGTCCGTGAAGGCCTTAAAAAAGGCCACAGTGAGGCCATCACTTCCAGGCGCACCTCCAGATTTCATGGTTGATAGCGCCCATACTATCTCTTCCCGTCCTATCGGGCGTACTAGGAATCCACGATGGGTGTCAGATAACCAAGGCATTTCGATTTGTGTAAGGTAATCTAGGATACTTTCGTCTGATGCTGGACCTCGCGAGGCATATAGCGAGGAGTAGTACTCCCTAAATCTATCAGCTACCTGCGTAACCGAGAGCAGTTCCTTCGTCACATCACATCTCATTTTAGGAACCCCTCCCTCTCTCCTGTCCCGCCGTGCCATCTGTGCCAACCCCGCACCCGAGCGTTTGCTTTCGCAATACGATCTAGCCGAGGCATATTTCCCTAGGTGTTTGATCTCTGAGTCCACCTTCTCATTGTATTCCCGTAACGTTGCAGCCAGTTCTCTTTCAAGATCTTCATTGGGATTATGTAAACACCTATTCTCCAACTCCTCAAGTTTAGACTCTAGAGTCTGCAGCCTTCCTCTAATCGACCTGAGGACCCCCGAGTGTTTGGACATTGTAACCCCCCTAATGTACAATTTAAATGCTTCCCAAACACTTTGCACCGATTTCACAGATCCCTCATTAGTATCTAAAAACGTCTCGATGTCCATCGCAAGCTCCTCCTTAAAGTAGGTGTCCAGCAGCAAGTAGGGGGGAACCGCCAAGCAAATGGTGGTATTCCCCACGCCGGCGTGATCATCGATATCAAAACCGGTGAATGGTCCAAATATGTGCGGGGGGTATCTCGCATTTTTGAATGGCAGAGGTTAAGTAAGGCGTGGCCAGCCAATAATCTATTCTTGTATGTATGTTGAATTGTGCCGAGTAATGCGTATAGCCTCCTAACTAGGGGTATTGATATCTCCAGATATCACATAAGTCCATATGGGACATCTGTGTCTCCAAGACCCTGGCGCAGGCGGAAGGGTGGCGGGTAGGACCGTCCGATCTGTCTATTTGAGGGTGTCTAGTCATATTAAAGTCTTCCCCCCAGAGTATTTCTCCTCCTGAAAATGTCACAATCTTAGTCGCCAGTTCCGAATAAAAATCTGGGTGGTCGTAATTAGGTCCGTACAGATTTATTATACAGAATTCCAACCCCCTGCCCTTCCATCTCGTGATTGTGTATCGACCGTCCCTGTGAGTCACCAACGGCGTCATAGTCAGTCGTGCTTTCAGATTGACCCATGTGAGGACACCCCGGGCATGAGTGGTGAATCCTGCAGCGTGAACTTTGCCCAAGAGGCCCCTATAGCAAAGTATGTGAGTGTCCGTGGGAAGGTGTGTCTCCTGCAGTAGAGCTATGTCCACCCCGTAGCTGGCAAAGTATTGTAGGACCTTCCGGACTTTCCTGTGATCGTTAAGACCTCGTATGTTCCAAGTCATCAATGTTAATTTGTCAAGAGTGCTCTCCGTCCGAGTCTGTTTAACTGTCATAGCGTGCTAACATGTTTCATTAATAGAATCTGCACTAACAGCACATCGAGGTACTCTGATCCTGCCATGTGTGATCTCTTGTAAACAACAAACTCAAGAACCAAACTTTCTTCCTCCCATCCCCACCAGTCGTAAGCGCCCTGGCCCCCCCTCCACCCGCACCCACCCACGCCTGCCCATCCCCAACTAGGCCGCAATCCTGTGTCTGTCCCCCCAGCCCTCCCAAATCACCCTCCCCGACACAGAAATTCCCAAACACATGAAAAATCAAATCCCGTAAGTACAAGTTTGTGTAATCCACTCGTGGGCAAAGGTAGCAAGCAATAATCTATCATTGTACAGACCGTGTTCCTAATGCTGCCCCTCCCCCCCTCGTCTTCATATTCAACTGTTGTGTGTATGATCTTAACCTTGAACCAAGCATTCTCAGCTTTCCATAGCCTGTGTGGGACCCTCAGGTACACAACCCTTCTGGTCACCCCTAGCAACAATATCCACCCTTTGGTCATCAATTCTAATAGTAGACTGTAGTAGAAGCACGTCCCCGAGCAGGCTTCCCAAGTCAGGTCGTTGCTCAGAGACTCTGGTCGGCCCATCCGTACCTTGCACGGGCCAACCGTATCAAGACAGGATACTGCCTCTCACGACGTGTCTTTACTTAGTATGTCTCTCCCCAAAGCATCAGCCCCTCCTTACGCCTCTGCTCAAGTCCCCGTGTCCCAGAGTCCCAGTGTTCCAAACTTATCTGTACTTCCTGCCTCCTCCAACGCTTCGGTCTGGGAAGATCTGTTCTCCTTGCGCCATTCCTTCAGTGCCTATTGCAGAGCTTTAGGATCTGTGAAGATGAAGGATTTCCCCTGCCAGTTTATCCTTAGTTTCGCGGGGTATAGCATTGCGTAGTCTGTCCCCATGTCGTGCAATTGTCTTTTCATTGGTGCAAATTGACGCCTTGCTTCCTGCACCTTAGCAGTAAAGTCTGGGAACACAGATAAGGTAGCGCACTCAAATTGTAACGGCTGTTTGTCACGTGCCAACCGGAGCGCCGTGTTGCGGTCTCTGTTATTAAGCAATTTGGCTATTATAGGCCTCGGCTGGCATCCTGTTTTGGGTCGGGGGCCCAAAGAGTGGTGGGCTCTTTCCACAGCAAACATAGTGGAGAAGGCAGAGTCTCCAAAAAGAGTCTTAAGGAGTTTTTCCACGAAGACCTCCATATTACCCGTCTGCGTGGACTCTGGCAGGCCCGTAATACGTAGATTGCTCCGCCGAGAGCGGGCCTCCAAATCCTCTGTCTTGTCCATGAGGGACTGCATGGCTCGGGATATCTGCTTATTGTCTGAGTCCAAGGTAGTTTGCGGCTCCTCCACTTCGGTGATGCGTCGCTCCGTCATATCCATCCTCTCCACCTGTTTAGCCAAACGTTCCGCCATGTGGTATGATAGAGCGTCCATCTTTGTGCCCAGGGAGGCTATATCCCCCTGCAGACCCTTTTCCATGGCCAGGAATAATCCACGGATATCCTGTTGCGAGTTGTCCATCAGCAGCTCGCGGTCGCAGTCCACTACATCTCTCCCCGCTGTGGTGTCATTAGCTTTGGGTCCCTTTGGGTCAAAGGACAGCTTAGGTTGTGATCTGTCCGTGAGTCCCATAGCTGGAGGAGGCTTGGACGTGATGCGGGCTGTGAGAGACTGGGCAAACGTCGGTCAGGAGCACCACAATCCGGCAAGTTATGGACCCAATATCAGTCCGTCCAAGATTCAGAGGCCCACGCCGCCAGATCATCCGCCAATCGTCCCTGTGTTCTCCCTGTGGGATCACGTACTGACTGGCACCAAATAGAGTCCTGGCGAAGGTGACCCGGCACCCCCACTGCAGAGCCTCACCCTAGGGAGTGCCCAACCAATCCGAGGCCAACACAGCTTCAGGGACCCCGTCAGCCCCGAGAAATGTTCGCGATCACCGATGGGTGGGGGTCACCAGGGCAAAGATCAATATTTCAAGGCCCCTCCAAGTCGTCTCCCTCAAAGCAGCCGCCGCTCGCCGGTTAAAATCCGCTAAGGCCTCCGAAGTTTCTCACGTTCAAAATGGCGGCCGTTGTCTGTTTCTGATAGAGCGCCAGGACCGTAGTAGTCAATCCAAATTAGAGTGGCAGGCTAATCCGCTCAAAGTTGCCCCATAGGCGCTCTCATGCTGGCAGGATTATCGGCTGCTAATGGAGCCCCACCGTAGATTAGGTAAGGGAGCCTGACCTCCGTTTCTACTGTTCGCCCAAGTCTCGCCCCTTCACAGTATCTGGCAGCGGTCCCGGCTTTTTACTGATTTCAGGGAGTAGCGCACCTCTATGCAGCGCCCGCCAGCGAGGCCTCTTCGTCACCCTCCAGTCCCAGAGTGCGTGACTCACCCTCTCCGAGGCAGGTCTCCGCAGCGGGGGTTTTGTGTCTTCGCGGGGGTGGAAGTCCGCTATCTTCAATCTCCGGGTCCCACGCCGCGGCAGCAGGCGCGGCAGGGAGGCACTCCTCCGCTTTCGGCTCCGCTAGCAGACCGCCGACCACAGCCGGCTGATTTTCTGATGCTCTCCGCGGCTTACTCCGTAATGGAGGACGTGGTTTGCCGGAGTGCGCGCGTCGCAGGCCTCAGCGTCCGTTACACTCTTTCCTCGCAGGCTCTCAGCTCGGGACCACGCCAGATCGTGCCCCCAGGCTCTCCGCTACCACAATCCGCAGTTTTCAGAAACTTTACAGCTGCACACAACCAGGATAGCTGAAGGATAAAGTTGCAGACGAGGGAGCTCTCCGCTTAAGCAGCCATCTTGGTTGCTAGCTAGCTCCGCCCTCTGATCATATTAATCCTTTATGTTTGGTTAAACTGAGTTTGTGCATCACCAAAGGTGGTTGCAAAAATTAAAAGCATTGCCTGTGCGTGGCTGCTTGATACTGTGGAGGGTGATGATGCAAAATGTAACAATCAAGAATTGAAAGCTGATGTGATGAGGCTGTTTGCTATTGAACTGTTATCAGTTTTCACCTTACAATGAAAAAGGGGCGTCCTCAAGATGTACCCTTCCGATTGCATTAACAATTGCAAATAATTTGCTTTATACATTCTTAACGTGTATTAAAGCTTTAGCACTACTGCACAAGTACACCTATTTTAAATGCACTGCCATTTTTCGATCTCATGTTGTATAATGCACATTTGCCTTAACTGTTGATTACGACGTTGGCGCAACAAAGAGATACATACAAAAGTCAATTAAGTCAACCTTTAAATTCTAGCTAATATATTGCCTTTCCACAAGAAGAGCCAGGCTTCTGCCCATTAGTTTCTATATGTTGTTTCATTTGCAAAACATATTCTCGGCCCTTGTATTGAGAAAAAGTATAAATGTGCCTAAAATGTAGACAATTTTTTTTTTTATTTCATTTCATTGTTCTTTATTTCGGTTAAACAACCTTAAAAGAATACAGTACAATACAATTTTAAAACATTACAGTACAATATACATATCAACACAGTCCCGGGTTAAAATTAAGAGGAAACTAGCAGCAGGTCCTTCGTAGTTAGATTAGCACACATCGAGGAACACATGATAGATGACAATTTTTAAAAGGTACTATAAAAACAGTGGAAAAGAAAAAAAAAACAGGGCACCAGGTACACTAAGATCAGGCCAGTTCATATTATCATTATTCTAGTTTAAGTCACTCTATTTAAGTGCAATATAAATCTAAATCAAATTCAATTACATGCACCACTTAATAGTAATATTATCAGGCCAATTGCGTTTATAGTTACATATTGTACACACGTTCCAATGGGCATTACATATAAACAATTAGTTCGGGTAGAATAAGGTACAATCAAGGTGCATTTCGGCTGCTATACTGCCATCATGCCAATTATTCTAGTTACATTTTATAGCCATTTCTCTTCCTAACTATCGCTACTGATAGGAGGAAGCGGCTCAAACTAAATACTATTGGGCGTGCAGTATCTCCTTTAAAGACTCTTTCGCCATCTTTAATGTGGCGAAGACCCAAAAGTTAGCATATGGGTTTTAGCCATTTTTTCCTTGCCTGTAAATAAGCGGGGCATATAAATAGTACATGGGATTCATCTTCCCTTAGGCCCATTTCACATAATTCGCATAAATCAGGTCCAGTACTACCTCTTGGTCCTTTGTTACAGTGCCATTTCGAAGTCCTAGATTTAATTTGAAGGGCACTATAGCGACATTTTAGATATAACGATTTGGCCATAGGTGGGTAAATTTCATCCATAAAGGATTCTAATTTCATGCCCATTTTTAGTTCAAAGAACCTGAGGGTCAACGTTCCTAGGTTGGAATTTCCCAACACAGAGTCTTTGATATATTCCCAATACCTATTCTTAAGCAGTTTCTTAGAATTATTGGTAATCGAATCCGGGTCTGACCAAAACCTACTTAACCCCAGCATTGTAAACCACTTTTCAATGTAGGCCAGCCATGCTAAGCGTGTGGAATTTTTTTATTACCATTATCTCTTTTAACGCCTCTCTATAGTCCTCTAGCTTCTCAGTGGACCAAAGACGAACCCAGTATAACAGTGGGCGCAATGCAGCGTGGTCATCTGTTCGGCGGAAATTAAGGTCCCATAAAACCGGGGTAAGGGGAGTAGAGACAGGTATACCTAAAAGCTGTCTAATACATTTATTTTCCTGAACTAAGAACATGCTTTTTCGAACATTTGTCCCCAAAGTTCTGCACCATAAAGGGAGGCAGATTGTGCTTTGTATTTGAACAAACTAATTGCTGGAGAGACTGATTTATAATAACTATTTTTGTGTTTCCTCAAAATAGGGGCTTGATTCTGAACTAGTCTGATCTTTGAGGTTTCTAGTTGGGATTTCCATGATATTTTGCTATCTAAAGTGATACCCAGGTACTTAAAACTTGGGACATCTTCAATTTTTTCATTATTTATGGTAAAGATTTTTTTAAAACCTTTATGTGGGTTGATTGTCATGACCTTACTTTTGGACAAATTAATTTCAAGCTTCTTGTCGAGACAATACAACCTAAATTTATTAAGAAGGTTCTGGAGTCCTTTGGGGGTTTGGGAAATTTAAAATAGTATCATCCGCAAATAATAATGCCAGAACGGCTGGCCCACACAACTTGGGAGAGTCATGCTCACAACCCAAGAGGGTGTCTGGGATGTCATTAACATAAAGGGAAAATAAGGTAGGCGCCATAGCACATCCTTGCCTAACTCCTTTCACTATATCTATTTTCTCACTCAACTCCCCATTGGGCCCCCATCTGACTCTTGCAAAGTTATTTTCATGCAGTCTGATCAGTTGTTGGAGAATGTTCCCAGGGACACCCATATCATTTAGCGTTCTCCAAAGTTTTCCCCTTGGAACAAGATCAAAGGCTGCTCTTAGGTCGACGAAAGCCACATATATATGGGAGTTCCTTATGTTGATATATTTCCATACTAAACATAAAAATCTAAAAACCTGGTCCACTGTGCTAATTCTAGATCTAAAACCAGCCTGGTACTTTGTAAGAATAAAATGGTCCTCGACCCATGCACTAAGCCTACTAAGGAGTTGGCGGGCAACATTTTTTTGCAGCACATCGATCAAGCTAATAGGTCGATAGTGGGATGGATTAGACCTATCGCCTTTCTTGAATATAGTCACGATTTCTGCGCCCCTCCAGGTCTCCGGAATTGGGGCCCCTCGAGTTATTTTATTTGTAAATAGATTAATGTAGGGGGCCCAAATAAAATCCTCATGCTTCCAAAGGTTCTATCTGGACCTGGAGCTTTGCCCGGTTTCACTGCCTTAATTGCTGAGATGGTGAGATGGTCTCTGTTAGATTAAAGGTTAAGGGGTTCTCATATGGAGCTAGCCTAATTTGTTTTATTACACAATCTTCCTCTTCTCCCTTACAAGAATAGAGCAAGGAAAAGTGTTTAACCCAGATACTTTCTTCAAGAAATCTATCTTTTGCCACTGTAGCCCCTTTCGTGCCTCTTGCAATAAGGCTCCAGAAGGAGGTCTGATCATTTAGTTTGCAGGCCTCAAGCAAATCCGACCAGACTCTCTCGTCCCATTCCATCTTAGCTAACTGGACAGTTTTTTCTGTAGTGTGTCCTCTTAGCTCTGACAATATCTAGTTGGTTCCCTTTCACGGCTTTGATGAGATCTGTTTTGGCTCGTTGGCAAGCTTGATTATACCAAAGATTTTCCTGTGAAGGGGGCTGGTGACCGAGGTCCTTCCTTTTTATCGCCTTTGTCAAAATAATACCAAGTTAAGTAATTAACTGGCCATGGGTCTCCATGATGGAGGAATTATCAATGACAGCATCAGCATTAGCTAGTGGAGTCATATGTTTAACAAAAAGTTGATAAATCTTCCTAACAGTATCCCCATTGCCCAGCACCGCAGGCCACTTCAAACGTCTGCGATTATTGGATTCTATAGGTTCATGTGAGGGTTCATGTGTAGACAATTTAGCACTACATGCTGCAACTGACCAAGGCACAAAGCTCTAGCCCACTGACGTGCCAGATCTCACTAAGATTATTTTTGATGCCGGCAGGCTATTTTTTAATTAAGTGTTAAACTTATATGAACTTTCCCTAGGGTCTGTTTTTGTTCAAATGATAAGAGTAAAAGCATTATATTTAAATCATTACAAAACTTTGATTGAAAAATAAAAAAGTAGGACTTACCTCTTGAAAAGACATAGGCTAGGGCGGGTTTCTTTGTAATCCGCTCTGGTGGTATGACTAGAGCTAAGCGGTTTCACAGCTGGCGGCAGGGATAGTGCATCAGATTTAGCATCCTCGCTTTGAAAAACACCGGTGTCTTCTAGATGGGAATCACAATCTGTTAGGGCGCACTAATAACGCATTTGTGTTGGTATAATTGAACTACAGTAATCCTGATTGCACAGATCTATCACGAGGCCCATCATGCATAGAGAATCACCAACCTAAGTAGCTCATAGCTCTGAACTTCCCATGAACAGCTCAGGGCTTTAACATACACATGGGACATTTATATTACTGTTTATCAGATAGTTCCCGACAACCTCCCACTCTTAACCAGGTTGTACATCTTCCTTACCTGTTCTGTTCTCATGCAATATCCTAGTCATAATTAACAAGGTAAGCCCACAATATCAGCTGAAACTAAAATCAGAAACCCTCTATACTAGGTGATTGCATATTTAATCGGCCAATGAACCTTTAGTAACTGCAATATGTAGCCAGCTACCTGCGTCCATGGTCCAGTACTGTGGACTACCTTAAACTCAACCCTGAAAGTCAAACCAAACTGCTTGAGGACTAATGAACCTCACTCTAAATATGGGCTGCGACTGTAAACAATTAGGATAATGTCTACCTTACACAACCGTACCCTTAACGCACCTCATCCCTACCAGAAGTAGACTAGTCTATCAATTAAACAGTCAGTGCTTTGAAGCACCCAAAAATCTCCTAGAAGGAAGGCAACAACGAAGAAAGTTAAACCGGTGTTCTTGCTACGCCCTAAAGGCGTCTTAACTAAAAGAGGAACAAAACCAAAAAAGAAAAACGTGAAACAGAACAGATGAATTAATAGGCACACCACAGGAGCTTATAGAGAAACAATATACTTCTTTGACCATGTGTGCCAAACCAATACAAGTACAAGCATGCCACTCCTTTAATCAACTTCTCATCATGTATGAATTATTCAACCTGGGCATTTTCAGCAACAATTACTAGATAATTGTAGTGATTTTGCCTTTTTCAAAAATTCAACATCCACACAAGAGTCCTATAAAGTAAAACCTTAAAACTAGATAATGCTGTCCCACAAAACTGCTCACTACGTTAATAGCCAGGACTCTTCAGACACCCTAAAATAAACACGGGCAATGGCTGTAATTTACAACCCTCCTTTGGTTTTTCTTTCCTCAATAATTCTTAACTGTACTCAACTTTTGATTGTTAGTATACTGCAATATAAAAACAGTTTTGTACGCCAAGCTATTTTTGTTCTTTCAACATCATGAAAAACAGTTATATAATCATTCTAGATAAATTCCGCATCCAAAATACAAAATGGATAGCAGCCCTCATCCTTCTCAGGCTACTCTGTCACACTCAAAGCCTTTAGGGACCAAAATCTTAGGGGAAACTACCAAGGTGCAATCCGGTCTTGTCGAACGTACAGCAGATTAGGTTACCTCCTTCTCACAAGATCAACCAAACAATCAGACTTTTAAAGCTCTGTTTACATCCTTTGTCTCAACGGACTTTATCTCAGAACCCCAGGATCTTATCATAGCTTGGAATTCTTCTTCATTCAGTTGACTACATCAAGAAGAAACACGTTGCTAGGAAAACTAAAATCGCTTGGTACCAGCACCTTTTATGGAAGGAAGTCAAAACTTCAGACTTCAGAGCCACACTTCAAGCCTTCCTACACTTGCACCTGGATGGCAGCCACACAGCTTCACAGCCCCAAAACTCAGAAATACCCCTTATAAAGATAGCGTACACTCCGCAGGAGGCCTCTTCATGGACCTGAAAATATATTACTACATATCCCACCCCCTCCCACTGATGGAACTACACTGCCTCGCCTTGGCAGCCTGTATCACCAAAATCATCAGCATCCTCATATACAAAGCCAGCACCACCATCGCTGGTGAACGTTCATGGAGCACACAGCTAGGACACCATTAGACTAAAGACAGAGAATTGCCAAAAACTGAAAACAAGGTCTGGGGAGATCTCTATTTGTGCATCCAGGAAAAGGGACGGTACCTGTACCCATTAGAACTGCCTCAACACTGCTACAACTTAGGAAAGCGTTGAAGACATAGCTCTTTAAAGAATAATGCAACACAACATAGTAAAAGTTTACATTCATTTCCAGAACCCAGCTCCCTTTCAAATCACTCAATGACTGTATCTTTGGTTTTGACAATGTACGGAGCTGTACTGCCTGTTGGCTAGGTTCAGACTATACAAACACAACAAATATACATACTTGCAAGGTTAGTCGTCAATAACTCCATATTTTTCTCATACACTACCATAGTCATCATATCAGCCAACTGTTAGTAGGAGTCCTCAACGTAAACACTATTTCCCATGTGATAGTAGAGATGCTGATAGGGTCATGGTCTGGCTCCTTAAAACTACATTACAATATCTTGCACCCACTTTCCTCAACCCACTTGACAACCATAATCATCCTCGTATTTGACTATTGCAATTCACTGTTATAGGCTAACTAGCCCTAAAAATATTACAATACCTGGTTCGAAATACAGCTTCGAAACCGAACCTCAGACACCACATGAGAGCTATACCAAAAACATGTAGCTATCTCAAATTCAGCAAGTCTGCCTCTAACAAGGCCTGCCACACATTGAGACCTATATATGATCCAACAAACTGTTAACAATAAGCAAACAATATCCAATTAGACCCACCTCAGTCCAGATGTGAGAACTATCCAGCACAAATTGACAATAAGAATATCGCATTACAGCATGACAAATCACTACTACCACAAGCCTGTTATCTATTACGGAGACTCAAAAGTACCGCGACACAGGGTATGCCCATATCCTTTCACTCTGCTTCTCCACTCCCATGATCTGGTCTATATTCCTCGCCCAGCTTGTTCATACTTATACTGGGCTTTCCTCCACCCACTCTAAACAGCCTTTTCTCACATTAACGTTTTTTTCCCTCTGTGTTAACAACAGAAAGTATGGTACACTCAGAATACATAGGGCTACTTAAAAAAGAATATGGATCAGCATGTGTTTGGCCCGGTTTATGTGGACACTAGATCCCAATAGCAGGAAGGACATATGCATAAAAAGTTATGGTAATTTTTGTTTAATTCTACAGGTCTGCATGGTTTCATACTGTAACAAAACTGCCTTCCACATTCCTACCCACCTGTCATAATCCGCTTCAGTGTTTCATTGAAGCCGGTTCTGATGGCCTTCCGCGCCTGCGCAGTTCCCAGAAGGTCAAAGTCCAAATTGCATGGAAGCTGCCAGCGGTTGGATAGGCCAACCTGACAGCGAATGATGCGCTGCCTTGATCCGAAGGGGACCTGAAACAGGCAGAGAAAGAAGCCATTTGGAAAATACATTTAACAATTACAAGGAAAGCCAACGAGAGGCTACTGGGAATAAAATCGTCTGACAGTATTCTTTCCAAAATGCAGCAACGGCAACCTTAAATTGTGATAACCACTGACAATACATACCTAAAATCTATGACAAATACGCTTCTAAACCAACCGACCTGTATTGAAAGAGTTGGAAAACCAGTTGGCCCTTTCAGCATCTGGTTACAATTAGAAACGATCTATGCTGAAGTGCCCCACCCAAACACCAAAAGTTGGGAAAGCAACTTAAACCCTTGTAGTCTTTTTTGACAAATACAGTGTCTGATAAGAGGGACAGCACATTAACAGAGCTTGTACTCTGAAGATTTTCATGTGAATGCTATTTGCTAACCCATTGTCAATTTCCTTCACAAGGCTATCCGGACCGCAGTGCATGTCAGTGTGGTGGTAGCAGCTTAGCTATGGCGGAATGAGCCTGTAGACCTTCTGGAGGCTGTTTCTTACTCAATCCTCAATAAATCTTAATACAAAGGAGATGGTCCATTTCTGCACAGATTTGTGTGGAGGAAGGTTTCCGCCAGAGACCAGAGTCTTCTGATCTCTCCCTCTCCCAGATAACCTCCTCAAATCAGCAATGATGCATTTGTTACAATCATTAGCACTGGGTGCGGCAGGGAGAGGAGTCATCCGCCAGTTCAACTGCAGTCTAGCAAATATCCACTGCACATCTTTTGCAGTTTCCGCCAAAACCTGGATGGAATCTGAGAGGTCCCCTTGTGCTGAGGCCACGGAGATACCAGATCCCACTGCACAACACATGCCATATAGCGTGGTCCACCAGCAGGAGGCCAAAAGATCATGAAGCCTCAGAGTAGATCTCACCGATATCCAGGTCAAGGACTAAAACATCATGATCATAGTTTGAATATCTGGATGTGTTGAGGTGGAGGGAAGGCAAGAAACAAAACTGTGTCCAGAATGACTCGAATGAAACGGAGTCTCTGTGAAATAATCTGGTGTGACTTCGGCACACTGATAGAAAATTCCAGAGATGTCAACAGGTTGCCCGTCATCTAGAGGTGGTTCACAACTGTTTGAGGTGAGCCCACCTCCAACAACCAGTCATCAAGGTATGGGAAGACTGGTATTCCTAACCTCCTCAAATGGGCAGCAACCACCACCACCACTGTTGTGAACATTGGAGGGGCATCTGTGAGACCAAAGAGAAGCACAGATAACTGAAAGTGCATGTAGCCTATCAGAAATCTCAGGTAGCATCTGTGGGATTGAAAGACAGTAATACTCACCTTGCAAAATCAATGCTACCAACCATTCACCTGGATCAAGGGCAGACAGTACTTAGGCCAAAGTGAGAATCTTGCACTCGTCCATCATAAGAAAGAGGTTCAGAGTCCAGGTCGAGCATAGGATGAAATCCTCTGTCTTCTCTTGCGCCAAAAGGTAGCAGCCAGTCCTGACCTCTGATGGCGGCACCCTGGAAGTAGTGGTTCCAAAGTGGTCCGCCCTGGCTGCTGCACCTCAGTCAATATATTTGTGTAAAAACTGCAAGGAGACAAGCTGGAGGTCAAGAATTTCTGCCGCGTTTCTAATGACGCTGGTGAAAGAGGCAGATTCCGCTGTAGATGGGTCAGATGGATAATTGAGTTCAGTATCTATGAAGGTGTCAAAGTCACTATCCTCCTGGAGGGCCAGAAAAATATCTGCATCATCATATATTTACAATTTTTCGTTGCTATTGTCTTCATCATATTGCTTCAGGTCTGAGAATCTATGTTGCAGGGTAAGCGTTATCATAAAGAGTTGGGCACAACATTGACTGAGGTCACGGCATATTCGCTTTAGAGTCAGAAAGGACATGGGTTTCTCCAATGTTGGTAGCATCGACGCTTGCGGAACCAAATCAGTATTATAGAGATATACATATTTCTGTAGACACCTACATGTTCATGGCCATTAATGAGTGCATTCCGAGATAGACAGAAGAACAGGGAAGGAAGCTATCAAGAAAGGAAGTGAAGAACAAGAAAATAATTAAATGAATAAAGAATGGAGAAAAACAAAAGAATGAAGAAAAAAGGAAGAATGAGAAGAAGGAAAGGAGAGGAGAGAAGCAAAGGGGGGAAGACAGAAGGAAAATAGAACGAGATTAAAAAAACATAATGAGTGATGAAATAGAGAAGAATGTCAGAACAAGAAAGAAAGTAGCAAAGGAAGAACGATAAAATTAAAAAGGAGAAAAATCCAAGGAGAAATGTGAGAGAATAAGAAAAGAAAACAGAAATATTAGAGAAAGAAAAGGGAAAGAGAGAAGGAATGAAGACAAGGGACAATGGAAAAAAAGAAAAGGAGTGAAAAGGGTAGGAGAAAAGACATAGGACAGAAGGCAAAGAAAAAACAAAACAGGTGAAAGAGAAAAAGAGAAGAGCGATAAACGAAAAAGAAGAAAAAGGGGTGAGGGAAAGAAGACCAATGAGACAAGGAAATGAGGGAAAGGACAGAAGAAAAAGGAGGAAACTATGAGAAGCAAATGAAAAATAAGAAAGAAGAGAAATGAAAGAGAAAGAGCCAAAAAGATAAGAAAAGAGAGGAAAGGAAAGTAGGCAGGGAAAGTAGAGGAAAATGGAAGAAGAATCAAAATAAATGCAAAAAATAATAAAGAAACAGATGAAAGTGGTGAAAGGGGTGAAGGAGAGAAAAGAACTAGGAAAGAAGAAAGGGAGAATAAAAAGAGAAAAAGAAAAACAATGGAAGGAAAAGGGAAGAGGGGTGATGAAGGAAAGGACAAAAAGAATAGAAGGAAAGGGGCAAAAAGATCGAAGGGGCAAGAACCCGAGGAGGAAGGAAGGTAAGAGAAAGAAAGTAGAAAAAGGAGAGAAGAAAAGCAGAAAAAGCAGGATGTTGCGTGTTTATCTAGGTTCCTGATCGATACTGTGACCTTATGCCCCTATTCGGCTATAAATCCATTTATTCCCTATATTGGCATAACCGTTCAAGTGCGATATTCAGAAAAGTCATCTCTGGCCTCACACGAACAGAGCCACATTCCAGCATAGTTCTCTGCCACTTCCTTTGCAACCAATTAGTGCAATGACAGAGCAGAAGTCACTATCTGATATTCCTAGATTAACACTCCGAGTTCTTCAACAAGATAAAAACTCAGCAAACCTGGAAATCCCCGCTTGCTGTGTTTTGATTAGTAATGGAACTCTAATGAGCAACTGATAGCTATCACTTCCTAGTGACATCTTTAATTGACGTCTTATGTCCAGCAAACTTGCGTCAAACCCGGCACCTGTCAGGTATAAATATTACCAACGTTGCCTTAAGCAAAGAAACCAACAAAAGCTGTCGTGCTGTTGTAAGCTGCTGTGCACCCTGTGTGCATCCCATTGCTGCTGCAGGCAGTACGCTGCTGCTGTCCCTTGGTGGTGAAGCTACTGATACCATTATCGCTGCTAAAGCGCGAACGATGGTGCAGTACGCTTAGGAGCTGAACAGCCGTCCCTCTGCGAAGAGCCCAGCAGATTCCAGCTGCCGCGGACGCTGTCCCCCGCCTCCTCCTCTCGACGCGCTGAAGAAGAGCCGCTGCCTTTCTCCTGCAGAGAAATCCAGCTCCGGCGTTTCCGGTCTACCCTTGCGGGTGACAGGGATATCGAGATTGCCCCCTGAAGGAAATACCAGACTTCCATCATTCTATTCAGAGGTATGGTGTTGACTAAACCCTTAGATGAGAATTCTTGAAACAAACCTTGGCAAAACCAACTTAACTTAAAGCTACTTACTTACTCCCCTTCCACGTGTTAGGCTTAGGTCAGGCACACTGGGGTAGGCGTAGTTAGAAGCACCAGTTGAGTATGTTAGCCTAATGTATATATGACTGTATATATGTTTTATTACTTTTAAACCATTGTATGGCTAAGAAACCATATCAATGCTTTTACAGTTCTATTTCGCAATACTTATCTTACTGTACATACTTTTTATCATAACAAGTCTTGCAATTGTGGCAATACATTTCTCTTGTACGAGAAGAAAGACTGTTCAATAAATGTTAACCCTTTATTGACAAACGCCCGTCTCTCTATTCTCTACATCTCGTGAAAGTAAACTGCACTAATCTGACTGAGTGAAATACCTGTCTATTGTTTCACACGACCCTAGAGATTGACTCTTGATCTGAGGAGCAAAGTTGTCATGTTGCACGGTTGTTGGAAAGCTGAATCCCTTCTTGTCTGTGCCAGGGAAGCTGATCACTTCCCATGCAGAGAAGAAAGTTTCCAGTGACCTCTGAGCTAGTTGGTAACACACCCAATTAAGTTTAGCATAGTCAGTGGAGGCCTGGAATATCCGCAGTTCCACGTCGATACTACTGTTTATGTTATTCCAATGCGCAGGGCCTAGTGGGAAACTAGGAACTACACTACATGGCGCCCAACGTTTGGTAAGGCGATAAACTAACGCAAGACGTTAGAGTAACTCAGTCGTGCATATTTCACACAGACCCCTTTCTCCCGTAAATACTCCAATAGACGTCTGGAGTGGGTAAAAGGTTAAAATCCGCCCGAACTCAGTAGGAAGAGATTCCTATGTAAAGCTCTGGTTTATTCAACGTTGAAGGATACAGTGTTCCAAAATATTGTGCACCTAATCTTTGTCTCCTTGGAGACCTACTCTGCAAACCTTGCATTTCAACAATGCCAGGAGAAAACGGAACCACGGGGGCCGCAGTAGATGCGACTCAGCAGGGTCCCGAACACACAGACCCGGATGCTATTATCATCCCGGTCCACTTAAGAAGATCTATAACGTTAAAACTTATAGAAAACGGACTGACACCTCAAGGTGGTACAGTAATTTTCGTGATAGAGGCTCACGAGTATCGGCAGACAGAGGTATTCTATTCATGGATAAACTTTCCAGCGGTAAACGCTATAACAAAAGAGTTTCACTATTACAAAATAGAGAAACCTCCGGAAGAGTACGCTCCTTTCGAGGAGATTGAAATTCCACTTAAATTTTTAAGAGCACCTGCTCTGGTTTAATGGTGCCCTAAAACACAATGATCACATTACCAGGCTCGGTCCACTAGGTAGACCAGGAGCCACATGGCCGGTTCTAGCCAGCTACACACCACATCCTGACATTGTAAAAATGTCAAAGGAAGAGCTGTTAGTATAGCTAAAAACATTAATAAAAATACATAGGCAATTAGTCCAATATGTAATGCGGACTGCAACAGTCCAGCCAGCTGTTAATACACCACAGCTGACCCCTCATCAGGGGAATACTAATAAAATCACACCACAGAACATACAGTCATGTCTTGGTAAAACACCCGTAAAACGGGAACAAATTCCTTTCTGGTTAGCACAGAAAATCACTCAAATAGAGGCAGTATTTCCTGATACTACCCCTATAGAGAAACACAGAATCTTGACCATCTGCCTTCCTATGGGAATCGCACCACATATGGAGGACTGCGACACTTGGGGTACAGTCTTTGCTTCCATCTACACAAAAACACACGGTGTTCCGTCTATGGCGGTAATACCAGAAGTGCTAAAACAGATTCAAAATGAATACGGTCCAGAGCCCGCTTTAAATCTAGGTATGAAATTACTGAAAGACTTCAAGCAGGTCTCGGCTCTATTATTAGCCAACATAAAAGGAGAAGCAGCATCTGTGGCGATCCGCCAGAAGTTGAAGGAAACAGATATAAAAGATCAGCCATTTGAGCTTGCAAAAATCATAGAAAAATGCTATGAAGAATTAGGTAGAGACAGCTTGGGTGGGAAACCAGTAAAGCCCCAACTGCCCGAAAATCCTGAAAAATTATTTATTAAAAATAATTTAAACACTCCTAAAAAGAGCTGGAATGGAAATAAACAATCCACTCCCAAGGAAAAAGTATTCCAGTCCAGAGGAAAGTCTCCTCGCCGGAGGGAAAGAACTCCGACTCGAGAACACCAGTCTCCCCAGAGGGAGCCCTCTGAGAAAATATATAACCTTAGAAATAGGGATAATCTGAAAAAACCTGATAGATATCAAAGTATTGATACACGTCCCTCTCGATCTCTTCCACAGAATTCGGAAAGAAGAGGACGGTCAGACCCAGGAGAGCACACCAAGTCCAAAGACAAGGAACCTGCTCAGAGTAAAAAATCTCAATTTCCTAAAAAGAAGGTAGCCAGTATTAGAGTAATCAACCATGCCGAGAATACTGAGGACACAGTTGAAAAACGGGGAGTGGGCATTGACAATGTTGGACAGTGCAGCAGAAATCAGTATAGCGCGCAAGATCTTGATGAGTCATCTGGAGACAGTGGACACGAATGAATACATTCAGGTTGAAACTGCCGACACCAGACTTAGCGAGCCCCATAAAATATACGAAATAACATTGCGTATAGAGGGTGATAAGACTAGGAAAATAAAGGGTCTGTTTTGGGATAAGCTCTCAAAAGGCTATGATATTCTGTTAGCTGAAAAAGATTGGCCCCCAGAGTTTGTCAGGGAGTGCCCTCGTGGCGAAGAAGTGATTATGCCTGCCTTCTCGAATCACATTCCGATTCACAAAAAATATACCTATGCAAGGAAATGGGCAGTAGCCCAGGCACCTGCATTATATAAAAATCATGTAGGATGGGATGAGGATTCACCTCCTCACAAAATCCAATTAAAAAGTGAACCAACTGCCCAACGGCAGTATCCCATAAAGCAAGAAGCTAAAAAAGAAGTCAGGGAGATCTTAGATCAACTTGAATACCAGGGGGTGATTGAAACATGCACCTCTTAAATGAACAATTCTTTGTTTCCTGTCTCCAAGCCAGACAATTCATATCGTCTAGTTTTGGACTACAGACATCTTAATACATGTTGCAAAACTTTTGCAGTACAAAACTCACATAGTGCAGCCCTAATGAATAACATAGTTAGGAAAAAATATAAAACGACATTAGACATATCTAATGGTTTCTTTTGTCAAAACATTGCACCAGAAAGCAGATATTTGACCGCTTTCTCTGCATTTGGGTCGCAGAAAAAATTCTGTCGACTCCCACAGGGGTTCAAGAACAGCCCAGGACTATTCTCAGCTAGGGTAACAGAGTTACTACAAATATATGATGATGAGGCATTGTCTTACGTAGATGATATTTATCTCACAGACGACTTGGATACTCACTTGAAAAGAGTGAACACCATTATACTTGGGTTCGCAGCAGAGGGTTACAAATTCAACTTTAAAAAGTCCCGAATTGCCCATCTGACAGTACTATTCTTAGGGTACGAATTATCAAGTGAAGGGAAAAGCCTAGCGGACAACTTCTTAGAGAAGTGCGCTGTACTCCAAGCTCCAAAAACGCTGAAGAATTTACAATCCATTCTAGGTTTTCTGAATTTCGGAAGAACTTACATCCTAAATTACGCAGAGAGGGTTAAACCTCTCTATGAACTAATTAAACCTGATTTTAAACAAATCAATTGGACTCAAAAACACACAGAAATTTTGAGATCACTGCAAACAGACATGTTAGCAAAAACTAAATTAGATACACGTGACAACACACGCGATCTTGTAATCCGAGTCATCCCAGGAAGATGCGGATTCACATACCTGACCTCTAATGAAGGAGAAAAGGTACCAATTTCAATTAAATCTTACTTGTACACACAGGTAGAAAAAACATTCAGTCACACAGAAAGAACTGTGAAAGCAGTGCAAATCGCATTAGCAAATGAGCGAGAACTAGCACACGGCAAACAGATTAATATCCTTACAGCGGAATCCGCCTTCGAAGCGCTATTCAGCCCAGTAAACCTGCCTACAGTGTCACTGGATCCGAAATGGATACAGTGTATAGATTCTCTAGGAGCGGAAGACGTGAAATACTATTTCGCCCCGCAATTTGAAGAACTGAATGATTTAGAATATGAAGAAGAATATCCTCTGCCAATCGAAATTCTACCTCTCCCACAATACGCCTGTATAATCTATACAGATAGCTTTGTACAGCATTTCAACGTAGAGAGAAAATCCTACAATGCAGCATGTGCGATCATTAAAGGTCGTTGGCTGTGCGGTA
The DNA here is from genome assembly GCF_964263255.1 of Lissotriton vulgaris. NCBI lineage: Eukaryota > Metazoa > Chordata > Amphibia > Caudata > Salamandridae > Lissotriton > Lissotriton vulgaris. The sequence continues at coordinate 1,179,976,606 of NC_141693.1, read as the reverse complement.
AATTCAGACCGAAAGTAACAAAAACTGAATCTGTAAGAAACTGGTCGGTTCAGAGAACTGAATTCAGATCTTTAAAGATGGCGCTCGAAAATGCAGAACGTGAATTCCCGACACTTATCGTGTGCGATTCTCATTTTTGCGTCAACTCTTACAACAATAAGCTGCAGAGTTGGATCGAAAACGACTACAAAGATGACACAGGTGCCACAATAAAGCATAAAATGCTCTGGAAACAGGTAGCTCTTTTACACAAAGAACTACAAAAGACTCACGTGATTCACGCACAGAGTCTTCAACGTGATGGCGTTCACGTTGCAGGGAAATCATTGGCTAATACAGCCACAGCGGAAGCAACTAACCCGGCTTCCGTAGCCACAAAAAAGCGTACAGATAAATACATAGATGGGGAAACCATGCTGGCAGTAAAAACGACCGTAAAAGGCGACTGTGCAGCACTACCCGTAAACTATCCACTCAATTATGCATACATAATCGATGCAAACTCCGTTCCTTTTGCTCGAATCCCTGGAGTGGGGGACAGAGTAATTCCAAACAGGAGCAGGAGGGGCTTCCTCTTACTGGAAGCACACATGGGGTTGGGTCTGAGACACCAAACAATCAAAGCCTCTCTGAAAGAATTACAATCAGAGTACTGGTGGCCAGGAATGAGTATAGATATTCAATGTTTTGCTCAAAATTGTGAAGACTGCAACAGAGATCGCAGTAATGAACAGGCCAGTGTAGTTTCAGGATCCCTTCTAGACAGCATAAGGCGGTCTATCTGCGCAATCAAAGAAGAGAAGCGCGTCCCATTGTACACAGTTAAGACAAAAAGCACTTAAAAAATGAGGCCTCCAGCGCTCGGCTGACGCTAGAACGGTTATAAAAGATTTGCGAGTCTTTATCGGCACATACGCAATTACCACGTTCCATTCTGACCAGGGTCCTGCTTTTAGCTCTCGAGCTTATAAGGAGGCCATGGCTAGCATGGGAATTGGGTTGCGGTATTCTTGTCCGTCATACCCCGGAAGGGAACAGTGTGGTAGAAAGAAAAAACCGTGACATAAGGCAATCTATAACAGCGAAGGTATTAGGTTCAAGCGCTGGGTGGGTCAAACATTTAATAAGTGTCCAGACTAGTCTTAACAACATGCCAAGAAATTCTCTAAAAGGTTTCAGCCCATACGAACTATTGTTCGGAATTAGAATGCGTATTCAGGACCTCGATAGTCAGATGTCAGTGGTACAAGAAAAAACAACAAACTTTGACATCAAAGATCGTTTGGCTGTTTTACAGGAACTGAATGAAACAAGAAAATCATTAAGCAACATAAAGTTAAAGCAACAGCCAAGTACCACTGACGAGGCACCACCAACAACAGCCCCAGCAAGGCCTGTCTGGATTCCAAAGATTGGGGATCTAGTCAGAGAAAAGATCGCGGTTAAGAAGGAATTTGGGCCTTCTTACAGAAAAGCAGTACCTGTCTTGGCAGTCACCGGAACAAGATCAGTTGTGCTACCGCCCCTTGCTGGTAAAAAGGAGAACAGAGTCGTGTCCATCGACCTGGTAAAACCACAAGCATGTGGCCTATAATCAACAGTAGGCCCAGTGGACTCCCAAGAAACAACAGAATACCCAAACTTGCAACAATCCAAGAGGTTCAAACTGAAAGACTAATCACATTCGATCAGCCTGCAGTGCACGGTGAAGGACTATGCAATAATGCCATGGAACTCGTGCCTCTTGAGACACAGATTGAAACAGTTCGTCAAGAAACAACACCAGTCTACACTAATGTGGCATCAGAAAGTGCTACCGAGAGACAGATTGAAAGAACAATCCCATCAATTGACAGAACTGCCTCTGGTTATTTCATCAACTTCGACAACTTCTCTGAAGATCAAAACGACCCCCGAAGTGATGCCAGAAACAAAAAAGTATTCTAAAGAAAATACAAGAGGACTCCTTCAACAAATCAAAGAATTATATCTGGATTCACCGTTGATTGAGCATTGGATTATTTCAGGGGTATTCATACTCCTACTATGCCTAATTTTAGTTTTAATTTTAGGAAAGTTTATTACAATTGAATGGACACAGCAAGTCAGAACATCAACTTAGTCCTGAAACCACACAGATCATCCCACGTGAAGAAAAGAGAACTGTCAACAGTAAACGTCACAGCAATTCCAATACCTGGTGGGGTAGTATGGGAGAAAACAGACTATGAGATATATGGTCCGGTCGAAATCCTGAAGTATCCTCATCAACTGAAGGTTTCCTTAAGTGACTTTGTAACACCTAGTACATTCTCTGATGATTGGGACTTTAACAGTATTAATGACATGATGTCTGATTTAGTAATGTCAGCTAGATTCACAGATCATGATTATTTACAAGGTTCATCTAGTTATGAGCAGTTATTCTGTTACACCCACTATGGGGATCATTACTTGCATAAATCTGCACAGCCTAGAAATGTTTTTATGTATAATCAATGGGAACATTGTTCTACACCACCTAAAAGCAGTTCTAAAGCATTTTTTGAGAAATTCAAATACTTCTCAGGGTTTAACACCAGTAATGCAGAAACGTTTTTTTATAAACTGTTAGATAAAACAGGAATGAAAACAATGCTGACAAATTCAAAATTGATATATTCAGAAGCATTTTATGACAAAATGATGACATTTGGTTTTGATTATTGGAAAAATAATATTGAAACGAAAACAATTTGGGGTACAAAAGATTGGCAGGTGCAAGGCATTGAAGCACTATTTAGAACCTGCATGATACTAGAACAAATGTTGTTTTTAAATGACACAATACACCAAACATCTTGTCTTGGCCTAGCTAAGATCAAAGACCTTAAAACACCGTCTATACCAAAGCCAATACCTGAGAATGCAACCACAGATATTGAGTTAGACGTGTCACAAATTTTACATTTCAACAGAACACATCCTGATTGGAAAAAGCGGTTAATCTGGCCTACAGACACAAACAGCTGTCAAGATAGATTCCTGAATAAAACACAGGGTTTAAAAATGACCAGATTAGACTCGAGATATTCCCAGAGACAACATCCAGGGATAATAACAACATACAGCGTAGGGAAACTCTGCCTTGAATGGCTAACAACATCCACACTGGCTGAAATTAAGCAACACTTGTCTTTACTAAAAGATGGTGCTGATTTGCGCGATTTCATTCTTGGACCACGCAAACAGCGTCAAAAGCGTTTCATAGCGACCAGTATCTATGCTGCTTACAACGAGGCTTGGAAAGTCAAACAAATTGAAACTGCTGAAAAAATACGAGAAATTGATCGTATTAATTTGGAGAAATCACTTTCTGTAGTAGACAATGGGTTAATGACTCTGTCTTCCAGAATATATTCATTGGACAATATTGTATCTTCTGCCTTTGATGTGATAGACAGAGACTTGCTAATGTTACAACATGGCCAGTCTCAATTACGCTCTATTATAGAACTAGGCTGGACGCTGCAAAATCTTCGTTCAGGCTATGTGCCTTGGCGTTTAATCAACACAACGTCATTATTTTCCATTTTTAACCTTACTGATAAAAAGATCAGTTTGGCACAGAAAGGAGCAGACTATACAATCCTGAGCATCGAAAAACTCGAGAGATTACCATTGACAATGTCAGAGAGTCCTGTCATTGAATGGATAATACACGGAATTATCACAATTTCGATAACAACTTTCCGATTTAGAAAGTGCCTTGAATACATACCTGCTGGCCAGTATGAACAATTGTGTAAAGGATATGTAAAATCTGAATGGAAATTACCATACACTCATTCTTGCTATAGTGACAGCGACAAAAATGTATTTCTTAGTGGTGACAACTGTAAACATTCACTAAGCGGTATACTTTTGTGTCAGGGTATTAATTTACACGGAGCATGTGATGGAAATTCTAACAACCTTTCATGCCACCAGCTAGTCACACCTGCAACTCAGATAGAGCCCTTCTTTATGCAACTTGCAAACGGGAGTTACATTCTTAGAACGGATCACAGATGTTGTGGCCTTGTGCCAGGGAAAAGTTATCTAGTAAGCGTAACATCCATGGTCAAATGCTGTATGCAAGCATTGTTTCCGAGTGGGCCTGCAGACACAGTGACTCCCATCTGGCCTCGTCTGAATCTCTATTCTATACGAATTGATACTTTAAGCAAAATGAAATCTGTACTTTTACAGACAACAGTGCCTATAACGTCATCAAAAGAGACGTATGATCTTCTAGTTGCAAGGACAGCTACTGAAGTTCATGACCTTTTATCAACAAATTGCCCCGTGCATTTTGTACCAATGCTAAGCCAACTCCTTAACATGTCTAGTGCCAAAAGCATCCCAGGCATATTCAAGACAGTCTTTACGGGACTGCTAACACCCTTCCAGGCAATTTTGGGAATCGTTCCTAATTTTGTACACTCTGTTTTTGGCGGCATACCATTATTTTTGGGACTTGTAGCAGGGATTTTATTTTTGACCCTCCTGCTTCGTTATGGCAAGCCGAAACTCAGACATAGCTCCCATGGGAATGGAAGAGACAATCCTAGCAATGCGCTACCGGGACAGGATAACTAACGTCCTTGGATTGGCCAGGCTGAGAGATCTAAACATGACCTGGTTCCTTTCATTCAGACCTATATGGCAAAATTGCATTTTACCTGTGCTACGGTGTATGCTTTGCGGCGATGAATGCGTGTTGGACATCTGTCTTTCACTTCCATCAGCAGTACCAATGGACGTCGATACTTTGCTCAGTCCAATAACGGCTCACGCATTGTGTTGTCCCCAGCGGCTACCAATCCTGATGACGGCATTTGTGGAGACTCCTGTGCTACGACTAGGTGGTAACAGTGGAGCAAGCGACAAAAGCCATCTGTGAGCATTGCTGCTCCTGACTACGATGACAGAAATCATTCTCACACCTGCCAAGTTACAACGCTATCAAATTTGGTTGAACTATCACCTGATTTTGTAGACCAATTCTTTGAGAGCCTGTCTGATATGATGTTCCCACCCATACAGAAACAATAACTTTGAGAAGCTTTCCGACACACAGCGTTCCCATGAACTCTGAATTCGGCCTTCAGTTTTAATCAACAAAAACTGCTAACAGCGTTGGAACTCTATTTCCCCGTTCAAGCATTAATTCCTTTTAAATTGGATATTTTTCAAATATTGACCCTTTTTGGCACGAACAATTCTTTGCCTGAGGTAAAATCTATTCTTAAAGAACAGAAGTTCGTACTTCTATTTTTTACACACACCTAGAGACACAACAACTTACATTAGCCTCTAGCACACATTTTTGCAATGCATTTATATGTGATGATTTATCTCGCCCTTCTTCTGTCAGAGATACTTCATGTGTAATTCTTATGCATAATCGTTCATTGATTTCATATGCAATAGTTTTTGAATGATTCTATGCTTCAAAAAAAAAAACATACAGTACCTAAATTTCACGTATTACAATATACGCCTATTTCGAATGCATTTATGTATTTTGGGGTTGGCAATGTTACACATGCATCTAATTGCTCTAGTTTTAGTAATTTGATGGACATGAAAACGTGGAGTGGGTGTTGCGTGTTTATCTAGGTTCCTGATCGATACTGTGACCTTATGCCCCTATTCGGCTATAAATCCATTTATTCCCTATATTGGCATAACCGTTCAAGTGCGATATTCAGAAAAGTCATCTCTGGCCTCACACGAACAGAGCCACATTCCAGCATAGTTCTCTGCCACTTCCTTTGCAACCAATTAGTGCAATGACAGAGCAGAAGTCACTATCTGATATTCCTAGATTAACACTCCGAGTTCTTCAACAAGATAAAAACTCAGCAAACCTGGAAATCCCCGCTTGCTGTGTTTTGATTAGTAATGGAACTCTAATGAGCAACTGATAGCTATCACTTCCTAGTGACATCTTTAATTGACGTCTTATGTCCAGCAAACTTGCGTCAAACCCGGCACCTGTCAGGTATAAATATTACCAACGTTGCCTTAAGCAAAGAAACCAACAAAAGCTGTCGTGCTGTTGTAAGCTGCTGTGCACCCTGTGTGCATCCCATTGCTGCTGCAGGCAGTACGCTGCTGCTGTCCCTTGGTGGTGAAGCTACTGATACCATTATCGCTGCTAAAGCGCGAACGATGGTGCAGTACGCTTAGGAGCTGAACAGCCGTCCCTCTGCGAAGAGCCCAGCAGATTCCAGCTGCCGCGGACGCTGTCCCCCGCCTCCTCCTCTCGACGCGCTGAAGAAGAGCCGCTGCCTTTCTCCTGCAGAGAAATCCAGCTCCGGCGTTTCCGGTCTACCCTTGCGGGTGACAGGGATATCGAGATTGCCCCCTGAAGGAAATACCAGACTTCCATCATTCTATTCAGAGGTATGGTGTTGACTAAACCCTTAGATGAGAATTCTTGAAACAAACCTTGGCAAAACCAACTTAACTTAAAGCTACTTACTTACTCCCCTTCCACGTGTTAGGCTTAGGTCAGGCACACTGGGGTAGGCGTAGTTAGAAGCACTAGTTGAGTATGTTAGCCTAATGTATATATGACTGTATATATGTTTTATTACTTTTAAACCATTGTATGGCTAAGAAACCATATCAATGCTTTTACAGTTCTATTTCGCAATACTTATCTTACTGTACGTACTTTTTATCATAACAAGTCTTGCAATTGTGGCAATACATTTCTCTTGTACGAGAAGAAAGACTGTTCAATAAATGTTAACCCTTTATTGACAAACGCCCGTCTCTCTATTCTCTACATCTCGTGAAAGTAAACTGCACTAATCTGACTGAGTGAAATACCTGTCTATTGTTTCACACGACCCTAGAGATTGACTCTTGATCTGAGGAGCAAAGTTGTCATGTTGCACGGTTGTTGGAAAGCTTAATCCCTTCTTGTCTGTGCCAGGGAAGCTGATCACTTCCCATGCAGAGAAGAAAGTTTCCAGTGACCTCTGAGCTAGTTGGTAACACACCCAATTAAGTTTAGCATAGTCAGTGGAGGCCTGGAATATCCGCAGTTCCACGTCGATACTACTGTTTATGTTATTCCAATGCGCAGGGCCTAGTGGGAAACTAGGAACTACACTACAAGGAGACAAAGAAAGCAAAACAATAGAGAAGGAAATAAAAAAGGAGAGAATGTGCGGAGAGAAGAAAAAGGTGAGATGGAAAGCAAAGAAGAAAAATAAAAAGAGATGAGGAAACTAAGGAGAGGTAAAGTAAACAAGCATTGGCATAGCCACTAAGTCTCACCTTTCGGACCTTATAAGTATTTAATTATGCAGCACAATATCCTTGGTGCAACATCAACTGTTGCATGGCTAAACACTTCTAATGTCCCAAAGGTGAGACCTATTGACTATGCCAGTGCTTGTTTAATTTGAAGAGACTACCATATTTTCGCACATGTATCGCATGATGTCTCTAATCGTGAAGGTTTTTCTAAAGATAATTAGTGGAGGACACCTTCTGCACTTCAGTTAAGTGTAAATGAATGCTTGCTTGCTTGTTTGTTTAAACATGTTTCTGATTGTTAGTTCCCAGTCAAGTAAACCGCAGCCCAGTGTTGTTGTACTCCAGGGGCCCATGCACAGATCAGATAGGCCTCACTATGAGTATCCCTGGTTTGATTTGTTCTTCACATCTACCCCTAAACTCACTCTAAGCCATGTGTTCTGGAAGGTTCTGACTGATGGATATTGTTTTTGTGTTCAATTTTTTTTACTGAGTTTTCATATTAAGCAAAACATAAAGACAAAACAGAAAAATATTATTGAGTGAAAATACCTAATCATTGTATAGATATTCAAAAGCATCAAATGAATTGCATTAAATAACAAACATTACAAGTAATCAAGAAAAAATAAAAAGGGAAGGGAAAGGAAACAAATATAAAATTATAGTAGATATAAATACATACTTAAGAAGATAAATATATTTCCACAGGTTTCCAAAAAGAGCGATGAGTTAGAGTTATGACTAATCCTGGATAAAGATAACTGTGCTCCTCTTCTTGTAAAAATCACCCATGACCACCAAGCATGTACTGATAATAATGAAACATCTATCCAACAGAATGTAATAGATTTTAAAGCAGCTGATATTACAAAAAGTAAGATGTTTACCTTCTAAGTCATTTAATTTATGCGACAAAACAGCAGATTTGCATATTAACATTTTAAACGAAAGGTCATCTTGAATAGATAATATCTTTTTTATAATATCCCAAACTTCTGTCTAAAATGTAGCAACTAAAGGACAATCAAAAAGCATATGCTTTAATGAACCCGCATGTAATTTACAGTGCCAACAATTTGAAGATTGAAGAAGTTTAACTTGAAATAAACGTAAATGGGTCCATAAACAGTTGAAAAAAATATAAAAATTAGTTTGATAAAGTGAGACAGGTAACAAACCAGAAAAATTACTAAGCCACATATCTTTCCATCTATCAACAGATCAGGAGGGAGAAAGTTCATTATTCCAATATACTGAAATCATATTAATGTTGGCTCCTAGAGAATTAGATAATTTTTTTAATATAAAATAGAAACACCATGAGATGATTCAGAAACAGTTTGAATATAAACTGATAAATCAGCTTTAACATTAGAAGGAATACCACGAGGGAAGGAATCTAGAATTGGATTACATAAAAATTCATATTTGGTGATATCAGACTGAGGTAAATTAAATTTTGTTTGTATAGCATCAAATGATATGAAAGCAATGTTATAATACAAATCTTTAAGATAGAAAATACCAGCATTAATCCATGAATACCAAAATCTTATATTTCTATTTAATTTAACCCCTTCGCTACGGGGTGTTTCCCCCCGCTGTGCGGGGGGCCGTGCGCGGCGCCGCCGTGCTGGGGACGAGCTCAGCTTGTCATGAGGCACAGCGGAGCTGCAATCATGACGAGGTGAGCTCGTCACGGCCACACCAGTTTTTAGAACGTTCAGCACAGCGGGGTAATTACCCCCGCGTGCGAACGTTCCAATGGCCGTGACGAGCTCAGCTCGTCATGAGTGCAGCTCCACGGTGCCTCATGATGAACTGAGCTCGTCACCAGCACCCATGAGGTTAATGACTGTGTTATGCCATAATGACATGTCTTCTGCATTAAACATGGGAGATTGAAACATTAAGTCTAAGTTATTAAAATTCATTTTAGTGGATTTAATAATAACAGATTTATGAAAAAAATATGATTTATTAGACATGGTTAACAAAGTGGGTAATGGAAATGGAGAAACTATTGATTTCTCGATAAGAAGCCATTTAGGTGGATTATTTACAGAGAAGGAGTTAAACCATATGGAACTTCGTTTTAAAATGAAAGCTTTGTGATAATGAAAAAAATCAGGTAAACCAAAACCAGCATTACATTTGGGCATTTTTAATTTGCTATAACTAATACAAGGTGATTTTTTATTCCAAAGACATTTGGAGAGATGTTTATGAACGTCTTTGTAAAATTTCAATGACAATTGTGTAGGAATCATATAGGAGTATAGAAGATTTTAGGTGCAATAGTCATTTTAATGGAATCCATTCTTTCCCACCATGAAAGGTGAAGTGAAGACCATTTGGAAGTTTTATCTCTAATATAATTTAAGAGAACGTCACAGTTCAATGTTATTGTAGGCTGTATGGATGAAGAAAACAGGATACCAAGATACTTCAATTTATCTTTTTGCCAAATAATTTCATTCATAGGAAACATATCAGGAGTACAATAAATATTCAAAGGAAACAATTCAGTTTTATGTGTATTCAATTTATAGCCAGATACTGTGGAATACTTTGAAATAATCTCTAATAGGGGAGGGAATGAATATAAAGGTTCACTAATAAATTAAAGGACATCATCAGAAGATGCTAAGGTTTTAATAATGACATCCTTAACATTGATTCCCTTAATATTATCACAATTTCTTATAGACGCATGTAAAGGTTCAAAACCTATAAGAAACAAAAGTAGGGAGAGAAAGCATCCTTGTTTTGTACCTCTAAAAAGGGAAAAATGGTTTGATATGTGGCCATTGATAAATAAACGAGCATTAGGAGCAGAATACAAAGCCAAATTAATGCGAATAAATGTGTCACCAAAGTTAAACAATAATAATGTATGGAATAAGAATTGCCGGTGAATTTTATCAAAAGCTTTCTCAGACACTAATGCAAGAATTCCCGATGGAAGAGCTATATTAGAAGCTTGTTCAATAAAATGTAACAGGGTTCTTATATTATTAGCAGAATATCTATTTTTCATAAAACCAGATTGATCTGGATGAATAATAGAATCTAACACAGGAGACAATCTGGAAGCAAGTATTTTAGCATATAATTTACAATCTTGATTAATTAAAGAAATAGGACGATAATTTGATACAAGTGTGGCATCCTTATAAGGTCTGGGAAGGACAACAATTAAAGCCTCAGTAAAAGAACCTGAGGTAATTCCTGTAGAACCAAAAATGGTAAAAAGTGGAAATAAAAAAGGGATAATCTGTAAATTGAAATTCTTTATAAAACTCAGCAGGAATACCATCGGGAACAGGAGATTTATTTTCTTAAGAGATTTTATGGCTGATAGAATTTCATCTTGAGTATTTGTAGAGTCAAGCCCACTTTTATCCAATTGTGAAATCTTGGGTAAACCACATTTAGTTAAAAAGGAATCAATCAAAGAAACATCACCAAAAGTGGGTTTGTTATAGAGGGTAGAATAAAAATCCAAAAATTCATTAACAACATCATTGTGTGTTATAGCAATTTTAACATTAGATCCATGAACTGAATTAATTTGAGTTGTATCTTTTTTTAAACGAAAATAATTAGCTAAAAGTCTGCCTGTCCTATTGGCATTGAAACTACATCTGGCTTTAGAATTAGAGATCTGAATACCAGCTCTTTTGCAAAGGATTGAGTTAAATTCATATCAAAGTTTTTGTAATTTGATTCTATATTGAGAGTCATTAAATGCAATAAAAAGTCTTTCAAATTTAGTTATTTGCTTTTCCAAGTGTTCAATATTTGCGTTAAAGGTTTTATTTTCGTGTGCCATTAAGGAAATATGTACACCTCTAATATAAGCTTTAAAAGCGTCCCATCTATTAACCATAGAGGTAGAACCTGCAGGGTAAGAAGGAAGTATTCTTGAATGGCATTTAAAAGCTTAGGTTTATTACACTCATTAAGAATTCATTTGCCATCTAGATTGCTTTGTAAGGGAGACATTTAAATTCAAAACAGAAGAAATTAAAGCATGATCCGAAATATCAATGTTACCAATCATAGGAGTAATGAAGGAATTAATTAATTGCTTAGAGACCAATAAATAATCAAGCCCAGAATGAGAATTATGTGGATTAGAAAAGAATTTAAAATTATTTTCAGTAGGGAAGTGTAGTCTCCAAATATCAACTAACTGTGTGATTTGAATAAATTATTTGAAAGCATAAAAAACCTTAGGTAGACGAAATTTAGTAAGAGATAATCTATCTAATAAAGGATCAAATATAACATTAAAATCACATCCAACAATTAAAGGAACTTTTCCCAACTTTAAAACTTCAGTTGTGAGAGTAGACCAAAAAGCAGGATCATCCACAGTGGGACCATAAACATTTAGTAAAAATACAACTCAATCATTAACCTTAATTTTAACTATGACATATCTCCAGTCAGTATCTGAAAATGTACTCAAATTTTGTCAATCTATTTTTTTTAAAGAATATTCACACCATTTTTTTGGCTAACTGCAGGAGAAGAGACAATATTTTCAACCTATTTTTTTTCATATAATCTAAGATTTTGTCATCAATATGAGTTTCCTGCATTAAACAAATATCCGCCTTGCAACTGTCACGATCCGACAAACTCCTCGGGGTCAGGGTGATGCTTAAAGGGGTCCACCTCCTGACTTCCCCACACTCTGACTAGTGATAATCACACAGAGCATAGAGGTAATCAAGCGAGGGAAGGAGGAGAGGGAGCAGCAGTGGAAGGGATACCTGGAACGAGAGAACACAATGGTTAGACAATACTATATCCTATCTACTCTCAACAATTCTCACTAATCACCACACCTACCTAAAATAAACAGCTCCAGAGATGGACACTTCCGTCTGCCTCATACAACAAGAAAATCCTACAAAACCAAAGCACGGGTTATGGACCCCAATCAAGAACAAAGCTGCCCAATAAACACACTGGTTCTTTTCATACGTACCCTAGCTCGCACTCCCTCTAAAACTAAACAACATCAAAGTTCTCTCCATAGAGTCTTGAATAAAGGGAAAAGAATCCTGGAGAAAAGGAAATAAAAACCTTGGTCCTCACTGAACTTCTGAAGCACAATATTACAGTTCAGTATCACCGGGCTTGCCCAATCCAGAGTACTCCAAAAACGTGAAAAAGTGGCAGTCATGATTCACAAAGAAGAAACACAGTGCATTGGCAATTTGGTAAAAAAACGTTCCATCCCAGGCGAGACGGCTTACCGGACCTGTATCCCCCTTATTATCACGTGAGTGTAGCTACGCCCACGTCCTTGGGTGAATAGGGGTTTGTGGCCAGGACAAAATCCTCGTAGCAGCCGCTACACGGGGAAAGCAAGAAAGATCGGTTCAGCCGAACAGTTAATACAGCCAGTATCCACTGGCTCGAGAATAGCAGGGAGTCCCGCCGGACTCTGAATGCGATTCCCTCGCAGCAGCCACTGGCGGAGGTAGAGAAGAAGAAGGTACAGATGGTGGAACCTGTTCATCCGAACAAGGACTTGGCCACAACTCCAGCACGCCTCAGAGTTCAGCCGAACTCTAACCTTCCGGGATCCCGCAGCAGCCGCTAGCGGGACACAGAGCACAGGAAACTCTGCTCAGCCGAGCAGGAAGGAAGCCAACGATAACGGCCTCAATCAGAACGGGCTTCCCAGCTGGGAAGCTCCGAAGCAGCACAGTAGACAGACGCGAAAACCAGGACAGCGTCTCGACTTCCTGCAGCAACAACAAAGTACGAAAATCACATACAAAGCGCCACTGAGTCACATGATTGAAATAGAGTTGATCCTCCAAGAAGGTCTTCTGGGGAAGGTAGTTCTGGGTTAATGTGTAGTTCTATGTAGGGGCCAAGATCAGTTCCTGACAGTACGTCCTCCTCCCAAGCGCCTCATAGCACCCGGCTTCCCGGATTCCAATCATAGAACAGCCGTACTGCATGGGGGGAATGGACCCCTGAGCACGGTTCCCAAGAATCGTCCTCTGACCGATACCCTTTCCAGGACACCAGGTACCACAACTTCCCCTGCCGATATCGGGAATCCAGGATACTACGGACCTCATACTCCAACTGCCCATCCCTCAATACCGGAGGCGTAGCCTTGCGGCGAGCGTTACCAGCTGGTTTCAAAAGACTGCAGTGAAAAACCGGATCTATCCTCAAAGATGCAGGCAGTTTCAGTTAAAATGCCACCGGGTTTATCCTGAGTATGATGGAAAAAGGCCCGATGTACCGAGGATGGAACATACTGCGATACCGGAACCGAATGTTCCTGGTCGATAGCCAGACCCGGTCCCCCACTTGGTATATCGGACCGACATGCCTGTGGCGATCCTCCCATTTTTTATACAATGTTTTTGCCTGCTCTAGATGCTTCTTGATTTTCCGGTGAATACCCAGTAGATCCTTTATCCGAGCCGCCACTGTAGGATGGTTCTGAACGTCACTCGGAATAACCAAGGGCAAAGTGTTAGCGTGGAATCCTGTGTTGGCCCGAAAGGGCGTGTCACCCGTGGAACAATGCCATGCATTGTTGTATGACAACTCAGCCATCCAAAGCAAAGACACCCATGACTCTGCAGCTTCTTCCGCATAACACTGTAAGTACTTCTTGAGAGTCTGGTTCAGTCGTTCAGTCTGCCCATCCGATTGAGGGTGAAAACTGGTTGAGAAGGCATCCTCCACATGCAAGGCCTTGCACCACATGTTGAGTCAAAGGAAAATCCCTGGACTGTGTGCTAATTGCTCTGCAGTCACTGTCTTCATACACATCAATCATTCAAATATCACAGTTGTTATTCAATGTCAAGCCAACACAAAAATATGACGTTTACAGTCTTTATGTTTTATTAAAAGCAGAGCAATTAGCACACAGTCCAGGGATTTTCCTTTGACTCAATTTGTCGATAGTACCCTGTTCCCTGGAACTCAGTAGGGTCTTCTCTTTTTTGTGAAATCTTGCACCACATGTGCCAAAACCGAGCTATAAACTGAGGACCTCGGTCTGAGATGATCACTCTAGGGATACCATGTAGACTGACAACCTGAGTCAACAACAATTGCGCAGTCTGACTTGCTGTGGGTAAGTTCATGCAGGGGATGAAATGGCCCATTTTAGTCAGACTGTCCACTACCACTAGTATAGCGTTGCATCCCTAATCCAAAGGTAAACTAGGACAAAGTCCACACTGATTGTCTGCCATGGCTGGGATGGAGTGGGCAGGGGCATCAGCAGACCCTTGCTTTTGGCCTGTTCGCTTTTTGCTCGAGCACATGTTTCGCATTGATCTACCCATTGTTTTACATCTATAGCCATCCTGTCCCACCAAAACTGTCTTTGCATCAATTGTAAAGTTTTTTGGTGACCTGGATGCCCTGCTGTGACTGCGTCATGGTCCAAGTTGAATGCTTTTAGTCGGAGGTCATGAGTAGGCAGATACAGTCTGTTTCCATGCATATGGAAACCATGCTTGAGAGTTCGTTGAGCGTCTTGGTCGGCCCATATCTGCCATTGGCTTGGAGACCGCCTATTGATGACCTGCTCCAAGAACTGGTCGATCGTCACCGAACATAAGACCCTTTTTGGGTGGATTATGGCTCTTGGTTCTTCGGGTGTAGGGTATGCAATTTCGCCCTGTCTGGACAAAGAATCCACTTTTTTATTCTCTGCTCCCGGACGAAAGGTAACAACAAAATCGTATTCTGAAAAGAACAGCATCCATCACATTTGTCGTTGCGATAGATGTCTGGCAGTTTTCATGAATTGTAGATTCCTATGGTCCGTGTAGACTGTTATTGGATGATACGCCCCCCAGAGATAGTGTCTCCACTCCTGAAAAGCCTTTTTTATCGCCAGGAGTTCCTTCTCAGCCACAGTGCAATTGACTTCGGCAGCGTTCAATTTTTTTGATAGGAACGTCACCGGATGTAGCTGCCCAGTGTTTCTGTCCCTCTGAGACAAGACCGCGCCTATAGCCACATCCGAAGCATCCGCCTCCACTACAAAAGGTATATCAGATTGTGGGTGTTTCAGGTTAGGGGCGGAACAGAAAGTTCCTTTTCATTGAATGAACGCATCCATGGCTTCAGGAGTCCAGCAAAAAGGAACTCCTTTCCTCAGCAACCTTGTCACAGGTGATGCTAACTGAGAGAAGTGCGAGATGAACCGTCTATGTTAATTAGAAAACCCCAAAAAACATTGCACATCACGCACGCTCTTAGTGACAAGCCAATCCTGGACTGCCCTTACTTTTCTTTCGCAAAAACCACAGTTGATGGACAGAATGCAGAACAATGTCATACATTCACCCCAGTACAGAGATCTGGGCCTAAATCCATCGTTTTTTTGCACTCCACACCACCCCAGTTCAGACATGGCCATATGCAAATCAGTCTGACCCTGTGCCTCATGGGAACAGTCCAGCCCGAACTGCCAAGCTATGCAGACGGCTGGAATGCCAGAAACCGGTCCTCGGAAGCTTGTTTCCGGTCCAGGGAAGGCATGGCTTGGCAGTTCGGGCTGGACTGTTCCCATGAGGCACAGGGTCAGACTGATTTGCATATGGCCATGTCTGAACTGGGGTGGTGTGGAGTGCAAAAAAACGATGGATTTAGGCCCAGATCTCTGTACTGGGGTGAATGTATGACATTGTTCTGCATTCTGTCCATCACCTGTGGTTTTTGCATTTGTCACCCCGAGTGGGATCGGTATGCTCAGACGTGAGTCCCATCCACTCGACACCACTGGATTCAAGCAAGCCGGGCTGAAGACGGCTGGAATGCCAGAAACTGGTCCTCGGAAGCTTGTTTCCGGTCCAGGGAAGGCATGGCTTGGCAGTTTGGGCTGGACTGTTCGCATGAGGCACAGGGTCAGACTGATTTGCATATGGCCATGTCTGAACTGGGGTGGTGTGGAGTGCAAAAAAAGATGGATTTAGGCCCAGATCTCTGTACTGGGGTGAATGTATGAAATTGTTCTGCATTCTGTCCATCACCTGTGGTTTTTGCATTTGTCACCCCGAGTGGGATGGGTATGCTCAGACGTGAGTACCATGCACTCCACACCACTGGATTCAAGCAAGCCGGGCTGATGACGGCTGGAATGCCAGAAACCGGTCCTCAGAAGCTTGTTTCCGGTCCAGGGAAGGCATGGCTTGGCAGTTCGGGCTGGACTGTTCCCATGAGGCACAGGGTCAGACTGATTTGCATATGGCCATGTCTGAACTGGGGTGGTGTGGAGTGCAAAAAAACGATGGATTTAGGCCCAGATCTCTGTACTGGGGTGAATGTATGACATTGTTCTGCATTCTGTCCATCACCTGTGGTTTTTGCATTTGTCACCCCGAGTGGGATGGGTATGCTCAGACGTGAGTCCCATGCACTCCACACCACTGGATTCAAGCAAGCCGGGCTGAAGACAGCTGGAATGCCAGAAACCGGTCCTCTGAAGCTTGTTTCCGGTCCAGGGAAAGCATGGCTTGGCAGTTCGGGCTGGACTGTTCCCATGAGGCACAGGGTCAGACTGATTTGCATATGGCCATGTCTGAACTGGGGTGGTGTGGAGTGCAAAAAAATGATGGATTTAGGCCCAGATCTCTGTACTGGGGTGAATGTATGACATTGTTCTGCATTCTGTCCATCACCTGTGGTTTCTGCACTTACTTTTCTTTCAGCCATCCTGAATCCACTGGAACTTAGAATCACCCACAAAAACTCAACCTCAGAGACACTGAAATTACATTTACAAGTCATGTTCTTGTAATCTTTTAAGGTTGAGGATTACATGCCCTGCGTGTTGTGCTGGTGAAACCAAATAAACCAAAATGTTGTCAATATATATGACAACAAACCTGTCTATGTACTCTTTCATTACGTCGTTCAAGAAGTACTGGAATGCCGCCGGGGCGTTGCATAACCCGAACGGCATAACCAAATATTCAAACAGCCCAAAGCGAGTCTTAAAAGCCGTCTTCCACTCGTCCCCATCACGTATCCGAACCAGGTGATATGCCCCTCTCAGGTCCAAGCGAGTGTAGATAGTGGCCTCCTTCACCTGGTCCAACAGGACTGGGATGAGTGGAAGAGGGTATCTGTTCCTCACAGTATTTTTATTCAATGGGCGATAATCGATACAAGCTCGTAATTCGCCATTGGCTTTAGCCGTAAAGAAAAGAGGAGACGCAGCAGGGGAACGAGATGGACGGATAAAACCTATGGAACAGAAATGGTCTAAATACTCTCTAAGGTGCTTGGTTTCTGGTTCCGATAGAGCATACACTCTACAAGAAGGGCTAACCGCGCCTTCTACCAGATCTATCTGACAATCGTAGTCGCGATGAGGAGGTAGTGTCTCCGCTTTCACTTTACTAAACAAATCTGTGTATTGGACATATTCCGGGGGCAGAACCACCTCCTTCTCCACAGCTGTTGCTATATGAAACACTTGGGCTAGCAACAGAGTATGGGATTCACCACCCCTCATACAGTTGGCCATACACTCCTCCCCACTAAAACTAATGGTTTTACTCTTCCAATCAAGGGCCGGGTTGTGGAGCCATAGCCATGGCATGCCCAAAATCACCTCGTATTGAGGGGCCTCAATTATGTTTAGGACAATGTTTTCTACATGATCACTTGGCTCCCCTTCGAGAATTAACTCCAACAGTTCAATATGTTCTATGATGGGACCTGATTTTAGTGGAGTCCCGTCTATGGCTAACACCATTTCAGCTTCTGAGTTTGGTACTCTCACTAGGCCCAAACGAAGCACTAACCCATGGTCAATGAAATTGCCTGTGGCCCCTGAGTCAATCATGGTTTTGACCTGATGTCTGTGTTGGCCGTTCCTGAGGATCATAGACAGCACTATATGAGGTTCTATATGTTTTACTCCTAAAACAGCTAGCGAAGGGATCTGTAGTTCCGACAGGGTACTCTCATTCCTATCTGTTCTGACTCCGTCAGTACTGGTTGAAAAGGTGCTCTCCACTGCTAGGGTAGCCACCTGTTTCCCTGGGTATGTGGTATTCCTTTTCTTGGGTTTCGTGGTACAATTCTTTACATAGTGCCCCTTTTTACTACAATACATGCAGAGTCCTAGGGCCCGCCTGCTCTCTCTTTCCGATTTTGTTAAAGGTGGTCTAATGGCGCCGATATCCATAGGCTCCACACCCGGTTCCTTGGATATGGACTGGGATACCTGTTCCCCACTCCCACTAGTTCTCTCCATTCTCTTACGATCCCCTCCTCTTTCTGCCATTGTATGGTCCAGACGTAATGTGAGATTTATCAGATCAATACAAGTGGTGGGCTGTGGGTCAATTTGGGCTAACACGTCTTTGATGCTATCATTTAACTCCTGATAATACAAAGCCATCCTTTTTTCCTCAGGCCATGAAGTTTCTACAACCAGACGATTAAACGTGGTCATGTATGATACCAGGTCTTTTCTTCCCTGACGCAATGTTAACAAATCGCGATCTGCACTGAGTGTCGTAGCCCTGCGATCAAACACCCTCTCGAATTCTCTACGAAACCCTGCCCAATCCGCGAGAAGGGGATCGTCATTCTTCACCAAAGGAACCGCCCAATTGGCAGCGTCTCCGGTGAGATATGAGATAGCAAAAGCTACTCGAGAGAGATTAGTGGGAAATGAGGCAGGCCTACATGACAAGTGTAAGGTGATATAGGTAAGAAACGCCTGTATCCTATGCGGATCGCCAGAGTACCTCTCTGGACTAGCCAAAGGTAAGGGTGATGGAACATGAACCTGAATCTGTGAAGTTCCAGAGGTAGCGTCAAAAGGATTCCTGGTCTGTCTGTCTAGTCTTTCTCTGAGTGCTGCAGTCTCGGCGCGGGACGCAACCAATTCTTGTTGCACCAACGCTAACGCCTGTAGCACATTATCTAACGTAGTCATCTTCAAGCCGCACCCTAACCGAGAGGAGATGGTATTCTTAAGTACGTGATTCTGCCACGATCCGACGAACTCCTCGGGGTCAGGGTGATGCTTAAAGGATCCAACTCCTGACTTCCCCACACTCTGACTAGTGATAATCACACAGAGCATAGAGGTACTCAAGCGAGGAAAGGAAGGGAGGGAGCAGCAGTGGAAGGAATACCTGGAATGAGAGAACACAAGGGTTAGATAATACTATACCCTATCTACTCTCAACAATTCTCACTAATCACCACACCTACCTTAAATAAGCAGCTCCGGAGATGGACCCTTCCTTCTGCCTCATACCACAAGAAAATCCTACAAAACCAAAGCACGGGTTATGGACCCCAATCAAGAACAAAGCTGCGCAATAATCACACTTGTTCTTTTCATACGTACCCTAGCTAGCACTCCCTCTAAAACTAAACAACATCAAAGTTCTCTCAATAGAGTCTTGAAGAAAGGGAAAAGAATCCTTGAGAAAAGGAAATACAAACCTTGGTACTCACTGAACTTCTGAAGCACAATATTACAGTTCAGTATCACCAGTATCACCAGGCTTACCCAACCCAGAGTACTCCAAAAACGTGAATAAGAAAGCAAGAAAAAATGGCAGTCTCGATTCACAAAGAAGAAACACAGTGCATTGGCAATCTGGTAAAAAACAGTTCCATCCCAGGCGAGACGGCTTACCGGACCTGTATCCCCCTTATTGGTCGCCGTAAGTGTAGCTCCGCTCACGTCCTTGGGTGAATAGGGGTTTGTGGCCAGGGTAAAATCCTCGTAGCAGCCGCTACACGGGGAAAGCAAGAAAGATCGGTTCAGCCGAACAGTCAATACAGCCAGTATCCACTGGCTTGAGAATAGCAGGGAGTCCCGCCGGACTCTGAAGGTGATTCCCCCGCAGCAGCCACTGGCGGAGGGAGAGAAGAAGAAGGTACAGATGGTGGAACCTGTTCAGCCGAACAGGGACCTGGCCACACCTCCAGCACGCCTCAGAGTTCAGCCGAACTCTAACCTTCCGGGATCCCGCAGCAGCTGCTAGCGGGACGCCAAGCACAGGAAACTCTGCTCAACCGAGCAGGAAGGAAGCGATAACGGCCTCAATCAGAACGGGCTTCCTAACCGGGAAGCTCCGAAGTAGCACAGTAGACCGACGCGAAAACCAGGACAGCGTCTCGACTTCCTGCAGCAACAACAAAGTACAAAAATCACGTACAAAGCGCCACTGAGTCAAGTGATTGAAATAGATGTGATCCTCCCAGAAGGTCTTCTGGGAAAGGTAGTTAATGTGTAGTTCTAGGTAGGTGCCAAGATCAGTTCCTGACAGCAACTGCCTAAGTAATCTAAACTTTTTGTACGTTTAACTGGATGACGTAAACCTTTACCATTTAATGAAACTACTTTAATGTTATGAACATTTGCCATGGTAGAAGAGAAAAAGAAAATAGGTCAAGAAGAGGAAAATAAGAAGTAAGGAAAGAACATGAAGAATAGTAGCTTCAAAATCGGCGAAAAGGAAAGGGAAGGAAAAAGAATATACAGATTAACATGAAAAAGATAACACAAAAATGACACACACAAAGAAACATCAATAAGAAATGTGAAACCCATATGCTTTTAACAAGCATGACCAAACCGTTGGAGCCCCGCAGTTAGAAAGTGACAAAAATTATTCAGAAATATCAGCTATAATATTATTCAAGTAGCAGAGTCATGTGTATCTATAGAATGCTGTGAATGATGTGACTGTTGATCCAGAAACAATTTCAAATCTTCTGGGCATTGGAAAGACTTAGAAAAATAATCTCTAAGCCATACTTAAAACCAAGACTACGCAATTGAGGACACAAATCAGAGAATTCCTTGCGAATCTTATCAGTCTCTTTGGTGAAGTCCTGGTGAATAAAATTTTTATTTCCATGAACTATTAAAGATGGAATTTCATTGTTATTGTTGTTATTGTTATTTTAGATTTATAGCGCGCCCAATCACCTGCAGGTCTCTAAGCGCTTGGAAATCGATGTTATTACAATAACTTGGCTCAACTCCTCAGAGAGACACAGCTACAAGACTACATTGCGATCAGGGCTCTTCCGAACAGCAGAGTTTTCAGTGATTTCCTGAACCGTAGGAGATTCCCCTCCCTGCGTAGCCCCTCAGGCAGCTTGTTCCATAACTGGGGGGCCAGAACAGAGAAGGCTCTCCCTCCCTTAGTCACTAATTTGTAGCGGGGCAGACCAGTAGCTGAGAATCCGATGATCTAAGTATTCTCTTTGGGTTGTATACTTTCAGACGAGCTTTGATGTAGGCCGGAGCATGGCCGTAGATCGCCTTGTGAGCTATACAGAGGCTCTTAAACTCAACCCTCTCTTTAACAGGGAGCCAATGAAGGTTTTGGAGTAGAGGGGAGGCCTTTGTTCGTCTGGGCAATCCGAAGATCAGTCGTGCGGCGTCATTCATTACGACCTGGAGTCTGTTTGTCAGTATTTTTGGGAGGCCAAGATACAGGGCATTCCCATAATCGATCCGTGAGATGACGGTTGCTGCTACAATTGAGCGCATCATAGAATGAGAGAGGAAGGGGGCTAGCTTTCTCAGTTGTCTGATGATGTTCGTGCAGGTTCCAACAACGGTGGAAATTTGGCTACACATTGACAGATCACAATCTAGTTTAATCCCCAAGCTCTTTACATTGGCACTAGGCTTTGGGGCTAATCCAAGCTCTGCAGGACAGTACAGATCACTCCACGGTGAGGTGGTAGATGGAATTACCAATACCTCGGTCTTATCCGGGTTGATCTTTAGTAGGTTTTCCGTCATCCACCCTATGGTATACCTCAAGATGTTTTGAGCTTGGATTTGTGCTGTCCCTGTGTTATCGATACTCAGCACAAGCTGAGTGTCGTCAGCATAGTTGAAGACTCTACAGCCCATCTCGGCCAAGGATGCAATCAGAGGCTGCAGGTAAAGATTAAACAGAAGTGGGGACAGTGCGGAGCCCTGTGGTACCCCGCACTCTAAGAACCCCACCTCAGATATCGAATCCCCCAGTTGTATCCTCTGTATCCTTCCCGAAAGGAAGGATTGCAGCCACTTAAAGGCCAAGCCTTTGATCCCAAAGGCCTCCAGTCTTCCCAGGAGCAGGTCATGGCTGACGGTATCGAAGGCCGCTGACAGGTCTAATAAGATCAGGGCGCTCGGTTTTTTGCTGTCAGCCATGCCTCTCAGTTCGTCTAACACCGAGAGCATCACTAACTCGGTGCTATGGTGTGCTCGAAACCCCGCCTGTCGCTCATGCAGTAAGCCATGGGATTTGAGGTACAGGGACAGGGACTTCAGCACGTGTTGCTCTAAGACCTATGCAAGGAAAGGCAACTGGGAAATCGGCCTGTAGTTCTTCAGGACAGCCGGGTCTGCGCCTGGTTTCTTCAGCAGGGGTCTAACTCGCGCCTCCTTGAGATCACCTCGTAAATACCCTGTTTCTAGGGACCTATTGAGGAGAGAGATAATCCGAGCTTCCAATAGCGGCCGTGCCACACGGAAAACACATTAGCTGCTCTAGGCTCAGCTCATCCAGCTCAGGGAACTGTACTATAGAGCAGTGAGCAGGATTATGGGCCTCAGAATGTATAGTGTCACTATTCACCATACTATTCTTGATTTCCAGGATGATGGTCTTTACTTTTTCTAAGAAATACCCCTGGAAGATGTTACAGTTTATGGGAGACTCAGAATTCTCCTGTTTTTTACTCAACTCCGACAGGATTTGAAAAGTCTCCTTCTGGGTATTCCTAGCCTTCTGTAGGCAAGACTCATAATACTCCGCCTTAGCTTGTGAGATAAGTTTTTTATACAGATGGAGTGAGTCTTTATATTGGTTCTTTGCTGTATCCTGCTTAGTTTTCCTCCAGATTCCCTCCTGAGCTCGGAGTTTTCTTTTTTGTTCCCTTAATAATGGGGTAAACCATGGTGCCTCTTTACCAGGTCCTTTTATTAGCTGAGTTTTTTCCGGCGCTATCTGATCAATAGCTTTGTTCAGGCTCTGGGTTAGGTCCGCGTATTCTACATCCAGGCTTTTATCTGTATTCGTCAGACAAGCCGTCTTCGGGAGCACCGAGGTCAGGGTTTTTAAATCAACCTCGATCCATTTGCGGATCCTTCTAGTACCTCGGGGTAGGTGCTTTAAGTGGTCTTTAACATTTACCTCACAAGTCACCAAGTGATGGTCAGTCCAGACACAGGAAGCCACATCCCTAAGAAGGACATTTGGGTCTGTGGTCCATACTAAGTCAAGCGTATGACCCTTGATGTGTGTGGGTACTTCCACGAGTTGACTAAAACTCAAGGCGGACATGGTAGTGTCCAATTGGCGTGTTGGCAAGTCCCTTTGAGGGCTATCCCAATGCAAATTAAAATCTCCTAATATCACGATTTTCTTGTATCTTGTACATAGGTCTGATATGAGGGGGGCAAATAAATCATTAAAAAGTGGGGATGAGTTGGGCGGCGGTAAATCGACAGAATCACCCAGCAGGAGTTGTTTAGGGAAATCTTTACTCCTACTAGATCAGCTAGATCCACTGTTTCTGATAATAGTTTATCCACAGATAGGTTTTTTTTTAATAGAATCGCTACTCCACCCCCGTGCCGACCCAGCGCGGTTCTGCCATATTGCGTCATAGCCATTAGGAAGGGCAGCAATGATGTCCGGCATGGAGTTTTCACCCATCCAGGTTTCTGAGAGTGTCAAGACATCCAGGTCTCTATCCTGAAGTAGGGTGTGGATCACCACATGATGACTGTGAAGGGACCTAGTGTTCAGACTGGCTATCTTTAGTACCAGGTATTTGGTTCTAGAACTTCTGTTGTAAGGCCGCAGTATGGCATAATTTTTTAGCCTAGCAATAGCACCTTGATCGAGTACCAACTGACCGTTATCTAAACAATGAAGCTCTTCCGCCGAATAAGTATAGCGATGGTCAGGAGTCCGAGCCCCCGAGCCCGCCCGTGCGCGGACGGGCGCAGACGGGCTGGACTTTGGCGTGACTCCGGCGATGCTCTGGCGATCCCGCAGCGCGTGACCGCTGCGCGTGAGCATGGTCGGCTTAAGTACCGGTCTAGCGTCCTTGTGACGACTAGACCGTGCAAGAGCCTCAGCCCCCACCCAAGATGTCCGCCGCTATGGCAGTCAATCGTGTGAAACGAGTGAAATGAAGCTGCTAGCTTCTCAAGTGGCAGGAGGAGCCGCCCCAACGCGGTGTTTATTAATTTTTAGTGTGCAAGTAAGTGGCGCTTTAAAAACAAGGTAAACAAATCAAATCATTCACCTAACACAAATAAAAAACGGGAATATTAAAAATCAGGCTGTAAAAGCTCCTAGTGAGCGTAATGCGCTCTCTGCTGTCTTCTGGCTTCAGGGTTTGCCAAAAGCGTGTTTCCAAGTAGCAGGCCGCCTAATTTGCTCGGCTTAAGTACCGATCTAGCGTCCGTGTGACGACTAGACCGCGCAGAGCCTCAGCCCCCACCCAAGATGTCCGCCGCTATGGCAGTCAATCGTGTGAATCGAGTGAAATGAAGCTGCTAGCTTCTCAAGTGGCAGGAGGAGCCGCCCCAACGCGGTGTTTATTAATTTCATGTGCCGCTTTCCTTATCAAAACCAAATGATGATGACGAAGGACCTTAAAAATCATTTGACGTGGCCTGGTATGATGAGGATTGCGATGAGATGGAATCCTATGTGCTTTATCTATTTCAAATTTCTCTGGAAATTTACCATCTAAAAGACCAGGAATCAAAATCTCCCGAAATAGTCTGCAATTGGAGCCTTCAACATCTTCTGGCAAATAAAAAATACGTAGATAAAATACGTAGATTATATTGTCTGTTACGATTTTCCATATCCAGCAATTGAGCAGACATAGGGGAGATTTTAGCCACAAGAGGTGAAAAGGCATACATTTTGACCTTATTATCTTGTATTTTAATTGAATTATCCGAGACCCTCATCGACATGCTAGCAATATCTTTATGCAGGTTTTTTAATTTCTGACGCAATATTATCAGTGTTGGCACGTAGAGCATGTAGTTCGTCAAGAATTAAAGACAAAGAGGGTTCACTTGATTCCACCACTTTACACTTAACAGAAGGAGGAGAAATCCGTTGTTTCCTTTTATTATTGAGATTTTGTGCATTTCTATTCTTCATTTTCATATTTAAAATAAAATGAAGAAGTAAATAATTACAAAGCACAAATAATGAGGTTAAACGCAGAAAAAATGCAGCAAGTAAGGCTGGTGCAGCAGCTAAAATGGGCTGTGGGAGTGGTTAGGCCAAAGCCAGGCCCTTTCCTGAGAACTTTTTCGGCCCCCCTGAAAGGAAATCTGGGCAGTACCTGATGAATAGCTCCAAGCAGCCACCAGAAGGAGAAAAAAGCTGCACACAATGTCCCCGGCGCCAAGAAAACATCCACACAGCTGCAGGTAGGCTCCACAAGACTGTCAGTAGCAATTTTAGCGTGAAAAAAGTATAAATAGACGTTTTTCGGTGTTTAAAACGGCTCCAAATCGTGAAGCTTACAATGCGGCAGCCATCTTAGTTTTGGGCGCTCGCGCAAATACAGGTATTGTTTTTAAATTTTGAGTTGATGTTCCGTTTTACAGCTGCAGTAACCTAAGAAATGCAAAAGTGTGTTTGACCATTCAAAGATTATAACTGTGTTCAAATGGTCCTCCATCATTTGTATAAAACATTAAATGCTATTCCTTAAATAAGAGCACTGCAGGCATGATAACTAGGGCTCCCAGTTTATGGTATTTATATAAATGTATATTCTTACTTCATTGCCTGATAGGTGTTGCTGCTATACGTACCCATATTTTATACATTTATACATCTTTATGAAAATATGAGGTGACTCACTCATTAATTCCAGTCAGTCTGCACAGCTATTGGCTAAGCAGCGATGACTGACACCACTGAGAAATTATTCAAGAAATTGCTTTTTGACGTTGTTTACCTTATGTAAAATAATACAAATACGGATATAGATGGCTTTCTGCCCGTGTTTATCTGTAAAAATCAGCAAAAAACGAAAACTGAGATCCTTAATGATGGCAAAACTAATCTGGCCAGCAGAAACGGGAAATACATTGGATCTTTTGAAATCCAGACATGGTGGAAAGGTTCCTGTTCCCAGGAGAAGAGGAAATGGTGTAATACGTACTTTTAAAATTTGATTAAAAATCGTTTTATTCTTTTTAAACTGCAAAGGGAATGTCAGCCTTGGATATAGCCTGCTCTTATTACATGCCTTTTAAGGGTGAATGGGTGTCCATTCTCCCACTGTCTCCTTACTAGGAAAGGAGAAAATGCCCCACAGGGGTTTCCTGCACCTACCTTAAGCGGATTATCAGATGAGACCTATATAAAAATGAAGAATATATCAATAGATCTTTGGCCTGCTCGAAAAGGTACTGAATCCGCCTTGATTTCTGGATTATAACTGCAGCAAATGAGACGGCAGTATTCATGGCACTTCAACCCAAATTGTCCACGGTAATGATGTCTCCTGAAAGCATTTGTTCGCATTGGCCAGACAATTATAGCGAGCACCAGTGCCTAATTTGTAAACAAGCACAGCCCAGCGGCCGCGAAAGTTCAAGTCCATCTACAGCGTTTACCTTACGGGAGCGAGCAGCGGCGGGCGCGATAATTGCAAACAGATGGCGCTGCTGCTCGCTCCGACAGGGTAAATGCCGTACATGCACGAGGGCTCTTTGGAAACAGTGCAGTACATGCACAAGTTTCCAAAAAATTACGGAGTGATTCCAAAAGGTCACTGCAAAACAGCGCTTGCTCGCTGCTGCGTAGGTGAGACCTAAAAAGGATGGAAAGAAGTGACAACTAAAAGTTAAATAAGAGAAAAAGGATAGAAGTACAGACGGAAATTAGAAAAAATGGAGCTAGAATACGTGAATGTAGGAAACTCAAGAATAAGTGAAAGTAACAAACTCATCCCCTAGCACTGAGTGCAGTGCACAACAAACGTTCATGTAATATGAAGCATATTTTCCATTAGCATGACAGACTAACTATAAAGGAAGATGGCTTACTGTGCCAATTTTTCTGAAGAAGCTGAACTCTACTGGCAGCTTCCTAGCCTCACAGAATTAGTGGTGCAATGTTCTTTTTTATTTATTGTTCAGTCAACATACGGGACACTAGTATTCTCTAGCAGAATCACAAAATTACTTGCAAGCCAAATACATCAAGGTCAGAGGCCCTAAAAAGTACAATACAGTCATGCATGTCCCACCATATCATCAAAACAACAGGCTTCAAACACCCTAACCCTCTATCTTCTGTCTGAGCAATTCAGCATAGAGGTGCCCTTGTCTCATTGGATGGGTGGATATTTTTGGTGATGTAGGGGGGAATCAGTTGGGGGCGCGGGGAGTAACTGTCTAGATTCCCGCAATAGTGCAAATAATGTTTGTAGTAGTGTCCAAATACCCTTTGGTCTTGCCGCTGCCAGCAGCATGATGGAAAATAGTTCAGCATTTACTCTGCATGTGGCGACACTCCCTAGCAACCCACTCTGTGTCTGCATCGGTCTCTTCATTCGATGAACGGCTATTTCCCTTCTTATAAGCAATAACAGTATCACAGTGAAAATGTCACAGTTTTTTGGGAAATCTGCTCTCTAAAGCTATGAAACAGAATTTACCATGCAGCCCGTTCCTACGGCTATGAAGATATTGCAGTATTTTGGATGAAAATTACAAAAAGTTTCTGAAATACCAACTAAACTTTGTAAGAGTGATATCCAAAGATTTGCAACCCTAGAAAGAGGGCACTAAATAGCAAATCACTGTTGGAAACTTTTTCCAAACGACCAACAAACCACATAACATGTGTTACCACCTTCACCCCAAAATCCAATGCTATCAAGAAGATCATTAATAAGATCTTTAATAAGAAATAGAACATTCTAAATGCAGGCAAAAAGAACCTACTAAAGCCTCTGTTCATATTTAAAAGATCTACAAATCTAAGAAACCAATTGGTACACACACAACTACGGAAATTCACACCCTCCCCCAACTGTGAAGACTACTATAGGGTCTTTAAAGGTATGGGGACATTACCCCTGTGACAACTGTAGTATTTGCCATCTAACAGAAGTGACAAAAGAGCCTGATTTAAGTCTACCCCACAAATGGGAAATATGTGAGCACACAAATTGTAACTGTGTATATTTAATTCAATGTCTGTGTGAACAGTTCTATATAGGCATGAGCACTTGAACAGTGAAAACAAGGTCTAATGAACATCGCAGCATAATCGGGAGTCAATGAATGGCAACAAAACTGACTACTCATTGGGGGCCAGATGTATGATCAATCTATTTTGTGAGTCGCAAATTGTGCCATTTTGCTACTCGCAATTGCGCCTCCCAAAGTGGAATGTACAACAGTGTCGCAGACACTGTTTCCGATTCCAAATGGGTTTGTGAATGATCTGCCTCATTATTATATTCACGAGGAAGGCCACACTTTATGACCCTTTGGGAATGGCCAGCACTCACAGGGATGGTGGCCTGCTGGGGTCAGAAGACTACTATGTCTGTGACTGCTTTTTAATAAAGCAGGTTTAAAAAAAATGCCTTCCGTTTTCTTTAAAGGAAAACGGGGTGCATTTAAAAAAGGAAAACAAAACTGCAAGGCTGAGTGAAGGTGGAAATATGGGAGAAGCAGTTTTGTCAAGATAGAGCAATAACTTCAGATTTTTTCGAAGGGCAAACCATGTATTGATTTAGACTCTATTGAGCCCCCTGACATGAAGCATGATTTAGGAAATAAACATGAGAATTTTTTTTAAGTAAATGAGAGGATGTAAAACGAACTATCTTGTTTACCTGCACTTTGGATTAGGACACGGTGCCACCGTGCCTCGCTGACCGTGGTGATTTAAAACACGACCCAGCTGTGCTCTTCAAGATAAAAATCTGCATCAGTTGTTTTTTGGAGATTCGAAGATCTTGATTTGTAAAGAAATGTACTGTTTGGTCCTGAGAAGAACCCAATATTGAATAGGGTTCAAAACGTGTAGATCGGGCGTTGTTTATTCCCAAACAAACATTCTAGTCAATGTTATTGTTATTGTGCATTTTGTACAGATTTGTTGAAATTTAAAGTATTTCAATTTGGGTTAAATGCACAAAGACTGGTAGTTTAAAGTGCATGTTGTTTGGTGGGTCACTTTGGGCCACGAATGAGACAAAGATGAAAAGTGACCAAAGGTGTGTGCATGAGTGTTATGTATGTATGGTAGGTCACCAGTATGGTAGGAAGTCTGTGGGTGAGTGAAGTGATGCGAATGTGTTTGATGTTAATAGTTTAAATTGTCAAATTTTTATTTTTTCGTTTTCATTAAGAAATATGGGTGAGTTGTTGTAATTTGTTGTATGCAATTGTACAAAGAAAATTCTTCAACAAAGACTACTGAAATAGAAAAAGTATTTAAAATAAAGACTATTTAATAGTTCCGGCTGTCAGTGATAAATGGTCATACGCCGTGGTAAAACTGCTTGGCCAAGAACAATCAGTATTGGCATTTGGATTGTTTTGGTGCTTTTTCAATAAAGCAGGTTTTTAAAAAAATGCAGTCTGTTTTTTTTAAAGGAAAAGGGGGTGCATTTAAAAAAGAAAAAAAAACTTTTCTGTTTTATTTTTTAAGAGGAGGCAGTAGTCCGTGGGACCACTGCTTTCTCCTAAAAAATATTTTTGCATCCGTTCACAATGGGGAAGGGGTCCGATGGAGACCCGTTCCCATTTGCGAGTGGCTTACCACCAATTTGAAGTAGGTGGTAAACTGTGAGTGCTTTGCAACTGCAATTGTGTGTGCATAAAATTGTGACTCGCTATTAGGAAGGGATGCTCTTGGCACGCCCCTTCCTAATAAAGACTTGCAAACCATGTTTTGCGTGTCAGTAATTGGTTACCGAGACGCAAATTAGGGTTTGTCCATACCACCACACTTTTTAACGATCGAAAACAGGCCGATTTCCCATTGGTGACCACTAACATTTGGCCCTATATTTCCAAACATAACACTCCAAATGACATGAAGTAGCTCATTTTGGAAAAATAACAGGATGGACCTAAAATTCATCATAGACTCTTGCTCTAAGGACAACCTTGGGTCTTCAAACTCCCCACGGATACCTATGGTCTGAATGATGAAATACCTTGGATGACTCATAAAGAATAGATCTTCTAAAGTCAACATCACTCTGCGCTCCAGACAAGAGTTTACTTATGTTTATCTTAATATCCTAGCACAAAACCCCTGAGAGGGCTACCCTATGTTAATCCTCCACATTCACATACAGACCAAAGCGTCAGACTCTCTTTGAAAAATGTATAATACTGAAATTGATTAAATGGACAGGGCTTCACTATATAAATATCCTGGCCTTACATATCAGCCTTGTCCGAACCCTGAAATACTAGGGGACTTGTTGGTGTCTCAGTTTGAGAGAAAAGAGTTTTTTACTCAGAGCTTAGAAAAATGTATAAATACAAATTATTATAGATATATGTATAACTTCTTTCGTCACTTCTTCAAGGGAGAGCTGAACAAGCGAGCAGAGGAACTGAGGACTCTACTCCACTTACCTGGCGGACACCGACTCCTGGGGCCCAAACGCTGTAGTCTCGCCGCGCCGCAACGCTCCATCTCCCCGCCCGCGGCTGGAGACTACAGCTCCCAGGGAGCCTAGCGGCAACTTCCAGTTTGCCGGTACTTGAGCAGGACGCTTCCTCGGTGGAGCGGGGGAGAGCTGAACAAGCGAGCAGAGGAACTGAGGACTCTACTCCACTTACCTGGCGGACACCGACTCCTGGGGCCCAAACGCTGTAGTCTCGCCGCGCCGCACAGCTCCATCTCGCGGCCCGCGGCTGGAGACTACAGCTCCCAGGGAGCCTAGCGGCAACTTCCGGTTTGCCGGTACTTGAGCAGGACGCTTCCTCCGCGTCGCGGGACGCGTGCGGGCGACGCCGGGCGGAGCCCGGGCAGAGGGCGGGCCGTCTGAGGCAGGAGAAGGCCGGGCTGGGCCAGAGACCCTGTGTGAACTCCACGGTGCCCTAAAAATCACACGGTAAAGTGACGGATAAGCGTTGAAGGTCTACTGTGTATACATTGAAATACTGGGTGCTGAGTTGTTTGTGATATCCACGTTTCGGCCCAAAGAAACATTATATAAACCAGACTTATGTCGGGATCAAAGAAAGAAAAGGCTTCTACGGGGGCAGGTCCTATTGACAACTTCTTAGTAAAAATGGTGAATAAAATCAACAATGACAGAAGGGCCTCATTGGGTAAAGGTGGTTCATCAGATCATGATCTTTCTATAGTAGGTCTACCCTCAATGGAGGCTCCACCAGAGAACGAAAATAGCACTGATTGTGGGGCGGGGGTAGTCAGTGTAGCTAGTGCAGTAGAAGCACTGATCCATCAGGCTCCCGACACAGTAACTCTTGATAAGTCATCTTCGGACTCTGAGGAAGAGGTGATAGTAGAGCATAAAAGCACGAGACCTGTCAGAACCTGCAGAAAGCAGCAAAGCAAAAGGGGGGGCAGGATCGCACACAAGAGAAGGGGAGATATTTACTTGCCTGACAGCCATATCTCCCCTGAGGCGACCTCGAGCTTGGAGGGTAAAAAAGAGGCAAGTGTAACTTTGAGCCCTGAGCAGGTTGGCTTGCTAATTAAAACTATAGAAGCCAAAATTGAATTAAAACTTGAGGTATCCCTTAATTCCTTAGCGGTCAAACTGGATACTGCCAATGCTGAAATAAAAAGACTAGGAGGTCTGATAGAGCAACGGCTGGCCCACCCTGTTAAGGTTAATCCCCCGCCTCTTTCAACTAGTACAGTGAACTCAGAGGGTGTTGGGAAAAATACCACAAAGGTGTCTAATCCATCTCATACACCCCGACAGGTCAGCAGAGCCGACATTGATCCCATTGCTCCCTCGGTCCCTTTTCCCTTGCCAGTAGATACCTCTGTTAAACATTCTAAGCCAGGCCCCGCTCAAAACCTGAATTCCATGCCACGTAGGCAAAGCAATTTTATTAACTTACCCCCGGACTGTGCTCCCTACGTAATTGTGCTGGCAAATGTCCCGCCTCATAACCCGGATACAGCCGAGTCTCACGAGGAATCTCATGATTCTCTCAAAAACAAAGTGGTAGCTTGGCTAAGTTCAAACTGTGGTTATCCTACAAAATTTGCTGGAGAAATCATCACGACCAGGAGGGTAAATTGGATCGGTCCCTCTAGAAAAACTTGTAAAGGGGATTGTGCGGTAGTAAACTTTAAATATCCACAACACGTGGCCACAGTCTTATTACGGGCAGCATCAATGTTGAATGATGGCAACGGTATCCAAGTGCGACCTTTGGGTTATTTTTATAACCATCTCACTGTAGCCTCTGCCCCTAGACAAGGACTAAGTCCCTTTACTCCAGTTGGGCCCAGGTCTGCATGTCAAAGCCAGGGACAGAGAAGGGATAATTTCTTCAGTTTTGGACCCCCCATTGTAACACACAATAGATTCGATGCTCTTTCAGGACTCGACCTCTGCGACTGACGGGGGGCCGGAGAGGGTATAGTGGACGAAGTTATAGTGGAAACTATCTCTATGACTCCTGTACCTTCTTCCGGTGAGGTTGGTAACATTCCGATTGAGGTCAGTCCTGTAAAAGGGGACATGGTTAGGTTGCTATCCTGGAACATTGCTGGCTTACGGTCAAAGAAGGGTGACCCTAACTGGTCGAATTTTGTAAAGCTTTATGACATTATTGCCATTCAAGAGACTTGGGACATGGAGTGCGATTATTGGTTGGATGGCTTTACTTCCTTTTTTGAACCTGCCCTGCCCTCCCCAGCAGGCCGGAATAGAGGAGGTCTTCTGACACTGGTATCGGTGAACATTAAGGGCAAAATTACAATGATTGATTGTGCCACTCATCATTTTCTTGTCTTAGAGATAATTTTGGATGATGGCTGTAAAATGCTTCTTGTAAACTGTTACAATGCACCGAACGGCTATCCTGAAACTGTGCACCTAACATGGTTAGCAGATTTTTTAATTCTTTATAAGGAAAAGCAAACCACTTATTGTTATTTTATTTTGATGGGTGATTTTAATGTACATTTATGTTTAAATTGCGCTCTAACGGATGTAGATGGGCCTGATAGTGTTTCCCCCCCTCATTTAGAACATACTCAGAAGGGAGTGGTCCTTGAAAATCTATTAATTGAAAATGAATTGTATGAGGCAGAGCTTTATGACAACAGGACACAGGTTGCCACATACACGGGAAGGGCCTGTGACTCGATAAGTGGCTATAAACCTAACAGCTAAAGGTCAGGGGGGTAAAAATAAACCGGTGAAGGGCTGGTTTGATAACAACTGTAGTAAAGCCCATAACCTCCTGAAGAAAGCACTTAATACTCGCCCGAGGGACAAAGCCCTAGTAGTGCAACTAAGAAAGGATTTTACTAAGGCAATTAAAACTCGTAAAAATGAAATAAAGAGTGATGCCTGGGTAGAACTAATGGATAAAGCCACCTTAAAAAACAGTGCAAAGTTTTGGTCAATTATCAATACTCCTCTGTTCTCTGGTGACCAAAATACTGTGCTGGAACTCAATATATCTGAGGCAGATTGGCTTAGCCATTTTGAAAAAATATATGGTAGCAATATGGAGCAGGAATCCTTTGTAGTCCCTACGTCTGATATCCCCTTGGAGCCTGTGAGTTTTGATATAGCTGAAGTACTAAGAGCATTGGAGGATACTGCGGGACGAAAGGCCCCGGGTCCCGATGGGGTCCCAGCGGATATGTTTAAGGCAAATCCGTTGTATTGGGCTAATATCCTAACTAAAGTCTTTAATGCATCTGCAGTAGTAGGATTCCCGTACACCTGGTCCTCAGCTACGATAATTCCAGTATTCAAAAAAGGGCAGAGAGGAGACCCTAGATGCTATAGACCTATATCACTGCTAGACTCCTCGGTTAAAATTCTAGGGAAGGTTGTCCTGGCGAGAATAGCATCTTGGGCCAAAGGGAACAATATTCTGTCCGAGGCACAATATGGTTTCAGGTCGGGGAGGAGTACAGAGAACCAATGCCTCAATCTTCACCTTATAATTTCCAAATATACAAAGGCAAAAGGGGGAATGATATTTTTAGGCTTTATGGATTTGTCCACAGCCTTTGATCTTGTCAATAGATCTAGGCTGTGGGCAATGCTCCTGAAGTTGGGCCTTGATAGTTCCCTGGTACATTTCCTGGCGGAGCTCCATAAAGATCTGAGAGCCTGCATTAGAATGACAACAGAAGGGAAATGTACGGCAAGTTTTAGATCAACCAGAGGGGTCCGTCAGGGCTGTATACTGGCCCCAATGTTATTCACGCTATATGTGAATTCATTGGAGGATGACCTAACGGCAGTCACGCAGGATATCCCGAGCATGGGGGGTGCACCAATCCCGGTGCTCCTCTATGCC
The DNA here is from genome assembly GCF_964263255.1 of Lissotriton vulgaris. Classification (NCBI taxonomy): domain Eukaryota; kingdom Metazoa; phylum Chordata; class Amphibia; order Caudata; family Salamandridae; genus Lissotriton; species Lissotriton vulgaris. Next base: position 1,179,941,733 of record NC_141693.1, on the reverse strand, counting down.
GATGATGCAGTGTTAATTGCCAGGACCCTAATAGCCCAGAATCCCTGTGTAAGGCAGATCTAATGTGGGTGAAGACCAACTTTATTAGGCTCTGTGTTGCCGAGCGTGAAACGGTCGAGCTATGCAAACCCTCTGTGAGGGCCCATGTAATGATAACTACATCTCTTGAGCTGGCTCCTTACTTGTCAGTGGTCACAAATTTCTTCCATAGGTGGCTACTAACCAAGTTCCGTTTCAATCACATGTATATGGTCCTGTGGGACGAGAAAGACTGGTGTAGGCTAGAGGAGTCGTCCCCATGTAAATGTGATGGTTTTTCCACCCAGGACAATGCGCACTTCCTGTTTTTTTGCTCATTTTATGGTGAACCTCGGATGCGATACTTAAAACCAATACTGAAGGAGTTGAGTTTTACGCAGTACAAGCCTGCCTTGTTATATTTACAGATGTTGGATTCTCCTGTAATTATGTTCTGTACTGCTAGTTTCCTGGCTGCATCTGTAAGAAGTAAGAGACTAAGGTTAAGATCGGATTTCTAATGCTGAAAGTTAATTAATTCTTGTCCATTGTACTGTTGAGCGCAAACTGAAATGAATTTGTGTAATTACTCTCTTTTAACTGTTTTTTAACCTTTGCCATGTTTAATTCTGTATTAATTGATTTTAATATGTATTAATTGTCTCAAATATGTCTAGAATACTTTTATGATTTTAACTAATCGAATAAAGTGGTTTTGACTGACTGACTGACACTTCTGCAATACAGTGTGTCTTTTTTTATACTCTTAATATGGCGCCTACCGACACCACCAAATATGCATGAACTTATTTTTGCCATCCAAAGCCCTCACCACTTGATGTTTCTAATCTGTACATCGCATTTGGTCTGACATCATGTTGTCATGTAGCTTTCCCTTTCCAGGAGGAACAGTGCGTTTGTTGGGCAATATAAATATTGGGATGGTGCCAAACTGATTCCATGCACCCCCTCAGAATATGTTGTCCTATAGACCATCTAACTCCAAGTGCCACCATAAGCACCGCTAAATCTAGACAGGTAGCAAATGGCTTGGGCAACCATAGACCATGACGACCCTAACCCCCCAGGTATCCTGGTTACAGATCTAGAACCCTGTCTTTCAGTCACTCCTGCTCTCTCTGAGAAATAGTCAAGAAATACACAGATGGGAATTTTCAATATTCTTTGAGCCCTAATGCTTCTTGTATAAAATATATGCACTGCAGTGATCAATGACAGAAGCAGATAAAAGTGATTAGCAGGAGATGAGCAAAATGAATAGTTCCACGATTGTGCTAAAACAAGGTATCTATGCGAGCATATAAGAACTAAGTATAGCGTACTTCCACTATGCGTTCCCTACCCTAAGTGGTGTGAATGTGTGTTTTCTGCCAAACAACCCCTATTGGATGATTCAACCCACATTACCTGAAGAGAAAGTATGTAGGTCCCCGACTTGATCGATTTTGGAAAAGGGGGTGGTGATGGACAGAGTTTCTGAATGATGTAGAATACTCCTACCCAGTCAAGAGATCAGGGCTTAATCCATCACCGTTTTTTAGCTCACTGCACCATCCCAGCTCAGAACCTCGCTACATGCAAATTAGTCTGTCCCTGTCCCAGTGCATCATGGGAACAGGGCAAACCAAACTACCAAGCCAATTCTTATACTGGGAAGGAAACAAGCTTCGGGGGACCGGTTTCTGGCATTACAGCCGTCGTCGGCCCGGCTTGCTTGAATCCTGATGGTGCAATGAGCAAGGGACTCACGTCTGAGTATACCCTCCCACACAAAGTGTGGACAGAATCGATTTTGGAAAAGGGGGTGGTGATGGACAGAGTTTCTGAATGATGCAGAATACTCCTACCCAGTCAAGAGATCAGGGCTTAATCCATCACCGTTTTTTAGCTCACTGCACCATCCCAGCTCAGAACCTGGCTACATGCAAATTAGTCTGTCCCTGTCCCAGTGCATCATGGGAACAGGGCAAACCAAACTACCAAGCCAATTCTTTTACTGGGAAGGAAACAAGCTTCCGGGGACCGGTTTCTGGCATTACAGCCGTCGTCGGCCCGGCTTGCTTGAATCCTGATGGTGCAATGAGCAAGGGACTCACGTCTGAGTATACCCTCCCACACATAGTGTGGACAGACTTGATCACAGGTTGGACATCCCTCCTTGTAGAGGGATCAGCAAGTAGCTGGGGTGATGTTTCAGCATGTAGTGACCTCGCAATGATAGTAAGTGCTCCTCTGCCCTTACCTGGAAATCCTCATTTATAACATAAATCATCCTTGCTCTCGAGTCGAGACCTTAGTCACAACGCCAATCTTTATGATCTATTTATAGCTATGTCGCCTCATGGACGAATAACAAACAACCACATTTGCACAATGTATGGTAAGACCTTGAACGAGATGCTCGATAGTGTTCTTACAAAGGGGAATTTGTAAGCAATGTAGGGCCATATTATCAAGAAAGGGCGATACATTAACGCCGCTTTTATCGGCAGGAAACTGCCGCTAAAACTGCGATAATGGGCTTGATAATAGGCCCTTGTAAATTCCCATAGCAGCCCAGGTTCTGGTGTTAACCTGGGCTGCTATGGGAATTCACACTGGCATATTATCAAGGCCATTATGGCCGCTCTAGCGACAGTTTCCTGACGATAAAAGCGGCGATAATGTATCGCGCTTTTTTGATAATATGGCACATAGTTTCAGATAAACTAATCCTGCACTGTTGCTCACGCTAATGTGTGTCAAAAGTCATTGTGTCAAAGTGAAGGCAACTTAAGAAACATGTACATGTTAAAATGGCAATGGTTCTCCTCAGGCCTAACTGAGCCATGTGACAATGTGATGCTATCACACGCCCATAACGTTAGGACTCTACTACACACTCACATCGTTGGGACAATAACCATGCCTCCACTCGCAGTAAAGACTGGCATCCGAATGGCATTGAGACACTTTGCAATCGAGTAGGTAGGTTCTCTACAACACTTCCCCATATAGCAAGCAAGTATCCACTATGACTGTCTTTTTTGGCATCTATCTCTCGACCATTAATGAACCTCACAATCATGGCCACTTCACAAGCTTGCAAATTAATAGAGAGATAGATATTTCAATATTTATCTCTCTGTTAGATTTCAAGCTTGTGAAGCGGCTCCATGGCACTCTAAGGGGCCCATGAACTTTTATCAATGGGCGAGCTCTCTCACTTTAATTGTGATGATACATACAATAGCACCAGTATTTTCAGTTACCATGCAATTCACATGCTGGGTCACAAGTCTGCATGATTTCAGCACTTTTGAGGACATTTTCGGTGTGTACATGCATACACGTTTGTCAGTATCAATTCCATGTTTATTTAACTTTCTCTCAACAAGTCGGACAGATTCCTGATCTCCATTGTAGACCATTTATATTTACGTTTCCGTGCTTTCCACACTCTGCATATGACCTCTAGGAAAGTAAGGATTCTTCGAGGGAATACTTGACTACACACACAAGAAAGTATTCCCAATGTAGGTTAGGGCACTCATAGAGGGTTCTGATGAAATGCCATTGACTTGCATGAGCAGACAAGGCATGAAACATTTCGATCCCGTTTTAAGAACCGAAGGTCCATTGTTTCCTTTAGTGGTTCTTAGTCGTGTTTTGAATCTTGGCACAAGTTTCTCTAAATAATAAATATTGGCAGCTATTAATCCCATTGCCAATTTCAACCGTCCCATCCCAATCTACAATCTACCATTTCCCTCTCCAAGCTAGGCAAAGGGCAATACTCAACTGTTTAACATTGAACAGTTTGAGAAAAAGATCTCTGGCAAACAGCCTCCTTGTAGGGTCTCGCTGGGCATTAAAGTGCCCGTCTAGCGAGGAGTACGGCCCTAAAATGAAGCATGACACTACGGTGGGTGTGGGCCTGTGCCACCTAAAAAGAATGCCTCTAGTGACAGACCTGTAGTACAAACACCAGTGTTGTGTTGGCTCACCAATGGATCAGCACACTCATTTAAGATCATGCAGATATCTCACAGTCACTATTTGAAACACTATGCCTAAAATGTCCACATCGAATGTAGCAGTAAATCGACATGACCAGCCCAAGTGAAAGAAACCAGCCTGGGGTTGGTTACATCGGTGGCATTTGTGAGGTCTAGCCTTGTTAGATTTGAGTGAGTTAACCAGCGCTCAGCGGTCTATTTGACCGGAGGCACAAGACCATTTAAGAGCCAACCTGAAAGCACTGGTCTGATTACTAGACCGGCACCTCGAGTGGAGAAAGGCTGCTCAAATTTGTATGCACTCTGCGCTTTATTTTACGTGATGATTGTAAGGCTGCACTGAATTAGATTGCACTTTACTTTTAAAAGTCACATTGCATTTGTGTTTTTAATGAACTTACTTGTGCTCTCCTACTGGCACGTTGGAGGGGGCCTGCGCTGATTACATCGCACTTTACTTCAAAAAATTTCTTCCTGTGTTTAATAAACTCACTTGTGCTTACCTGCATTTTTCCTCTATTGCCGCTGCGCTGCCCCACACACCCCGGTCCGTCACAGCAAGTGCTGATTGAACAGATGGTGGAGACGGGGACAGACGCTCATACATCCGGCAGGGGGCATTTCCGGCGCTCAGCGGTCTACTTGACCGGAGGCACGAGACCTTTTAAGACAATGTCAGGGCGAACGCGCAGCGGACGCTCGCAGCGGGCGCACCGCAGGCAAGCCCGTCTGCGCCCGTCCGCGCCTGGCCGGGCCCAGGGCCATACCCCCTGTGAATTTCACGCCAGGTCCGGATAGAATCTGTTACTCGAGAGGGGAGATACTTGCACTCAGGTCAGACCTGACTTGCCCTCCTAGACCAGCTATGAGCTTAGCAAACCCTTGCCACATCTGCCAATCGTTTTTTTCCAACACAACGGCTAAAACCCCTACCTTTCAACAAAAGGAGGATCCAGCTAACAGGATTATCAGAGCAGGCTTAATCAACGCTCGGTCTCTCATCAAACACAATACAGAGACGGCACAGCTAGTAGAAACCCAAAAACTTAGCCTACTCTTCATAACAGAGACATGGGCGGACGAAGCTTCAGAAATTGATCTAGCACTTGTAATCCCAGACGGCTACTCAATCATTAGAGCAGACAGAAAGGAAAAACGAGGGGGCGGGCTGGCAATAATTTATAGAACTGAACTAAGAACTAAGGGCACCAATCAAAATAGCAGCCCAGACTGCGAGATTATTAATTTCCAAATAAACATCTCCAAGAACAATACCTTCAGGGGCCTTTTAATTTATAGACCCCCGAAGACCAAGACTCCCTTGACTCAAATTTTAAGCCCCTTCCTAGAAAATAGCGTCAGGAATACTGACTTTACTATTCTAGGAGATTTTAATCTGCACTTAGAAAACAATTCTGACCCTAGAGTTACACAGCTATCAGAGGCACTAATGAATCTAGATATGGAGCAATTAGTGAAGCACACTACCCACAAGGCAGGTCACACACATGACGGGATTTTTACATCAAACAAATGTATCCGGACGCCAGAGATTCTTCTAATCCCGTGGTCCGATCATAAGGCAATAATATTTACTCCAGACTGGTCCAAAATTGATGTCGTAAAACTGAAAAATCTGCTAAGCCTTTCTACCCCAACGTTGGACAGTGATTGTAACACTGCCACCCTCCAAGTGTCAAACTGGATACATCAAGCCACAGACATAGCAGTCCCTCACAAAAACAAAACAAGTAGGAGAAAGACACCATCCCAACCTTGGTTTTCGCAGGGCCTAAAAGAACAAAAACAGATTTGTAAAAAGCTGGAGAAAAAATGGAGATCAGAGTACGAACAAGGACCAAGAAAGGAATATAAAGCCTCTCTGGGCATTTACAGACAGTTAATACTGGCTGAGAAAAGTAAATATTTTACACAAAAAATTGAAGAGGCTAAAAACTCTAATAAAGAACTCTTCTCGACAGTTCGAAAACTAACAAATACAAACACCAATATGCCCACTGAAATGAGCTCAGACTTCTGCAACTCACTGGGCCATTTCTTTGTCGATAAAGTATCCGCAGTCTACGAATACTTTAGAGGATCGGAGGTGGATAGGCGTAATCAAACTAAAATACTGACACAAGAAGAGAATCCACGCCATTCACATGGTGAATATTTACAACAAGGGGTGGTGAGGGACAGAGTCTCTGAATTAAGCAGAAAGCTCTCACCCAGTCAAGAGATCAGGGCTATACCCAACACCGTTTTTTAGCTCACTGCACCATCCCAGTTTCAGAACCTGGCTGTATGCAAATTAGTCTGTTCCTGTCCCAGTGCATGATGGGAACAGGGCAAACCAAACTACAAAAGCCAATTCTTACACTGGGAAGGAAACAAGCTCCCGGGGACCGGTTTCTGGCATTACAGCCGTCTTCGGCCCGGTTTGCTTGAATCCTGATGGTGCAATGAGCAAGGGTCTCACATCTGAGAATACCCTTCCACGCTTAGGGTGGACAAAAATATTTACAACAAGGGGTGGTGAGGGACAGAGTCTCTGAATTAAGCAGAAAGCTCTCACCCAGTCAAGAGATCAGGGCTATATCCAACACCGTTTTTTAGCTCACTGCACCATCCCAGTTTCAGAACCTGGCTGTATGCAAATTAGTCTGTTCCTGTCCCAGTGCATGATGGGAACAGGGCAAACCAAACTACAAAAGCCAATTCTTACACTGGGAAGGAAACAAGCTCCCGGGGACCGGTTTCTGGCATTACAGCCGTCTTCGGCCCGGTTTGCTTGAATCCTGATGGTGCAATGAGCAAGGGTCTCACATCTGAGAATACCCTTCCACGCTTAGGGTGGACAAAAATATTTACAACAAGGGGTGGTGAGGGACAGAGTCTCTGAATTAAGCAGAAAGCTCTCACCCAGTCAAGAGAGGCTGAAATGCCAGAAACCGGTTCCCGGTAGCTTGTCTCCTTTCTGGTAAAGAATTGGCTTGGTAGTTTAGTCTGCCCTGTTCCCATGATGCACTGGGCCAGGGACAGACTGATTTGCATATAGCCAGATTCTGAGCTGGGATGGGGCAGTGAGATAAATAACGGTGATGGATCAAGCCCTGATCTTTGGACTGGGTAAGAGTGGTCTGCTCAATTCAGACACTCTGTTCATCACCACCCCCTTTTGTAAATCTATTCACATGGTGAAAGCTTCCTTTTTCAGCCCCCTTCGTATGAAGAGATTCTTCAGGTGGTAAAATCAACAAAATCGGGTGGTACATCCGATCCCTGCCCGCCGAAGGTGATGCACCTATTTGACAACCTTCTGAGCGAGCAATTATACCTGCTTTTCACTAATATAATCAAAACCAACCAGTTCCCCGTACTTTGGAAAACAGCTTCGGTACTACCCCTTCTTAAAAAATCCAATTTAGATCCCCAGGAACCAGGAAATTATAGGCCAATTGCGAGGATACCTTTTGCCTCGAAAGTATTAGAGAAGCTTTTGAATAGACAACTGTCGCAATTCCTGGCAGAAGCAAATGTATTGGATCACTCGCAATTCGGTTTCAGTGAAGAGCACGAAACAGAGACCACATTGCTAATGGCCACTGAGGAGCTCAGGAGTGTTCTGGATGCTGGGGGGAAGGCTGCCCTGATTTTGTTAGATTTCTCGGCGGCCTTTGACACAGTAAACCACGACACTCTACTCAACCGGCTCAATGAGGCTGGACTACACAGGACAGCTCTGGCCCTATTAGCATCCTTTCTATCCAACAGGTCTTTTACGGTGGAACTGGGAGAAGCCAAATCTAAGCTTTTATATCTCCTTGTGGGGTACCCCAGGGGTCGTCACTAAGCCCCACTCTTTTCAACCTTTATGTGGCGCCCCTGGCGGCTATCATCCGGAATTGTGGCTTTCTCCCAGTTTCATACGCAGACGACACGCAAATAGTGGTCTCCATCTCTAATAACACTCAAGAGACAGCGACCAGGTTTAAACACTGCATGGAACAGATCACGGGCTGGATGCAGACTAACTGCCTCAAGCTAAACAGCGATAAAAGCGAAGTGATGCTGCTGGGCTCAGACATGCAATCCTGGTCCCAGGACTGATGGCCAGATAATCTAGGGCAATGCCCTTCTCCAGTACAAAGGTAAAAAACTTAGGCATACTCCTGGAAAACAAACTGTCCTATGAAGCACAAACTAATAAACTATCATCATCGGTATGGTTCATCCTGAAGATGATCAGGAAGTTGCTACCTTTCATTCCGCTGACATCATGCAAAACAGTAGTAACTATGCTGGCGTTGTCAAGACTAGACTACTGCAATGCGCTGTATGCGGGGATGCAGTCCCAACACCTCATGTAACTCCAACGCTTACAAAATGCAGCAGCGCGACTGGTGCTGAACATACCTAAACATGAGTCCATAGCCCAGGGTTTGAGAGCTCTGCACTGGCTACCTATGAAAAATAGAATAAAATTTGTATCCCTGTGTCTTGCATACAAAGCCCTGCATGGTGCAGGCTCACAGTTTCTAAAAACTACGATACACATTCTTTACAAACTCGATTTTAATGATTTTGGCTACCAGGATAAATTCCTATGGTTTGTATGGTGATAGACTGCATACCTCAGTCTAAAGTAAATAAGCACAGAGAGCAATAGTTTGCCCTTTTTCCTTAAATCAAAAGAGACTGCTACTGTACATATGGCCCATTTCGGTCATCTCATATTTATTCATGGAACCCTTTACCAGTCTCTCAGTTGTCAGGGCAATGCTGGATTATCAATAAGGGGTGCTTTTGGTAAGGAAAATTGGAGTATTCCTGCCTGATTGCACATTATATGCCATGCTCTGTTCGTGGCAGCGGCAGTATTAATGCCATCTCTGTGTTGTCATATTTCGGGGAAAAAGGTCTGAAGTGGGCCTATCTTTATTCTGTTGATGTTAGTGACCAGGTGTGGTAAGAGGGGCTGTTAGAGGCCCGAGGACAGTGCAAAGAAAACCTGTGCTGATAAGTAGTATAACCATTATAGATAATGGGGTAGCCCCTAAAGTCAAGACGGACCTGGGCGCAATACGGGAATGAAAACAGTGGTCCGTGACCAACAATTGCAAAATTCATAATTTACGTTGTATAAAATATTATATCTTGGTTATTAAATAACCCACAAGAGATATTTATGCATGTACATTATACCTATTCATTCATCTATACGAGTTCATAGACCACACAACAAACAAGCGCCAAACTATGTAGTAAAATACAAGATATTTATTTTAGAACAAATCAAAATTTACTTGAGCAATGAGCATACGTTGTGCGCAAGGGGAGGGGAAGAAAAGATAAGAAAGTAGTGGTGTTGGGTAGTGAAAGCGTGAATCAAAGAGTAAAGGTTAGTCAATTTGATATTTTTACAAATACTGATAACTAAGACCAGTTACTGCAAGCCTGTCCATATACGATTTAAATGTATTCTGTAAATTTAATTGTGCACTCAATGCAGTTTCCAGAGGTATGACAAATTAGGATGTAGGTACAGGTCTTGATCAATAGGAGAGCGTCAGACGCTCTCCTATTAATTGCATCATTTCTCAGCAGCCATGCCAGAGTTCTACTCAGGCACTCTCATTCACCATATTGCCTAGCCCACGTTTTTTTCCATAAAAAGTTTACTTCACTATCTGCTGTTTCACTAAATGCTAGTAGGGCTACGTGCATTTCAGCTTTTGCTGCTGGGTAGGCGTTAGTGGTAAGTGCAGCCACTAATAATTTAAGTGTTTTCTCCACTTCACACAGCTGTGTGATGCCAGCCTTTTGGCTACGTAAATCTCCCCTACCACAGGTTTTAACGCTTTCCACAATCTGGGAATCCTGTCTACTATGTCCATATTCAATGCAAAATATTCTCATATCGAACTAGCTACCTCAGCCCGAATAGCAGCATTCTCCAGTGCCCAAGAAGGGGATTTCTAGGAGCTCCCATGCCTCACATCACATGGGTGTGTAAGGCGCAGCATCACTGGTGAGTGAAGTGGTAACGTGCGAGGGAGGTATTGCTGCGCAGAAATCCAGTGTAATACACAGGACGTGCACATCCAGAACCCTATCATTGAAGAAGGGTCGTGCACTGTGGAATAATATGAATATGCCTGCTTCTCCCCATATTATTCTTGCCACCTTTTAAGTAGATCTAACATCTCCATTTTAAATCTCAGAGCCTATGGCATATCTAAAGAAGGTGAGATTGTATGTCTTGATTTGTCCTTCAGAGGGTCTAAGACAAAGTTGAAATTCTCGTCCCATATGATATGCTGCTTCATATTTTGTCAGGGAATTTTCGTATTATCATTAAATATTTCAGAAGTTCCAGTATTAGGCTCATATACATTTGTTATGGTTATGAGATGGCAGTTCAGGTTGCCATTATCATTACAGGTTCCAGGACTTCTAAAAACCCACTGGTGTTTATAATGAACTGATCTCTGTATTTGTATGGCCACCCTTCAAACGGAGCTGTAAATAGCAAGCTTCACCCCATTTATTAGGACACTGACTCAAATTAGTATCCTGCTAATGCGTATCTTGTGGCACCGCAATGGAGATGGTTCAACTTTGAAACCAGTGAGCCACTGGTCCCATCCTTATGTGCACATAATCATTCCTCCCAAAGAACAGAGGATTCATGGAATGTTTTGTATGTTCAAATATTTGTTGTTTTTATTCTGAAAATGATTTGCAAAAGTATTCCAAATGTAACATTTGATAGTCAGTATTTTTTTGTCATTTTCAACATGTGACAAAGTCCTTCAGACAGATCAAATGCATTTCGGGCCAATAGTTGGGCCCTTCATCAGGGAAAAGACACTATAAAAGTAAAACATAAGTAAACAACCTGTCAGTCAGTCTCATATGTGACCTGTGAATAAAGGGGTGTGTAGTGATCTCATCATAGTGGGTCGTGGTGGTGATGGGTAAAAGATTAGGTTGTCACCTTAAAAACCTGAATACCTGTGTGTAAAAAACAGAAAATGTATGAGGTCTCTTACATGTCGCTTTTTTTGCTGAATTAGCGTGGTTGTCTCTGTGGGACAAAGAATCGAAAAGAAAATCTTGTAAGAGAGCGTTTTGAATACAATTGAAAGCCACATTGCTGCCAAGCTAGGGGCAATATTCCCAGTCAACTAACCTGAAGGTTCATCATGGTATCGGCACGATCGTTCTCTTCTTCTGGACGCCGGTATGGACGTATCCGCCATTAACCGCGTTTAATCTAGTTGCTGAGTTCCGATGACGTGATAAATGAAATCGAAGATAGACTCGCGTTTGAGTGCTCGGTCGTCGGGAAAAACGAGCGTATATGAGTGTGTATACTGTAATCCATATCAAGGTCTGGCAAGTTCTAAGATAAATATATAAGACTACGTATTTGAAAAAGGAAATAAAATTGAGTGGGGTAATAATCGGAAAAAATATAATGTGGAAAGGTTCGAACCCATCGGGGTCGGTGTTGATCACCTAGATCTTAATCGGGTGTGCTGGTCGATCATGGCTAATAGTGTGGGGGAATTGAAAGGGTATGAGTTTTGGGATACTGTGTAACCCACTACATTTAGCAGTTGTTCACAATACATGAATGGAAAACATTGAGAAAAAAAAAAGAAAAAAAAACAATAACACATCAACGTGAAATCTCACAGGGGTTACATAGTCGACCTTAGAGCAATTTCAAAGGTAACAAGATAGTTCAATTCTGTCGTTTAAGCCGAACGGCTTATGTGTTGAAAGTTTTTGTATCCAGGCATTTTCTCTCTGGAGTAAAAATTTGGTGTTGTCTATGCCTTCAATTTTAGGGATGGTTTCCAATATGGTAAACTTCATTTGAGAGATGTTATGTTTTTCTTCAATGAAATGGGTTGCCACTGACTATTTCATATTTTTGAGACGGATGTTTGATTTATGTTCAGTGAGTCTAATTTTGATTTTGCGCTCCGTTTTTCCAATGTATAGTTTACCACATGGGCATTTGAGAGCATATATGACATTGCTGGAATCACATGTAGCGTTGACCCTGAGTTTCACCTCATATCCTTTCATAGGATGGTTAATCTTGTTTCCTTTAATGATGCTATTGCAATGTCCACAGTTCAAACATGCTTTGGTGCCTGTGAATATAGTTGTTATCGCCGGTTTGTGTTGTAACAATTCTCCTAAGTTGTGTGCTCTAGTAAAAGCAAACAGCGGAGGTTCCAAAAAGATCGGATTGAAATCAGGTTCAAGGTTTAATAGTGGCCAGTGTTGAAATATAATCCTCTTGAATTTAGCACTAGAAGTAGAATATTTTGAAACTACCACTATGCGGGTCTGTTGTTTCTATTGACTGGGTTGTAACAATTTCTTTCTATCAATGTTTGAAATCCTATGTTTGGATTCCTCAATGATATCTTCAGGGTACCCTCTTTTGTGGAATTTAGTGGCAATTTCATCAATTCTTTGTTCCAGTTTATTAGGATCCGACGTTATTCTTTTAACACGTGCCATCTGTGAAAAGGGAAGGTATTTTTTTACATTGGGTTAATGAAAACTTGTAAAATGGAGCATGTTGTTTCTGTCTGTAGGTTTTGTAAACAAATCTGTTTCAAAGCCTTGTTCGTTGATGGAAACTCTAACGTCTAGGAAGCTTACTGATTTGTACATATTTGATATTTCCCAGGTCAACTGGATGCGTTCATCAATTTGGTTAAATTCAGTGAGAGCCGTTTGTAGCTCTTCCTTGGTGTTTTTCCAAATAATAAATATGTCGTCAATGTAGTGTATCAGAAGTTTAAGGTTATCTGTCCATTTCTTGTTGGCAAAGATGTGGGTCTCCTCATAGTATTGCATAAATATGTTGGCGTATACTGGCGCCGCTGAATTGCCCATGGCCATTCCAACTAGTTGTTGATACCATGTGTCTTAGTACATGAAATAACTTTGGTATAGTGTGAAAAGCATAAGTTCCATCAAAAACGTTTGGAAAGATACATCCAGATCAGTGTTTAATAACGCCTGCTCAATCGCTTCTATTCCCAAGGAGTGGGGTATGGTAGTATAGAGTGAGCGCACATCCGCGGTGCAGCGTATTAGTTTGTCTTCTGTATCAAAGGTTAGACCTTGTAGTTTGGAAATAAAATGGGTGGTGTCCTTTATATATGTTCTCATGGTTTGTACCGTGGGTTGGAGATATTTATCCAAGAGTTGACCAATCGGTTCGTGTAGGCTACCGCATGTAGAGACTATGGGTCTTAGCGGAGGGTCCATGGTATTTTTGTGTATTTTTGGTACCATTCTTAAAATTGGACTTTTCCCGTTGGATTTTGTGAGAAAATTCTTAGTTCTATCGTTGATGGTGCCTGCTTCATGTGCTTTCTCTAGAATGCTTTGTAGGTTCTTCATGAATTATATATACGCTCGTTTTTCCCGGTAACCGAGCACTCAAACGCGAGTCTATCTTCGATTTCATTTATCACGTGATCGGAACTCAGCAACTAGATTAAACGCGGTTAATGGCGGATACGTCCATACCGGCGTCCAGAAGAAGAGAACGATCGTGCCGAAACCATGATGAACCTTCAGGTTAGTTGACTTGGAATATTGGCCCTAGCGTGGCAGCAATCTGGCTTTCAATTGTATTAAAAACGCTCTCTTACAAGATTTTCTTTTCGATTCTTTGTCCCACAGAGACAACCACGCTAATTCAGCAAAAAAAAGCGACATGTAAGAGACCTCATACATTTTCTGTTTTTTACACACAGGTATTCAGGTTTTTAAGGTGGCAACCTAATCTTTCACCCATTACCACCACGACCCACTATGATGAGATCACTACACACCCCTTTATTCACAGGTCACATATGAGACTTACTGACAGGTTGTTTACTTATGTTTTACTTTTATAGTGTCTTTTCCCTGATGAAGGGCCCAACTATTGGCCCGAAATGCATTGGATCTGTCTGAAGGACTTTGTCACATGTTGAAAATGACAAAAAAAGACTATCAAATGTTATATTTGGAATACTTTTGCAAATCATTTTCAGAATAAAAACAACACATATTTGAACATACAAAACATTCCATGAATCCTCTGTTCTTTGGGAGGAATGATTGTGTGCACATAAGGATGGGACCAGTGGCTCACTGGTTTCACAGTTGAACCATATTGTAATAGACGCCGTGGGACACTCGACGTCACTTGTGGAGCACCAACAAACTTGAAAAACTTATCAGATTGTTAAATCTAGCTGTGCACCTGCCCTACCAGTATCACCGCAATGGAGATGCCATGCCTCTCCAAGTAGGTCTGTACCAGCCTAGTGTTTTGGGCATTTGTTAAATCGCTAATGTTCCACGAAACAAAGGTAACAGGCTTGCATGCATGCAATCTCATTACAATTTGCGATGGCGTCACATAATAATCATAGCATTCCCAGTGTGTATGTTAATGGGCCTGCCTGTGTATCCATATGGAACAGAAAATTTGAGTCTCACCAAACATCGTATGTTAACTTTGTCAGAAAGTTAACCCACTTGAGCCTCCAATTCTCTCCCAAACCACCCTTTCTACCTGCATGGTGCCTCCCAACTTTCAGTGCCCCTCCCACACCTGTAACCCTAACTAACCTTACTACATCAAACACAAGATCAACAACTCGCTGTGTTACACACATTTGAGTGTGGAATGCCACCCGATCAGGGGGTATAATACCTGTATGTTCTTGTGTTTAAATGTTTTATTGGGTTTTAAAAAACGGTATAGAGCATACAATTTTTCTTCATGTACCAAATATTATATCTTGTCTTAGCAAGACTAAGTGTAACACACCAGCTCGTAGATCACAGCAGATATAATATCCTATAACCACGTGAGCAATGGACATAATGCTATGTTACATACATCAGGGCCTCAATAATACTATAGACATCAACTAATCTTCTAATTAAGAGCAATAAAAAAGTGCAAACATATAAAAGGAGAAATAATAACATATGTAAGAACAAGAGACCTGACCCTCCTCCATCCCTGAACCCTAATACTTCTAGTTCTCAGCACAACGAGGAACTTTTTTTTAACCCAAATTGAAGTTTTAGAGTTCACAGGTTCGTACGTATGTATGGTCCCCAGATATCTTGAAAGGAGTCAGTTGATAATCCAGTTTGTACATCAGACATATATGAGCTTACATGTGCCATGGCCTCCCACCATTGTTTTGAAGACGAGGGTAGAGAAGATTTCCAGTGTCTCAAGACACATTTTGGCCATTTGTAAAGCAGCGTTAGTCCTGCACTTTTTGTGTTTTATAAGCCCTGAAATAATCAGGGTGGCATGTAGGATGGGCAGCTCTGGTGAATGGGTAAATAATAGCTCACTTACAGCCCCAAAATGAGTGCAGTTTTGAGAATGTCAAAGGGATATGCGCCATACCGTCCTCGTCCTCATGTGATCTCCAGCAGCTACAGTTGGGTTGGAGTTTTCCTCTTACAGCTTGTCCAGTGACCAGTGGCAGTCGTGTTACATCGTAAAATAACCGAACTTCAGAAGCGACTCTTGCCGGCCTTTTTCATGGCTTTTATCTTAGCAGCCTCTTACAAATATTATTTTGAAGCCTCGGTTGCCAGTAATGGATTAAGAGCCTGGCAGTAGACTTTCGAATAAAGTTGGTCAATCAGAGGCTCATTAATGAAGAAAAAAAATTCTTATAAGTTCCCCATTATTCTAAATAAGAACGTAAGGTCATGAAGGTATACTGAAGGGTTGCTTTAACAGTTTCTTGAGGGGGCAGGTTCTAAATTATAGGTATGCCAGGGCTGCCTAGAAACCAGGTGGGACACTGCGACAAATTTTTAAAGGATTTCATAGAGTCTTCCCTTTGCAAATGGCAAGGGTTCATCATACTTTTGTGCTGACATTCAGGCCAGTCGGGTGGCTGTCCGCTTAGCGGCAGTGCAGCCCTGTGCCAAATAGGCGTTTGAACATTCCCCAAAAAGTTTTGGCCCAGATAGCTATGGCTTTGAGACCATATGATGGATGTGCTTAGCATCGGACTGATATCTCCAGAGGCAGAGAAGTCATCTGGGGTGAGCAGATATTCCCTTGGATAGGGTTTCCCAACCTGACCCAATGTGGAGTCCCTGTATCATGCCGAAATGGTATGCCAGTTCGGAGAGATATTGTGCTAGGTAACACAGCTATAGTTTCGACATATTTAGGCCCCTGGATGAGGTACCGGTGTATAGTTTTTGACGAGGTCAGTATTAGTTATTTGATCTTGTCATATATGGGCTTTAATTTGTCCGTCTATGTATGTAATGGAGCACGGAGTAGAGTACTGTAGTAAATTGAAGGCATTCCAAGACCCTTGGGCTTCCCTTTGGTTAAGTTGCATCGCTATATGTCATTCAGCTTTCTCGCTGTGTTCGTATTGTCTGCCTTTGATGAGATGAAGGTCTCTTTCGGCCTATGTCGGGTTGATAACTTTAATTTCGAACCCTTTGTAAAGTAGTTGACGTACTCTCTTCGATAGTGGTCTTGGAGTTGTTGCACTGTCTTTTCAAGCTCAGCTTTATTTTCTGGTTTCAGTATAGCAGACACGAGTGTGCTCACATCTCTCAGATATGCTTTTCCAGGAGCCCAGGGTGTGCTGGGAAGGGAAAGAATTCCCATTCAGTTATTTTTTTAATCAATTTAGAAACTTCTTTTTTCCTTCCACCAATTTATATTGCAAAGTGTCCATCTGCCATAATCTAGTCAAATGGCCTCTTAATTCGCAGGTCGTAAAATAACGAGATCGGGGAATGGTCGGAACTCAGATCACACTTCAATGTTGCAGTTCTGAACAGACTGAAATAGAGCAGCATGCACTAGGCAATAATCTATTCTTGTTTCCGTACCATGAGGGGAGGAAAGACATGTGTAGTCGCTATCCGTGGGATGTCTCGAAGACTCAACAAGAGAGTGCTCTACCACTAGATCTCCAATGAAACCCCTGTTGTTGCCATTATGCAAGTCGGGGGGTCCAGAACGATCTAGTATGGGGTCAGGCACTAAGTTTCATTCTCCGAGAACGATTTCTTTATGTATTTATTAATCTATGCATTTTTTGATAGTGCAGACATTACCCAGAGCTGTCAGACTCAGAGCGCTTTACATTAGAGCGAAGAACATTACAGGAGAAATTCAGAGTAACAGGGGAGTAGGTAACAATGTGTATAGCTACTATGGTCACTCATGGTGAGAGT
This sequence comes from Lissotriton vulgaris, assembly GCF_964263255.1. Lineage (NCBI taxonomy): Eukaryota > Metazoa > Chordata > Amphibia > Caudata > Salamandridae > Lissotriton > Lissotriton vulgaris. The sequence continues at coordinate 1,179,924,412 of NC_141693.1, read as the reverse complement.
TATGTATTTACAAATGAAATATTCATTACAGATTACATATTTCGAAAAGGTAAAGCGGTTAAGGTTACACAAATACTTGATTCATATTTACAAAGTGAAAGGTCATTATAACTCTGGAGAGTGTCATGTAACAGCCCGGTTCATGCCTTTAACTGTGAGAGCGTATACCTGGTGGGGAGCTTGGTAAGAAGTGTTACTGAGAGGAATGTATTTGGAAGAGAAGAGTTTTAAGGTCAGTTTTGAAGATCCGGAAAGGGGTGGTGGTGCAAAGGTTTGGAGGTAGCAAGTTCCAAATTCTAGTCGCATTACCTGAGAAAGATTGCATCATAAGTCTTTACCTTTTAAAAGTTGGAGGTTCGAGCAGCAGATTTTCAGCATTTTGTGAAGGTCTAGTGCCACCTGATGTCTTGAGTTTGTTTGCTAGGTAGCGAGGGGTGGAAGGGTGAACGGCTTTATAGGTGATAAAAGCAGTCTACTTTATGGTCCTAGCTTCAATAGGAAGCCAGCTAAGAGTACTGGTTGCCTTTTAAATACAGAGAAGAGTCTATTGAGTCTTGAGAAAAAGGGTGACTTCCTGCCATTAGGAGTGCAGATAGAACCCACTATTAGTAAGCCACCATAAAGATACAGTTTGGAAACACATACCTCCCTGTCGAGTCCGTCCATGACTCCTGAACCTTGACTACAAGATTTTTTGTAGAATGGCCACCCCATTATTTCTGTATGGGTGTGATCCATTGGTCGAAGTGGCATTCTGAGATTGGGAGCAGGAAGCAGAGATCACTCTCACCACCCCCTTTCTTACATTTTTTAGACTCTGGTTGCAATATATAAGTGCCTTGATTATGAGTAATGTTCGTTTTTTTGTCGGCCAGGGAGCTCAGAATTTTTTTCCTTTTGATGCAATGACATGAAACCATTGACATTTAAGTACCAGACAGAAAGATCGATGACACTGTGCATCTCAGGGACTCAGCTCTGGGACGATCAAGAAACGTGTCAATAAGTGCACAGGTTGAAGGGTGGCAAGTAGATGGTGAGGTATATAAAGGGGCTTGTTCGTAGGTTCTTATGAGAAAAAATTCCAGAATGCAATTAGACTACTTTTAGTTCTCATATCACTTGAACTTTATATGGGTTTGGCTTCCTTCTGCTGTCGTGGCGGGGAGCTTGTGGGTCCAAACAGAAATACCTACCATTTGCAGATTATATGTTTAACTCTGAGCAGCATAATGAGAGGTGATCTAGATGTATCCCTATCTCTGATGGGGTCTCCTCTTATTTGCGTTCTGGGGCAGAGAATCTTGCCATACAGAAAACTGCAGCCGGCAGCCCTCAGTCAGCTGTGGATCTTTAAACAGTTATGTCTGGGCAACATGTTTTTTTCCTGATCAGTGGCTGATCCATCGGAGACTGATTCAGATGTTCTAGAAAACTTTCAAGCTCATGTGGGCCAAAGAACTCTCTAGTTCTGTCACTGATCGTCACAAACATCACTTCTGGATCAAATCATTTGTATTGGAGTTTCTTTGTCTCAGCAAGGGTCGAATGGCCAGGCATTCACTCTGCAGTAGGCTGCTTATGTATGAAAAGTAAGCAGATATCATATTGTAATGATCAGGGTTCCACGGGTGAAGGAAGATCACGAACCCCTCCCAGCCAGGTGAGTGCAATTCTGGCCGCCTACTGGCACCTCTCCCCTGACCATACCCTGAGTAATAAATTAGGGACACAACCTGCTAGTGTGTTAACGGCCACAGTTTATTAACTTCATAACATACATCATGGATCATAATTCATCACAAGAATGGTCATTCGTATGCTCCATACATCATGCGACGTTTCAACATGTGACTATCATAACTCTTTATCATTCTGTCCTCAGATCACTTGATTTAGCCTTAAGTTCTTAGATCCTAGCCCTGACAGCACTTCCCGCACAGCCCTGCTTGGATGCCCCTTTTTAGGTGTCATGCGTTGTGGCTGCTAGACTTCCCTTGCCACCAGGCTCTATGTAGAGGGCCTCAGGCCTTACCTGAGCAGCGAGTGCCATGTCTGTCTGAGCCTGACCCTTTGTTGGCCATTCGCCTGGTCCCAGTGCCCTTGCCATGAGGCATCCTGAAGACACTGCTCAAGTGGGTCTTCTACGTGGGCTATTGCGCTATTATTATTTTTCATGCTCTCTCCACCCTATTGCTTGGTTTTACTCCAACAATGTCGGTGCGAGAGGGTGGGTCAAAGTTTAGGAGGCACTGTGCAGGGGCTGCTGCTCCCTGCCATTTTGGCCCCATGCTAGCCCCACTCTACTTCCTACATTGGGTGCTTTGAATCATGCTGGCCAATGCCTTCACGGGCTTGCGGCCCCGCGTCCTCTGTCTGCTACCACTCTCGGTAGGCGTTCTTTGCGGGCCCCTAACTAGTCTGGCTTTACCTCCCCAGCCTGCAACTCGTCCCTTTAAAACCACGTTCTTCTTAGGGAACGCAGTTTTCTAATTTGAAAAATGTATAATACCATAAATAATGTGTCAGTAGAAAACATTAGTGCCACGAACTCTATACCAAAGCAAAGCTCCCCGAACTGTCCTATGCTTCGACAGAATTGCCAGACACCCCCCTTCCTTACCACAGCACAGATGCTTCTACTCGTGTACCGCAGCACAGAACCCCTGAAGAGCCATATCCAACACTGAACTCCTGGCCCCATGTACCCGTCCACGCACGGACACTCTCCCGTCTCCTCCCTTCCATCATGTCACAGGCGAACAGGCTCTGGGGGTCACTGTCTGCATGGGTGATATTTTGCCATACTGCGGCTCCTCTCTTTCACCATTTACCAGACCTCGCCTTGCTGGACTGTCTCAGTTTATTTCTGGGATCACGCCTTTCCTCCCATGGCCCCAATTAGTAGTGCTATGCTTCTGCAGGGTGCCGCCTTTCTCTCTGGGTCTAACCATTTGCAGGGGTCTGCAATCCCATATTTCCTCAGGGGCCATTCCTTTTTCCTGGGTCCCCTAACTTAAAAGCAATTGGTGATACTTCTTCCAAGGGGCCCAACTCCTCTATTGCCAATCCCGGTCCCTTCATTTGCAGAGGACTGCCTGCGGCGTCGACTTACCTACTCATTGCCAGCCGCCGCCTCTCCTCCGTCCTCTGCTCTTCCTCGCTCCTAGCATCACGGTTTGGGCGGTTTAGGTGTCAGTTCCAAATACCGAATCAGTGTGGTGTGTATTATTGATTTGTGATAGGATTCCAGTCGCAAAACAGTAATACTTTATCACCATTTTAAAAGTGGTAGTAACCCATTCGCAAATGGGAAGGAGTCCCTTTGGGAAGCCTTTCCCTTTGCGAATGTTGAAAACATGTTTTTAAGAGCAGGCAGTGGTCCCATGGACCTGTGCCTCCTCTTAACAATGAAACTTCAAAGTTGTATTTTTTCTTTTGAAATACATCCTGTTTTCCTTTTAAAAAAACGGGCTGCATTTAAAAAAGAATCACAGACATGGTGGTCTGCTGACTGCAGCAGATCACCATCTTTGTGATGGTTGCGATTCCTGATGGGTTGTAAATTGCAACCAACCTCATTATTATTCATGCAATAGATTAATTAGCGACCTACTGGAAATCGCTATTTGGGAAACAAATCATACATTAAGAACAGCGATTTCCAATTGCAATTAGGAGATAATCGCAATGAGAAAATCGGTATTCCTAATGCCTGTGCATGTGGCTCCTGGTTCGTTTGGTCGATCTCTGACACTTCATTGCTGTATAAAGGACATCTTGCATTACTTCTGGTCAGTTTTACACATGGTCGCCAACATGCTGTCCTCTCACTCAGCATTCTGCTTCCAGGTGCGAATCACATCAGGGCTCCATTGGTTACATGTCAGGATGCTCAACACTATTATTTAGTGGCTTCTGAGTTTGGTGTAGATGTAAAAAAGGAGAAGCCAGCAGCCCCCACCCACACCCTCAGTGCAGGTGAGATCCAATCTTGAGCAAGCAATTTCTCAAGGATCCCCCCCTCCAACTGCACAGTGGGTTCGTGTAGCCACTAATCAAGACCTGGCATGCAGAAACACAGAAGCCATGCCCCCCCCGATCCCATACACTGCATAAGGCAGTCATGCCGTGTCCCACAGTGAATCGTCCGTTAGCCACGCCGAGTCCCTCAAGCTCCACCTAGTTCCTTAATTAGCCACACACAGGCCAAGGATCACTCCTGGTGGTCGCAAAGACCCCTCTGGTATCCCTCTGCATCCCTGACCTTGTTTCCTTAGAAGATTATGGTGTTTGAAGCTAGAGAGGGAGCGTATTTCTACTGTAGCTGGTTCCCTGGGGTGGAGCACCCTTGTTAGAAGACCATCTTGGATTGAGGTCAGATCACGCCCCAGTGGCAGCTTTATTTTAAGCTTCAGTTATCTGCATATTCTCAATTCAACTGAAAATCAATTAAGATGTGAAACCTACTCAGACTCAACCTGTAAGCTACTCGTAACTCGCAATTGACTAGTTGGAGAAGGCTGGCTCATCTGTTTCTAGACCCATAACCTCATTGTAGAGCTGACAGAGCCATGCTAAGAAACCTTAGCAAGCCTAACCGCAGCTAGATGCCAATGATAGGTCCCTTAGGTCGGTCTGATTAAATGTTTTACATTGGTGGATGTGTCATTTATAGTGTGGCAGAGGAAAACATCCCCATCACAATGATGGAGAAAAGGTTGACTCAAGGCATTCTGCTACAGTGTACAGCCTGGAAGCAGATGAAAATCCTGCCTTTGCTAAAGATCCATTTCGTTGCTTCCTGCTCAGTCTAAAGTACTGGAGAAACATGCTAACCATTAGCTCTCACAATACCTGTAAAACAATAATCTATTACACCCAAGCCTGTCTGGCTTTCGTCCCAGTTGCAGCACAAAGACAATGCTAGTGGAGTTGGCAGACTATATCAGGGGATACATTAGATGTCGGGGGCAGGGTGGTGCTGATTATGTTAGATGTCGTAGGAACCAGTGGTGCAGGGAGGGGGCAAGGTCTGATATAACAAGTGTGCAAAAATGCCCCCTGGCGCTTTGTAAATTGGGGGATTAAGTCCACTCAATCGCGAGCGTCCCTCAGATTACCTGTCAAGCATTTTATATTTTCTTTTATGGGTCTTCACTTTTTAGTCTTCTAATTAGTAGCACTTAGCACTTTAAGAAATGTGGGTGGCTCTGTTGGGCAGCACTTTTTAGCACTAGCACTTTGACAACAAGAATAGAAAAACTGAGTCGATGCCCATTTAGGGCTGTATTCATTTGAAAAAATACTCAATAGATTCTGGGTACCATAAGTTTTGAAAGGCATTATCATGCGGTATTTACTTCATGTTCACTATTAGATCAAGCTTAGAAATGCTTACAGACAGTATTAATGTATGTACATGCTATCAACTGTTTACATTTACTGGCTATTTGCTTGATTGTTTGCCCTTCTTTAAAAATTCACCTTACATTGCAATGTTTTAGTCATAGCATAACTTTTTTTAACATAATGAAAAGTTCTTTAAGGATTTTTAATTATTTATGCCTTTATCACTGTATTCATTGTAATACTGTGAGTGTTGCTATTATCGATATTGAGGTGGTGAGAATTATCCGTAGCATACAATCAGGTTCCCCCAAAGACGTAGCTCGCCCCAGGATTTTTAAAAACCAGGCTGAATTACTGGTAAACCATATAAGCCATATGGCTAAATAATCATTCCAAACGAGCGGCGTTCCACAAGACTGGAAAACAGCGAAGGTTATCCCTATTAAGAAAAAGGCCAACCTCAGCATAACCCAACTGGACAACTATCGTCCCATATCGCTCCTACCATTCTGCGCTAAGGTGGTGGAAAAGATAGTCAATGCCCAATTGATAAAGCATCTAGAAGAAGGCCACCATCTCCACCCCACGCAGTCAGGATTCAGAACATACCATTCTACTGAATCAGCTCTTCTTTTTTGCACAGAGCTATTAAGAAGCAGAGTAGATGAGGGGATGACAGCTGCGCTCCTTCTATTAGATCTGAGCACGGCATTCGACACCGTCTCCCATACTACTCTCATGCTTTAGCGAGGCGGGAATTGATGGCTTGGCTCACGAATGGATGCGCGCATTCCTGCTAATAGACAATTCCAAGTTAATTGCCCTCCCTTTAAATCGGAAGTTCGAGTACTCAGACATGGGGTGCCGCAGGGCTCTATATTGAGCCCCACATTATTCAACCTGTACATGGCACCCCTGGCTAAGATAGTTGAGGCATATGGGGTCGAGATAGTGTCATACGCGGATGACACCCAGCTAATAGTGACACTATCTCGACCGCCCGAGGAAGCCTCAGCTAGTTTCTCGGCATGCCTCAGCGAATTAGCCAGATGGATGAATACCAACTGTCTATGCCTAAATGCAAATAAAACTGAGCCTCTTGTGTTGGAGAAGACTCCGTCCATCTGGCCATCTGCATGGTGGCCATCTGAACTTGGCGCCATACCAAAACCCTCTGAGCAGGTGAAAAACCTAGGGGTCAGATTAGACTCTACTCTGTCTCTTGAACACCACACCAGAGGAATTGCAGGCAAGTGTTACGGAATCCTTAAGACTCTACGCAAAACCCTGGACTCCCTCCCCGCAACTAATAGGAAAACTCTGATCCATGCTCTAGTTACACCCCATCTCGATTACAGCAACTCACTGTACATGGGTTTAATCAAAAAAGGCCTCCAGCGTCTGCAGTGCGTCCAAAACGCAGCTGCCCGACTGGCACTTAATCTATCTAGAAGGTCCTCAGGGAAACGTGCCTTAGCCACCCTTCACTGGTTACCCAAACGTGAACGCATTACATTTAAAAGAATGTGCATGGCTCACCGTATTGCCCAAGAAAAAGGACCAATATACCTTCAAAAACTACTGACCAAGTACCAACCCAAACAACTCTTAAGATCCCAAGGCAGTATGCTCTTTCAAGTGCCCAGAATTTACCGTACACGTATGGGCAGTAGATCCTTTAAATACTTGGCCAGTAAACAATGGAACTCACTACCTACTGAACTCAGAATGGAACCATCAGAAAAATAATTTCGCCAAAAACTAAAAACATATCTCTTCCCGAAAATATGAACCTTTCCTTTCGCCCCCCATCAGTTCTTCTCCCCCTAGTTTTCCCAGTTCAGCCCAGTCCTTGTTCATAAAGCGTGGGGACACACTGTTTTCTAGTGTAACCAGGCACTATATAAATGGCTTTTATTATTATTATTATTATTATTATTATCGACATGTTTACGAAGATGATACGTTTCTTCTATGTCCATTTATCATGTGACAAGTCACGAGTGATTGCACTAGCACTTTATTTAAGAGAAGGCACTTCGCATGCGTGTTATGTGAACAAGACCTCTGGAAGGTCGAAACGCCTCGTGGCGAAGGTTCTGGGCACACAAAAAAATCCTGAGCACTGAATCACGGGTCCGTTTTCATCATTTTCCTAAAACAATTGGATTGTCTATGGCCAATTCCTTGGATATATATATATATATATATATATATATATATATATATATATATATATATACAGATTTCCTGTGTTTTCTCCTCCGATGCTTCCAACGAATTCCAGAGGAACACAGAGAGGTAGCACTTACAGTAGCGTTCTTCAATTTTTTTTTCTATTTTCTGTTTTTTTCCACAAATATTTTCCATTAGAAAGTGCAAAGTGCTAAATAGATCAGGAGCAAACAAACGGCCTACGCGTTTCGGCCAGAGGCCATCGTCTGGGTCACATGATTGGAAGTGCAAGGTGATTATAAAGAGGTTGGATGACCCGCCCCCATTTATAAAAAAAAGTGTATCCCAAGTTAAAAACACATTTAAAGGAACAAGGTTTTGTGGTGGTTTTCAGCCATTCAAACCATGCACTATGTTGTGGAAATCCGATCGTTGGGATTGGGTGCAACCTTATTGGGAGTCAACTCGTGCTTGAAATTTAAGACATGGTTTTTCTTACAAACAAGTCGAGAGATTGATTGGTATTGGGGACACAGTTCTAAGATGGTAAAGTTCCTTAGGTAAAAGTTGCCCCCATAGTCCACTATTAACATGACTAATGATATATAAGGTTGTCAGCATTTGAGCAATATGTTAAAAACAGATATGGTTATACTCTATTAAATAGAAGGTTAAGGTAAAAACTGTGATCATGGTTCAGTGGCTGAGATATAGGGCAGACATTAGAAAGGGGCCTGTTCCATTCACAGTTATTCATATTATCCGAAACTAGTTAGGTTACAGAGGTACAAAGAGGAGAGTAAACCCACATTTCAACACTGTTTTCAGAAAATGTGCAAAATCGCAAAGTAACAAGAATCTTGGTAAAATACCTGATTATTTTTGGATTTTGAAATACACGCTTTATATTAAACAATTTAAGAGGTCCTCATTATATCATAGTAACCAAAGTATTATTCTGTAAATATACTAAAATCTAAAACTGTTAACATTCTCATCTGTTCTATTCCCTTAAAAAAAAAAATTCCTTATTGCAAGGAAAAACAGCAGACATCAGTCATTTACAATAACACAAAAATAAATTCGACTTTACATAATAACGTGAGGGTGAAGTATTTACATGTATCAATAATAATAATTTTATTTCCTATATCCATTCCGTGATGGGGGCCCATATCTTTGTAAACAGCGAGTTCAAAATTCTACATCATCAATAATTTTTCTCTCCAACTAAAATAAGAGGGTGGGTCAGGATTGGTCCACTCTCTTGTGATGCAGGCCCGTATTACCGCCATGCAAATAAAGAGAAAACACATTTTAGCTTTCGGTCTTGGCTGCAATACAATACCCGAACCACAGACTGTTAAAACCATCTCGCTGGTTATATTAATTGTGTATCCCAAAATTTCAGCCAAAAATTGTTCAATACGAAAAAAATTCATGTAATTTAGGGCACAGAAAAAATATATGAACCGTATCAGCGGCATATTGGCCACATCTATTACATTTGGTTCCAGTGGTTGAGCTCCATTTCGAGACTTTCTTGGGGGTGTAATATAAGTCATGTATGACCATGTAATGCTGAGATTTCATTATCCCTGTAATAAGGACTCGATTTGCCAGCATGAAGGATTCACGAATAAGCAGACCAGACATCACACGCTTAGTTTCCCATTTTGTTTGACAAAATACCACATAATCAGGAAATTCCTGAATCAGACACATATAAAAATGGCCTATTAATGTCTTTTTCGTCATGTTTTCAATTAAGGGAATTTTAATCATTCAATCTTGTGCTACTTGTCCTAGCGTCTGTAGGAACCTGCAGATTTGTAGATATTTTAAAAAATCGTTTTTTGGTATGCCATATGCAGTTTGTACATCTGTAAAGGACATTAAGTTACCTTCTGTATAAAGATCCCCTAAATGGTTTATTCCTTTAAGGCTCCATCTAATAGCAATTGGATCCCGAGATATATAAGGAAGTAAATCAGAGGCAATAAATGGTGTCTATGCATTATATTTTGGGATTCCCAAATGTCTCCTAACTATTTTCCACACCTATAGGCCGCTATAAGGATCTTAAATTGTGTTTTCTTAAAATAACTAGGCTCCACCACCCTAAGTAGACAGCCTTTTATCTCTTCGTCCATTACCAGTTCATATTTCAATGGAGCATTACAAAAAGGAATTGAAGCTTTATCACCAACCACAAGTGGACCTACAAATTGTAGAGAGGCAGCTATATAATAGAAAAAAAGGAATACTCCACCCCCTCTCGCTCTTTCGGGAGAATATTTTTTTTTATGTTCTATTCCCAATGTGCAAATTTCGGCTAAGAGCAACTCATTTTCAAATTTAAAGATTTATACACGAAGTCATACTTAAATTGTGTTATCCCCATTGGTACTGCCTGGCAGATTGACAAGAGATAGATAACAATTCTTAATCATAGTGTGCATTTATAGAAAGTGGTACAGGTCTGCATCTGCATTGAGTCCCCATGGTATCTCTGTGCCTTTCAGGATGATCCATTTTGACTCTGCCTTCCATAGCAGTAGAGGGATAGTTCTACTCCATAGAACCTGAGGTTGTTGCTGTTTCCTTCATGTTCTTTCCATATATGCTTGGTGATAACATATGCAAAGTCTTTGTTCTTAATTGCCCTGAGATGTTGTAAGATGTGCAGCTTTAGTTTGTTCACACTACTCCCTATGTACACCTATTCCCATTCACATCGTAGGGCATAGACCATATGTGTGGTCTCACAGGTGATTCTGTCTCTTATGGTCATCTGTTCTCCCAGCATGTTATTGGTTTTCTGTTGGTTCAAGCCATATGTGCTTGCTTTGCATTTTGGACATTTGTAGAATCCTTTTGCTCTCAACCATTGCATTTTGCTGCCACTACTGTCTGATCCCGGCAATGGCTATGTGTGAGGTAATCTCCCAAACAAGGTGCTTTCTTATAAGTTATATTGAGATGATCAGAGGTCACTCCCTTTAGGTCATCATCCCTTCCCAGAATTTTCCAATGGTCTTGGAGCGCATCCCTTATGGTAGTACTTGAAGAGTTAAACTGTGTTATGTATCTCACTTTGTTAACCTCAGGTTCGTCATCCTGTGCCATGGTTGATCTTTTTGAATGTAACAGAGATTCTCTTCTCTTTTTCAGGGTTCTTGATTTTGCAATTTCCAAAACTGTAGCGGGGTATCCTCTGATCAGGAATCTTTTATACATTTGATCCAGTTGTAGAAGGAATTCTTGTTCTTCTGAGCAATTCCTTCGTGCTCTGAGGAATTCCCCATATGACACACTCCACTTTGAACAGCTGGGATGAGCACTATTCGCCTGAAGGATGCTGTTACATGCAGTTGCTTTTCAAAAAAGTGTTGTGCATATCCTCTGTTCTTTTATATAAACATGTACATCCAAGAAGTCTATCTCTGTTTTGTTGATATTGTACATGAATTGAAGTTGGAAACTATTGTTGTTGAGACTCTTCAGGAAGGTGTTCAGTTCATCTGTTTCCCCTTCCCAGATTAAAAACAGGACATCTATATAACGTACCCAGAGTACAATCTTCTCCAAAAACTGTTTGATCTTTTCTGACCAGATTTGTTCAGCCTTCCACATGCCCATTGTGAGGTTGGAATATGTGGAAGCAAAGGAAGTTCCCATTGCTGTACCTTTGCTCTGCTTATAAAATTTCTTATCAAAGATGAAGATGTTGTTTGTGAGGCAAAAGTGCATCATTTCCAATATCCTTTTGGTCTGTTGGAGAAGATTTAAGGATCCTCCCCAAAGGTAGGACTCACAAGCTTTGATCCCGTCTTCATGCCTTATCGATGTGTACAATGATACCACATCAATGGTTATCATTGTGTATTCTTCTTTCCAGGGTATGTTAGCGAATCTGTTTACAAAATCCATTGAATCTCTGATGTAAGAAGGGAGACCTGAAACGTATGGGTATAAGAAGATGTCTAAGAATCTTGACGTGTTCTCAAGTAGTGAACCGCAGGAGCTGACAATTGGGCGACCTGGCGGATTATCTAAACTCTTATGTACTTTTGGCAGTACATAGATAGTGGGTGTAATAGGATGTTTTGTCAAAAGATAGTGCAATTCATTTACATCTAATAGCCCATCTTGATGCCAGTCTTGAAGCATTTTATGGAACTTATTCATAATCACAGGGGTTGGATCTTCATTTAATTTTTCATAGTTGGTTAAATCATTTAGTTGTCTCTTGATTTCCATTAGATATTTCTGAGTGTTCATAAAAACAATGGGCCATATGCATGAACGTATTTTCCCATAGACACAGAATGGGCAAAACCCTTTGATGCATCTGGCCCAATATATATATATATACATAAACTACTTTTTAGAACCATTCTGATGATGGAAACACGACATTCCTGACATATCATAAAGAAGGCTATTGATCTTTAGAAATACTTGAATTAATAAATAGTCCATTAAATGTGGTTTCGTCTGAGGATATCCTAATATTGCCCAATCATTTTTATGAGTGTCCAGTAGTTGTTTAATCAATGGAAACCTTAAAAAAGTCCAAAATACTGTCAATTAGATATTCCTCAGGCAAGCCTACTCTTTTCGATCTCTATGCGTGGGACAAAAGTTCAGCACAATCTTCCTCAGGTCCGATGTGCATTTGAAGTATGTGTAAGGGACTTTTCAAAGGAGGAGGCTCATGAATATGCCTAAATGGAGACTATACTACTACCATGTATGTGGATCCTTAGGTAGGCATGAACAGTGCTCTGTCAATAGAATTTTTCAATGGCCTGGAAAAAGTATGGCAGGAGATGGATCGTTCACCCTAAATGAAATGATTCTGCAATTTTGGTGGTGAGGTGAAGAGTGTCCTCAATATGTCAACTCTCTGGATTGGGGCACAGTCTGAGGAAAGCTCTGTGAGGGGTTTCTTCAGTGGGCGTGTGTTCACCCTAAACACAGCGTGGCTCCTACCTGATAGAAGGCAAGCCCAGTGGTCAGAAATCTTCCAGAGGCAGAGAAACTGTATGCTCAGGCGGGGCCCCATTTAATGTACTAATAATTAATTCAAGAATATGTTTAAGGATTGATAATCATTCTTATTATATGTCAGGAACATAGTGTTTCAGTCATGAGAATGGATCTAAAAGTATTGTATATGTGTAATGTGTTTAATATTCTGTTAACAGTCAACCATCTGTTATTACCCTGATGTGGTCCACTTTATATAAAACCTCAAATAAATAAATGCCAACATTTTTTATTTGTTTCTCTTTACTTGCTCTATTTAGCTCTATTTAGCTCGTTTTAGGCCTCGAATGTGTCTGGAATTCTTCAATGTTCCTTCTTCCTAAAAGAAAGCTACTAGTGTATATCACACCGGCTTATTTGAGTTTGGAAGATTTTTCTAATTGCCTTCTTGTCTGGTGCTGATGCACGCACACAGGTACCTTTAGAAAGTCCTCAGCATTTTTTGAGACTGCATGCTTGATGGTGCACTTTTGCATCTGACCTCTGGGTAATACTGAACACACAATCATCTTCTGAAAATGTTTGCCAATCTGGGAGCACCACCCACGATGTCCAAAGTGAAGAGCATATCATTGCTTTTGGGATATTGAATTTTTTCTAGTGATGGATGAAGATTGGTTTCTCCTTGTTTATTATGGAACTGCTGCCAATGTAGCTTTTGCTGTTGCCAATAGAAAGTTTAATCCGGCTGATAGGGACAGTTGCTAAATGGCATCCTGAACTGAGGTTTCATGAATTCCATACTCTATTGATGAAGGCACAAAGATTTCAGTGATTGAACTTTAGTCTTCATCGCAATTACATCCTTGTCACTGGTGGAGCAATATTAAATATAACTTTAGTCGTGGTATTTCCCTAAATTAGCTTTCATCTGAGACTGGTCATGAGAGGCGCCTAGGGTGTGACGAGCTGGACTCTTGGGCCTAGAGGCTGGAGGTTTCTCTTAACAAGATTTACCACAGGTCACAGCCTTCAGCCTCGAAATAAATTCATAAACTCTGGTTCTGGCATGGGCATCTTTCTTGCTAACAGATGTAAACTCCTGTATCTCACACAAAACCTCACCTCTGGGTTCTTCCTTTGCAAGGTGGCCTTAAGTACCTGATCCACCACTCTGGACCAAGACCACCAGATGATTCAGTTACTTGTATTGACTTCCACTTTGAAGCTGGCCCTCAAAGTGTAGGTCACCCTGTAGATTCATTCAACAGGCAAGTTTTCATCTGTGTCATTGTCATGGACAGATACATTAGTGAGCCCAGGTGTCCCTGAGAGCGGAGCCAGAAACTGGAGACAATATTCATGCTGCTCTTCTATTAGGATGATACAAATGACTAACCCCTCCACTGAGGTGTTTTGCCCGTTGAATGACAGGACATCTGGAAAGGGTTACATTTATTTTTCCTCTCTACCATCAGTCCCCATCAACATGATCATGTCAACCGCAGCAGACCTTGCCACGATGCCACAAGGACTACCCGGTCCAGGGGGCCTCGTGGCAGGAGCGGTGCCTCACTTCACTTGTGCGCCAGCGGGCGCTTAAAGGCCGCCACTGCCTCCCGCACCGCGTGACACCGATATCGGGAGCACTGCTGCAGACCTTGCCACAACGCCGCAAGGACTACCTGGTCCAGGGGGCCTCGCGGCAGGAGCCGAGCCTCACCTCACTCACACGCCAGCCGGTGCATAAAGGCTTCCACTGCCTCCCACACCAAGGGACACCAATACTGGGAGCACCGCAAGGACCTTGCCACATCGCCGGAAGGACTATCCAGCCCAGGGGGCCTCGCGGCAAGAACCGCACCTCACCTCACTCACACGCAGGCTGGCGCATGAAGGGCACCACTGCCTCCCACGCCGGGGGACGCACGCGGGCTTGCCCAGGTGGGCCTCTCTGTGCCCGTCCGTGTCCGGACGAGGCAGGGCAGGGCCCCCTCTCTGACCATCGGGATCGGAGCTTCTAAAAATCCTGGCAACCAGCTTTTAGTTGCGGTTATTTGAACACGGTTGTGGCTGATCTCCAAGAAAAAGTTTAAGACAACCCAGTGCTGTTTGGGGTCGTCCACTACGAGTGTATTATATGTGTTTCTTGCCTGTTTAGCCCGCCCATCCCTTGTTTTACGGTACAAAAGGGGGTGGTGATATAAGGAGCATCTGAACACTCACACCCAGTCAACAGATCTGGGTTTAATCCATCACCCTTCTTTAGCCAACTCTGCCACCCCAGTTCAGACATGGCCATATGCAAATCAGTCTGACCCTGTGCCTCATGGGAACAGTCCAGCCCGAACTGCCAAGCCATGCCTTCCCTGGACCAGAAACAAGCCAGCTTTCCAAGGTGGGTGGTCTCAAGGATCGATTCCTATGCATATGCAACAGTTAACACCCGCGGTCCATACCCCAGCTCTATTCGGTGGATAGGATGGTGCTAGTTCCATGATAAACCTGCATAATAGATTTTCATCACTAACAGGGATGGAGGGCAGTGATTGACTAAGAAATGACAATGACAAGAGAAATGACTTGAGAGAGGGTCTTGATCTAAATCTCCAGCAACCACAAGAGTTAGTGAATGAGAATCCAGGTGCACATGTAGAAAATAACAAAAACATTTTATCGTGGAATATTGCAGGGTTAGCAAGCAAATTCCAGGATCCTCTTTGGCTAAAATTTGTGAGGCAATTCCTTGTGATTAACCTCCAAGAAACCTGGTTGGTGGAATGTGATTTATTTTTGGAGGGTAATAGGGCTTTTTTGTGCCAGCCATCCTCTCAGCTGGGGGTAGACCCAGGGGTGGACTAGTAACTTATATCTCCCTGTCAGTTGACTGCCAGATTCAGGTCATCCCATCCCCTAGCCCGGTTATATTGCCATTGATTTTAAACAGGTGAGACAAAAGTTGGGGATTTATTCATTTTTATAATTCTGCGACTTGCCCATCTGGTGTGAGCAACATTGCTACCCTGGGCAATCTAATTAATCAATCTTATGGCTCCATTGTACACAATTTAACGGTTTCTGGGGATTTCCACATCCACCCTTGCGGAAACCCCATGCTCACCAGAGTTTCCGAGTTGGGTTGCCTGTGCCTAAAGGGGTTTCATTTTGAACATTCTACACATGGGGAGGTATTAAATAACCTGATGAGTGATTTGGACATGATGTGTACCATGTCCATCCCTGACCCACATCGCACTTTCTCTGTACCCACCTTTAATGGGAGAGGTAGAGGGTAATTTATCGATTATATTTTAATCTCTTCCTCCGCACACGCATCATTTAGCAGATTTGATATTGAGGACAGTGTACACAGTGATCACAACCCTCTATATGTGACTCTGCAGGGACCATTGTCAGCCCAGATTAGTGGAGTTGCATCAACGGGAACGCTTAAACAACGGACGGCTTACGCTGTCTTAAATGGTCCCAGATCACTCCAGATCATTTTTCCCGGAAGGTAAGAATCGTGCGCTAACGAGGTAGGGTTGTGTATGGATGAAGGCTCTTCCCCAGGCGAGGTTAATATTACATACGAATACATTGTAACAAAAGTTGGAAAGATTTTAAGCGTCCTGGGTGGCAGAACTGTGCAACCTGGACCGAGATGGTTTAATTTTGCTTGCTCCAAGGCCGCTAATCCTTGTCAGCAAACCCAAGAAATTCTGCACAGGTACGAGTTTGCCGGAATAAATACAAGGAATGCTTGGCAAAAAGGAAAGGAGATATGAAGATGAGGTCTGGAGGGAGTTGATAAACTCTAGTACCCTGCGGAGTAACTCCAGGTTTTGGAACATCGTGAATGGGCCCCTTTTTGATCAGGATAGCGTGAGGGCCCTTGACTCCCAAATCACGGAGGAGGAATGGGTGCTCCATCTTAAATTAATGTTCGAGAGCTCAATGGAGCCCCTCCCACAGGTCAGCAGTGATATGAACGCCCCTGTAGTGAATTTTGAATAGGGTGAGGTGGTGGAAGGCATTTTAGGTTTAACAAGCAATATAGCCCCGGGCCCGGACGGTATCCCCCCGGACCTATTTAAGTCTGACCCTTCATTCTGGGAGCCAATACTTGTGCCAGTGTTTAACGCAGTCGCAAAAAAAATGGGTGCCCGGAGTCATGGGTAAACTCTACTATCGTCCCTGTTTTCAAGAAGGGGGATAGGAATAGCACCCATTGCTATAGGCCAATCTCCCTTCTTGATTCAGTGTTCAAGGTCGTGGGTCGTGTACTTTTGGACAGATTGTCTAGCTGGGCGGAGGAGCAAAAGATTTTATCGGATGTCCAGTTTGGATTTTGCCCCGGGCGTTCTACTGTGGCTCAATGTCTTAATCTCTCCCTGATATTGAGTAAGTATATACAGTTGCACGACGAGGTACTGTATACCTAATGGACCCGTCCTCAGCATTTGACTGTGTAAACAGGGTCAAGCTGTGGTAGGCCATGAAGGCAATGGGGGTAGAGAACAGCTTAGTCGACTTTTTGGAAGATTTGCACAGGTCATCCACGGCTAACGTGAGGTTCTCTCAGGACCTCAGGGTTACCAGGAACCTGGAAATAAAAAGGGGAGTGTATAATGGCTCAATTTTTATTTAATTTTTATATAAATAATCTGGAAAAAGTATTAAGAAACATGGAGGTAGGTTTTCCATTCGTAGGGCGGCGTGGACTTCCTGTCCTACTTTACGAGGGCGATGCTGTCCTCTTAGCGAGGATGGCATTAGGCCTTCAATCCCTACTTGAGGCATTTTCTAACTTGATGTCAGATGGGGATCTGGCCATTACCAACATGAAATCTTATGTTATGCAAGTGGGATCGCGACCCAAAAAAAAGTTTCCAATTCAGGGTTGGCTCTTCCACTGTCCCCAGCACAAATGTTTTTTCATATCTAGGGGTTCTCCTGGATGATCAGTTAGACTGAGTGCAACAGTAGGGAAAGCGTTGGATAGCGTAGGAGTAGAAATTACTATTCCAACTCCAGAGAGTGCAACAGTAGGGAAAGCGTTGGATAGCGTAGGGGTACCCCATAACCCAAACCCAGCCCTGAACCCTAAAAATACCCCTGTACCCCATAACCCAAACCTAGCCCTGAACCCTAATAATACCCCTGTACCCCATAACCCAAACCCAACCCTGAACCCTAAAAATACCCCTGTACCCCATAACCCAAACCCAGCCCTGAACCCTAAAAATACCCCTGTACCCCATAACCCAAACCTAGCCCTGAACCCTAATAATACCCCTGTACCCCATAACCCAAAATTATATATATAAAATTACTTAAATTAATTTATTTAATTTATTTTTGATATTAAATGTTTAAATAAAATGATATACTTACCTATACTTACGTTGTAATGGCATGCGTTGTAATAGCATCTGCTATGTAATGGCATGCATTGTAAAGGCATTTGTTGTAAAGGATCCTGCGTTGTAATGGTGTGAGTTGAAAAAGTATGCGTTGTAAAAGTTGCCTTGAAACAGTTGTATACCCTTATTTTAGCATTATATATTTTAAGTGGGGGACCAATTCTTTTTGTTAGTGAGGTTTTCTGTTCCTTGATAAGGCACCCAGTCAGATGGGCAAATTTCAGAGAGAGTACATCAATCTGAGATTTCCCTCTAAGCCTATTTTCAAGGACAACCCCCAGGTAGGTCATCACTTCCACCTGCTCTAATCCAGTACCATTCATACTTACATGACCCACCAGCGGCTTATTTTTCGTTAACACCATACATTTGGTCTTGCTCACGTTAACCTGAAGATCATTAATCTTACAGAATTCCTCAAATTTATTTAGTGCCAATTGAAGCCCCTTTTGAGTTTTAGAAAGGATAAGAGTGTCATCTGCAAAGATGAGGAGTGGGAACTTTGAGCCGCCTAGAGCAGGGGCATCAGTCGGTGTGTCCGCAAAAAACTGCACAACTCTATTAATAAATAATAAAAACAGGGTCGTGCAAGTACGCACACCTGTCGGACACCATGAGTAACAGGAAATCTCTGGGTAACCTGCCCCTGCCTACCCCATCTGACCTGCGCAAAGTTAGCCTCGTGCAGTCTTATGACCAAATCCAAGAGAACACTTGGCTTGCCCATAGTTCCCAAGGCCTCCCATAGCTTGGCTCTAGGGACAAGGTCGAAAGCAGACTTTAAGTCTACAAACGCAGCATAAATAGTTCCTCCACCCAGGGACACCACCTTCCAATAAATAAGAATGAATATAAACACCTGGTCGATCGTACTGACACAGGATCTAAAACCGGCCTGCATGGGGGATAAGATATTCTCAGCATCCATCCAGACCTGAATTTTAGCCAACACCATCCTAGATATAATTTTCTGGATTGCGTCTATAAGACTAATTGGGCGGTAGTTCTCTGGGGCGGAACGACCCCCCTTTTTAAATATAGGTAGTATTTCTGCCCCCAGCCAAGAGTCCGGAATCGGAGCCCTAATCGCAATTGCGTTCGAAAGTGTGGTAATATACTGCACCCAAATCACCGGATCATATTTAAATAGGTCTGCCGGGATACAGTCCATGCCTGGGGCCGTACTCGCTTTTGTCAAACCCAGTGCAATCTCTGCATCTTTGGACTCAAAAACTGAAAGAGGACACAGCGGCCTTGACAATGAGGCGCTCACCTCAGGGCCACAAGCAACCACTATTTCGGGACCCCTAAACTGGGACTCAAAATATTCTACCCAGTCGTCCGCTGAAACATGATTTGAAGGAGTTTGTAATTCAGGGATACTTTCCCATTTGACAATCTGCCAAAATTTAATCTGATTTGTAGACAAACTTGCCTCATAAAGGTCCTGCCAGTGTCGATCATCCCATTCTCTCTTAGCCTCTCTCTGGATCTTTTTGTACTCAAGCCTTGCCTTCCTGATGTCTTTACTAACACAGGTTTTTAATGCCCTAATCAGGGAGCTATGTGCCTGTTATACCATTTGTGCCCTGATTTCGCGGCCAAGATTTCCCCGGGCTTGATGTTTTTGGAGAAAAGGGCTTGCAGAGTACCAAAAAGCTGCTCATGTAATACTCTTATATGCACCAGATTGTCCAAGGGATCGACCAGTGCCTGAATGGCATGCAATGTATTTAAAACTGTGTGGGAAATCTTGTCCAAAACTGCGGGATCTTCCACTACCCTACTCCACCGCACCCTCCGCCTATCATTTGTTAAAATGACCTGTGCTGTAGCACACTCAATGGCTCTAGTGCCTACTGGGTTACTTTCAAGCTTCAAACTGAGGACCAAAGGGTTATGATCACTCTCCAGACGGGCAAGAACTGACATGTCCACCAAAGATGACCAGAACTCAACTTTGATAAGGATATAATCGATTCGACTCGTTCTGATACCATTGTCGAATGTAGCCCTACCAATTTTATCGGAGAGTGATCGGCCATTAACAGCTCTCAGCCCCCACTCGAAGCAGAATCCTAACCAGTGTAGTGCAGCCTCTGTCCCTTTCTTAATAGGTTTTAATTCAAGAGAAGGGACATTCCAAAGCTTGTCTTCTTCTGTGAAGAAGTCCTCCCCACCCCCTACATAGGGCTCAAAGGTACAATTAAGATCCCCGGCCACAACTACGAACTTGTCCCTCCCTAAAGAACTAAGGGCCAGATGTAGGTAATTCCGATTTACCGACTCTTAAATACCGACTCATACCGATTCGGTATTTAAGAGTCGGTAAATTGGAAGGAGGCAGATGTAGGTAAAAAATTACCGATTCTGTAAGAGTTGGTAGTTACCGATTCTGTAAATACCGAATCTGTATTTCCCATTGATTCCTATGGGCCTTGAAGCCCATAGGAATCAATGGGAAATACAGATTCGGTATTTACAGAATCGGTAAATACCGAATCCTGCAAGGGTGCAGGGGGTGTCACTTTGACACCCTCTAGCACCCCAATTCCGGACTTGTGTGCCATGTGGCACAAAGACATGCCCTAAGGGCATGTCTGTGTGTGACATTGCGCAGGTGTGCATGCACAGATGTGCATGCACACCTGAATTCGGTATTTTACCACCCAATAGGATTGGGTGGTAAAATACCGATTCTTAAGGACCTGTGGCACTCTTAGGAGTGCCACCTACATGTGGATATTCCGAATCGGTAAATATACCGATTCGGTATTTTACCGATTCTGTAAATTTACAGATTCAGTAAATTTACAGAATCGGTAAAATATAGGCCCCCTACATCTGGAAACCCTAATACCGGTCGGTAACGGCCGAATTTGGCCGTTACCGACTGGTATTAGGGCTCCTACATCTGGCCCTAAGTAGAGAATCAAGCTCATTAATAATAATCACCGGGCTCCGCCCTCCAGGGAGACCACAAGAATAAACATTAACAATAAGAATTTCCTGGTGGTTAGGCCTGGTGAGCTTTATCCCAACAATATCTGGGTTGGACACAATCACCTCTGTGGGCCTATAATTAAGAGACTGCTTTACCCAAATGGATAAGCCTCCTGATGCTCTGCCCATACTGGCCCTAATGGCGGGTTTATAAAAATTAAGATACCCTAGGCGATGTATTGGATCTGAGGCCCAAGTCTCCTGGAATATTATAATATCTTGATTGTCCACAAAATCAGCCCACTCGCCAATTGCTACCTTGCTTTTCAACCCTACAATATTCCATGAGACTATTTTAAGGGGAGCATCCTGACTGACCAGCTGGGTTTGAACTAACACACTCAAGTTAGACCCTGGTGACCACTCATCCTCCGACGAGGATTCTCTACCCGGGGACTCACTCACTAGAGAGACCGGGGGAAAGCTTCTAATGTTAGCACTAACTCCCTGGCCCACCTGATCCTTCTCAGTAATATTACAAGATACGGTGCTACCCCCAACAGAAGCTTTCTCCCCCTGGAAAACCTCCACTAATTGTAGGCTACCGGGTTGTTTGGACAAGCCATATCCATCAGATACGTTAGGGTGTCAGTCCACCCCACTTAAATCTGTGAGAGGATCAAACCTATTGGACACGGGGAGATAATGCAGCACCCAATCAGAAAAATTTTCACCATAGGGTCCTACCCGACGAGGTTTTAAGTGAAGATTGTAGGGACCACGGTTTGTGCGTGGATAAAAGTAATCAAGGCCCAATGATTGGATGTCACCCTCTCTTCCAAACCTAGGTGGTCTTCGGATGTAATCTACCACCCAGGGATCCCTGAAGTTCACAACAATACAGTCCCCCTCTAAATCCTTGGTACTATGGCCCACCCAGCTCACCCTTCCAACTCCCAGTATCTCAGTGTTTGAAGAGGGGGGAAGAGTTCTATTCTTGTTCAGCCAGTGGATTACCTTGTTTTTCAGCTCCCTGTGTGATTCTAATTTCTCCATCCCTAAAGCTCGTAAACCCACCAATATAATCGTATATGGTGCGGACTCTGGGGGGAGATTTATGCAAGGGAGACATTCTTTAGGGGCCGCCTTCTCCAGCGAAGATTGCCCATCAAACTTTCTACTAGCTGCTGGTACACACGATGCTGTCTGCAACCTAGGCACCGCCTCCGTCTCCCTCCCCCCAATCCTGGTAATACCTGGAAGATTTTTACCTACAGGATGCTTCTTCAAGCACAATTGTTCCGGCTGGCTATTAGACTTCGCAACAGAGGCCTGTTGGGCCTCTCTAGAACCATTACCAGATCCCGAACCCTCCGGAATTGTATCAGGAACCTTGGTACTATCCATACTTCTTGCCAGTTTATCCAATGTAAGTGAGTTTCCTACAACCTGTTTCTCGATCTGATCTAGTTTGGAGTTAATCATCCTAGTTCTCTCCAGGAGTGGTAACATCAGAGATTTCACCAAAATTTCAATGTTACCCAGAAACCCGCCATCATCAATAACACAGAGAAGAGATTGATGAATAACTTCTATTGGAACCCTAGGCGGGCTAGGGGGCTGAACAACAGCTGGTGGAGCCAAAGCATTGCTATTTTTCTTTTGTATTTTAGCCAGACCACCCTTCAAACGACCACCCCCTCTTTCCTTTTTATTACACGTATTAGTAAGTGGTGGCCCCTGGTTCTGGGTTGTGAGGATAATCTATGTACCAAGGGAGAATTAGATACTCCTGTATTGCAATTACTAGAGACCGAACTAGTAGGGGATACGTTTACAATGGAACAACCCACATCATCAACAGCAGTGACTACCGGCGGGGGACTAGCACCACGACCTGGTTGACTTGGTGGTACGGGTGAAACCACGGTCCCAATAAGTCCTAAAGACGAGCGCTTCCCCGTTAGTAAATCCAGGGACAAGCGCTTCTCAGTGAATGCTATTTCCTTTTCAATAATTGAGGTGGCCCTTTTAAAAAATTGATCCAGGGTACCAGTGACCACCCCTCCCAAGGAAGAAAGGGTTACATTTCTATCCTTCCCAGACCGTAGAGACATATGCCTAGATGCATCAACCTTTTTAGGAAGTGCAAACGGTGCGAATCGCAAAAATCAGCCGTTTGCACTTCCTAAATTGGTTTTTGGGATGCATCAAGCATTTTTGGAAAATCGCTATTTGTAGCGAATTCCAAAAATGCGATTGCTTCTAAGGAATCGCAAATTTGCGATTCCTTAAAAGCAATGCATCATTGACAAAACATTTGCGATTTTAAAAATTGCATTTGCAAATTACCACGAAGTTGAACTTCGTGGTAATTTGCAAAATTGTTTAAAAATGCACTAAAATGCATTTTTTAAACTGTTAAGTTACAGACACACATGTCCTTTGGTCATGTGTGTATGTAACTTACATGTAAAAGTGCATTTCATGGGTGCAGGGGGGGGTCCTTTGGACCCCCCTCTCCACCCTTGAAAGGCTTTGTTGAATTCCGATTTCAAATTGCGAATTCGCAATTCCCATTCATTCCTATGGGCATTTCAGCCCATAGGAATGAATGGGAATTGCGAATTCGTTATTTGAAACTCGCAATTTTATTGCGATTCAGTAAAAATTGCGATTTTTACCGAATCTCAATAAAATAGTGAAATAAATGATGCATTGCCATTTGCGATTCCTTATTTGCGATTCCTTATTTTTCGCAAATAAGGAATCGCAAATGACAACGTTGATGCATCTAGGGGATAGTAACTTATTCCTTAACACCTAAACACACGTAAGAAAGTCACGCAATATAAGTGGGATACTTATCTAAGGTAGAAGAATACAAGAAATCAAAGGGGAATTGCCGATGAAAGAGGGGGGGCCCAGCCCGGCCTTGGACGGCCTTAGACGGCCCACCCTTTGCCCGGGCTTAGCCCGGCGCTTGCCCGCGCGCGTCCCGCGACTGTGGAAGTGGGCGTAACTAAATAGGGAGGTGGAGCGGGAAGAGGACCCAGGTGCGACCGGTCACTCGCCGCTAAGAACCCTGGTCCTCGCAGTCCCGCGGTCCGGTAATAGCCCCAAATCGGCGTCCTTCCCAAGATGTCAGGCAGCAAAGATTATGGCAGGCAAATGTCACTGGCTCCGAGCGCACTTATACCTCTTCCCTAGAGGTTAGGTTATTCTGGAGATTTAAATGAAGTCTCCTGTGCGGCGGTTGTCCTTTCCGGTCCTGGGATAGCCTTATGTGGCCTTTAGGTCTTGAGGCCGCCCCTTTGTAGGTGCTCGTGGTCCCCCATGGTTCTCCTCAAGTCCCAGAGACTCCCCCCCACTAGCTCCACCAGCTTTTCACACAGGCTGGTGGGCCAGGAGGCTTTTTCTACAACAGGGGATTGGCAGGGGGGCAATGGTCCGGCAGGTAGGCAGACTAGCACAATTTGTAAAAAAATGTTTTGGTGTATGAGCAGGGAAGCAGGAAAGCGGGGTGAGCTGGTGATCCCTATAGCTTCTCTCACCACTCTCACCCTGCTCCTGCCTTGCTGAACAGCTGTGTCACTGAGTCTCCGTGAAGCTGTTCATTAATAGCTAATCCCGGCTCTTGCAGCGCTACAGCACTCGCGACACTCGCAGCTCTCACCCTCCAGCTCCCGAGCACCTTACCGCTGCAGCCCATGAGCACCACTCGTCGTAAAGCACCGAGCTCCGACCTCTGAAACACGGCAACGGCGTGTCTCACTTGTGGCTCACGGCTCCTGGCTCCAGCGGCTCACAGATCACGGCTCCCGGGTCGGCACGGCTCGGAGCTCACGGCTGACGGTAGGCAGCTGGTGGCGGGCAGCAGGTGGCGGACGACTGGCGGCTCACGGACTCCCTCTCCACGCGGCTCTCTACAGCAAATTTTTAAAGGTGTCAAATATTTTTTATTGGTAATCCCCTAAAAGGTCTCTGACTGCCAGTTAAGGCTCACAGGAAACAATCCTATCTTAGGTGTGAGACACACTTAACCTCGATGCACTGTTGCTATATGTGATTCATAAAATGAACACCACTATTTAGTAAACAGTTTTCAAAAGAATAAATGAACAACAATCTTTAGCAGCTAAAGATTGTTGTTCATTTATTCTTTTGAAAACTGTTTAGTAAATAGTGGTGTTCATTTTATGAATCACATATAGCAACAGTGCATCGAGGTTAAGTGTGTCTCACACCTAAGATAGGACTCTAACTCAGGCACGGTTAGGACAAACGTGCTACCTCTGCTGCACGCTTATGTCAATACTATAAATATTTAAGTTTAGTTTCTAAAACTATTTCTGTAAAAGCACAGGAGTGCTCCGCTCACCACCCATATCACAGGAAACAATGTCACATATGGCAATGGAAAACATATTAAAACAGTCACTCCAGCAAGGGCTTGAGCCAAGTCCAGCTCAGTCCACTCCCAACTGGTCAGCTGAACCTTTCACAGTGGAACACTTTTCATATCCTTTACATCCTGGGGCTACAGGGGTCTAGCTCAACTAGCCAATTAGAACCATTTCAGTGCTTGATTACAAGAGGGTGTCAGCCCTTCCGTAAAAACAGTTGTGTTCTGAGCAGCTGGTGGTGGAAGGATTTCTTTAACTGGCCACTAACCAGTTCTTGGAGATAAGCCTTAACCAAATCCCTTCGAGAATTTGCACCATCCAACCATTCCTTTTCTGAAGTAGCCTCTTAATTGCACAACCTGCTCAGGATCATTCAAAATGGCAAACTCTCCGGGCCACTATGGTTAGCTCTGAATCTCCCCGAGTTGACATCTTAGCTGATGAGAGCTCCCCCGCAAAATAAACCCTGATTGGTTCAAAGATGGGGTTCCCATCTCTGGAAAGTGGAAACATCCTGGCTGGGAGGGGAGCAGCTTCAAAGGCACATTCCAACAAGGAGTACCATAAATCTGCAACTATTGACAGTCAGTTCTTTGCAATGACTATGCACTGTTCCTATCTACCTTAAGTAGAAAGTAATTACTCACCGACACCATTCTGCTAGCAGGCCCAAGTAATCTGTTTTTCCAAGTATTTCATACCACTTCAAGGAACTAATAACTACCTCTAGGGGACACAGAACCTAGCAGAGCTGAATTAATTACGGTCTAGTCAGGGATTAACCTATTTTTATAACATTATGTTTGCAGTGTATTTAAAACAAATCGTATATTCATCCCTAACTTACACTCTTGATAAATTCGAATTATAACAAATATTACTATGGTGTGTTAATGATTGAAGCTGTGACAAAAATACCATTACCATAGCAAACGTCTTCTAACACGTATGCAGTGCAATGGCATACTAATCCAAATATTAGACACGTCCTCTTCAAACATTATGCACTCAGGCCTTCAAAGCACTACATACAGGTACCATAGCTAATGTTCCAAGTTGCTTTTGTCGATATCAAAATAATTTTCCTTTACATTTGTCTGCTGCAGCTTTTCACACAACAGTTCAGAGTTGCACTGCAAGGCCTGAAGTCATATTTTTTAAGTTACTTAAGAGCATGATGCAAATTAACACTGATGCCCCCACGTGGCATTTAACTTGATGCCACTGGTGCACTCCTGGTACCATATTACTGTAGCATTAGTTAAAATGTAACTCCTTCAATTGGGTCTAGCCAGTCTTTCACCATGTTTAGGGGCCACAGCATATGCACTGGGAGTCTGAATAGCAGTCTCCCACTAATTAAACTCAAAGGGAAGGTCTTGTCAAGGAAATGATTGGGACACTCAAAAAGATGCACATTCCTATAATTATGTTTAGTAATAAAGAGCATAATTTACTACAGTGATGTGAGCAAAATCATCTTCCACAGATTACACAGAAAAACATATTTTTCTATGTGGATTGTGTGTGGGTAATGTAATCAGAATCTCTAACGCGTGATAAGGGGGCAGTTCATCAACGAACAACCCAATTAGACCCTACCTGCACCATACATATTTCTGAATCAGCTACAAGTCCTGCTATAAGTCCTTCTTCCATAGTGTCACTACTGCTCTCTGAGGATATTGCTCTTTACAAAAAATAGAAGACAGTCAGTTATAGAGGGGGAAGCATTTCTAGCTTACCTTATGACTATGAATCCGTGTTGCTGCTGCCTCCTCTGGCGAAAGACCTCCTGTTAGCGCTATGTATGGAGTTCTCAGCATATCCCTAGGAGAAACAGATTAAAAAAATTGCAACTACATTCTTTAAAGATTGTGGGAGAACAGTAACAAAAGTGTTAGCTTATCGAGCCCCCCTCCATTATATTTAAAAGAAAACCAGCAAAGACATCATCTCTGTGCAGCAAGATGACACAACCAGCCCACCCCTCCAGACGTTTCAATTTCAACAGAGGAATAAGGCAGAATGATATAGGTAAGAATGAATCATTCATGCTGCTTTAGTGAATGTATAGAGACATTGTGATGTACTTTTACTTCAGTAAATATCAAGCAAAAAAACTAAAAGATAGCAACATGTTTTATAAGACATTATTAGACACCAAAAGCACAGACTTTGACATCTTAAGTCAGATGATTTTTCCTGCACAAGGAGGTATATATTAATAAATGAGCAGTATGTAGCGTGTTGCTTCTCGTTCTACTATGAAGCAAAACGAGGTATCAGCATTACATTTATGTTCCTGCCTTTGCTTAGCTGTGTTGCAGTGCAGCTGACAAGAGGGGTTTCTGAGAATGGTTTTAAGGAAGAGGTTTTGGTATAGGCTACAGAAAGCTTCAGCTGTCAGTCAAAGCTTATGTTTTGATAAATAATATACATTGAGATAAATCTTAGATCAGCTTAAGGCAGTATATTCTCTTTATCTCATGTAGACGCATCATAGTTTGTCTAAAAAGAGCCTCTACTGCACTCCATGGTTGGTGAGGCGTCCATGCACTGCATTGGAAGTGCGCTCCTACACTCAATTGTGTTCTACACCTTGGGGAGAAGGTTTTGTGCAGTAGTGGGTTGCTTCCTCCTCTCAGTGGCATGGAGAGCACGGGACCCACGTCTAGGCATACCCGTCCCATTCTGGGTGACAAATGCAAAAAGAACAATTGATGTACAGAGATCTGGGCCTAAATCCATTGTTTTTTTGCTCACCATGCCATGCCAGTTTGGACCCAGCCATATGCAAATCAGTCTTGACCCTGCAGCCAGGATGCTTGTATCTGGTCCAGAGAAGACATGGCTTGGCAGTCCGGTCTGGACTGTTCCCATGAGGCACAGGGTCAAGACTCAATTGCAGATAGCTGTGTCTGACCAGGGGTGCCGAAGTGAGCTAAAGAATGATGTATTCAACCCAGATCTGTGACTGGGGGTGAGTGTCTGAAAAGTTTCAGTGATCGTCCATCATCTCCTTGTGTTTGCTTTGTTCGCCCTAAGTTGGCAGGGTATACCCAGACTTGGGTCCCTTGCTCACTTTGCCACAAGATTCAAGCTAGCCTGGCTGATGAGATAGGCAGGGGCACTCGTCAGGGGTGTCCTCTGTCGCTGTATCTCTTCAGGCTGGCAATGGAGCCACTAGCGGGGTGAATGCGACTGGATGCGCAGGTAGTCGGTTTGCGTGGGATCATGGGCTTTCCGATCATTTTGCTTTATATGCGGATGATGTCTTCTACTTTTTAACAGACGTAAACAGGACAGGGCCAAGGCTCCTCCGCATTATGCAAGTCTTCGGTGAAACATCCGGACTATATATGAACCTGAACAAATCCACGAGTGGGCGCTGGGGGAGGCTTGGGAGTCTTTCTATCAGACTCGCCGAAGGTTGCGTGGGATAAGAATATAGTTCCAATTTTGGTGAACAAGGGAGGAGATGAAAATTTGGGCGCATATGCCCCTCTCCATATATGGCAGGTCGGCAATTTTTAAAATGGCGTCCTTGCCTCGTTTGCTATATCAACTGCAGAACCATCCATATACGGTGCTCCCCTTGTGGTTCCGTCAGGTCAATGTGGCGCTGGGACAGTTTCTATAAGAGGAGGGGAGTCCAGGGTGGCGCTGCGGACCTGCTTTCAGTCCACATATTGCAGATGGCTGGCTACTTCCGATATTCAATCGTATTATATGGCCTCACAGCTACTAGTATTAAATGAGTGGTGGTATGGTGGTCGGGAAGACCCCGCCTATGCGGTGGAATGGAGGCTTATGGGTGAATCCACTGTGCATACTATTCTGTTTTCTGCGTCGTTGTGTAATTCCCTACCGTCTGCCACCCAGGTGATTTTTCATGTGTGGAAACAATCCCTTCATAAGATGGGATGGTGGAATAAACTGACAAGGGAGAACCCGCTGTGTAATAATGGTCGGCTACCGCAGCTGGCGACGCTCGCTGGATTCAAAGGTTGGGACAACATTGGGATCGTCACACTAGAGGATGTAATGCATGGCGATGTCCGAAAATCATTTTTTGTAACGTATCTAGGGCTCTAGTGTAATTTTCCCGATTCATGCCCTTATATAGTTATAACTTTGATTATCCTTATATAGGCATAAGAATCATAACCATATTTAGGCACAGCCAATGCAGTCCAAATACGGCATGGCTACTTCCACTAAGCTCCTAGAGTACAACGAGTTCTTGAAGACAACCAGACTTCAGCAGCACGGAAATTTCCCCTGCTTCAGTATTGATGTGTCCCAGAACTCCTGGAGCGTGTAAAGAACTTCGAGTTCTTAGTGATGTTAATATGTCCACCCTTACATAAAACTCAGCACCTTCCAGGTATAAATATACCCACATCTGCCCTAGCAAACACACAGTGGTTTTGGAGCAGATCGACTAACTACTTGCCTGACGCCCTGCTGTTGCGAGTGCTGAAGGAAGCCGACCCTCCAGCTGACGCACTGAGAGAGAAGCTGTCTTTTCTCCTGCCGAGAAATCCAGCTCCAGTGTTTCCCTGCTACCCTTGCGGGTTACTGGGAGATCGAGTCCTGAGAGAGAGATACAAGACCTCCATCATTTTATAACCAAGGTACGGAACTGATTAGACCCTTAGAGAATTCTTGGATAGATTCTTGGCAGAAACTATTTAACTCAAGCTACACCTCACTTACTTCTTCCCTTGTACTAGACTTAGGTTAGGTACACCGGGGTAGGCGTATTTTAGATGCACCAGTT
This sequence comes from Lissotriton vulgaris, assembly GCF_964263255.1. Classification (NCBI taxonomy): domain Eukaryota; kingdom Metazoa; phylum Chordata; class Amphibia; order Caudata; family Salamandridae; genus Lissotriton; species Lissotriton vulgaris. The sequence goes on along the minus strand of NC_141693.1, from coordinate 1,179,894,329 downwards.
GAGTACTTTTAGTCATTATTTATCATTGTATGTATTTTATCTATTTTAAGTATCTTATGGCTTAGAAACCATACAAATGCTTTTAGAGTATTATTTCATAATACTCTTTTTACTGTACGCACTTTACTTCGTAGCAAGTATTACGATTGTTGCAATTAACTTCTCTTGAATAAGAAAGAAGACTGCTCAATAAATAACCTTTTTATTGAAAACACCCGTCTCTCTATTTCTCTGCACTTCTGGTGAAACGAAGCATGCACGACTGACTATGTGAAATAGCCATCTATTGTTTCCGCGACTCTGGAGATATATTCCTTATTCTTGGGGAACAAAGTTGTCAGAAACTAATCCCTTCTTGTATATTCGAGAAAGTTTCTAGTGACCTCTGAGCTAGCTGGCATTCACAATTAATTAAGTCTAACATATTCAATAGAGACCCAGTCGACCTAAGTCCTATGTCTAAACTATCGTTTATGTTATTCCAATGCGCAGAGCCTATTTGGAATATAGGAACTACACTACATGGCGCCCAACATTTGGTAAGACGATAATTTAACGCTAGATCCTGGAGTAACTCAGTCATGCTTTTCACACAGACCCCTTTTTCAGTAAAAACTCGAAAAGACGTCTGGAGTGGGTAAAAGGTTACTATCTGCCAGAACTAAGTAGGACGAGAATCCTATGTATTAGTTTTTTGGTTTATTCAACGTTGAAGGATACAGTGTTCCAAAATATTGTGCACCTAATCTTTGTTTCCTTGAAAACATATTCTGCAAACTTTCTGTCAGCAAAATGACGGACAGTGACGACGAAAGGGAGAGAGCTAGAATAGCAACTCAACTATTAGCAGAGGACACAAGTCTTCAGCAAAATGACCCGGATGCAATAATCACCCCGGTAAATTAAGAAAGAGTGTAACTTACAAACTAATAAATAGTGGTGTATCATCGAGAGGTTGTACAGTCATATTTCTGGTAGAGGCACATGAGTATCGGCAGACAGAGGTATTCTATTCATGGATAAATTTTACAGCAGCAAATGCTGTGAGACACGAGTTCCACTACTACAAAGCAGAGGAAACTCCAGCGGAATACGTTCCTTTAGAGGACGTCGAAATTCCACTAACTTACCAGGAGCATCAGCTCTGGTTTAATGGCGCCCTAAAACATCAAAATCACATTACCAGGCTCGGTCCACTAGGTTGACTAGGAGCCACATGGCCCGTTCTAGCCAGCTATACACCACATCCTGACATTGAAGATATGTCAGACAGAGAACTGTTAGTTCAACTAAAACAATTAACAAAGGCATATAGACAATTAGTTCAATTGACAACTGACGGTACAACCTGCCGCCAAAAATTAAAAGAAACAGATATAACAGAACAACCTTTTGAACTTGGCAGAATAATTAAATAATTCTATGAAGCATTAGGTACAGATAGTTTGGGTGGGAAACCACTTAAACCACAACTAACAGAAAATCCTGAAAAAACTTTCAATAAAAATAGTTTAATTACTCCTAAAAAGAAATGGGAAACTATCAGACAGACTCTTCCTAAAGAGAAACAGTTTCAGTCCAGAGGAAGGTCTCCCCAAAGGAGAGATAGATCTCCAGAACGGGGGGCGTAGGTCTCCACAACGGGAGCCCTCTGAGAAAAGATATAACCTCAGAAATAGGGATAATCTGAAAAAACCTGACAGATATCAAGATAATGATACACGTCCCTCTCGATCTTTTCAGACTTCCTCACAGAAATCGGAAAGAAAAGGACGGTCAGAACATAAAGAAGAGCGCGTCAAGTCCAAAGACAAGGAACCCGCTCACCAAAGTAAAAAATCTCAATTTTCCAAAAAGAAGGTAGCAAGCATAAAGATAAAACATGCCGAGGATCCTGAGGACACAAATCAAGAACGGAGAGTGGGCCCAAACAGTGCTATACAGCGCAGCAGAAGTGACCATAGCTCGCAAGATCCTGATGAATCTTCTGGAGACAGTGGACACGAATAAGTGCATTCAAGTGGAAACTGCAGACACCAGAGTTAGTGTACACCATAAATTATATGAAATAACATTGCGTATAGAAGGGGACATAACTAGGAAAATAAGAACTCTCTTTTGGGAGAAGCTATCTAAAGGCTATAATATTCTTCTAGCTGAGAAAGACTGGCCAACAGAATTTGTTAGGGAGTGCCCACATGGCGAAGAAATGATTATACCTGCTTTCTCAAATCATATTCCAATTCATAAAAAATACACATATGCCATGTAGTGTAGATCCTATATTCCCAATAGGCTCTGCGCATTGGAATAACATAAATGATAGTTTAGACGTAGGACTTGGGTCGACTAGGTCTCCATTGAATATGTTAGACTTAATTGTGAATGCCAGCTACCTCAGAGGTCACTCAAAACCTTCTCGAATATACAAGAAAATGGGCAGTGGCCCAAGCCCCTGCATTATATAAAAATCATGTAGGATGGGATGAGGAATCCCCTCACCATAAAATCCAGTTAAAAAATCAACCTACTGCACAAAGGCAGTATCCTGTTAAGAAAGAAGCTAAAAAACAAGTCAGGGAGATCTTAGATCAACTTGAGTACCAGGGGGTGATTGAAACATGCACCTCACAAATGAACAATCCTTTGTTTCCTGTCTCCAAACCAGACAATTCATATTGTCTAGTATTGGACTACAGACACTTAAACTATTGTTGCAAAACATTTGCAGTACAAAATTCACACAGTGCAGCACTGATGAATAACATTGTGCGTAAAAAATATAAAACAACATTAGATATTTCAAATGGTTTCTTCTGTCAAAACATTGCACCAGAAAGCAGGTATCTGACCGCTTGCTCAAGTATGGGGGCCCAGAGGCAATTTTGCCGTCTCCCCCAGGGATTCAAGAATAGCCCAGGATTATTTTCAGCCAGAGTAACAGAGTTACTACAAATGTATGATGATGAGGCATTATCTTATATCAATGACATCTATCTAACAGACGATCATTTGGACAGGCACTTGAGGAGAGTGAACACCATTATACTAGGGTTCGCATCTGAAGGGTACAAATTCAACTTTAAAAAATCACGGATTGCCCACCTCACTGTCCTATTTCTAGAATATGAGTTATCAAGTGAAGGGAAAAGCCTAGCAGCCAATTTCTTAGAGAAATGTGCACTGCTCCAAGCACCAAAAACGCTGAAAAACTTACAATCAATTCTAGGTTTCCTGAATTTTGGAAGAACTTACGTTCTGAATTACGCAGAGAGGGTTAAACCACTCTACGAATTATTACAACCTGATTTCAAACAAACTAATTGGACTCAGAAACACACAGAAATTTTACGTTCAATACAAACAGACATGTTAGCTAAAACAAAGCTGCAAACACGCGTAAACATATGCAACCTTGTAATCCGAGTCATCCCAGGAAGATGCGGATTCACATACCTGACCCATAACGAAGGTGAAACGGTACCAATAGCTTACAAATCACACTTGTACACACAAGCTGAAATAAAATTCACTTCAACTGAGAAAATTCTGACAGCGGTTCAAACTGCTATAGCAAAAGAAAGAGCCCTTGCACAGGGTCATTACACCTGTGCCTGCCTTAGAGGCAGTGACAAGAGCGAGCATTCCAAATGCTAAAGCTTTACATCCAAGATGGATACAATGGCTTAATTCTCTTGCTGCAAAAGACGTTGAATACGTTTTTGACCCTAGCTTGAAAACACAGGAATTTCTCCAATACGAGTACGAATGTCCTCTGCTGACCGAAATTCTGCCTCTTGAACATTACGGCTGTATAATATATACAGACGGATCAGCACAGCCCGCAATTGGGAGTAAACAAGCATATAGTGCTGCATGCGCGATTGTAAAAGGTCGCTGGCACGAAGGTAGATTCAGACCTATGGTCACAAAAACTCAATCACTCGGAGACTGTACAGCTCAGCGAGCTGAACTACAGGCTTTCAAGATTGCGCTTGAGAATACCGATTGCGAATTCCCCACACTAATAGTGTGCGATTCGTATTACTGCGTCCAGTCTTACAATGAATACTTGCAGAACTGGGTTCAAAACGGTTTCAAAGATGCGAAAGGTGGCACAATAAAGCATAAAATGCTTTGGGAACAAGTAGTTCTTTTACAGAAAGAACTACAAAAGACTCACATGATCCATACACTGAGTCATCAACGTGATGGCGTTCACGTTGCAGGGAATTCATTGGCTGATGAAACTGCAAAGGCAGCCGTCCACACGGCTTCCGTAGCTACAATTAAGCGTTCTAAAAATAGAATAGACGGTGAAACGCTACTAGCAGTAAAAGCCTCAATTAAAGGCAATTAGGCGGCGTTACCTATAAACTATCCACTCGGAAATACATACATAATTGATGCAAACTCTGTTCCTTTTGCTCAAATCCCTGGAGAGGGGGACAGAGTAATTCCAAAGAGGAGGCGGAGAGTTTTCTTGATTCAAGAAGCACACATGGGAGAGGGTCTGACACACCAAAGGATCTTAACTCCTCTAATAGAATTACAACTGAAGTACTGGTGGCCGGGAATGAGCGTGCAAATTTATAACTTTGCAATGGATTGTCAGAACTGCAATAGAGGTCGCAGTTATGAACCGGACCAGGTACCTGACAATAGCACAGCCCAGACACCTCTGTTAGATAGCATTAGACTGTCTACACGCAGACGTCCCTACGGACGGATGTGGCCCCACAACTACTAGGACAAGATTCATTTGGATGTGGCCCCAGCGCTCGGCTGACGCCTGAACTGTTATAAAAGATTTGCGAGTCTTTATCGGCACATACGCAATCGGCACTCTACATTCTGACCAGGGTCCTGCGTTTAGCTCTCGAGCTTACAAGGAGGCCATGGCCAGCTTGGGCGTTGCATTGCCGTACTCTAGTCCCTTCCATCCTGAGGGTAATGCGGTAGTGGAAAGAAAAAAACGTGACATAAAGCAATCTATAAAAGCGAGGGTATTAGGTTTGGGTGATGGGTGGGTCAAACATCTAATAAGTGTCCAACGTAGTCAAAATAATCTGCCAAAATTCTCTGGGTGGAATCACTCCGTATGAACTTTTGTTTGGTGCTAGAATGATAATCGAAGACCTCGATAGTCAGACCTCAGTGGTGGAACAAAAAACCTTTGATATCAAAGATCGTTTGGCTGTTTTACAGGACTTAAATGAAACAAGAAGAAGTCTGAGTAACACAAAGCTAAAGCCAACGGCCACTGAAGAAAAACCACCTGTCCCAGCAAGACCTGTCTGGACTCCAAAGATTGGGGATCTGGTCAGAGAAAAGATCGCGGTGAAGAAGGAATTTGGGCCTTTTTACAGAAAAGCAGTACCTGTCTTAGCAATCAACGGAACAAGATCAGTAGTACTACCGCCCCTTGCTGGTAAAAAGGAGAACAGAGTGGTATCAATCGACCTGGTAAAACCACAACCATGTGGCCCATAATAAGTAGTAGGCCCAGTGGACTCCCAAGATGTAGCAGAAGACCAAACCTTGCTACAATTCAAGAGGTTCAAACTGAGAGACTAATCACATTTGATAAACCTGCAGTGAATAAAGAAGGACTATGCGACAAAGCAATGGAACTTGTGCCTCTTGAAACCCAAATTGCAACAGTTCATCAAGAAACACCTGCCTACAATGATGTAGCCTCTGACTATACAAATATGAAAAAGGATGAAGCAACTACAAAGATTAATAACAATCCTGATGCAATTCCAATAATTGACAGAACTGCCTCTGGCTATTTCATCAATTAGATGACTTCTGAAGATCCTAGTGAACATGAAGAAAAGCCAGCAAACAAAACATTCAAAGAAAAAGTAACACAACTCTTTCATCAACTTGGAGAAATATATCTGATTTCACCATTTATTGAATTGTGGGTTGTGTTAGGTGTACTTTTCCTCCTGCTCTGGCTGATTTTAGTTTTAAGCATGGGAAGAATGATTGATGGAAAATACAGTACAATGGACACAGCAAGTCAGAACATCTTGGTCCTAAAACCACACAAGTCATATCATGTTGAAAAAAGAGCTCTGTCATCAGTAAACATCACAGCAATTCCTATACCTGGTGGTGTAGCGTGGGACGCTACTGATTACAACATCTATGGCCCGGTTGAACTCTTGAAGTATCCACACCAGTTCAAGGTTTCATTAAGTGACTTTGTCTCACCGAGCAGTTTCTCTGATGATTGGGACTTTGAGACTATTAATAATATGATGTCTGATTTAGAAATGTCAGCAAAATTTACAGATCATGATTACTTAGAAGGTTCATCTGATTATGAAGAAATGTATTGCTTTAATCATTTTGGGTACCACTATTTGCATAAATCTGCAAAACCTAGAAATGTTTTAACTTATAATCAATGGGAACATTGTCCAACACCGCCAAAAGGCAGCTTGAATTTTTTTTTTTTAAATTCCCATACTTCTCAGGGTTTAATGTCACAGATCCAGAAAAGTTTTATTTCAAAAATGTGAATAAGACAGGAATGAAAAATATGTTGACCAATACAAAACAGATGTATTCTGCAAAATTTTATGAACAATTGTCTACATTTGGTTTTGAATTCTGGAAAGATATTATTGAAACAAAAACAATCTGGGGTTCAAAAGATTGGCAAGTACAGGAATTAGAATCATTATTCAGAGCCTGCCTGATCCCAGAACAAATAATGTTCCTGAATGACACCATTCAACAAACAACCTGTCTTGGCCTAGCCAACATAAAAGATTTAAACAACCCGTCTATACCAAAACCTATGCCTGATAGAAATAACACTACAGATGAGGGGTTAGACGTGTCCCATATTTTACACCAAAACAGAACTAATCCTGATTAGAAAAAATGGTTGATCTGGCCCACAGACACTAATAACTGTCAAGATAGATTCCTGGACAAAACACAGGGGTTCTAACAGAACAGGCCAGACCCAAGATATTCCCAGAGACAACATCCAGGGATAATAACAACATACAGTGTAGGAAAACTATGCCTCATATGGCTACAAAAATCCACACTACCTGAAATTAAGCAAAACTTGACTTTACTAGAATGTGCTGACTTGCGGGATTTCTTATTGGGACCTCGCAAACAGCGTCAAAAACGTTTCATATACGCGTGGAGAAGTGTGGCTCACTGGTTAGAGGAGGCAGACCTGGAAGCAGAGGTCAGCCTGGGACCAGGGTTCAATTCCCGGCTCGGTGGGGTCTTGAGTCCTAAAATGTCCATGGACTCGACAATTCTCGCTCCGGTGCCTACTCGATTCACGGGTTCACACTCTGCGACTCTGGGCAATAGCTTGCTTAATCTCCACAATGGCCGCTCGTGGCGGGATGCCTGGCTTTCACCTTGCGGATACCCTGCTGGGGTTATCTCACAGGGTAATACCAGGACGGTTCCCTAAGCAAGCGCTTAGAAACCGCTCGGTGATTTGCGCTATATAAATTCCTGTACATTTACATTTACGCTGGTATATATGCTGCTTACAACGAAGCTTGGAAAGTAACGCAAATGGAAACTGCTGAAAAAATACGAGAAATTGATCGTATTCATTTGGAAAAATCACTGTCTGTAGTGGACAATGGGTTAACGACTCTGTCCTCTAGAATGTATTCTTTGGACAGATTGTATCATCTGCTATTGATATAATAGAACAGAATATGCTAATGTTACAACATGGCCAGTCCCAATTACGTTCTATTGTACAGTTAGGCTGGACGTTACAAAATCTGCGTTCAGGCTACGTGCCTTGGCATCGAATCAACACAACGTCATTATTTTCTAATTTTAACCTTACAGATAAACAAATCTCTTTGGCACAAAAAGGATCAGACTATATGGTGCTGAGCATTGAAAAACTAGAAAGATTACCATTAACAGTTTCCGAGAGGCCTGTCATTGAATGGATAATACATGGTACCATAACAATACCAATAACTACATTCCAGTTTCAATACTGCCTACAGCATGTACCAGCGGGCCTGTATGACAGGTTGGGTAAAGGATACATTAAGTCGACCTGGAATTTACCATACACACATAGATGTTGGAGTGGGCGTAACAAAGAAGTTTTTCTTAGTGGAAAGAATTGTGAAAACTCGCTAAGTGGTACACTTCTGTGTCAAGAAATTAATTTACATGGAGCCTGTGAGGGTTCATCTAATGACCTTTCTTGCCACTTGCACGGCACCCCAGCCACACAAATAGAACCTGTTTTCAGGCAACTTTCCAACGGTAGCTACGTTATGTTAAGTGACCACAGCTGTTGTGGCATGTTGCCAGGAACGGCCTATCTCGTCAGTGTTACATCCAGGGTGACTTGTTGTATGCAAGTATTGTATCCAAACAGCAATCCAGACAAGGAGGCAACGATTTGGCCTTCATTGAATATCTCGTCTATTCGAATTGATACATTAAGCAGAATGAAAGCCATTCTGTTACAAAAAACCTGTGCCTTTGACCTCGTCTAGAGAAAAGTATGATCTGCAAGTTGCAAGGATCTCAGCAGAGATACATACATTATTATCAACAAACTGCCCCGTACATTTTGTAGAAATGTTAGGTCAAATTTTAAACATGTCAGATACCAGTGGCATCGCACATGTATTTAAGACACTTTTTTCTGGACTGTTAGCACCCTTTGAAGCAGTCTTGAGCATTTTTCCGAATTTCGTGCACTCTGTGTTCGGCGGCCTGCCTCTCATTTTGGGACTCGTAGCAGGAATTCTATTTTTATTCCTTCTGCTCCGATATGGCAAGTCCAATCACCAGCGATACCCAGGTTACCATGGAACAAGCGATCCAGGCACTGCGGTACCGAAATAGGATAACACAGGTTCTCGGCTTGGCTCGTCTAAGAGATCTGAATACCACATGGTTTCTATCATTCAGACCAATCTGGCAAGATTGCATCTTACCTGTTCTACGATGCCTGCTCTGCGGAGAAGAATGCGTGTTAGACATCTGTCTCTCACTTCCATCAGCAGTACCTATGGATGTCGATACTTTGCTTGGTTCAGTAACGGCTCATGCAACGTGTTGTCCCCAGCAGCTACCAATTCAGATGACGGCATTCGTTGAGACCTCACCTTCTCTTCTGTATTAAGAGCCATTTCATGAAAGTAATTTCGTGAATCATTCAGCCAGCATTGCAAATGTAAAACTATATGCATTATTTTGAATGATACCACTGCTTAGAAAACGTACAGTACAATACTCATTTTTTTGTACAAACCATTTCAAATGCATTTTATGTATTTTTGGGAGGTGGGTGTTGTAACGTATCTAGGGCTCTAGTGTAATTTTCCCGATTCATGCCCTTATATAGGTATAACTTATCATATCCTTATATAGGCATAAGAATCACAACCATATTTAGGCACAGCCAATGCTGTCCAAATACGGCATGGCTACTTCCACTAAGCTCCTAGAGTACAACAAGTTCTTGAAGACAACCAGCCTTCAGCAGCACGGGAATTCCCCCTGCTTCAGTATTGATTTGTCCCAGAACTCCTGGAGCGTGTAAAGAACTTTGAGTTCTTAGTGACGTTATTATGTCCACCCTTACGTCAAACTCGGCACCTTCCAGGTATAAATATACCCACATCTGATCTAGCAAACACACAGTGGTTTTGGAGCAGATCGACTAACTACTTGCCCGACGCCCTGCTGTAGCGAGTGCCGAAGGAAGCCGACCCTTCCAGCTGACGCACTGAGAGAGACGTTGTCTTTTCTCCTGCCGAGAAACCCAGCTACAGTGTTTCCCTGCTACCCTTGCGGGTTACTGGGAGATCAAGTCCTGAGAGTGAGATACAAGACCTCCTTCATTCTATAACCAAGGTACGGAGCTGAATAGACCCTTAGAGAATTCTTGGATAGATTCCTGGCAGAAACTATTTAACTCAAGCTACAACTCACTTACTTCTTCCCTTGTACTAGACTTAGGTTAGGTACACCGGGGTAGGCGTATTTTAGATGCACCAGTTAAGTACTTTTAGTCATTATTTATCATTGTATGTATTTTATCTATTTTAAGTATCTTATGGCTTAGAAATCATACAAATGCTTTTACAGTATTATTTCATAATACTCTTTTTAGTGTACGCACTTTACTTCATAGCAAGTATTATCTTGCATGAGAAAGAAGACTGCTCAATGAATAACCTTTTTATTGAAAACGCCAGTCTCTCTATTTCTCTGCACTTCTGGTGAAACGAAGCATGCACGATTGACTGAGTGAAATAGCCATCTATTGTTTCCGCGACTCTGGAGATATATTCCTTATTCTTGGGGAACAAAGTTGTCATGTTATATGGTTGTCAGAAACTAATCCCTTCTTGTATATTCGAGAAAGTTTCTAGTGACCTCTGAGCTAGCTGGCATTCACAATTAAGTCTAACATATTAAATAGAGACCTAGTCGACCTAAGTCCTACGTCTAAACTATCGTTTATGTTATTCCAATGTGCAGAGCCTATTGGGAATATAGGAACTACACTACACTTTCCAAAAGCTTCAACAAGATACCACATTCCAAAAACTCAATTCTATAAGTACCTCCAGCTTTGGCATACTATCTTAACGAGTATTTCAGGATTAGAGACGCTTCCTGAGTTCAGTTCGATTGAGGCCAAAGTCTTTATGGGAGACCTACAGAATCATAAGATTTCAAAGATTTATCAGTCCCTGGTGACTCATAGTTCCACTACGCTAGATAAACTCAGAGAGACCTGGGAGGGAGATGTGGGCCAATTAGATGGGGATGACTGGATGGATGCATTGGCCTCTCCTAGCGATATCTATGAGGCTTCGTCTCATTCAATTCAAATACCTTTATCAGGTTTATTACACAAGGCTTAGATTGTGGAGGGCTGGTCTGGTAGCATCCCCGCTGTGCCTGAGATGTGGACATGAAGAGGGGTCCCTCATGCACACCATTTGGCACTGTGCAGCACTTGCAACATTTTGGAGAGGGGTGTTGGCCCGCTTGGCGGAGGTACTGGGGTGGGAACTCCCTTCCTCACTGAAACTGACGATTTTACACATTATGGAGGACATAGGCGACAATATTTACAAGAGGTATTTACTGCAACTGGGATTGACACTAGCCAAGAGAGGTATAGCAAGGCTGTGGAAGGGGACGACCCCACCCTCTCTTTCAGCATGGAAGAATGGTTTAGACTTTAAGCATGGCGTGCCGGTGCAATTGGGGGGAGGTGTTTTACAATAATCACGTTATATTGTTTTCTTTGATATTTCTGTTAAAAATATGTCATTTAATTGTCAAAGACAATGAATTGCAATGCTTGATATGGCAGTTGCTTCCTGGCTTAAGGAGCACTGCACTGTATATGACTTTTGACATAATAAAAAGTGTTTAAAAAAAATAAATATTATTTTGTCACGTTTACCAGCAGGATCTTAGGCTGCTGCATTCAGGCTACACATGGTAGGCTAGAAGTCATGTTTTCTGCCTACACTGTGGAAAGCACATTAGGCGCTGCAGTGCACAGGCGGCATTTAACTTCCAGCCCCTGGTACATTTTTTATACCATATTCAAGGCACTTAAATGCAAATTAAATATGTCAAGCTTTACTGTAACACAACTATGATGCCGCCAAAATTGGAAGCTCCTGTTATTCTCGGCGGCTGCTGAGTGCTTCCGGGTGATAGCATGATGGCGTTTTGGCCAGCGGCGTGAACGTGAGCCATACAGCATGGCCTTGAGTGGGAGAAGCAGCTGGCTAATTCGGTGTCACCTGCGATGATAGTGGTGGCGATGACCGTGAGGCAAGCAACTACGGAAATGAGATGGGAAATACGCAACAATCTCTCACAGCTGTCCCCTTTGAATTGTCTTCATCAGTGAGGCGACATCCAGCCGTGATCTGGGTAGAGGGAAGAGACAAGAAGCTGAGGTAGAAGGTATGAGCTCTGCAAACCAAATAAGAGTACGCTGGTGCCAGATAATAATTGTTGCAGATTGTGGAACATGGATTAAAATTTTAAGAATTCAAAAGTGTCTATCAATTACTGTTTCCTCTCCTAATGGCATAATACTACAATACTAATATTTGGCATTGCTGAAATAGGACTATATACTAGCAAAATTGGCACACCCAGCAGGAGGTAGAGCCCCTTCAAGTGGTGTTTTAAACATTTCTTAGGGCAGTGGTTCCCTGGGGGCTGCAGAAGCAACCTTCTAGTGGTGGGGGCCGATTTCAGCATCTCAGGGTTTCCTGTGTGCTCCCACGCACTGTTAGGTTAATATTGTGGTGCCCTGCATGAGAATCGAATTGAGTAATTGATAACATAAGGGCAACTGAAAAATGACAGCAGGTGATCAGCCCCAATGAAGTGTTATTCCTTTCATGATGCATCAGCCCCAAGTCGACTGCACACAAAATCTAATAACGGTCAAAAGCATCATCCTGCGATTCTAAGATCAGACAGAACTATTTTGAAACCAGAATCAACAAGTATGTTTTCGAGGCAAAAATAGCTGGGCATTCATTCAGCTCAGCAATAACGCACAGACATTGGTAACTGACATCAACTCAAATGTAACAGATTTATCCACGCTGCAGGCTCCAGTGCTGCAATTGTCTGAAACAACTGGGGACAGCAATTTGCTGAGTGTAGATTTCGCCACGGGATATGGTTCAGTTGGTCTTGCAATATCAGAAGAGTCAACAATGTAAGCCGCAAACCCAGCAATCTTTGTGCAGCAGCAGACACTTGAGCAAGGGCTATAACATGGCCAAATATTGTCCTCATTGTTTTCCAAAGCAACATACCCAATCTTTGCCCACCCTTTGCATTCTCCCAGGCCAACTTTTGTACATCTAATTATACCACACAAGATAATGGACGGAATGTTGCACATTGGCAAAACATTCACCCCCAGTCACAGATCTGGGTTTAATCCATCGTTATTTTGTTCACCATGCCACCCCAGTTCAGACATGGCCATATGCAAATAAGTCTTGACCCTGTGTCTCATGGGAACAGTCCAGCCCGAACAGCCAAGCCATATCTCCCCTGGACCGGAATCAAGCATCCTAGGACCGGTTTCTGGCTATCAGCCGTCATCAGCCAGGATAGCTTGACTCCAGTGGCGTAGTGAGCACGGGACCCACGTCTGGGCATACCCTTCCCACATTGGGCGAACTGCAAAACACACAAGATGATGGACGGAATGTTGCACGTTGGCAAAACATTCACCCCCAGTCACAGATCTGGGTTTAATCCATCGTTATTTTGCTCACCACTCCACCCCAGTTCAGACATGGCCATATGCAAATCAGTATTGACTGTGTGCCCAATGGTAACAGTCCAGCCCGAACTGCCAAGCCATGTCTTCCCTGGACCGGAATCAAGCGTTCTAGGACCGGTTTCTGGCTATCAGCCGTCATCAGTCAGGATAGCTTGACTCCAGTGGCGTAGTGAGACGGGACCCACGTCTGGGCATACGCTTCCCACATTGGGCGAACAGCAAAACACACAAGATGATGGACGGAATGTTGCACGTTGGCAAAATATTCACCCCAGTCACAGATCTGGGTTTAATCCATCATTATTTTGCTCAGCACACCACCCCAGTTCGGACATGGCCATATGCAAATCAGTCTTAACCCTGTGCCTCATGGGAACAGTCCAGCCCGAACTGCCAAGCCATGTCTTCCCTGGACCGGAATCAAGCATCCTAGGACCATTTTCTGGCTATCAGCTGTCATCAGCCAGGATAGCTTGACTCCAGTGGAATAGTGAGCACGGGACCCACGCCTGGGCATACCCTTCCCATATAGAGCGAATAGCAAAACACACAAGATGATGGACGGAATGTTGCACATTGGCAATACATTCACCCCCAGTCACAGATCTGGGTTTAATCCATTTTTATTTTGCTCACCACGCCACACCAGTTCAGACATGGCCATATGCAAATCAGTCCTGACACTGTGCCTCATGAGAACAGTCCAGCCTGAACTACCAAGCCTTGTCTTCCCTGAACCGGAATCAAGCATCCTAGGACCGGTTTCTGGCTATCAGCCGTCATCAGCCAGGATAGCTTGACTCCAGTGGCGTAGTGAGCACGGGACCCACGCCTGGGCATTCCCTTCCCACATAGGGCAATCAGCAAAACACACAAGATGATGGACGGAATGTTGCACATTGGCAAAACATTCACCCCCTGTCACAGATCCGGGTTTCATCCATCGTTATTTTGCTCACCACGCCACCCCAGTTCAGACATGGCCATATGTAAATCAGTCTTGACCCTGTGACTAATTAGACCACCAGCAAACAGGGCCAACGACGTCCTAGCTCTCGATACACCATCTCTCAATGAGGCATTGACATTGACGGAAATAGAATTTTCCAGTCAGTCTCCCAATACCCAAGAGATCAATGATCTTCTCATCAAGGATCTCCATCTTCAGAAGCTCTTTGATTAGTCGGCAACATCGGGTAAATCGATCTCACAAGCACTTCCACAACAAGATGGACAGAAAGAATCACATTTGACACCGGTTGCCCCTGCACCTCGCTCTGTGCCAGCACTTGCCTCATCATCGATAGCATTGCAAATGCAGTAAGTCTTAACAAAAGTTTGCGAAATGAGAGCTGTCCATACCAGGCTAATAAGGAAACAAATGAGCAACTGAGTGCTATAAATGAGAATCCGATCCAATGCAGTGCTTGTGTAGAGTAAGCAAAACAGAAGATTTCTGATCTTGAAGACAACTTCAACTAATTTGGTAGTCTGGGAACATGATCCAAGGATGAGAATGTCAATTTAAAGGCCAAGCTTGACGAAATAGAAGATATAGCTAGCAGGTCAAACCTGCAAATCATGGGCATACCTGAAGGCCTGTAGAAGGATCAGGGTATTGGCAAGTTAATAGCATATTTGGTCAAGACATATGTAAATCCTGAACATTCAGCCACAATTCATGATTTTACAATCATATGTGCCCATAGAGTTCCTGGCCACCTGCCCTCCAAGTCAAGGTTTCCCAGATTAATGCTTGCAAACTTTGGACACTTTCGTATTAAAGAAAAAATATTCACCAAACATTGCAGACTAATGTCTTTCAAACTACAGATAACTATTAATTTTGGATCTTTTGCTGATATGTCTCCATCCACTGCTTGTCGGCGTAAGGAATTCAAGTCCACGACCGAGTCATTCAAGAAAGCTTGAGTGGTTCAACAGACTAACCGTAAAGCTATTTATAATGGACAATTTCAAATTTTTTCTTCAGTCCAGTCTGTTGTGGAATTTTTTGGAAAGCCTTAATCGCCCTTAGAACTGAAGTGGGATCTACCACTCACCACATCAGTCACCCCAGTGCCATGCAATACCATGCATTATGGATTGTGAAACCTTGGTGTCTCTCTTGTGAATGTTATATTTATGCATAGTCTCATAACTTGCTATTATGTCCTATATGAACATAAGTATATAGGCAGCGGAATTTTTTAAGGCTATCTGACATATGGTAGATTGGGGTGCAATGTAACTGTTTGATCAAGGCATGGTTATCTCCCACGGGGCAGGACGTAGAAGTCAGAGTGGCACAATATTAGAAGCCCCTGCCCAGACATCATTATTGCCTACAGAAGCAGTCCTAAGCACCATTTTGGGGGGAGGGGAGAAGGGGCGACGCAATGGGTGGCTTTTTTTAGGAGAGGGAGTGTTGGGATCCTGAGGCCAGGAGAAGCCTGGCGAGGGGAGGGTGCACAGGAGAGGTCAGGGCGGAGGGGTGCACTCAAGCAAAAAGCATAGAAAAGGTAGAAAGAGCATATTGAAATGATTTTCCAAAATGTTGATTAGAAATTTGCAATTGGGATTCCCCATATCACTTTGGGATAGCTTTGTTTTAAGGTTAAATGTTGTTGTCTGTAAGCTTACAAGGTTTACGACCAGGTAGAGGTAGAAGGGAGAAGCAAAAAGCTTTAAAGAGTAAAAATTGTATATGGTAACTAAGCTTAATAAAGTGGCCAACTAAATCTTTAATAAGATCAAGCTTTGGTCTATACTGGCCTGGCTAAGAGTATGCAATGCAAATGTTATCCTACTTCAAGAGAGGCATCTCAAATCCTCGGGAACCATGCTCAATATTCCAAGCTTTATCTCTCATGCATATTTCGCTTTGGCGAATGCTGCAGTTAGAGGGGTGGCAGTACTTATTTCAAAGGAGCTTCGGTGTGAAGTGTGCCAGGTACAAAGGGATTCAAGGGCAAGGTGGATCTGGGTTCAACCCTCAATCCTGAAGCATTTTGGTAATTTAATAAGCTATACACTCAGTAAGACTCACTCAGAAACTCATGTGCCTACTTACATACCCATTCAAGAGACTCAAGCACCCATTCGTATATCCATACAGACTCATCCACTCACTTGTATACCCACTCGGACAGTGATGCACCCACTCAAATACTCACTCAGTGACAAATGCAACCAGTTACAGACACACTCAGAGACTATTACTGCCACTCAAAGACCCCGCTAAACACTCACGCACCCATTTACACACCCACTCACAGACTTATGCACCCACTGACAGACAAAATCAAAAACTAAAACACCCACTCAAAGATCCACTGAGACACTTAAGCACCATGGAATAGATCCAGCTACACACTCATTTACTCACTGACATATCCGCTCAGACACTTATACACCCATTTACATACCCACTCAGACATTCATACCCCCACTCCCATATCCACCCTAATACTCTTGCACCCACTCAAAGACTCATGTGTCTACTCACATAACCACTCACAGATCCACTTGGAGACTTATCTACCCCCTCACATAACCCAGCGAATTATTAATACACAGTTACAGAGATTTGGAGAGACTGATAAATGTATTTATAGAGTTATCTAGTGTGATGGCTAGAATTAATTATATAGATATAATTTTTTGATGTGGTGGTGGATATTGAATTCCTGTTGTTGGTTGTTGTGCTGTTACTTTGTGTTTTCACAACGCAACCACAATCGTCGCAGGTATCAGCCTCATTGCGCCTCTCAGCATTACCGCGAAAACAGAAAATAGGTTTTAGAGATGCTTTTTCTAGAAACTCAGTCAAAAACATGACTTTAGATAATACAGCAATAAACCCTTAGTATGTGAAATACTGTAATATGTGTGCATATTTTATATATATACAGAATAACATTATCCACAGCACAATTCAAGGAGGTATCATTACATTATCCTGATGAAAGCCCTGGACCTGATTAGACCTTAGAGAAGGGCTGAAACATGTTGTAAGGCCAAAGGACAATTGCATTTTTAACATTCACCAACAATAAAGGGATAACTTGGAGAAGATGAGGGATGTTTAATCTGTAGTTAAGCCCCCTGGTCACTTTTTACCATAGGAGCCCCTTGGAAGATGGTTGAGCCCACCCTGACCTTTAGGAGTCATAGTGAACCCGATGACGAATCATGACACTTCTAGAGTGCGTGAGGGTTATTTAAAAAAATAATTGTTTCCTTCCCGGCTCTGAATAGCCACAGTTGATACCTTATGCACCCTACTAAATATATCTCAGGCCTGCAATTGCAGCCTGTGTGTGTAGTTTTTAAACTGCCATTGCGACCTGGCAAAACAAACATTTTTTCCAGGCCTATACCTTCCTTTTTAATACACATATGTAACCCCTAGGGTAAGCACTGCACAGCCCAGAGGGCAGGATGCAGTGCATTTATATGTTGGACATGAACATTTGAACTTTTAAAAGGTTGGACATGAACTTTTATGCTTTACATTTCCTAACAGTGAAAAACTCCTAAATTCATTTTTCACTACTGCAAGGCCTACTTCTCACATAGGATAACACTGAAGCTACCTCATTATATTAAATAAGATGTACCTTCTAATTGGGAGTATGTAGCCAGGTTACTGTACTTAAATGTCCCCTTTAATGGTAAAGTTGGATTTGTATTCTCAATTCTAAAAAAAGGCAATTTTTAGAAAGATATTCTTTCTGATTTTCTTGTCCCAACCATTTGGTGTCGGGTGCCTATATCGCGGGTCATATGAGTAGGGGTAGTTGGCGTTGGTCTTTGTGCATTGTTTGTTCCTAGACAGCGAGACAAATAGAAACTAGATGTTGACAAGGTGGGCCACACTGAGTAACGAGAGCGAGGGGCTGTCACCTACCACACTTGCACTTCACAAATGCCCTGCCTGAGCACTCTCACAAGGGGGTGAGACACTAGTCTAATATGATGCCAAATTAGCTGGGGCTAAGGCAGGGAGGCAGAAAATTCCAATCACCTTTCTGGGGTGGAATCCTCTGGAAGCTTCTTCTACTTCAAAGTGGGCAACAGGTATACATATTGGACCTCAGAAACCAACTCTTCAGTACACTTCTGGACCTGTGAAAGGTTTGACAATCTGCTTGACTGCTGCTCTGAATGACTGCTGCCTGCTGGGCTGCCAAGCTGCCCTTTTTTCTGGGTGAGAAGGACTGGACCGGCAACTCTGAGACCTGGACCCCAGAGTTACTCCAAAGGCTAGTTGGCTGGCCTCCTGATCAGACGCCTAAGGTACATAACAGTCTTCTAACAACCTTGAACCCAATGCCTAGACTTTTTCATCTGTGAGTCCTACCCTGTCAACCGGTACCAACCCAGTCACGGACCCTTGGAAGTGGACCTGAAGGTGCTCTGCCAGCTCATCTGATAACCAAGCAGAACTGACGCATCTCCTTTGCTGAGCAGCGGATCCCCGAACAGATTCAAAGGATCGGTTCAACAGTGTGGACTTCGCCTAGCCCTTGCAGCCCGCAGTCTGATATGAACCGTTGCTACGCTCTGCATCCCCAACGCAGCCCCTTGCATTGCAATCCTCTCATCGACAACAGCCTAGACGATGACGCAGGACTTTGTATCTCAAGCCCCGTAGATTCTTCAAAACCATCCGGACTTCGCATTGCAATCCCCATTGTCGTAGACCTCCAGGACAATGATACAGGGACCTCGCATTGCAACTTCACAGCGCCTCGGAACTGATACTGCACGATACATCTACGAATCGGACTTCACATCTCCTCAGCAGTGAGACACCTCCTCATCGCGGAACTTCGCAACCCGTCGCAAACAGGATTCAAGGTACTCTTGTTCAGCGAGCCCTAACTGGGTACCTGAAGCTGCCTGTCGCACCATCGCTGTCAGCCTGACCGTGTCCTAGTTCAGCACACCAGATCTCCACAGATGGTGCTTTGAGCATTTTTACGCCAATTTCCCTCAAATCTTTAAAGTTGCATATCTCCAGTTCTACTGATTGATTTAATGTTGCTCTGGTCATTCATTTTTTATAAAAATTTAGTCTATTTTACTAAATTAGTGTGGGACTAATTTTACATTATTACTGTTTGACGTGCTGCATAAATACTTTACACACTGCCTCTAAGTTAAGCCTGACTGCTCTGTGCTAAGCGATCTGAGGGTTGAGCACTGGCGAATTTGGGGTTTGCTTGTGACGTCACCCTGACAAGGATGGTGGTTGTTTAAAATTCTCATAGTGTCCCTTATTTTGTCAGTGACTACATCTACTGGCATTGAAATGCCTACGAATAATTCAATTTTGGTCTGCATGAATATGTCACCCTGAATTAGGGGGTTCTAGTAGAACAGACAATAATTAATACCCTATTAGATATTTGAAATTCACAGTAGCCACTGAAATATCTTTTGCACGTGCTGTTTCTCTTCACGATATTGCACGATTATCAGTAGAGCACTGTACTGTCACTAATTCATATTTGCAGCACATTTCCTCATTGTTCTAATATGTGATCTATTTTCAATTAAACATTGTTGAAACTACTGATGGAGTTATGTGGTATAGGGTTCTTTCTTGATTATTTCAGTTATGCTACAATGCAAATGTCCTCTAATACTAAAAGTAGTTTAGACATTTCTCACAGTTATTGACTAGGTAAACCTTGTACAGGCACAATATTACACAATTTCTGAAGAGCTCTGGGCAATTATTTTGGTATGAATCTGCATACAGTATGGACTAGTTGCATATCTCTGCACTATGATAAAGCTTGAATCAGTACACAGAAACATTTCCTGCAGCTTTATTTTGCACATGAGCTCTACCCCACTAAAGACTACACAAATGCAATTGCAGGTCTATATTGCAAGAGAACAGACGTCAAAGATTGACAGGATGTGAAAAAAATGCAGGTCTTTGGTTTACTTTCAGGCCCCCATGCTTCATCTGATACTCTAAACACTGGATGCTTAAAATCACACAGAAACACTGCTGGCCATAACTAACAGTCTCCTAAATGTTATAGCTGATGTCATGCTGTTAACTACACCATACCAGCTAGGTTTAACTGACTCTAGTACTCTTATCGATTGATAATTCCAATGGCCCCATTACTATTCCCCAATAAGGATGAGCAATTTTGTTTTAAAAAAAAGTCATATATTGCCTTTAATTTGTAGTGTCTGTTGAGTGCGTAGCTAATGATTTGTCATTACCATTCTATTCTAGAATCTTCAGTTAGGTTGAATGTGTTCTAGTGATAGAGCTAGATTTCATCAAGGTTAACCATCGCTTTATTTTGTGCTTCAGACAGACTGCCTTTAAATTGACACGCACATTTTGGTGCAAGTAAAAACACCTGGCACATGAAATATGAAATGAGGCCTAGTCAGTCTAAAATACTTGTGCTGAATTAACATGTGGTTTTGCAGTGTAGAGAAACTTGTGATTTCAGTTTCCTTTTTAGCTTTGATCATAATCATGGAATGTGTTCTCTCTTCCCACCTCTTTTTCTTGTAATCTACACCCCTGTTCCTGTCTTAAGAGAATTTGGCTTTATTACATATTTAGACAAATATATTCAGTTCATAACACACCTTTTTATAATGTGTGTCATCTAACCATGCACCAAACACTGCACGCAGGGCAACACATTTAGCATGAAAAGCTATCTAAAACATTAGAGCATGTTGCTATGAGTATGTATTAACTGTGTGCGCTTTGAAATTTACACTAGTGCATGTATTATGCTATGTTGTACATTGCACATTTTTGCATGTTGTGCACAAATAATGGAAGAGCTGCTTTAAACTAATAGCGTTTGCTAGGTAATCATTCATACAGGGTACTAGTATGGGGGTGGAAAAATATATTGGTATTAATTTAGTAAATCAATACTATTTTTGTGTTTGTTTTGTTTTTTGGGCCTAAGATAAAATAGTTGCCTGTGAATCCAGCAATTAGGAAGAAAAACAACGGCTCCCGTGTAACAATACAGACAACCTTTTGATAAGAATAATGCACAATGGCAATATGGGGGGGTGGTTTGGATGTCAAAAAAAGAAGCTGTCTACACATTGAATCAGTTTCATATTTCATTGCATGATTTTTATAGACATTAAGAAATTTTCTTTTCAAAATATGCACAATATATACATACACAATTTTGACAACCATTTGTGTGTCCAATTGAAAATACCAAAGAACCTAAACTAGACAAATAACATCTGTAGTGACATATATGAACTATATGTAAAAAAGGAAGGTTTCTATTTTAGATTTGTTTCATCAAGTAGAGGCGAGAAAACAATGCGTGAAGGTTGGATCGCTTTTCACATAAAAGTGCGCTGAAGTTCAACATGAAACGGAATAGTTTCTCCTCCGTTTATTTACTCATTTTCAATAAATTGATATCAACAAATGTGTCTTGAAGTCATTTCTAATATCTTTATTCGCTTCTTTTTCTCTTTCCTTATTATATATCATAAGGGTATTTCAACATTTCATTAGCAGATCCATATTTTGAAATTATTCTTCCGCCCAATGCATTTCGGGTCGGTATGAATGACCCTTCGTCAGGGGATGAAGATCTGCGTGATGATTATCTCCGCTACGTTGAGGATAGGCGTGCACAGGGATCAAAACTATATCAAGTAGAGGCGACCATGTAGTCAATGCAATAGAACAACATCAATTTGAAAAGTGGACAAATGTTGTGTGCAGTCTGCCTCTTCCAACTGTCGACGGCGTTTCGACCCTTAGGGATGTGGGGTCTCCTCAGGACTGAATAATGTGGGGACACCTATGAATTAAAAAAGTGGGGCAATGTTTAGCCAATGGGGCCATGTAATATAGGTACATATTGATATAGGAGAAACCAAAGTAGAGGCATTACGCGAGCGAGTACCTGAAGGGGTCTGGCTTTGTTTGTGTGTGATGAGTTGTGGCACAGTGATATTTTAGTGAAGGAAAAAACTCACAGGGATTCCTGCCGGGAGCTGTGTGAATGATGGCAGAATTTTAGTGGTGTATTAAGCACAAATAACAACGAGAACTCTCCTCAGGACACTGCCTGCAGACCAAAGATTGGCTTCTATAGTGGTAATTCGGAAACCGGCGGATTGTTGTAACTCGTATAGACCAATCTCCTTGATCAACGCGGAGGCCAAGGTCCTGGCGAAATTGTTAGCCTCATTTCTCAATGCCGTCCTCCCCTCCCTTGTTCATGCAGACCACTCCGGTTTTGTGCCGAGATGGAATACAGCACTGAACATTCGTCGGGTGCATAATGTATTGGCGCTGCAGCAATGTGTAGAGGAGGATGCGATTATTATGTCATTGGATGCCTCTATGGCATTTGACTCCATTGAGTGGCCCTATCTCTTCGAATTACTTGCCCGCTTTGGGTTTGGCCAAAGGTTTATGGCATCGGTTAGGCTGCTCTACACTGAACTCTGCGGTCAAGTGAGGATGAACAATCGAACGTCGCGGGTGTTCACGTTGCACAAAGGGACCAGACAGGGTTGCCCCCTGTCCCCCCTAGTTTTCGCCCTTGTCCTAGAACCCATGGCATTGTGGGTCAGATGAGATGTTGCTCTCAGAGGCGTCAAATGGGCAGATAAAATTGAGGAAAGAATATCACTAAACACCAATGATATCCTGATTTACCTAGCAACCCCTTACACTTCGATCCTTAGGTTAATAGATATCTTCACAAACTTCGGCAAGTACTCAGGCTATGCCGTTAATTGGGCAAATAGAATATAAACATATGGTATCCCAACTGGTATTATTTAAAGACAGCTACAAAGGATATGTTGAAAACATTATCAGAAAGGAGAAAGGAGGCTTGTTCATCGTTGTAAATGTGCTCATAGCATCATATTTATCCAAAACAGAAAATAAACTGGTTACAGTTGTATCAGCACTGTAGAGAAATAAATTAAAATAACCCTATTTGTACTTGGTGCTTAAGTGGTGCTAGTGAAGTACACGGTGGCGACGCAAGTGACAAAGTGATCAGCAAAGGCGGCGCAAGGTGACTGGTGCATGAATATATACAGTGAATAGAAGAAACAATATGGTTCCAGCTGATTTGAGGTCTTTTTGGTTTAGATGTGTGCTGGCTGTAGTATTAGATGAACCACATTGTATGTTGTGCCTTGGATTGAGCTGAGTGATCGACGGCGTTTCGATCCTCTTGAATTGGGATCTTCCTCAGGACTGGGTTGAGTGAAGAGCGGTGTTGATGGCATTTAGTGCGGGGATATAAGAGGGAACGCAGGTCCTGGCAGGTCGGAGCTGAGTCAGGGGGGTACACCGGATAATTGAGGGAGTGTTGTCGGGCAAGAGCCAATGGTGGCAGAGAGAATCTGAGGGTCGGGAGAGCGGGGAAGGTAATCAGTGGTCCCGTGAGGACATCAATCAAGAAATTGCATGAGTAATCCCGTAGTGAGAGACATCGATCCAGACGTGATCTACGGCAAGTGAATGAATTTCCCTGGGAGAGCTGGCTTGTCTGAGTCAGAGTAAATCCTGGATGTCAGGGCAACGCTGGAAACTCCGAAGTTAAGAACGATCCGGGAGGAGTGGCCGTTAATTGGGCAAAGTCAGTAATTTTTGTTCTTACAGAGGATGTAATGTTGAAGGGACCAGCGAAGGTTTCCAATACTTGAGGATATTTATCACTTCAGACCCAAAAACCTTTTACGACAAGAACCTGGTAGTCCCCCTACATAGGCTTAGGGATGATGTCAAACATTGGAGGTCACTACCATTATCACTGCTAGGTCAAGCGGCCCTGTTTAAAATGCTAGCACTGCCACGATTACTCTACCTACTCCAAAACTGCCCATACTATGTCCCTGACTCATATTTTAACAGCGATGAGACGGAGGTCCGGACATTACTATGGGATGGAGGGATGCCGCAGATTGCCCTAGAGAAACTACCGAAGGGGTGGTATGATGGAGGTATCACACTCCCAGACATACAGCTTTATTAATGAGTATCACAATTGTTAGTTGTTAATCACTGGCTATCCAGTCTTCAGACAAACCCGGCATACAGGTTAGAGCAGTATCAAACCGGACGAGAAGGGTATCTGGGAGCCCTAAGAGAGCCCTATATACCAAACCCCACAAAGGGAGATATCTGGGACCAATGGCTCATACGACCTCCATTTGGCATAAGACTACTAAACACCTGGGGTGGACGGGAAAACTGACAAAAGTGACGCCCCTATGGTCCTCTCAACAACGGGGGCTGCTTTGCTATAACGTGGGGGTTGACAGATGGGACACCATAGGAATCTCTTCTATTGGCCATCTCCTAAAGAAGGGCAAGATACTTACCTTTAAGGACTTACAAGTTCAATATGAATTGGCGCCCGGGGAGATGTTTCAGTACCTACAAATTTGTCATGCGATTAACATAGCTCTCACAGATATAATGACCATACCAGATGCGTCCCGCTTGGAGGATCGACTCTTATCAGAACCTCTCCTGACTAAGGCCATTTCCCTTACATACTGTGAGTTATGTAATAATACACCAGACCCCTTTCACATTCTCAGGGACAAATGGCACGCAAACATGGGACAGATCGAGGATGAAGACTGGCAAACAGACCTGATGTCCCCAAGCGAGGCGGCCATAAACACCGTTTTCGGTTGATCCAACTAAAAGTCTTACATAGGACATACCTAACAGGTGTGACATTAGCTAAGATAAGGACCAGGCAAGATGCACTTTGCCTGCGTGGATGTAACCAATCGGCCACATTTTATCATATACTATGGGATTGCCCAGATTGAACACTTATGGGAAAGGGCCACAGAAAAGATGCGAATGCACTAGGGAAACAAATCGCTTTAATATCATCACTGGGGATTCTGAACATATGGGGCGTGACCGATCTCACTGACATAGAGCAACAATTTACCACCCTGGGATACACATTAGTGAAAAGAGCCATTGCTTTGAAATGGGGGGCGGCAGATCGCCCACTGATATTAGGATGGGTGGTGGAGATGGACAGATGCATGGTAGCCGAAAAGGAGATTTACAAATCCAGAGGCTATCCTGAAAAGTGGGACAAAAAATGGGGCACCTAGAACACATATCGGGGTGAACTGTGCACCTCACCAACAGTAGGAATGGAAATGTCAAAAGGGAGAACTACGGAACCGTAATGTCTGACTACAATATTGTATACGGCATTGTTTATTTTCTATTCAGCGAAGAAATGTGTATCAATGTGACTATGCAAGTAACGAATGTTCAGTTACTAATAAAATTATTATATAAAATAAAAATAAAAATTCTCCTCAGAACAAGTGCGCTGACAAGACACTACCGCTCTCCTCAGGAATTCAGTTGAAGTGCGCCCTGTTCTGCACACGTGCGCACCTCAACCTGAATTGGTTTGAAAAACTAGACCATCTGGAACTCTTTCCAATTATCTTGGTGGCCATCTTGAAATTCTTGCGATGCATTCTTAGAATATATTTTAGTAAGATGCTGAACAAGAGCTTACTGCCTGGATATCTTCGCTTCCACAAGGGGTAATGGTGAACCAGAAGGTATTTGGCTTTCTTGACCTTACTTGTGGACTCAATTATGTTGCAATGCCATGGATTCCTGACACTATGCCAGGATGTGTAAAAAAAAAAGACTTGAGTCATGTGTATTTGTGATTAAACTAAACATTCAGGTGCGGTGGTGTCTGGAGATAAAACGTCAGGAAATACCAGTGATGTGATCCTACACAATAAATTTGTTTTGAATGTAAACAATATTTCTTGAAATGGTAAGCTAGAATGTTGGATGACAATTGGAAGAGTTTCTCGGAAAATGTTTACAGATTCAGGTTCATCTTACATCACAGTAAATTAAAATGTGTGGAAATATTAGTTTCCGACATACAATCTGAAGGGTATAGTGAGGAATATATTTATATGCTGGGTTTCAGAGGGCTGCTGTTCAAATTTAAGGATAGACGTACGTGACAAATGTTAAATGGCGAAATAAGGTCTGTCAGTTCTCTGCTGGTTTGATCAAAGGAATTTGCATACTGTTATTGGCCATAATAGCAAGGAGCAGGTTTAATTGTCGATGAAGGGGTGACTGGGGAATTCCATGTTAAGATAGTTTGTGAAAGTGTTTGACAAAAACCTAGGTAATTGGATTTGTTTTGAGCATAAAATTCTGTTGAAAGATGTAGCATGCCCAAAAGTTCATATAGTAAGGAACATCTCTATATTGATAAGAGAGGTGGTGTTTAGAGAATTGGAAATGTTGGTTGCCATTGATGTTATTGAACCTACAGCAGCATCCGAATGGATTTCTCCAGTTGTGGTGGTGGAATGGAGTGATGGGAAAATAAGACTGTGTGTAGATCTTCGACATTTAAATAATCATTTTATTATTGAGAGATTTCCCTTACAAAATGAGATGTTAACATGCTTGAAAGGTGCAAAGTATGTTTTCTGCCATAGATTTGTCGCTCGCTTATCATCAAGTCTCATTAGTACCTGAATCTAGAAGAATCACAACATTTAGTACACCAGATGGGTTTTTCCAATTCAAACACATGCTGTTTGACTTAGCTTCTGGAGTGACTGTCTTTCAAGCACTGATTTTCAAGTTGTTTGGCAAGGACGATGGCATTGTGTTCTTTGAGGACGATATACTGATTTTTGGTGAAGGAAGGAAGAAGTATGATGTCAAATTGGAGAAAGTCTTGAAAATTCTCGAAGTGTATGGCTTGGCTGTTAATCCTTTAAGTGCAAGTTTGCTGAGTATAGTGTGACATACCTAGGACATTTCACAGGATGGTGATGTTAAACCGAAACCATCCTTGCTAAGTGCTTTTAGAGATGCTTCAGCACCTAGCTGTAAAGACGATGCTCTGCCATTTTTGGGGCTTGCTGAGTTCTGCAAAGTAAAAAACGTATAATATCAGACAGTTGTTGAAAAATAAGAATATATTTGAGTGGTCCCTGCAGTGTGATAAGGACTTTTGTCGGGTCAAACATGAAATAAGTAATGCTGCTGCTTTGAAGAGTTTTGACCCAATTGCTGACAACAATATTACCACAGACGTGAAAAACAGAAAAATGGGAGCTGTGTTGACATAGAGATACAAAGGAAAGAGAGATTGTGATAGCCTTTGCATTCAGATCCCTGTCTACTACTGAGGAAAAGTACCCCATGATAGAGAAGGATACCATAGATTGTGCTTTGGCTCATGTTCATTTTAGAGCCTTTGCACATGGGGCAAGCCACTTGTTAAGTTGTTAATTACTGAAGAACCGGTTAATGCGTCTGCAAGAAATGCCAGGTTATCAATTAGAATGCAGGATTTTGTGTACAAAAAGATTTATGTACCTGGAAAGTAAAATATTGTGGGGTGCCGCTCATAGCAGTTTTTTTGGTACTTTGGTGCTCTGTGCTCTACCTGCCACGGGACTGCGAGGACCAGCAGCCCCGTCATCGCCCGCAGCTGTGTTCTCTTCCCGCCCTCTGCCAACATATTTACTGCTCGCGGCCCTCGCTCCGCGGGAGCCGCTCGTAGCAGTTTTGTTGGGACTTTGGTGCTCTGTGCTCTACCTGTCACGGGACTGTGAGGACAAGCAACCCCGTCATCGCCCGCAGCTGTGTTCTCTTCCCGCCCTCTGCCAGTATATTTACTGCTCGGGGCCCCCGCTCTGCGTGGGACGCTCGTAGCAGTTTTGTTGGGACTTTGGTGCTCTGTGCTCTACCCGCCACGGGACTGCGAGGACCAGCAGCCCCGTCATCGCCAGCAGCTGTGTTCTCTTCCTGCCCCCTATTCTCTTGTATTTAATTGTCCACGCATACCGCGTCACGGGACGCGCGCAGGCGTGCGCCGGGCCAAGGGCGGGCCCGTTAGAGAACGTTTGAGGACTGGACGGGGTCCACCTCTAATAACTACACGTTAAGGTCAGTGTTCTAACCCTTGGTTGTTTGTCAACTTATTAGCTATCAAAGCCAAAACCGGGAGGGTATTCCTGCTATTATATGCGTTCATTGACTTTCGTACATACGCACCAGTAATGGCTTCAAAGGTTGTAAGGGGTGCGAAAACGACAAATGGTGGGTCAATTTTGGGTACTCTTGATCAATTCATTACACATGCTTCATCAGCTCTAGCGCGTGAAATATATTTGACAGAAAGGAGACTGTCATTGGTCCCCGTCTTCAATAAGAGGTCTTCAATGGGTAGATTGGCCCGGGCGTTGTCCCCTACTTCCCTCCCTGGATCTGCTGTATCCTTATCTGATGGTAACGGGGAGGTCCAAGGGTCCCAATCTTCACAAGCCGCAGTTGGTTTATCTAATCCATCTCAGGAGATAACTCTGATGTGCGAATTGACTCACACGGATGTAGCACATTGACTGAACTTCCCGGAAGTAGTGTAAAGGCAAGATCCACACGAAGCTCAAAATCTGGCCAAACTACAACGGTATCTAAAAGGAAACGTGTGGGCGCCGCCCAAATGGGCAGGAAAGCTAAAGTCATGAAACCTAATGCTGTTACAGAAAGCCCTGGGGTAGCATCGAAATCCAGTTCTGAAGAAGCACATTCTATAGTTGTATCGGTCACCCCAGTAGCAAGCCCCAGATTGGAGTCGCCAAGTGAATGGAGCCAGGACATCTGGGACAAATTGGAGCAACTATTTTATAGGACATGCATCCCCATCTATAATAGACTGGATAACATTGAAAGCAGACTTTTTAACCTTGAGTCAGTAATGGCCCAGGAACTGGACAAAGGGGACTCTGGGTCTGCTGTTTTGTCAAAGAGATCGGGTGAACTGATAAATGGGTCCGATGCTAGTCCTACCCCCCCCCAGCACAGATAATAAAGGATACGATTGCAACTAGTCATTCTACTGTGACCACCATAGCACCCCTATTGCAGCCTAGGGAGAATGGTGCCACAGGAGTCCGGCCCTCGAGTAGAAACCTGGAAAGGGTGGAGGGATTGCTGTCTGTGAATCAGCAGTCAAGTATTAGTAGCATGATGCCCAATGATCCTCCCTCAAATAGACTACTGTGTATTGATCTTCCCCCTGCATCTGTACCATATGTGGTAATACTAGTGGGGGTTCCAGCACTGAGACTGGGTCAAAGGTAGAACTATACGGATCTCAAGAACAAGAGTATACATTGGCTTAATGCGAACCGGCCACTTCCTCCAATGGTGTCGGCTGAGATTTTATTTGCCAGAAGGGTGGATTGGGTGGGGACTAGGAAAAAGTCTGTTAGGGGTAATTGTGTCATCATTAATTTTAGGGATAGTAGAGCTGCCGAGCATATCTGTGGAAGGGCGCAGGTATGCACGGAAACCCAAATTAAATCACTGCCTCTAACCTATTTCTACCCTGCTAACTACATGGCCCCCGCCCCACGTGTCAGCAGTGGGGGGAGAACAGATTCTGGGAATATGGGGGGTCATAGCATGAGGAAACGGTATGACGTGTTATCAGGCCAAAAGATTGTGATTGACGTCAGACTACCAACAATCAACTAGGGACCCCAGATGTGCAGCTCGATGTCATCCCTTGCAGGGTCAGGACTACAGTAGTTGTTCGGGTAAATTCTGAAAATGGGCCACCAGACCCCCTTCCCGAAAGTGTCTTACCACAAGTTGATAAAATAGTCTTAGACCCACTGGACGTTAATTTATCACCCACTAAAGGAGCCAGAGGAATAGATCTACCAATAGCTATAGGGGTGAATATGAGCTCAGGACGGTCTTACACATTGGATAAATGTCCTTTAATTACGGACCCTCCCCCAAAACACTTGAATAATATGTCATTATTGTCTTGGTATATTGCGGGACTAGGTTCCAAATTACCCCTGCCCGAGTGGTCAGATTTTATTGAAGAACATGATATATGTCTCTTTAAAAAAAAATGGGCAGTAGATCACGTATTTTGATTGGGATATCTTAGTTTCCAGGTCCCCGCAGTAAAGAAAGATAAAGGACGGCCTGTGGGGGGATTGGTGATTTGGGTTTGGCAGGCTTTAAACTGCAAAGTATCCCAAATAGCTATATTTAATAATGACATCCTCGCAGTAAGAATCAGCCTAGCCTCGGGTACACACCTGGACATATATAATATCTATGCAAGAGGCCTCCCGGGAGGGCGTGGATCGGAGGTAGTAACAGCCGTAGAGAACTTGCTGGAAGTGTTGCCCAGTAATATCTGGCCGATCGTAGCGGGGGATTTCAACACTACGTTTGAGCCTTTGGGGCTCGAGGATCGGTGCCTTATGGAAGAGGAAGACTATAAGTGGGGTATACCGACCCTCGAGATCCCATCCATCAAAAAATGGACAGAGGCGGCAATCCAAATGAAGGGGCTGTGCATAGGATTTCAGCTGAAGGCTGCCAATGGACCTACACCCTCTGATAGGATGGGGGCAGACACATTTAATAATGGTCACAGGGCTTGCCGTATAGATTATATGCTAGTCAGTTTAAATCTTTGGCAGTTCCTTAAAGATATGGTTGTAGTTGCTCGAGTATAAAGTGATCATAATCCCCTCATTTTTACTATGGATGGGTTGCTCGGTGAACCTATAGCTAGAACGGAGGATGTGCTGGCTCGAGATCTTGCACCAACTAATGACATGCGCCACCTTAAATGGTGTAACATCATTGAGTGTCCGGAAATACTGGTATCTATAAATAACGATGTTAATAATGTATTAGATGTGCTTGGAACTAGCGAGGACAGTTTGAACTCGCAGTTTCAAATTATAGAGGGACATATTATCCTTTTTGACCGATTGAAGTCATATTTTTGCAAACCAGTTACCACCAGGAAAGTTAAAAATAAGAAACCCCTAGGGTGGTATAATGAGAAGTGTCGGCATGCTAGGGCCGAGTTAGGTTCAGCCCTAGGAAACGGGGACCCAGGTAGTGTAAGACAGGCGCGGGATCACTATAGGAAAGCCGTTAAGGAAGCTAAAAAGTTATGGGACCAGGGCAGATGGCAGGAGCTAAAGGAAGCATGCGAGGCTAGAAACCCAAAATGTTTTGGGGATAATCATAAATGAGATAGGGGCGGATGTCCAGACCCCCTGCACCTTTGTGTGGAGCATTTTAAACCTCAGTAGGCTTTCCAAGCAGATGAATGGAACATTGAACCGTTCCTATATAAATTTTACAATAGTAGGGTATTTACTCTAGAAGAGGTGGATAGGGCATTAGATTCAGTCACACCTGGAAGAGCTCCGGGTACTGATTGTGTCCCTGCAGATTTTTTTAAAATAATAAAACATCTTGGCACCTATATATTGGGCATGTAGCAAATGCAATTGCTTGCGGTGCTTCAACCCCGCCTTCATGGAAGGGAGCTGAGATAATCCCAGTTTTCAAGAAGGGTGACAAATCAGTTGCAGGTAACTATAGGCCAATTAGCCTTACAGTCTCCATGCAAAAGATCATGGGGAGGTTGATTGTATTTAAAGTCCAGTCCTGGGTAGAGGAAAATCAAATTTTGACTCCACTGCAGGCTGGCTTTCGCCCCTTACAAGCACAATAGACCAGGTCTTCCGTTTCATTACTATTTTCTGGAAGATAGTAGTTCTGGGGAAAGGGGCATTGTATTTGTTGATTTGAAAGCAGCCTTCGATTTGGTACCGCGTAGCAAGCTGTGGCGTGTGGCGTGTCCTGAGGAAGATGGGGATGGCCCCGGATGGCCCCGGAGCTGTTGTCATTGATCGTTCGCCTACATAAGGATAATTATGCCCGGGTTCGGTGGGGGTCTAAGGGTGAGTTACTGAGTCTTTCCCCATTGACAGGGGAGTGTGACAGGGTTGTGTTTTAGCACCTACTCTGTTTTTAGCACCTACTCTTCGTCAATGGGGTGGCAGATTACCTGTCCATGGTCCCTACCGATGCCCCAGCGTTGGCAGGTGATCATATCCCTATCCTCATGTTCGCAGATGACACCTTAATTATCTCCAAGACACCCAGTGGCCTTCAAAGGGCCCTACATCGGTTTGAAGATTTTTGCCGTATTCGGGGTTTAGAAATGAATACGGCGAAGACTAAGTTCATGTCCTTTAATGAACATAGATCATTCCGGGGCAAAGTTTATATGAATAAAGCTCCCTTGGAGCAGGTCAACGCCTTCACCTATTTGGGTGTAACCCTACAGAAGGACATGGGTTGGAAAAGCCAACTTGATTCGGCTGTCTTAAAACTCAAACAACAGGCAGGGGTTCTTACAGCCAAATTTAAATCTTCTTAAACTAAACCAATCAGCCCGGTGCTGGAGATATATGGCATGAAGGTAATAAGCTCCGCCCTTTATGGAGCCGAGCTATGGCAGTTCGTAAATGTAAACCAACTATCTGTAGACAAGAATTCTTTTTTACGCAGGGTCACCGGAGTCCCGCAAAGTACACCTATGCGGCCACTGCTGTTAGATTTAGGTAGGAAAGCAGTAGAAGACCTTGCGAACCTTCGGCCTTTATTATACTGCCGAAGATTGTGGTGTACAGAAGAACTATCGCATTATGCTAAAGGTCTTAAATAAGCATGGGCGGAAAATCCGTTCCGCTCGCGGATTTTGCGGATTTTCGGTAAATTCGCAATCCGCGAACGCTCGCGAATTTACGAAAAATCCGCAAATTCGCACGCAGCGGATTTTTTTTTCTTGGTGATACAATTTTGCGGCATGCGGTGTAAGTTCGCAATTGCGAACATGTAGGTGCGGCGGGCAGCAACAATCTCGCACTCGCGAAATTACAAAAATTGCTATTCTGCACAAGAAATCTACTAGCAAGCAGCATAGACCTTCTGAAAATGATGATTTTTATCAGAATAACTCCTCAGGTTGACATTTGCCTGCTCTTTTTTGGATTTGAGGCCTTTTGATTTTCTTTGGATAACTTTTGGATTAGAAATCAACTTTCTCATATAAGCTTGTTTGGGGCATTACAGTTGCTGTAATGCTGTTCTGCAGAAAAACGAGTTTTGCAAAAGTGAAAGTATTCAGCAGGTTCAAAAGTTCAAACTCATCATTAGTAACCATTCCCTGTAGTGCTTCCTGACAAGGGCCCCTCCAGAGTTCAGTTGCTAGTTGCACCAATTGTATGACCCTGCTCTGACCCTCACAGCACGCTCATAGAATAGCTACAAGTAGGCCACAAAGGTCCTGGAAAAAAAATTGCACTGCAACAGAAAGCAAATTACAGATAAGGAAGCAGGTGCCAGACTGGAATTTTAAAACAGTGACACATTAATAAATCGACCCCAGATTAATTTGTGTCAGTTGAAGCAGGCAGGTGTGCTTGCTTTTCCCCCCCATAATCTGCAGTGATGATGAACCAGAGGGTGGCATTGATGTCCCAGAGGGTGGCATGGGTGAAACAGAGGGTGGCAGGGGTGAAACAGAGGGTGCTGGGAACCTGTGATGATGAACCAGACGTAGAAACAACATAATCTTGACCGTTGCGCGCCGACATGTAAGTTCGCAATTGCGAACTGGTACAAAACCCTTGCGAACTGGCAGAAATCCTTGCGAACTGGCAGAAATCCTTGCGAACACAAAAAAAAAACAATCCGCAAATTCGCGAGAATTCGCGGATTTTGCGGATTGCGAGTTCGCAAATTCGCAAAATTCACGAACGCCAGATTCGCAAAATTCGCCCATGCTTAGTCTTAAAGATATAATGGATGCAGACTCCCTTCATAAGATAACCTGGTTGAAAGAGATTAGACTGCTCCTATCGAAGATGGGCATGAGTGAACTGTGGAATGACCCCTCCAACGCCGATTTTCCCTCAAAAAAGATTCTGAAGGATAGGTATTGGGAAATGGTCATGGCATCAGTATGTTCTAAAGGATTCTCTAAGCACCTTACTGGTCGTTTCTTGGAACTTAAACCAAGGCCCGTCCTAAAAAAATATTGGGATGCAATCGAGAAACCCCATGATCGAAAATTGTATTTTCAGCTAAGGGTAGGGGCCTTACCCATAAGGCATTTCACCAGTAAGTGGGCAGGAGTTACTAATAATGCATGCCCATGGTGTCCAGATAAACAGGAATCGATTAGTCACCTATTGTTCTTCTGCCCATTATACGCCACACCTCGTCGTGTGTGGGTCATACCTATCTGTAAATCACTGGGCTTCAGATGGCACAATGAAGCACTAAGAGTCTTATGCACGGACCCAGCCTTACCGATAGCCATTGCTATGGCTAAGTTTTTGGGTTGGGCCTGGTTTATACGAGCAAAGGCGCCGTATTTGGCATGTTGAAAACTGATAACTGTTAACTGTTTATTGATTTTAGTACCATTGATTAGAAAGTATGATGAGAACTGGGATTTTTAATCACTATAGAGCGACTATAGATGAATTTTAAGGGGTACCCCAATATTATTTTAACATGATGTATTCGGCAGTTAGTAACGTAATTTAATAACTTCTTAAATTATTTATATATGTTCGGATAATTGGAGTTTTATATTTTTTGTGTGATGTTGTATTGATGAAATGATGTGTGTTGTGCTTTTATATCTGAACCCCTTCGATGCTGGTGACGGAACCATTCCGTCATCAGTCACGGTTGAGCTGTGCTGATGACGGAATGGTTCCGTCACGACCACACCCTGTTCATAAACAAGCAGCACAGCAGGAAAATTCCTGTAGCAGCGATGTGGTTAGCTGTTGAATAAAGCTTATTTGAAATATATATATATATATATATATATATATTGTTGCTGACTTCTTATCTAAGATGCCTTCACAATTGGAGGAATGTGAGGATGATGATTGGAATGAATGTCAGATCGCTTTGGTGCATGATTCAGGAACAAATGATGCTAAGAAAGAAGTGTGGGAAATGGAATATGGGAAGGATATTGTGTTGCAAAATGTCTCTATGCTCATCCGTGTCAAATGGCCTAAGAAAGCTGATGGAAGCAGCAGTTAGACCTTTATGGTAGGTTAGATCACAATTGGCGCAGGCGAACTGCATGATTAGGAAAGATAACAGGGTTATTTCCCATAGTGGGTTACGAGAAATGGTTTTGAAGTTATATCATGAAGGCCAGTTTAGACTCATCAAAACAAAGTCAGTAGTCAAGAAGTTATTTAGGTGGCCTGGTGTAGATCTGTTTGTGGAAAGCCATGTGGAGTGGATAAGACTATCCTCACATTGAGCCTGCCTATGACTAATGGTTTTGTTCCTAAATATCCTTGGAATGTGTTGCCGTGGACATGGCGGGGTGGTGAGCACTCCACAGAGGTATATTATTGTTCCTATGGATTTCTTTTGAAGGTGCCTGTTTGAGGAAGTGGTAGACAAAGCTGATACCGATTCTGTGTTTTATTTCTGTATCATAGAGTATTTCTTAAACAATTGTGACTGATAATGGTGTGCAGTTCTTATCTAAGCTTCCAGGAAATATTTTGATCAAACTGAAGTGACCATAAAATAACTTTTGTAAACCGGAAGAGGTGGTTGAAGTGTTGCATAATACGATTTGTCTAAGAAATGGCAAAGCATGGAACCTTACATGTGTGGCTGTGGGTTACAATGAAGTGAGGAGGTATACTTATTTGGCTTCACAAGATGATGGAATTGGTTGGTTAGTAAATGATCGAAGGGAACCTTGATAGTGTGGCACAGAAGGAATTGATGGTGGTAAAAATGTTGTTTCAGAGTGTGCTACCTCAGAATTGGTGGTTCTGTTCCAGGAACCAATGACATTAAAGCTGCTGTTGAATCATGGGGAATTGCTCTTGAATCAAGTGTTGTGTCAGAAAGTTCCAAGTCTGAATCTGGTGAGAGATTTGCTGAGGCTGTGAAGGATTCTGTGGTAGAGGAGTCTGAAGATACAACAGATGTACCAATTGGTCGTAAAATACACAGGAAACTTCCAAAGTGGTTGAAGGACTATATGTTGTGAAGGTATCTAGACAATGTTCTCATTCAATTCAATTCAATTCAATTAATTTATATAGCGCGCTACATACTCAGAGGGTCTCAAGGCGCTTGGAGAAGGGTGGGGAGTTACTTGTCGAATATCCAGGTTTTAAGTTGCTTTCTGAATGCTAGGTGGTTCTGAGTGAGGCGAAGGTGAATGGGAAGTGAGTTCCAGGTTTTAGCCGCCAGGTAGGAGAAGGATCTTCCTCCCATGGTGGTTTTGTTGATGCGATGTACAGCAGCAAGGGCTTGGTTGGAGGAGCGTAGCTGGCGGGAGGGGGTGTAGAAGGAAAGTCGTGTGTTGAGGCATTCGGGTCCGAGTTCATAAAGTGCTTTGTGTGCGTGGGTTAGGAGGCGGAATGTTATCCTCTTATTGACGGGGAGCCAGTGGAGGTTTTTCAGGTGGCCAGAAATGTGGTCTTTGCGCGGGATGTCTAGTATGAGTCTGGCTGAAGCGTTCTGAATGCGTTGGAGTTTTTTCTGAAGTTTCGCGGTGGTGCCGGCGTATAGGGTGTTTCCGTAGTCCAGGTGGCTTGTAACCAGTGCGTGGGTGACCGTTTTTCTAGTTTCGGTGGGGATCCAGCGAAATGTTTTTTTGAGCATGCGAAGAATGTTGAAGCAAGATGATGAAACGGCGTTGACTTGTCTGGTCATCGAGAGTGAGGAGTCTAGAATGACGCCCAGGTTCCGTGCGTGGTCTGTCGGGATGGGTGCTTTTCCAAGGGACTCTGGCCACCAAGAGTCGTCCCAGGCGGAGGGGGAGGTACCTAAGATAAGGACTTCTGTTTTGTCAGAATTCAGTTTCAGACGGCTGTGCTTCATCCACTCGGCTACTTCTTTCATTCCTTCATGTAGGTTGGTTTTGGCGGTGTTAGGGTCTTTGGTGAGTGAGAGGATCAGTTGAGTGTCATCAGCGTAGGAGATGATGTTGAGGTTGTGTTGGCGTGCGATGGTTGCGAGGGGGCTCATGTATACGTTGAAGAGGGTGGGGCTGAGTGAAGAACCTTGTGGCACGCCGCAAATGACTTCAGTGGCCTCTGACTTGAATGGTGGGAGGTGGACTCTCTGGGTTCTTCCGGCAAGGAACGAGGTGATCCCTTCCAGTGCTTTTCCTTGGATTCCGATGTTTCTGAGGCGTTGTAACAGGGTGCTATGACAGACTGTGTCGAAGGCTGCGGAGAGGTCGAGGAGGATGAGGGCGACTGTGTCTCCATTGTCCAGTAGAGTTCGAATGTCGTCTGTTGCTGCAATAAGTGCGGTCTCAGTGCTGTGTTTGGCTCGGAAGCCGGACTGTGAGGAGTCGAGGGATTTGTTGGTTTCGAGGAAGGCGGCGAGCTGGTTGTTGACAGCTTTCTCGATGACTTTGGCCGGGAATGGAAGGAGCGAGATGGGGCGGTAGTTTTTGAGTTCGGTGGGGTCAGCTGTGGGTTTTTTCAAAAGGGCGCTGAGTTCGGCGTGTTTCCAGCTTTCCGGGAAGGTGGCGGAGATGAGGGAGCAGTTGATGACGTCTCGGAGGTGTGGTGCTATGATGGAATCTGCTTTGTTGAAGATGTGGTGAGGGCATGGGTCCGTGGGGGATCCTGAGTGGATGGAGTTCATCAGGCGGATGGTGTCCTCAGTGGAGATTGGGTTCCAGTCAGTAAGGATGTTTAAGGGGGGTGAAGGTACGGCGGAAGGTTGGGTGGGTTGGTCTCCGGGTTGGTTGTCGAAGCTGTTGTGGATGTCTGCGATTTTGTCGTGGAAGAACGAAGCTAGGGAGTCGCAAAGGGCTTGAGAGGGAGTGATGTCGTTGGAGTTGGCAGTGGGGTTGGTAAACTCTTTGACGATGTTGAATAATTCCTTGCTGTTGTGAGCGTTGTTGTCAAGTCGGTCTTTGAAAGCGGCTTTCTTGGCAGTCCGGATCAGTTGGTGGTGTATGCGGGTGGCGTTTTTGAAGGCATCCCTGGTGCTGGTGTTAGGGTCTTTTTTCCAGGCCTTCTCAAGGGAGCGACAGAGTTTCTTGGATTTCTTAAGATCATCGTTGAACCAGGGGGCGTTTTTTCTGCCTAGTTTGATTTGACGTTTTTTCAGGGGTGCTAGGTTGTCGGCGCTGTTGGTTAGCCATTGAGTGAGGTTAATGGCTGCTTGGTTGGGGTTCGAAGAGTGGGCAGGGGGGTTTTGAAGAAGCGATGAGGAGATCTGGTTGATGGTGATTTTGTTCCAGTTTCTTCGCAGAGTAGGTTGAGGATGGTTGTGGGTTGTGGTCTTATTGTAGATAAAGTGAACGCAGCTGTGGTCCGTCCAATGGAGAACTGTGGTGTGACTGAAGGAGATATGTTTGCTGGAGGTAAAGATAGGGTCGAGTGTGTGACCTGCGTAGTGAGTGGGGGTATTAACAAGTTGTTTGAGTCCGAGGTTGGCGAGATTGTCCAGGAGGGTGGTGGTGTTGTTGTCGTTGCTTTTTTCCAGGTGAAAATTGAGGTCTCCCAGTAGAATGTAGTCCTCGGAGGGGAGGGCGTGTGGGGTGATAAAGTCAGTGATTTCTTCACTGAATTGTGCACGGGGTCCTGGTGGCCTGTAGAGGAGGGTGCCTCTGAGTGTGGTCTTGGGGTCGGTGTGGATCTGGAAGTGAAGGTGTTTGGCGCTAGCGAGGTTGACGTCTGAGCTGGTTGAGATGCGGATGGAATTCTTATGGACGATAGCGATGCCTCCTCCTGTTTGCTTGTTGCGGTCTTTTCGGATGATCTTGTAGCCTTCCGGGATGGCGATGGTGATGTCTGGGGATGAGGAGGCGTTCATCCATGTTTCTGTTAGGAAGGCGACGTCCGGAGAGATGGTGTCTAGAAGATTCCAAAGGTCGATGGCGTGTCTGTGGACCGAGCGTGTGTTGAGCAGGATGCATTTTAGGTGGTTGGTGTCAGATCTCTGTTTGGTGTTAGTGGATGGAGAGTTGGTCTTGGTGCCGTCATACTTGCAGGAGTTGCATGTGAAGGGTCCATATACACTACAGTGTCTTACGATTGCACTGGGATTAAAAAAAACAACCCAATAAAATAAGGGGACACTTCCCTCCTTAATGCTGCATTAACACCTACACTGACACTCAATCTGAAAAATTACATTATTTCAAGGTGATATCCTCCATTGCCTTTTCAGTATTTACTTTCATTACTGGTTAGGCCTTTTAGTTTTCATCGTCATGAATATGAGGTCCAGATAGTTATTTCAGCACTGGGAAAGTTGAATCAACTATCTAATTTAAACTCATGTTTCAATTCTGAGACTCAGGAAACTCAAAAATGTAAAACTAGAGCACTAAATTAATTGATATACAAAGTATATACGATCAGATCTTCTGGCCATCATAATGATGAATTCTAGTATGAGGTGTTGTTCTCTATAGAGGTAGCACTGCAGCATTAAGGGATTTGTTTTGTTTATACAAATAATGTAGACCTGCCCAAAAGATATGGATATCTATTTTTACTGTTTGGTCCTGTCACTTACCGTGCATTGAGAGTGACCGATCGTGGAGCTTTCGGTGGAGGCGTTGGTAAGAATTCGGAGTCAGGTTCCAGGGCAGAGAGCCTCATGCTGGTGTTCCCAGTTGCCATTTTGCTGCTCATTTACCCTCAGTCGAGAACGAGGTGCTTACTTGGAGAAAGACCACTGTACAATGATGATAAGACAAATGCCAGCTGTTATGTCTATCCAAAGAAATGTACTGTGTTGGACAGAAAAACTGTTTTACAAAGTGAAGCTAGTATCTTGTTTCTGTGTAGTAGGAGTATATGTGTCCCTGGCAAAAATATCTGATTAATCAGATCCCTATTTACAAAATAGGCCTGGCCCATCTGAAACAAGTTCCTAATCAGAGGAAGCCTCTGCCTGCCTAGATAACGAGTGTGCTTGTGGGTTTACAGAGGTCACTAAGTGCTCGGGCAGGTGAACTCAAGTGGGAGTTGAATGGGACAGCGGTTGTTAATCCTGTATAATCTACCTATCATCTGACCTAGGCCCGAATAGTGTGGCCTCACAGACTGTCTGCTAATGTTTTGGAAGTTCAGCCCAATCAACAGAACTGTATATGCTTGGGGTAGTGTTAGTGAATAACTCTGTGCAGTTGCTGTATTTACTACCAAGTACTACCGCCAGGGTCGGCACTAGGCTTGGGCAGTGTGGGCAGCTGCTCTGGGCCTCCAACTCAGCCTTCCAGCATGGGGCCCGCACAATAGCAACACCCCACTGGTCCTCATTTACCCTGCCGATCTAATTGAAAGAAAGGGGTCTCTTTACAATTTGGACCATGGGAGTGGTCCCTCTAAGGCCTAGTGAAGGAGGACACCTTTCTGGCTGCCCATTTAGAGACACTGCGGGACACCCATTGTCAGCACTTTAGTGCCCCACAGTTTTAACTCTCAGCCACCAAGCAATTCTCACACCTTCAGCCCGAAATGGGCTGTAAAAGAGGTGCTTGTAGGTGGCTGAGAGGAGCTGCGCTCAGGAGGAGTCTCTCAAAGAAGTTTCCCGAGCCCAGAAGGTGTCACTTATGTAAATTAGAGGGGCCTCGCACCTTCCCTTTCGCCCGGAGCCCTGAAAATCCTAGAACCGGCCCAGACTATTGTACTATGGGCCAGTTGTACTAACATTTTTTGCAGGCGCGAATGGGTTTTAGACCCGTTTGCGACTGCAAAAAACATGTGGCTCATTTAGTAATCCTATTTCGCAAAATAGGATTAGCAACTCGTTATTAGGAAGGGGCGTTCCAAGGGCATCCCTTTCTAATAGCGACTCCTGAAGCTATGTATGACTGTTTTGCGACTTTAATTGCGGTCGCAAAACTGTTGCAGTTTGGTAAACCACTCGCAAATGGGAAGGAGTCCCCAGGGGACCCCTTTACCTTTGTGAATGGCTCTAAAAATATTTTTTAAGGGCAGGCAGTGGTCCGGCAGTTGTCCTAGCAGGGACCACTGCCTTCAGTTTCATTTTTTCAATTCATCCCATTTTTCCTTTAAGGAAAAGGGGCTGCAATTTTTTTTTAACTGCTTTATTTAAAAGCAGTCCCAGACATGGCGGTCTGTTGACACAAGCAGGCCACCATCCCTGGGAGTGCCAGCCATTCCCAATGGGGTCGCAAATTGCGACAGCCTCATTAATATGCACGAGGCATGCAATTTGCGACCCCACTGGGAATTGCAAATATTGTCTCAGGCACTGCTGTGCATCCCAATTTGTGAGTTGCATATTGCGAGTCACAAAAGCTACTCAGTTTGCAAGTTGCAAATTGGTGGGTTGTACATCTGACCCTATATGCTGTATTAGTGAGGCATTGTATGTTTGATCGCCCTCTATCTGGGACCGTGGTTCACTTTCCCTGTGGTACCCCAGTTTCTTCCAACTACTAACAGGGCTCTTTCAGATACATCTCTCTTTTGCGGACCTGACCTATTTACAGCATTGCTTCTCTCCCACGGCCATTTCAGGATGACCTCCCTGTTAGGTGTCTGTCCCTTGACGTTTTACAGTGGACGCTCATCCTATTTCCGTCTGGCCTACAGTATGTAATTCTGTCTTGCTGTCGCATCTTAATTTGTCTCTCTTTGTGACTCCTTAACCATTTCAGTCTGCCCCAACTGCCTGTCGTTTCTGCTTTCTCTACTTTGGCTTCACTTTCTTCTGCTGTTTTGCCACTATGGGTTTATAGCATATATCACGCTATCTCCAACGCGGATTTTTTTTAATTTTTGGTTTAGGAATTCTCTTTGCCTGAATGCTACCCCCTATCGACACTCCCCTACCCTACTAATACGTTCCCACTCACTTCCGGGGCACCCTACCGTTTCCCAATT
This sequence comes from Lissotriton vulgaris, assembly GCF_964263255.1. Lineage (NCBI taxonomy): Eukaryota > Metazoa > Chordata > Amphibia > Caudata > Salamandridae > Lissotriton > Lissotriton vulgaris. Next base: position 1,179,852,151 of record NC_141693.1, on the reverse strand, counting down.
TACACTCTGTCACCTCAGTGAGCCCGGCTCTCCTGAGAACGAGCCTTCATCTGAACGTCTCGGTTCTCGCATCTCGCCCGGGAGGCTCGCAGAAACAGGACCTCCGTTCCGCAGGCACCTTGGAAACCTAATAACAAGGACCCTACGCGCGCGGATCTTCTGTGACGGGCCGTGACGTAGAGACTTTTGAGAAAAGATGGCGGGCTAAACGGTAATCGTTCGTCAAAGTCTAGTCGTGTGCGCCACGTGTAAGCTATAGTCTCTACGGCCAGCATTCACCCGCCCGCTGAACACAGGCAGCATTCAAGTGGTGGGGTTTGCGCTGTCAGATAGTTGAGAAAGGCGACACGTCCGGGGCCCGCTGCTTAATTTGCACAGACTGAAGCTGTGCTGCGAGAACTTCCTTGGAGGGCGAAACTGTTCTCATAACTGTTACCTTAACTATTAAAAGTAAACTCGCGTTTTGCCTTTTGTGTCATACACAAGACAGTAAACTTGGAGCAGCGTTTTGGATGAATCTGATGCACTCTGGTGAGTTGAGGTTCGCACTTGCATACCTCTTCTAATTGCACAAATGTGACATTTCTTTGTAGCATGACTGTGACAACCACAAGTCTCTTGTGTGACATACTCAGAGCTGCTTTATTACAGAAAGGGATGTGGTATGATGGTGAGACAAGAGCCTTAGTACCATTTTTTGGGGCTCGCCTAGGCAGCACTTGCTCTGTCTTTTCGGGACATGCTTTATTCAGGTATGGACTTAAAGCTCTGCCCATTTTCCCGCCCATCTTTTCAATTGGCTCCTTTTACTGTCCTTTGTAAATGCTGGCTTTTGTTGGCGAATAGGCTTAGTAGTCCCGCAGTTTGGAGAGGGATAAGTTGCATACAGATAAGTAAGAAAAGGAGATAAATGGTGCTTCTTGTCGAGGGCTTCAGGACTGAGGTCCTAAAATATCCCATTTTATAGCAGCTTCATTCCCCACCCCTGGCAAACCTTCCCATTCTGGCTCACATCTCTGAAGACTATATAGAAATGTACTCTGTGGGGAAGGACGAGTTTCAATGGCTTGCATCGTATGTGCTTGCATGTGCCTTTTTATTATAAACTCATTTTATTGAATTTTCGTTAAACAATACAACATGCAAAGTGCTATGGCACTGTAAATATCTCATCATGGTACATTATTTTACCAGTACAAAATAATCCTACAGTTCCTCCATATTTTAAGGTGCTTTCGGGGACACATTGTGTAACTTATATAGGATCCTCATGTTTTGTGCACCAATTCATGGCTGATTGCCATTCCACAAGTGGCTGGGGAATTGCAGATTTCCAGCATTTTGCAATGTCCCATTCAGTAAACATGGTACTGATTCCCACTAGGATATGCCCTTTTATCGAGGGGACCCATAACCATCTTTGTTTCCAACGAGCTGTATTCAGGGAGATCGGAGAGGGAGCCTTGATGCTCTGCAAGGGCATGACACAACTGCAAGTACCTTTAGAACTGGGATCTATGTAACTCAAATTCAGTTTAAAGGTCCTGGGAGGACTTCATTGGTGCTCCCTGCCAGACATCACCCACTTTTGAGGTCCCAAGTAGGTTCCATTTAGCAAATCCTTGGAGTTGGGCACAATGTTCAAGTCAGGAACCTTGCCGCAGGGGGGAATTCAATCTCACCCTCTAGTTTCAGCTGGTCCATCTCAGGGCTCCCCTCCAAGCCAGCAATACTGTCTTGGTTGTATCAGGGAGGACATGGGCGACAGAGAACCCATATAACATACCAAGATACTGTCTTTTTCTATCTGGGCCACCTCTACTCAGAAAGTAGGACCCCATGCCACACCGCATACACACAGCTAGGTGCTTAGCTCCAGGAACTGCGATACCCAATAGTAAAGATTCAAATCTGACTTGCCTATCCTGCCATCTTAGGTCTGCTGAATGCACTTAACAAAAGCAATTGGGGAAGAGGTGCTGGGATGAAGGGGTCTATTGGTTCACATTAAGGAGCTGGCCCTGGCAAGCAGTACCCTTAACCATGACTGGGGGATTATGAGTGGGAAGTTCTGAAACACATACAAGAATCGCAGTAAAACCATAATTTTGAAGAGGGACACTCTACTCAAGACATTAAATGGGATCTTAGAGCATCAAATAAGATTGGTCTTCAGTTGAAGCATTAGAGGCTTGAGTTTGAGACTTCAAGTGAGATTGGGTTCCAGGGCCCTCTCGCTACCCAGGTATTGGAAGCTAAATTGCAGATTGGCATGAGTAGCTGCCGGTTCACGTCCCCACTATCTCCTTTCTATGGGAGCAGGACAGTCTTGGATAAGGTAACTTGGAGACCAGAGGCCTCCCCATACAGATTCAGCATTTGAAATAGACGAGGTCCAGTGAAAGATGGCCTAGAGAGATACAAGAGGAAATCGTCTGTGTTTAGAGCGAGCCTGTCCTCCATCCCAACACCCCAGTCAAACCCCCACAGTTGGGCATCACATCTAGTCCACACCATAAATAGTTCCACTGCAAGAGCAAATCGGAGTGGGGACAATGGGCATCCTTGTCTGGTGCCACTGAAGATCGGGAATGGGAAAGCGACAGTGCCATTCACTCAAACTTGAACCAGGACGTCAGACAAACTGGCCCGAAGCCCATTTGCAACAGCACCTTCTCCAGGAAACCCCTGTCTAGGTAATCAAATGTCTACTCAAAGTCTATAAGCATGAGGGCATCGAGGCCCTTCAGATATTGCAACTGTGACAGGGCTGCGTGCACTCTACTTATGCAGTACCACATGCTGCGATGTGGAATAACAGTTCAATTGTCCAGCTGAACCAAAAGCGACAGGACCCGGAGCAGGCTATTTGCAAGGACCTTAGCATAATTGCTTGATCTCAGCTTTCTAACAGAGATTGGCCGATAAAAGGAACAATGGTCCAGCAGGTGCCCGTGCTTGTGAATAACCACGTTAGTCAAGATATACAGCCCAGAGGGGAAATCACCAAATTAACTGCCTCCAAATACAGGACTAGAGGGGAGGCAGGAGAGTTGATTGGAACATTCAATAGTATTCAATGAAATAGCCATCAGGGACAGCATTTTGCTAGGGTTCATGTCCTTCATGTGTTTTCTGTCTCAGCCTGCGTGAAAGGCTGGTCAAGCTCCAGCCAATCCTCCCTAACTATCTTTGGGGGAGGGTGGTCTTTAATGAATGGGGGGAGCGTTTCTTGGCCAGATGGTCGTGTGCTGCATAAAGGTTGGGAAAGCACTCCACAAAGGCAGACTTAATTTCTGAGGATGCAGACATTTGCCTCCCATCACTATCAGTGAAGCGGGGGACCAGCCTGGAGGTAAAGTCCTTGTAACCAGTCAGTACAGCTACTTGCCAGACTTATCCTCCATTAATAGACTCGTCTTGTGGAAGCCAGCCAATATTGGTGCTCTTCCTCAAGACAGAGATGCCCTGTCAGTCTCAAGATGATTCTGCACAGATTTACTGGGTTGTCCATGATCTTTTCTCTCTCTGGTGTCAATATTATCCTCAAGCGCCCATATCTGTTGTTGTGTCTTGCGCTTCCTGCCCCTCAACTAAGCCTTGGTTCTGGTCAAGTGTAGATAAGTCTTCATTTCCTGGCTCAAGAAACTTGCACATTGCTTATCTACCAGGCTTCAGGCATTGAGTCACTATACGGATAGACAACCTTCAGAGAGGCACCCAAAGCGAATCATAATTGGGGAGTGGTTGGAAATACCACAGGCTAATATTTGAATCGCTGTCATTTGAAGGATATTTGCTGCAGATAGCAACAGAAGGTCGATGTGAGACTGTGTTTTGTGAGCCACTGACATATTTCTGGTCATGACCTCAGGGATTTCATGTACGCCAGGCATTGCAAAGCCTTAGCCCATTTACCCATTTCGTCAGTCCACCCTCCACCTGTGACCAATCCCGCTAGACCCCATAGAGACCAAGGCGAGCCCCTTTGTGTCATTAAAATCCTCTCCCATTACTATGACCCATGCAGCAGGCCAAGGACGAGCTTAGTGACGCCTTGAGGCTCAACTTGGCAAGCAGTGATGGAATATAGATACTCAATAGGTTGTAGTGGTGACCTTCAAGGGAGCCTTCAATTATAACATATCTCCCAAGTTAGTCTGGGCTGGAACTAGACACAACAAGGGCAAAGTTCCTATGTAGAAAGAGTGTAACCCATCTAGAGTCCCTAGTGTCCCCTGTGTAATACACCCTGTCAAGTCCAAAACTGGCCAGAAAAGAGCACCAGGTGCCCACAAGTTGGGTATTTTGTGACATCAAAATGGTTGGAGCGTGATGTTTTGTGACTCTAAGGATCACCTCCTCTTGCTACATTTAGGCCATTGACATTCCATGTCATAATTGTACACTCATTCATGATGGTGGGAAATCTGAATTTACAAGTGTGTGAGAGGCACAGAGTCCCCACGTCAATTCTGGTTTAGGAAAGCTAGCGATTTATGGGTATAGTGAGCATAGATGACGCATGTCAATTCCAAAAAGGCATGGCAATGAAATGAACAAAGCACAACATACAAACAAGAGTTGTATACAAACCTGACAAATAAAGAAAAAACTCCTCTACAGCCCCCCTCCTCACACTTCACCTTAGAAGCATTGGTTGCCTCTCCCACAACTAATAAACAATAAAGCTAGATTTGGAGCATTCATAGCCACCCTGTCAGGCCCGGTGCTGGTACTGAGTTAAGGATATGCTTTACTTGCATTGTATGAAATTGAGGACTTAACAAGAGCTCCTCTTCAGGTAGGTTTCACAGTGGACCCTACCGCTGCTCACACAGGGGACAATGGCTATCTCCAGTAAGGGCTATGATCAGAATGCGGCACAGATCCAGGTCAGTCCCTTTCGGTCTCTGAAGAGTTTGGCAAGCCACAGGCTGATCCTCATCTTTTGCGACCGTTTTCACCACTGAAATCTGTCGTGGGGCTCCACACCTCAGTTTCTGCCCTGTTATCCGGCTCATCCCGATGGGGGAGCTGGATTGCTTTTCAGAGTTCTTTTCTCTGTTGCCCGGTCCCAGGCTACCTCTGGAGTATCTAACAACATAACTTTGGGATTGTAGATAACCTTGAGTTTGGTGTGATAAAGGAGTATGCACTGTATTTTTAGAGCCCATAGCTTCTGCTTAACATTCTCAAAGGATTACACTGCTGCTAATCCTGGTTCCTGGTTCGTGTAGTACGGGAAGATTATAAAGTGCTTGGATTGGAAAGAGAACGCTGACAACGTGGTTTTGAGTCCATGAACAGTGTCTTCCAGCTCAGTAATGGGCCCCTCTGCCGGTCAGATTCTTATCAATCATCTTGTCTATGGCCACCTCTCCAACCTTGGGCAGATTGAGATGCCTGAGTAGCTCAGCCGATGGCAGTGGTGTCACCAGCATCTGTGGGTCGCTGAAGCGAGGCCCCAACCTCCACCTGAACCCCTCTGTGTCTCCATTGCTGGGGCTGTGAACTTATCTATCTTCGTCTCCTAGGAGGTAGGTTTCACATGCTTCATAGTGCCTGTCTGATGATAAGGTCCTCAGCTCTGTCTCCAGAACACCCAGTGCAGAGATGCCCACAGTGAGCACCCCTGGCCTCGAATTGTAGGGTATTTCACCAGAGCAGCAAATCATTTGTCTCCCTGCTTCCCTATACAGTCAACTTATTGAGAAGCCCATCAACATGCAACTCACAACCCACCTCAAACTTCACAATCTTCTAGACAACACTCAATCATGATTCATAAAGAACCTCGGCACTAAAACAGCACTCATCGCTGCCACTGATGACATTCGAATCATCCTAGACCGAGAAGAAACAGCGGCCATCATCCTGCTCGACCTCTGCAGCCTTTGACACTGTCTCTCATAACACCCTCACCTCCTGATTCCACATCCTGTACATGCTGTGAAAAATCTTTAAAAGGGTTGCCTCAGAACACCAGACAGACCATCACACAAGCACCCATCACCAGTAGGTTGGACTGCGGCAACACTGTCTACAACGTAATCTCCAAACAGCTCCTGCACAAACTCCAGATGGTCCAGAACACAGCTGCAAGTCTTATACACAACCTCCCACACCACACCCCACCCCAGGAAGCTTCACAGACTCCATTTTCACAAGTGCAACCAATTCAAACTTCTCACGCACACATACAAAGCCCTACACAACACAGGATCAGAATACCTGAACAGCCGTATGCGCTTTCACCAACCCATGAGGCAATTATGCTGCCTCACTCACACACATTCTCTGCATCTCCGAAAGCAAAACTGGAGGTCACTCATTCTTCTACATCGCACCCAAGAGCTGGAACGACTTCCCTCAACACATCAGAGCCTCTTCCAGACTTATTGAGTTCTGCAAGAAGCTGAAGAACTAGCTGTTTGCATAAATACCTTGGGACCACAAACCTACCCTCCTGCCCAAGCATCTGGGGACCCTCTCAAGTAATTAGTGCACTTTACAAACCAATATAACATAACATAACATAGCTTCCAGGTAGAGGTCCTCACAGTAGCCAGCAAGATGGGTTCAAGCCTGCTTGCTCCGCAGGACCAGGGCAGATACAGGCAGCACAAGCAGCTGGGGCCAGGGAGGCAATAAATGGTGACGCCAGTTGATTATCAGGATATTTTCTATGCTGCAACAGGAGAGTGGCTCCCTCTGCAGCGTTTTGGGGCAACCTCCAGCAACAGTCCCCAGGTGGGCCCCCAAAAGAGAGGGCCCATCCCAGTGTCCTCTCCAAGAGTTGTCTCCGGCACCACATAATCTCTCCTCTGGGGTTTAAAGTTGCCAACAAATCTGCAGTTGGTGTTACCCCGATCTTCATAGGAAAAGAGACAACGGGGGAGAGGGGGGCGCAATATAGTTCCTTTGAGCAAGGATGTCTCCCACAACACAGGCAGCCCAGAAGTACTTTTTCAGGGGGGGGGGGGGTCTTGTAGCCTCCCTCTTAATCCATCAGGGGGTGGTGCAGGAGACCCCAGCAGGCACGCCGTGCCAGCTCTTGGCTGGAACCCAAATCAGCCCGGGAATTCACATGGTGTAGACCACATCAGGAGGAGAGTGGGAGGCCTCCTTGCAGCCGTCAGCACCTAGGACTAGCTGTCAATGAGAACGCACACTCACAGCTCCACCTAACAGTCTTGGCAGCAGTGTAGCAAGGCACCCTCAAGTGGTGGGACATCCCCAGGGGAAATTCACATCCTGGCAGCAGTCAAAGGCGGGCAGCAACCCCTTCAGGGCAGCGTCCCGGTCTTCTGGTTCCAGCCCACCTTTTGCTGGAATCACTTAGTCCGGGGGTGGTGCGGGGTGCCACAGACTGCCTCCCCTGCATGGGCTCCCTCATTCATGACCCTGATATGCGGCAGCCGCCGACATTTTGCTCTGGGCCCAGTAGTTGAGGCCGTACCTCAGAATTTTTAGCTTATCGGATAATCGGCCCGAAATGGTGGTCCATATGTGGTCCGAGGGCTCCCATACATCGACTGCATGGAGAACAGGGTGAGTGCGCATTACTGGGCCGTCCGAGTGGGCCGACAAAAAAGTCACTGCGCACTTCGGAGGGTTCTACCACTCCTCCCCTGCTCTGCAGCCCAGCCCAGCCCGCCCCTCACGCAAAGCTGCCACAGCAGGACAGAATAAAATGATAATATCATTCCATTATTATCTTTTTATTTTTTCCTTGTTTTCCTGCTTCATGGAAGTGGGGCGATGCTCCTCCGCCTTAGCCTTAGCGGAGTAGCCACCATTGCACAATGATACTACATGTGCAGGAGTATCCTAGAGGTGTTGCTCACTGACGAACCCTGTGTAAATTTAAGTCCAGAAGCAGTTGAGAAAGGCCCATTGTGGTTTTGATATTGAATAAATGTAATGTTTATATACCTAATGTATACATGTTCTTAGATATCTGTGAACTTTTGTATGAGTGAAGATGTTCGCAAACATTACTGGTACTCCTGCTTTTAAGTTTACCCATGGATGATTATGAATATTTGCTTTGTAGTATCAGTGGCATTTGCAAGATGGAAGATACGGTCTGCCCATGGAAGCATATTATTATTATTATTATCATTATTATTAATATTATTATTAATTAGCTTTTCTTGAGCGCATGGCTACCCTAAGGCATCCCAGCGCTAGCAGCAAAACCGACAAAGCGAGGCGTTTACCAATTGATCTTTTTGAAGAGCCAGGTTTTAAACCCTTTCCTAAAACAAAGGTGGACAGTTTCTAAGCGCAAATGTAGGGGAAGGGAGTTCCACATCTTCGCTGTGTTGTATGAGAAGGACCGACTCCTGCTGCGCATCCTCTGGATGTTAGGTATGATAGCCAAATTTAGATTTGCTGAGTGGAGGGTCTCCTTGGCTGATACGCCTTGATAAGTGAGTGGTGGATACGAGGGCCTGAACCCCTTAGGGTCCTATGGGGCACATGACCTTGAATGTGATATGTGATCCTCTCCTCTGTGGGCAGCCAGTGTAGGGACTTTAATCTGGGCAAGGCTGGATGTGTTCTTGGGGCTCCCTTCAGGAGTCTGGCGGCACAATTCTGTGCCACCTGAAGCTTCCTCAGGGTGGATTTGGGTGCTCCTATATACAATGCGTTTCCATAGTCCAGGCGCGAAAGTACTAAGGCCTGGACCATAGTTCTCGTTGCTGTTATGAGGAGTAGAGAAAGGACTTTCCGCAACATTCTGAGGGTGCTATGACAGAGACAGGTGACTGCCAATGCTTGCTGGTCAAAATCGAGAGCCTTATCCAGCCATACGCCCAAACTCTTTATTATGGACTTTGGGGCGGGGGGTCCGAGACAGATGGGCCATGGTATTTTGGGCTCTTTGTTAGCTTTTTTTCCAAGATACATTATTTCCGTCTTGTCCCCATTAAGCTTGAGACATGTCTGTTGCATCCAGTTGACTACCTTCTCCAAGCAGGATTCTAAATCAGCTGGGGAGTTGTGTGGGTGGTTTAAAGATACCACCAGCTGGGTGTCATCTGCATAGGTGACAACCTTGACCACATATGGCTGAATGACCTCCGCCAGTGGCTTCATGTATACATTAAAAAGCGTCTGACTCAGGGAAGATCCCTGAGGGACTCCATAACTAAGAGGTAGAGTCCTAGAGGTACATTCCCCTGCATAAACCTGAAATGTTCTGCCATTGAGGAAGGACTGGATCCAAGAAATGGCTCCTCCTACCACCCCGGCTCTCCTGAGTCTCTTTATGAGGATGTCCAGATTCACTGTGTCGAATGCTGCACTAAGTATGATAATGGCCGCTGCACCTCCCTGATCAATTAACTTCTTTGCTTCTTCGACCACAGCAATCACGGTTTCCGTTCCATGTTTGGGGTGGAAACCTGTCAACGAATGGTGTAGAAGCTCACGGGACTCTAAAAAAGATGATAGTGCAACATTTATATGCCTCTCCATGATCTTACTAAGCATAGACAGCATGGATATGGGCCGATAGTTGCTTAGTACTTCCGGGTCTAAATGTGGCTTTTTCAGCAGGGCTGTTACCATGGCGTGTTTCCATGCAAGTGGCACCAGTCAGTTATTAATGGAAAGATTTATCACATCCCGGATGACTGGTAATACCGTATCTTTTACCTTACTGAACATGTGTGTTGGGGGGGGGGGGGGGCAGGGTTTATAGGTGAACCTGATTTAATTTGCTCGAAGATGTCAATTATAGTATCTATGTCAAGAGTGGAAAGTCCTCCAGAGTGTACTTAGTGGAGTTGACATACCACTTTCTTTCAGAAAGTTCACATGCTATGTCGTTGGTTGTTGGGGTGTGAAGAACACTAGGGCCTGGGGAATCAGGAACGGCCTTGTTTATGATCTAAATTTTCCCCTGGAAATATCCTGCCAGTTCATCACATGTATCGTTAGTTAAACCTGTGGAGGTATCCGGGGTGGGAGCTCCAGCAGTGTTTTCGCGGTACTGAAGATTTCTATGGGGGCATTGCTGCTGAATTAATCTTTTCTTCAAAATATTGTCCCTTTGCCTTTTTAATTTCTGCTTGGTACATTTTTATGGACTTATTGTATGCCTTTTTGCTGGACTTACTAAAGTCCTTTCTCCATCCCTCACTTCTTCTTGCTTCTCCCTGGTTTTAGGATTTCTGAAGATGTGAGTGCCAGTCTTCCTTAGCGCTCCTCCACCCTCACTGCATATGTGCCCAGAACAAATTTGTTCTGTGGTTTAGGATAAAAAAATGAGAAAGGGGCATGGGGAAACCACAAGCTAAACATTAATAGTGGAGGCAGGCCTTGCAAGCACAGCACAGTTTCCTTTTTTGAGGTCAGGCCCACCTCCAAACACCAGCCGGTGTTGTAAGTCTCCCTTCTGCAAAGAAACATAATCGTTTCACAGAAGGTCAACAATTAAAATGTAAGCAAGAGGGACTCCCCGCCATTTAAAAGAAAAATAAATGCTACCCTTTGTGGAAATCAATAGCAGGCTGCTTGCGTCAATGAGTTCCCGATGGTGAAAAGTCAAAGTCGTCCGAAGGGAATACTCCAGCAGCGCTGCTAGCGAACCCCCTCCTGGGCTTACTGCAGTCTCCCAGACTTCACTCTGAGGAGGAGACAACAAACCAAGCTAGTTTGTCTGGACCTTTGAAATTGTAAGTATGCAGTGAACACATATTGGCAGGGAGGAACTGCACAGCATAGGGAGCATCAGTGAATGTCCTTTCTACTAAGAACCGCGTGGACCATGTTTCTGATGGTGCATTCTGGAGTTTGAATCCCCTGGACTGCTTCTTCACATCTTGTATTAATCCCGTGATGCAGTTCTGACCTTACCTTGGAAAAAGACAGTCTGCTTAAGGCGTCCTGCATAGCCTCAGATTGAGCTGAAGCCCCTTTTATTCCTTGCTGCGAGACAGAGACGGGCAGTTTAAGAATAAACCCCAACACCTGAACTCCTCAAACCCTTCACCAGAGATGGAGGTGGGTTGCCCAACCTATAGATCCCTAAAGTGCAGATGAGACATTACTTCTGCATATTAACCACTTGCTGACCTTTCTACCAACATTTCTTATTTTTATCCATTTCATTTCAACTATTTCTTGACCTGCTGTGTGGAGCTGCCCAGCACCATTTTGGTTAGGAAGGTTGCAAAGTCTAGTGACATTTTTTGTCACTTGTGAACCCAGTGTGCTAACGGGTTTGTGAGCCCTATTACTGGAACCTAGGGACCCTCGCTGAATAATTATTTGAATCCAAAGACCCCCACATTACTGGAAGTTGGGGACCCAGGCATAAGTGTTTTCGTTGCCTTGAACCGCAAAATACAAAAACAAGCATTTATCAAACAACTACATCATTTATAACATATTTTCATGAATTTACAAACAAATACACAAAATTTATTTTAATGGGGAGGTTGGAGCTTTTCTAAATTCAATTTAGGCGCTCATCTACCATATTGTATTCTGCTGGATGTATTTGCACCGCTCCCACAAATCGATTGGAGCACACTAACTACCCAAACCAAAGTTTAAGAACCACTGCTCTAAATGTTAAACTTCAAGGATGTTGAAGCTTTGCAATTACCATTGATGCAGAGTAACCCTTACTGAGGCTTGATGAATGTGATCCTCCATTATTGATAAAGTAACTCTTTAGCATTGGCAAACATTGTGAGTATTCGGACTACAAGTCATGTCCTGTACTATGTAGGTTATGTGCATTTTCAAGCTTCGCTAACATTGACTCATTATGTAGTGTGTTTGGTCAGAGGCCATTGTGTTCTTACTGCATAATTCATAGCTTCTGCTTTAACTGATTGCCATTGGCACAAGATCACCAATCTCCTGGCGAGATTCCAGGTTCATTGTACCAATATTTTACTACTCTAGTGAATTGTGTTTTAAATTGATTCTGTTATGGTTTGCATAGAAAATGTATTTAAGACGCATGGGGTTTTACTACGAGTATTGTGAACATCACCATGGCGTGACTTCTACACTTTTATTGTGGTAACTATGCTGCACTGTACTTCGACTTGCACCTCACACCTCCCTCCAGGAGAACTTTGGAGAACTCTGCCTCTGTACCCAGAGAGTTGTCAACCCTTAAGTGTCGTCCCGTCTGTTGTAGAATAAGTATCTTATACGATGGTTGCTAGAGACTCCGAGAAATTCTGTCTCTTAAGAGAGCCTAGTGGTCTATTTAATTATCTACTCCAGAAAACCCCTCTTGACAAAAAGTTACATAAAAAGTTGGGATCATATTTTAAATCATTATTATTAAAGCAAGCTGTCATGTGCAAAGTTTATACATATATTCACTTACAGCTTTAATAAATGTCCACAATGCAGTTGCTACATATTGCTGCTATTGTACAGTCCTTGTATTATACATATGAATTACATCGACTCTGGTTCAAACAAGTGTTCCACTATATTAGCAGTAAAACTGTAATTATAGGTTAACCATTTGACATACCTAATTGAAAAAAAAATTCATACATTGTCACAGATATCAGCAGATCAAAGTATAAAACATTAAATTGTGCCAGTTAACAAGATTTAAAGAGTGCAGTATTGGTAGTTGCATGTTGTGTACATGAACAAATTTGTCAGGATTTGAACTCTCCACTGAGGGGACTATGTAGTGAAAACTACATAGATTTTCCACCTTTCCTTTACATTTACTGTAGCGACCTTTGTGATCTCAAAAGTTGATGCACTATTTCATATTCTTATTATTTTGGTGATCAAACATAAGGTATGTGTTACCTACAGGACACAGAATACCCTCCCATTGAAATGCAGTGAAGTTATTGATTGCCTCTGGGAGAAGACTGCTGACAAAGGTCATACGTTGTGACTATTCAAGAGAGCAGCCCCACCCTGGAATGTTAACAGTTGGCAGGCCAGCAGTGAAAGTGTCCAAATGCCTTGCAATTAGAATACTGTCTATACTGAGGTATTTTAATGGAGTTGTCCTGTGCTTCTGAACAGCTGAAAGGAAGGAGCCATACTGTTTAATTTAGGTTAGTGATTTTGTTATCCTTAGATATTCAGTTCAGTGTAGAAGGTGGACCAACAGCAACGCAGAGACGAGGAACAGGCCGAGGCAGGCCCTGATCCGTTGGCTGCTACTTAGGCTTTTGGCGTTGCAGTTGTTGGAGAAGCAGCAATGAACACTGACACCAGGGACCTTGGCACCATCCTCTGCAGCCCGATCACAGAATGACTTGAAGGAGCAGGACTTCATTACACCATCTGAAAAAGGACATATTATTGTGAGAATGTTATTGTATACAATTCTTTAGGGTCTTGCAGAGCTAAGGCATTTACAAGAACCTAAACGTAGCTTGCTGTTTAATGAGGCGCATCAGGTTTTTTATTTTTCCCTGGCATCTTGGCTTTCTGATTGGTCTGATTTGATATTGCACGATGTGTGAATCTATCAAGTAGACTAAGTATGCATCCAATGTGCCCATCGTGTTGTGTTTAGGTTTAGGGACTGCAAACAATGCAGCAACCATTTCGGTATTAGCCAAGCTGCTTGATCAGTTTGCTGAACATGAACTTGTTGCAAAAGGTTTCGTTTTTGCAACTGGGAAGCATTATTCTGACCCCACCTACGTTTTTAGATAACTTGGAGAAAAAATACTAAAGGTGGATGAGAAGGCAGTCTGTGTTGAGTGCAGTCTGGAATTTTAAAAAAGTGACTTTCAGAAACATTTTTTCTTTTGTAAAATCTCCCAACTTCGGCCTGTGTTGTCACATGTTTGAATCCCTTTTGTAGCCTGAACTGGACAAAGCCCCAGCTGAAAATAGGCCTTTATTGCGTTGCAAAGTCTGCACTAGCACAGCCCTCAAAAAACTAATTTTAGGTATACTTCTAATTCCTAACAGATAAATATCCAATGCCTATATTTGCATAATGGATGGATGCTGTTAAGAGTCTTGGTTAATTGAGGTAAAATACACTAGCCTATCTGAATACTGAGAAGACTGCAGGAGCGCATACAGAAATACACCGATCAAATGTGACTACTCAAGCCACATTTGGTGCACTGGAAGTAATACAACATTTTAGATGTACAGTTTTTCTTTCCTGTTTGTATCTAATGTACTAAACTTATCTTCCATTCTCCTTAGTTAGTCAGCAAAGAAGCTTTGATTTTTAGTTATACTATTTTAATTAAATCCAGCAAATAAGTTAAAAAAAAGAGAAATGCATGTAAAATAAAATTGTTCATCGATCCCAAAAAAATAAAACATGTCATTGCCTGACCGATTCCCAGAGCTTCTAGAGGTAGACAATAAGCTGCTTAAATTGACTGCAATCTTCAAGTCACTTCCTAACTTCTAGCTTTTTAAAATTTCAAAACTCTTGCAGTCCATTTGTGTGGCTGCTACAGAACCCAGGTCATCATTCATTTGGATGGGTCCAAATGATCCCAGTCCCCATCTATGTGCTAAGCCTAGTTATTTGACTGGTATTGGTACAAAGTGCAGGGATGTCCCACTTTCCCACCAGGGTGGCGATTAATGACCTGAATCCTTCATTGTTACAAGTACCAAAAATTAAATATAAGAAGTTCCGTTATAGGACATAGTCCTACCTCTAGATCTCACCATTGTGACTTTTTAAACTCATTAGAGTCTATAACTCCTAGTTCTACCTCACCACAAAGTCACCGGAATGGGTCAGTGTTATTTCTCATTACTATTTCACAATTCACCATGATACAGCCCATGTTTTTAATTATAAAATATATTTTTATTGAAATAAGATTACAAAAAGTAGAAGAAACCATACAATGAGATAAACCACCATCTCAACCAGGGAGCACTGGAACAGTTTTGTAAAACTCATCAATAAGTATTTGAGTATACATTGTCATGTAGTTTGTCAGTAAAATAAGATACAAAAAGTGAAGCATTCTCATGGCTTTTCGCTCTACTGATATTATATGTTTTGCAGCTTTATTCAAACTATAGCCCAGTTATGGAGACCGTAGAAGTGGTGATGTGAGCTACAGTAGGATGATGGATTCAAGCCAAATCTGTGACTGGGAGTCAGTGTCTGAAAAGTTTCAGCGCTTTGTCCATCATCTCCTTGCGATTGCTTTGTTTGCCCTAAGTTGGCAGGATATGCCCAGACGTGGGTCCCTTGCTCACTTTGCCACTGGATTCAAGCTAGCTTGGCTGATGAGGGGGTGCTTCCCTGAAACCGGTCTCTAGATGCTTGCTTCCGGTCCAGGGAAGACCTGGCTTGGCAATTCAGGCTGGACTGTTCCCATGAGGAACAGGGTCAAGACTGATTTGCATATGGCTGGGTCTGAACTGGAGTGATGAAGTGAGCTAAAGAAGGATGATGGATTTAACCCAGAGGTATGACTCGGGTGAGTGTTTGAAAAGTTTCAGCGCACCATCCATCATCTCCTTGTGCTTGCTTTGTACGACCTTAGTTGGCAGGGTATACCCAGAGGTGGGTCCCTTGCTCACTTTGCCTCTGCATTCCAGCTAGTCTGTCTGATCATGACTGTTACCCTAAAACGAGTTCCAGGATGCTTGTTTCGGTCCAGGAAAGGCCTGGCTTGGCAGTTCAGGCTGGACTGTTCCCATGAGGAGCAGGGTCAAGACTGATCTGCATATTGCTGGGTCTGAACTGGGGCGGTGAAGTGACCTAAAGAACGATGATGGATTCAACCCAGATCTGTGACTCGGGATGAGTGTCTGAAAAGTTTCAGCGCTCCGTCCATCATCTCCTTGTGTTTACACTGGCATATTATGCTCTGGTAGGTTTGCGGTTTGAAATAGGAAAAATCAACAACAAAGCAACCAACAAAAGGACAAGTGCCTTGGTGCATATGCTACATGATTGTCTGCTGAGCTGGTGAGTATTAACCCTGGCTCCCATCATTTTCAAATAGTGATCATGGGCAAATCATTGATTTTATAAGACCCAACACAATTTCACAGTCCATGCTTTTATATCCAGTCTCTTTCCCAACTGTGCATCCTAATAGGGAGAACCAAGGAAATAAACAAGTTGCCATGGTGGCCTGATAAGATGGCCATCGAGACACTTTGGTGAAAGGCTCTTTGAAATCCAGGAGTATCCAACAACATTCTGCACAACCACATGAATGCAACTTCATCACAAGCCGTAAAGGAAATGAAACAGAAGTTGCGCCAATAAATATGGGAAAGTAGAAAATCCTTAGGAGTTTGGAAAGAGGAAGACTCTCTTCTGAGAATAAACAACATGGCGTCTGGGATGCCGATAAACGAAACCGGTTGCAGTGGAGGAGGGCTTCAGGCTCAATCAGACAACGATGAGCAGAAGACCTGACTCAAAAAACAGAACATAGTTCTAAAGGAACACTGCTGGTAAGGAGAAAATGTTACTAGTGGCTCGAGGTGACTCTGCTGTGGACAGAAAAGCTGCACGTGGCCGGCCTCAATGCAGAGGCAGGATTGGTGTCACCCCTGTGTTAGGCCCTCCACTAGATTTTGTAATGGAGGGCTAATAGAGTGGATGAAGAGTCGGCAAATCTCACAGAGGGAGAGCACTGGTGTTATTTTTCTTGTTTTCAGCTTTAGCCATAACATAATAAATAATAATGTAACAATTACATAATTAATACGCACAAATATATTGTTCTAGCAAGCTGTGTAATAGTTAAAAATCGTGAAGTATTTTAAAGAGAACCCAGCATCCTGTGTCAAAAGACAAACACACTTTACAACTTTTGTCTTAGCGTAAACCATGCAGGCCATATGTAGGAAGCAATTAAAGCATGGCTAGTGTAGAGTCGCCGCTCTAGTTGTTCACGCCACGTGATGACGTGGCGTGGACGGTGGCCATCTTGGAATCGCGCGTCCCCGAGCGCGATCAGTCGGGCGCCGGAGCTGTGTGCTGACACACGCTCGGCACTCTGTATGCTTGTTAATTCAATAAATAACACTTCTTACCACCCACAAAGGTCTCTGTCCTCTATATAAAAGTACATCTTTACAATGACGACGAGGTGAACGAGAAAACAACGAGGACCCACAAGGAGAAACTTTAAACGAACCCTGATCATCTCCCCACTGCACTATCACTGGTCAGTGAGGCCTACTCAGCAAGCTGCACCACTGGAAAGAAGGGAAGCACGCAGGGAAGCACACAGAGCGCGGCAGAAGCAGTTGTATCCAGTGCAAACAGATATTGGACGACGAACCGAGGTACGAGGGGTACCACTTATACTTGCCACGTGCTAGAAGGGCGGCAGGGCAGCACAGGAGCCACATCCTGCAGGAGCACCCGGCTTGATAGTAGCACTGGCGAATCCAGGAGCCATAGATAGTGGTGAAGAGGGAGACACCCAGCCCCGAGCAGGCGAAGGAGAGGAGAACAGCGCACCAGGCAGCCCCAAAACCCAGAGTGTTGAGCCAAAAAGGCGGGAAACCATGTGTGCTCAATCATCCTCGGCGACGATGCCGGTTCCATTCCTACCAAAACCGTGAGAGCCCCTAATGAATTGGGAGGGCTGGAAGGAATACATCACAAATTACATTGAAGTCCTGGAGAATGAGAATGAAGAGACCTTCACAAGCGTCGGGAAAAGAAGAATCTTACTACACAACTTGGGCCGAGAGGGAATCATAGTGTTCAAGAACCTGGTACCCAAGCAGAGACAAACAGGTGACGATGATGTGTATGCGCACGCCCTAGAAGAACTCGATGAACATTACCGACCGGCGGTTTGTGTGTCGATCGACCAATACAATTTCCAACAGCGGAAGCAAGAACAGGGCGAATCTATCGATGAGTATGTAGCGGCATTAAAAAAGTTGGCGTCCACATGTCAGTTTGGCAGACTCCATGATGATTTCATCAAAGATCAAATAGTGATGCATACGACGAAGAAATCAGTACAGGACAAGCTATGGTCATGCGGTGATACCACGTTGAAAGAGGCGATTGCGATGGTGAAGAAGGCAGAGTTAGCACGAAGATGTGCGGACGCGGCGAAAAGAGAAATGGCGGCAAAGCCCATGGTCAACAGAATAGAGGACGAAGAGCCAAAAGGCAGGAGCAGGAACACAGGTTCGACCCACAAGGGACCCAACAAGTGGCAAGGGAAGCCGGGACCGCCAGGGAGGCAGATGAAAGGAAGCAAGACTTCATGCTACCGGTGCGGCAGCTGAGCCCATGAGGCGAATGACAAAAGGTGCCCAGCCTTACGGGCTAAATGCATGTTCTGTGGAGTGATGGGACATTACGAAAAGGTTTTGTCGGAGGAAAATGGCCTGCAACACGGTGACATTCGTTGACATGGACCAGGAAGATGGGGAAGGAAGAAGCCAAGTGGAAGAGGATGAAGTACTGTGCATCGAGGAACAAGTCTTGAGTGTAGGCACCAGGAGATCGAACAAACCTGTGCTGGACATGTTGATAGGTGGCGTGTTGATAAGCATCGTGGCAGACTCAGGTTCACCGTACACTTTAGTACAAAGAACAGTGTGGACAGAGAAGTTCATGGCCCATCTAGGCCCGCACCTGGAACCACCGGATATGCGACCGGTCACGTACCTGGGAGACTGCATCCCCATAGCAGGTTATCGACCACTAACATTCGAATTCAGAGGACGCAGTGCAGAGTGCAAACTATATGTGACGGAGAAAGGCCCATCGGTATTGGGTTGGATGGAACAAGGCGACTTGAGCATCAAGCTGGATCCCGGCGGAGCAGTGCAGGTACTATTGATGGAACCTGAAACGTGGCCAGACATGGAGAAATGGAAAAGAGACTTCCCCAAAGTATTCGGCGGAAGAGTCGGGAAATTGGAGAAGTTTTCGCATAAGATCATCCTCAAGATGGATGCTACACCAGTGTCACATAAAGTAAGGAATGTACCGATAGCCTTGAGGGAGGCAGTGCAGCAAGAGCTGCGCGACTTGAAAAGAAATGGCATTATGGAACCCATCTCATGTGTGGAGTGGCTGGCCCCCCTGGTGGTGGTGATGAAACCAAACGGCAAGGTCCGGCTGTGCGTGGACCTGTGCGAACTTAACAAAAATATTGTAGTAGAGAAGTTTCTGCTGCCCCTTATTGAGGAAATGCTGGCGAAGACCAAAGGAAAGAAATGGTACTCCACCATCGATCTTGACGTCGGCATACCACCAGATAGCGTTACACCCTGAGAGCAGGAGGCTGACATCGTTCATCACCCCCTTCGGATGTTACCAATTCTGCAGGATGCCCTTCGGTCTAGCATCAGCATCGGCGGTCTTTCAAAAGCTTATGCACCGTCTCTTCAAGGACATGGAAGGGGTCCAATACTTCCAAGATGACATTTTGGTCATGGGGGGTGATCAACGGGACCATGACGCCAAGTTGGCCAAGGTACTCAGGGTGCTGGAAGACAAGGGGCTGACTGCTGAGTGGGAGAAATGCCACCTAGGCATGGCATCCGTCACCTATCTGGGGCACGAAATTGGTGAACTAGGGATCACACCGAAGAAGGAGAACGTAAGAGCAATATGCGACGCTCCGCCGCCTGCTAGCAAAGAGGAAGTCAGGTCCTTCCTAGGCATGGCCGAGTATTATAGCACATTCATACAGCATTTTGCTTCCAAAACCCACCACATGCGGCAGTTGACAAGAGATAAAACAACGTTTGCTTGGACAGAAGAAACTCAGAGGGAGTTTGAAGGCGTCAAGAAAGATGTGACCCAAGCCATACCCCTCCAAGGGTACGATCCACAGGGGCGGACAGTGGTAACAACAGATGCCAGTGACAAAGGACTCGGCGCGGTCCTTATGCAAGACAGAGGTGGAGGAACGATGGAGACCCTCAGTTTTGCGTCCAGGGCCCTGACAGACACTGAGAAGAAGTTCAGTGTTATTGAAAAAGAGATGCTGGCAGTGGTTAGGCCCATGGGAAGATTTTGCCAGTTCCTATGGGGCACAAGATTCCAACTAAGAACAGACCACAAGCCATTGGTGCGAGTCCTCACGTCCAGTGGGCATGCGAGTGCCACCCCGAGAATAGCGAAAATGACTCTAAAACCACTGGAGTATAGTTATGATGTAGAATACATCCCGGGCAGCAGAAACAAAGTTGCCGACTATTTAAGCAGGGCAGCAGCTAAGGAGTTAGCGGAAGAAGAAAAGGAAGAAGAGGAAAAAATGGTGGCATTGATGGAAGACCCGGAGAAGGTGATGAGCAACCAAGAATGGAAGGATGCATATCAGGCAGACAAGAGCCTCCAAGAGGTGAAAGGGTACATCACTGGAGGATGGCCGGAAAAGAAACACCTGAGTGGAGACATGAGGAAGTATTTCGAAGTGAGAGAGG
Source organism: Lissotriton vulgaris (assembly GCF_964263255.1). Classification (NCBI taxonomy): domain Eukaryota; kingdom Metazoa; phylum Chordata; class Amphibia; order Caudata; family Salamandridae; genus Lissotriton; species Lissotriton vulgaris. Next base: position 1,179,831,763 of record NC_141693.1, on the reverse strand, counting down.
AGCTCTCACTTGGCGACAAGGGAGTCTTTATGTACCGAGGGGACAAAGTAGTACCCCCAGAAGGACTTGTCCCTAGACTGTTAGCAAAACTACACGAAGGCCATTTAGGAATTGGAAAGACTAAACTGAGAGCCAAACAGGGTTACTAGTGGCCAGGCATGGACATGCAAACAGAACGACACGTAAGAGAGTGTAACCAATGTCAACAAGCTGATAAGACCATGACACCATTGAGGCCGTCCATAGGAAAATACGACACACCGAGGAATCCATGGGAAGAACTGTTCATTGATATTTTGGAACCTATCCTAGATGAGCAAGGAACTCCGAAATATCTATGGGTCCTGGTGCACAAATACTCCAAGTGGCCAGAAGTACATGTCAACGAAGAAATGGACACAGACACCATACTAAAGTTCCTCACTGCCATTTTCCTCAGGGAAGGCATCCCCAAGTCTATATTAAGTGACAACGGACCACAATTCACTTCAGACAAATGGCTAAAATACATGAAAGGAATGGAGTCTTCTCCAAACACACGTCCATATACCATCCTGCAGGGAATGGACAAGTAGAACGATTCAATAGGGTCTTAACGGGCTCCATTCAAGCAGCCATCATGATGGGGAAGGATTGGGAAAAGGAACTGTTGCACATGATCTGGGCGTATCGCATCACCCCCACCGGGACGGGGTACTGTCCTTTCCAGATTCTTAGAGGAAGAGACCCTTTTTCCAAGGACAATTTTGCGTGGAAAGAGAAGACGGTGACCAGCAAGTGGTATCCGGCAGTAGTACAAGCAAATTTAGAGAGGGCCCAGAGAATATATTTGGAACACTACAATAAGAGAAGGAATGTAAAGGACACGCAGTTGGAAGAAGGAGAATGGGTGAGAGTCAAACTAGCCACACTTCAACGAAAAGGGGACAGTAAATACAGCAGACCTCTCCAAGTCAGAGAGGTTTTTGGCCGAGCAGCTAGGTTGAGTGATGGGAATGTGTGGTCCCAGGATCTCATGGCTCGATGTAACAAAATAGTACAATGGGCCCCGGAGGCGCGAGTACCAGAAGAGACGGACCAGTGCACATCGGAGAATGATACAGACAATCAGGAAGGAGAAATGGAAAGCACAGAACCAGGGTTGGAACAAGAAGGCGGAGAAACCCCACGTGCAAGCATGATAAGACGAGAAGGGAAAGAGCCAGTGGACAGGGAAAGATCGTTTGTCCACAAAGGCAAGGAGGCGGAGTCCTTGACCCAGAGGGAAAAGGAAGCAACATCCACTCCGGTAAGGTGCACCAGAGGTGGGCGATTGGTGGTGAGACCCTCCAGATTCCGGGACTATGAGATGGGTGATGGGCTCTGAAACCACCACAGACTAAGTTACTTTTCTGGACAAAAAAGGGGAGATATGTAGAATCGCCGCTCTAGTTGTTCACGCCACATGATGACGTGGCGTGAACGGCGGCCATCTTGGAATCACGCGTCCCCGAGCGTGATTAGTCGGGCGCCGGAGCTGTGTGCTGACAACACGCTCAGTGCTCTGTGTGCTTGTTAATTCAATAAATAACACTTCTTACCACCCACAAAGGTCTCTGTCCTCTATATAAAAGTACATCTTTACAGCTAGTTCTGTAGCATAGTGGTAAAGCATCAGGACAGTGTCTCATGCCGTTGTTCTTAAATAGAGTAAGAAGCCAGGTCTGTCTTGGGCCATCTGGTTTAGAACAAAAGAACATAAAGTGCAGTATTGTTCCTCAACCCCTAGCTCGCAGTTGCACAGCTCTGACAATTGTGCATCCCATCTCTAGCGGTAACCTCTAGTTGGAAATAACCTCCATATTCTAAATTGTATATGTAAGGAGTGCTTCGTTTCCAAGTGCAACTGGCCTAAATAAGACTTGCAACCCATGTCTGTACTGCAACAAGTAGTTAACGGTCAGGGAGCCTAATATTGGGGAGCCAGTGATGGACTCTGTTAGCCAGCGGGCTTCCTTAAGAGATGTAATGTTTTCAGCATTGATTTGGCCCAGGTCAGCCCATAGATAAGTATGATTCTGGTCGTTGAGCCATCTGCTTACGTGCCTGCTGCAGCTTCTACCTTTTGTGTGTTTTAGAGACTCGACTTTCAGTATGGATTTTAAGTACATTTTGGCAAGATGGCTCTTATTCAGTTAATTTCAGAACAAAATTGGATATAGGGCAATTGCGTCATGGATTGGTTTCATGCCCAACTTTAGATTCATCAGAGTAAGTGGGTGCCTGGACCCAGTTTTCACAAAATGCATAAGAAGTTATTTTCTATTACGGAGGAGTACCCTGGTTTCGGAGTATTTCCAAGTCTCTGCTCCATGGAGTGCTGCTGCAACTGCTTTCCGCCTACAAAACTTTTAAAATGGCGGTTATTGGTTGGGTGCCTACTCTAGTAGCAAATCTTTGCACCTCATTACAGGATGCTTTCAATTTGGCTATATTCTTAACCACGGGCGTGCACCAGTTAAGTTGAGAGCGCATACCTAGAATTGTTATTTCACTGTTTATTTATTTAATAACTTTTTATTAATCACAGTTCCAAGATAGGAGATATACAACACCAAACAAAACTAAAAATATTTAAAAAAATAGTACATTAAGCTTGTTTACACAAAAATTAATCAAAATAGCCTTACATCATGTATTCATATAAGCTGAAAATATTTCGCATATGTAGAGTCCTATTTTTCGTTTCCGTGCCCCCTTTATAGAGTATAAGCTTAACTCTAAATTGGCTAAATTATACATTTTTGCCCGCAGGTCTCAAACAATGGGGGATTAGGACGAAGCCATTCAGAAGCTATACATAATAATATGCATAGCTTCACTGTTTATCTTAAATGATGTTTTCAGAGTTAGCTCAGTTTTCATCAGTAGTATCTTAGTTTTGTTAATGGACAGATCTTTATTCCTGCAATATTTGTAGAATTTATTTAGTATAGCATGCATAGACTTTTCTGTTGGGAATTAAAAAACTCCATCATCTGCATATGTTAAAATAGGAAGTTTTGTACCAAGCAGTTTAGGGGCATCAAATCTGGTTCTCTCTAGATGGACTGTGATGTTGTTTATAAATAGGCTACATAAAAGTGGGGCCAATATGCAGCCTTGCCTTATTCCTGACGGTTTTTAGGTCTCGACTACAGCATTGCTTAACAATGCTTGTTTGTCGAGATTATAGTAAGGCTTTCAAAAGTCTACCCAAAATGCGGATTGGGTACAGTTCATGTGAGCCAGGCGCGTGCACATCGCCAGCCACATCGCACATGAGCCTCGGCATCAGACTACAAAGGAATCCGCTCCCGCGCATTAGACTTCAAAGGAATGCGCTCCCCGCCCCCGCCACAGCAATGCCGAGAGCTTGTTTTCAGTTGGCACGGGGATCACAAGCTTGTCCACATCCACAGAATGGTGAGCTAGCGCTGTGCCTCGAACTTGCTTCCCACAAGCCCCAAAGTCGGCAACTTTTGTTTTATGCTACAACTTTGCCCCCAAGAATTAAACCATTTTTAATATTTATACAACTAAGCAATAGTTGTTTGTTACTTATTTTATGCAGGCAACAACCATTGACAAAGCCAATAGTCATGGCTTCTTGTAGGTGTAAACTGAGTTTAGATTCCACGTGCTCTGTGCACCAGTGATTTCTGCACGGGCTCCCATTATTGCTGACCTCAGAAACACCCCCACATGCCCCCCCTTTGCCTGGCTCCGCCCCGCATCTTCCATTAAGTCTGATGACAATCTACTGCCGTCGAACACGGGTGGTCACAAAATGGGGCTAATTAAGCTGCAGCCCGCGAGCCGGGTCAGACGTTCAAGAGAAGTTAATGATTGATGGGAGATTCAGAGGCGAGGAGTCGTCACTTCGGTCTTTAACCGCAAAATAGAATTGCATTTTAACAAATCTTCCAATTCTGGAATACTAAATACATAACTCAATTATCCAAGAAAAGAGGGCTTGTGCTAAAATAATCATCTTTTGTAATTCTTCACACTCATGCGACAGAGTCGTTGTAACCGCGCCATGGCCGCTGTGAAAGGGTGAATAACTGCAACCGCACCCATTAGAAAACACACAGATAGACTGTATTATCAATGGAAGCAGGTGAGGGACACGTTCTTCTTTCATCCTACTTCTTGGGTTCCGGAGTAGCATGCTACTTACCGAAAAAGCGCTTTGACTCCTCGTCAGGGGTAGTAAGCGCTATATAAATGCAATTACAATACAATACTGTAAAAAGAGAAGCAAAGATTTTTATGTGTGGGCTTTTAAGTGTACCATAATGGAAATTTAAATTTGAGATGTTCGTTGTGAAATGATTGTATTTTGAAATAGTCACACGCAAAGTGTCTGGACTAGCTTCTCCATCCACATTTAATGGGGTTGGCTGAGCTGCCTGATGTAGCGTTTCAGTGACTGTGACAATCGAGCCCTTCACTGAGCTATTAGCACCCCCGGTGACCTCTCACCCCGAAGAGCGCTCAAGGGACTCACAAAGTTGTTCCAGGCACAATACATATTGAGGACTCACCGCTATCTGGTTACTGGTTACTGTGAACTGTTGCTGCTCGTACCTGGCGAGGGATCTCTACCTCTGCTCACCGCTTGTATCCTGAGCTGCTGTGCCTGATCTGACGCTGTTTCTGTTTGTTGCTCCGTGGCGCTCCTCCCCTTGACTCGCTGGTGTGAGCGTGAGCTGCAATCCGCACGCTCTGCCTGTTGCTCCCAGCTGGAGTCAGAAGGGTTGAGGCAGGGCGAAACTACAGCGCGCCTAGCCTGGGGGACTGCGAGGACCAGAATTCCAAGCTGGGATCAGCTGGTTCCTCTTCCCCCAGGCGACACGCCCACGGACACGCCCACTGACGAGGCAGGATAAGAATTCGTGACACCCGCTTCGCGGGCGCCACTCACCGCTATCTGGTTACTGGTTACTGTGAACTGTTGCTGCTCGTACCTGGCGAGGGATCTCTACCTCTGCTCACCGCTTGTATCCTGAGCTGCTGTGCCTGATCTGACGCTGTTTCTGTTTGTTGCTCTGTGGCGCTCCTCCCCTTGACTCGCTGGTGTGAGCGTGAGCTGCAATCCGCATGCTCTGCCTGTCGCTCCCAGCTAGAGTCAGAAGGGTTGAGGCAGGGCGAAACTACAGCGCGCCTAGCCTGGGGGACTGCGAGGACCAGAATTCCAACCTGGGATCAGCTGGTTCCTCTTCCCCCAGGCGACACGCCCACGGACACGCCCACTGACGAGGCAGGATAAGAATTCGTGACACCCGCTTCGCGGGCGCCACTCACCGCTATCTGGTTACTGGTTACTGTGAACTGTTGCTGCTCGTACCTGGCGAGGGATCTCTACCTCTGCTCACCGCTTGTATCCTGAGCTGCTGTGCCTGATCTGACGCTGTTTCTGTTTGTTGCTCCGTGGCGCTCCTCCCCTTGACTCGCTGGTGTGAGCGTGAGCTGCAATCCGCACGCTCTGCCTGTCGCTCCCAGCTGGAGTCAGAAGGGTTGAGGCAGGGCGAAACTACAGCGCGCCTAGCCTGTGGGACTGCGAGGACCAGAATTCCAAGCTGGGATCAGCTGGTTCCTCTTCCCCCAGGCGACACGCCCACGGACACGCCCACTGACGAGGCAGGATAAGAATTCGTGACACCCGCTTCGCGGGCGCCACTCACCGCTATCTGGTTACTGTGAACTGTTGCTGCTCGTACCTGGCGAGGGATCTCTACCTCTGCTCACCGCTTGTATCCTGAGCTGCTGTGCCTGATCTGACGCTGTTTCTGTTTGTTGCTCCATGGCGCTCCTCCCCTTGACTCGCTGGTGTGAGCGTGAGCTGCAATCCGCACGCTCTGCCTGTTGCTCCCAGCTGGAGTCAGAAGGGTTGAGGCAGGGCGAAACTACAGCGCGCCTAGCCTGGGGGACTGCGAGGACCAGAATTCCAAGCTGGGATCAGCTGGTTCCTCTTCCCCCAGGCGACACGCCCACGGACACGCCCACTGACGAGGCAGGATAAGAATTCGTGACACCCGCTTCGCGGGCGCCACTCACCGCTATCTGGTTACTGGTTACTGTGAACTGTTGCTGCTCGTACCTGGCGAGGGATCTCTACCTCTGCTCACCGCTTGTATCCTGAGCTGCTGTGCCTGATCTGACGCTGTTTCTGTTTGTTGCTCCGTGGCGCTCCTCCCCTTGACTCGCTGGTGTGAGCGTGAGCTGCAATCCGCACGCTCTGCCTGTCGCTCCCAGCTGGAGTCAGAAGGGTTGAAGCAGGGCGAAACTATAGCGCGCCTAGCCTGGGGGACTGCGAGGACCAGAATTCCAAGCTGAGATCAGCTGGTTCCTCTTCCCCCAGGCGACACGCCCACGGACACGCCCACTGACGAAACGTACAAAAACCAAATAGCCTTCCGCGACGCGGGACGCGCGCGGGACCAAGCGCGGAACGAAGCCCGGACAAAGGGCGGGCCGTCTGAGGCCGTCCGGGGACGACCGAGGACGGGACGGGCCACCCCACTAACGTTCAGCACACGAGGACACTACTCAACTAAATTCTGATACCGACGAGGAAAAACCCCCTATTCCTTACTGATCAACTGAGACTGTGAGATAAAGATAAAGTTACTACAAATACACAAAACTTGCTGCGACTACTATAAGCTATAAAGTAGATTTCCGGTCCCAAGAATGAGGGCTCTAAAAAAACTACGCTCACGGACAATCTACATGAGGCGTATGGGGACAGACGCAGCTGTAAGAAAATCTGTTGACAAATCACTAAAACCTGGTCAATTATCAAGTACTCCAGCTATAAGTCAATACTTCTCTACCCTCTCCAAGAAAAAGTATCTTTCTCCATATTCAACTGATGATCCAAATAAGCTGGATCCTTCAAAAAGTAAGGTTGACCGTGATTCGGTACATTTCTCAGATCAGAAACCCAATAAACAAGGTCAAATAACAACTGAAAGTTATTTGGCAAATTTCTCTCTCTCGGAAGAATGTCAAAAATCACTCCCAGATACGTCTCAAATAACATCTATAACACCTATAAAAAACCAGGACAACGATATATTCTTTGATGTATCTGTAAATCATCACACGAAGACCGAAGAAGAAAAAACAGAAATATTGCTAAGTCAAAAACATCCATTAACCAGTTCACCAGAAAAATCGCCTAACCTTTATTCTAATCTGGCCAACCTATCAGCCCCTAATTTCATAAATCCAAACTCTGAAAATATTGCCTCTCCCTTGTCAAAAGCACTTTTCTCATTGCAAGAAATTTTAGAATCAGTACTAACTCATCTTGGACAAATTTTAGCAAACTCGGACGATACTTTAGACGTACAAATAGGAATACTTAAATTCCTGGTTGAAGAAAAAAAGAAAAAAGATCTAACTAAAGTCTCACCAAAACAACCCGGAGCAGTCGCATCACAAAATATAGATAATTTTCATAAAAATGGAAGTGTGACCCCAAAACAACAGGAAGCAAGCACGCAAACGAACGACGTACTAATAATTAAGACTAAAACTAAGGGACTAAGAAATAAGGAAAAACCTCTTATCACATATTCACTTAAAAAACTGTTCAAAGAAGAATCGGAAACCATCACCGAAAACAAAACTAAACATTATCCTATCTTTTCGAATAAAGTATCCGATAACAACCGGGATCAGATTATCGGGGAAAATAAAGCAGAGTTATCGGGAGTAACTGCCGAACAGGACTTCAGCCAAGGAGGACAGTCTGAAAAAAGTAACACTAGGGAACAAGTAAGGGGGAAGAAGAAGAGAAAACCCTTGAGGAGAATACAGAGGAAAAAAGGGAATAAGCTTAAATTCCAAAAATTCACTCCCGTACATTTGGTGAACTCTCCAGAAACTAAAATATTACCATCAGAAAAACCCTTAAACCCAAAAGCAGACGAATTTTGTCCTCCGATCGGAAACAGATCAACAACGCAAAATATCATGGATATAAAAGAACTACATGATAATAAATCTCAATCATGGGAAGTAATTCCATCTAAACACATAACTATCGAAGAGCTATTTCCCTCAGACAAGGAGCCGTTTAATCGTGGTAGAATAATCAATCTCTTGCAAGAAATACCATCCCTGAACTCTCTGACGAGTAAAGAAATCGACCTAGTACTCTTTCCAATAAAAGATAATAACAAACTAGTACAGGTATCCTTTTATTCCTCAGTTTTGCCTGGAATAATATTCAGAGAGAAGGAAATTCTTCACAAAAATGGCTATGATGTAATCTCGGTGGAAGATCTTAAAATCAACAACCCAATCAAAGGTACATTAGGACAAACCAATAGAAGAAAAGAAAATAATAGTTTTAATTGGGGAGATTCAGCATCAAATACTATGAGGAAAGATTCACTCAAAATACAAGTAATACAAGGTGAGAGGTCAGTATGGTCCCGGAATTCAAGCTCTAGTACCACAGAGAACTCAATAAAATCGTGGGCATGGTTATCAGAAACCTTAAATAGCAAAAAAACGGTAAATTCACAACAACACCAAGTTTAGCAAAGGTCTGACGTTATTGTCCTGGAACTTGGCAGGGAAAACTGATTTAAAAATGAAACATGCAATCAAAAACTCCCCTGATATCATTGCCCTCCAGGAAACTTGGTTAAGTAATACCTTTACTCAAAAAGGATACTATGTATATGAAACGTTGGCAAAAAGATCCAGAAGGGGACACGCCAAGGGTGGTCTGGCAATATTATTAAAAGAAGATCACTCTTGGTCACAGGAAATAATCGATACAAAAATAGACAATCTACAATGTTTAAAAGTATCCCTTAAAACTCAAGCGTCAGCCAAACTTAAAATATTACTTTTCAACATCTACGCACCTCCCAGTAATAATAATGATTTGCTGTTTGCCCGCGTAATGGAGATAATCACCGATATTATTGAAGATCAATCTCACTTACCATATCTTATAATGGGGGACTTGAATGCTAAAATTTCGAACTGTGAGATAAAGAAATGGGCTCGTCTTCTCAGAGAGGAATCCCTGGAAACATCTCTCCCTGAATTCCCAAAAGGATCTAAATCAGATAAGAGAGGACGCGCACTATTATCTTTTCTCTCCAGCATTAATGGGACTATATTAAATGGTAACATCAACGGTGACATACCAGCAGCATACACACGGCAAGGAAATGGATCTCCCTCTACCCTGGATTATTTTATATGCGGGATCGAAGAAAAAGAACAAATGATTCAACTTTCGATAATATTCACTGAAGAAAGTGATCATGCTCTTCTAAACCTTTCAACCCATTGGATTGCACAGTCCTCTTCTTACAATCAGCCAATATTTCCTACAACAAAAACGGAAATAAACATAACAAGGCGTCGCATTTATTGGGGGACAGAAAATCTGAACTATTTGAGGCTATTAATTTCCGAAACCAATATATTGACCCACATATATACAGATGACCCTATAAAGAATTTCGAACAGTTAACGAATAATCTCAAACAAACTCTGCAAAGTAAATTAGAACACAACAGATCAGTAAAAAGTAAATGGAGAAATAAGAATAAAAACTGGAACCAACCAGTCGTAAAACAACTCAATAGGCTGATACGTGCCCAGTATCTGAACTTCTCGTCAGCAAACAAAAAGGAAATCAATAGATTAAAGAATCAAATATGGCGAGAAAAAACGAAACAGAAAAAACTGAAGCAGGACTTCAATTGGACTGAAATTCAACAAGCAGCTAAACATAACAACCAGCGCAAATATTGGGCACTGATTGCAAAAATGACGGGATCCAAAAAAAAGCTGGAGGCAACTCCTGTTTCAGAAGAAAACTGGGATATTTACCTTCGCGAGCTATATAAACAGAATAAGTCTATTAAAAATAAAGAGGCGGGAGAACAAATTGTGGAAACAAAAGATATTAAGATCAATAAAACGTCGGCAGTGTCAGTCTCTACGAATATTAGGAAGGCAAGGAGCACGGGTGCATCTGGCCCCAATCAGATACCTATTAAGGTCTACCAAACTGATCATAAAGAGTGGGGACTGGTGCTCTCGCCGCTATTTAATTATATATTCGACAGTGGTCAAATGCCAAATTCCTGGAAAGGAAGTATTATAATCCCGATTTACAAAAAAGGAGAAAGAAACATACCGGGAAACTATAGGCAAATTGCCCTCATGGATGCTGCCGGGAAGATTTTTGCAGCTGAAATCCTGGATAGGCTGAAAAATTGGGCCTTCTCATTGGGTCTAATCCCTAAGTTTCAGTCCGGATTTCGCTCAAACCACTCAGTCACAGACAATGTAGCAATCTTCCAAACTATTTTAGACAAGTACGTAAAAGGGAAAAAACAAACTATTTACACAGCGTTCATCGATTATTCGACAGCTTTCGATCGAGTGGACAGACCGACCCTGTGGTCAAAGTTAAGAAGAATGGGCATTCCGGAGCAGCTATTACATTTGATAGTGAACCTACACAGTGACACCTGGTGCCGTGTCCAAATGGGGAGTGAGAAGGGCCTATCGAAGATAATACGAACATCAAATGGCCTGAAACAAGGATGCCTCTTGGCTCCAATTTTATTCTCACTGTATTTAAGTGACCTACCTTCCCAACTGCAGCAAGGGATATGCACTCCTCCTAAGATAGCCACTGAATATATTCACTCCCTACTATACGCAGACGACATAGTCATGTTTGACCTAACACCTTTTGGACTACAAAATCTTTTAGATATTTTATACAAGTATTCCATAAAAAACTTTTTAACCCCAAATATAAACAAAACCAAAGTGGTTGCTTTTTCAAATCAGAAGAAAAGGGTAAGGTACGAATGGAAGCTGGGAGGTGAGAAGCTAGAACAAGTAAAGGAGTATACATATCTGGGCAGAATTTTCTCACAAAACATGAGTAACATCAATCAAATCAATCACCTGAAAAGGAAAAGTGAATTACATGCTGGGGCTTTGTCACGCTTATACTCAGCCACTGGACAAAGGCATTTCTCTGCACTAATTCAAGTCTATCGAGCCAAAATCACACCGGTCCTGTCTTACGCCTCGGAATATATTCCTATTAAACAATGGACCTATATGGACTCAGTAGAAGGTAAAATATTGAAAAAACTACTGAAGATTTCTACATCTACCCCAGTACAGGCATTGAGACTTGAATGTACCATCACGAGCGCATATGTCACAGCCATAGCTAGTATTATAAGGTGGGCCTATAACCTTCTTCATTCAAAAGAAGGCACTCTAAGAAGTTTACTAAAAGTAGAGACATTCGAGACCAGCTCTACCCATATTACTTTTTTAAAAAATATGCGAGAGGCCCTACAGCTTGCAAAAGTTAGTGTGGAAATTTTGTCTACGTGGTCTCCAGCTCAACTCAAACTTTTTCTAAAAAACTTCACTCCCAAACTGAGCTACGAGATCGACCACTTACATTGTAATAGACTATCGTCATATAAGAACTATGCAGCCTCCCAGGAATACAATCAATGCCAGCCTTATTTAGAGTATACGCTTCAACACGGTGCAAGGCGTGCAATTATGATGTTGCGCCTGGGAACACTTCCTGTACAAACCTTTACTTCCTCCTGGAGGCCCGACAGTTCTCCCCTTTGTACCCTTTGTCAAGGGGGCAACCAGAATTTGGAACACTTACTTTTTATATGTCCAAATGCAGAAATTATAAACGCAAGGTTAACATGTCTTAAGCCCATCTATCGGTCCTGTAGGATCGTTAACTCAAAAGACTTTTTTATCATTATGTAATAGCCCTCCTAATGAATTCGTCTGTTACAGAATTTTTAAGTTTTTGAAAATCTCATTGAAAATGTATTAAAAGGAAAGTATAATGTATATTTTATTTTGTGGTCCTCGAAAGAGTACCGTAACAAAAAATAAAACTTTTGACTTTGACTTTGAGGACTCAAATTACTGACATCACTTCTCGTGGGGGCGTCAGGCTTATTAAGCAGCATGTCTGGGGCGAGAGGCCTTCCGGGCAGGGAGTGAGAAGGACTGCTTGACAGCGCAGTGTGTCAATGCCCCTGCCGGGGCGATCTCTATGTAACCTGTGGGTCAGAGGTGTACTTCCAAGCGATGCAGACTCAGACTTTTATCCTTCAAATGTTGATAAACTCAGCTGTGTAGAGATGGTTAACGGCTTCAATTTAAGCTCATGTAGACACCTCATATTGTGATGAGTGTAATATGAACATAGATACAATTAAACAAAACTTCCACATGTAATAACCTACATGTTATTATCCGAGGAATTAAAAGTAAAGGAAGTACACACACAAAGTAAAGTTCTCTGTGTAAAATCGTATTTTCACTCAGCTGCCGTGACAGTGCTTTGTATGAGGTCATTTGGTAGTGTGGTTACATTTCGTAGATGCAGAACATTAATACAGGAATACAGATCAGAGTTTCATGTTCTTACGAGCTTAAGGTGCCCGCCCGGTGCATCCATGAACCAATCCCATGGACCAGTTCGAACTCCACCTCCTTGTAAGAGGTCAAACGACCGAGAGCGCATGTGTGCGTGAATGAATAATGCTCAATACTGCTCCTGTACACCGCCTCTGCCCAGAACATCTGAGTTAGATTTCATCTCAACAGTGCACAAAGCAGTCATCTGTACCCTGCCGACGTCATGCTGAAAACCCATGACTTTTGTCACGTACAGTACATCAGGGGTATCCAACCATAGTCCAGGAGGACAGGATTCATGACAAATTTTCAAGATGTGTGCATAAAATATATCTACCCAGAGTTCTTTCGGACCTGGCTTGAACACCCGTGCGTGACACCATTAACACATGTTTACCACCTATGAGAATCACACATGCTCTGCACATGTCATCACTAGCGGAAGTGTGATAGGACTTTCAGCATTAACATAACTTTACGCTCAGAGTTCGGTCACTTGGCGCTAACAGACGTGCAATAATTTTAACGCAGCACTCACAACAGTATAGTCCAGATACTACAAATAGAGTCCAGGGCGTGATCCAAAATCTGTTTAATTGTGAAGTTCTCACAAATCCATCCGATAAAAGCAATGTATGAAGACTTGTTTCTACTGTCTCAGAGGCTAATTTCTATGCGGATACATATTGTGGGCTACATTGCAACTCCGCATCCAAGAAGGATTTTTATAAACAGCCTCTGGTTGACACAAACCACTTCAAATTGGCGCATTACAAAAAACTTAAAGGGGCTACATTCCACCACCACCTCTTCCACAGATCAAAAGCCTGCAGGGTGAGAGCAAAAGCTCTACAAATCCAGGAGACAAAATTCACACCAGCCAACAGATGGGCTCTAGAGTCAGGCAAAGAAGCCAAACTGGGAGGTCTGCCCTATCAAAGAACTTATCTGATCTCATTTTTCGCTCTGTACTTCATTTCAAACGATTCTCCTTTGTCCTAGTCACCAACCACCCCTTCTTTTTTCTATTGTATTTATTTCATAATTGTTTAATACAGCACAAACTCGACAGATTTCACAGTACAGTACACCATGATATGGCATGAGGTGGAACATATAACAAAGTTTTACCCGCAGTATGTCGACTAAATAAAATCGCTGTACTCTTGATACCCATTTCAGTTTAAAGTGTACAGTATGACTTATTGCCAAAAAAAAGCAGTTTGACTTTGAAGATTTTACCTGAAATGACTATCTTTCTCTGTGCTTAAAATCTATTTATGCAGAACTTTTTGATTGCTATTTTGTTATTTTTAAATTGTCTTTTTTATGTAATCGTTTGTTTTCTATGAACTTTCTTTTCGTCCATTGTGAATTCATATTTTTTCTTCATTGCTTTTTTCCTTAATTTGATTTTTCTGTTCATTTTATGCCTGTTCCCTGCCTAGTATCTATCTATCTATCTATCTATCTATCTATCTATCTATCTATCTATCTATCTATCTATCTATCTATCTATCTATCTATCTATCTATCTATCTATCTATCTATCTATCTATCTATCGCCATCGCTCTATCTATCTATCGCTCTATCTATCTATTGCTATCGCTCTATCTATTGCCATTGCTCTATCTATCTATCACAATCACTCTATCTATCGCCATCGCTCTATCTATCTATCGCCATCGGTCTATCGCTCTATCAATCTATCGCCATCGCTCTATCTATCAATCTATCTATCACCATCACTCTATCTATCTATCGCCATCACTCTATCTATCCATCTATCGCCATCACTCTATCTATCTATCAATCAAAATACTTTATTCGGTTTTTGTGATACAAAACCATAAAAGTTCATAATACATACAATTTACAATCCAAATTATAATAAAAGCTATTTAAGAGACCAAAATCTAATGTGGTAGGGACCCAGTCATAAAAATTATTTTCCACTACAAGGTTGAAGCAGTATCAGAGGAGTTTGTGATTAGTCATAAGGGTACATGATTAGTCATCTTTACGTTTCCAGATGTTTCCCAGAAGGTCATGATGCATTTTGTGAAACCTGCTAAATAGGGTATGTTTTCAGTTGAGGAGGAAGACACGGAATTTTGGGATAAAAATCATGTGAGTCCCATAAGGATATTGAGCCGTCTCTTACTTGTGGCGGCCAGGTTTTCAAGTAGGGGACGATATTTCCGTCTCTAAATCTCACAAGTACCAAATCCCCCGCAACATCTTTGGGAAGGGAGCCCAACCAGTCCACCCGTCTGACACTCCTTATTGCTCCGTATAAATGACGAGGCAGTGGCCTATTTTTTCACAACCAGAATTTGGTTTTGTTGAGTAAATCGGGCTGTCTCTCTATTTTTCCAGGTGGAAGAGGAGGTACACCCGCAAGAATGCACACGTATGGGGCCGCCTCCGGTGGTAAATGAATGGAATTAACTTTGTTATGACCTACTCTAGGTGCGGATTGCTGTGGGGTGGAAACTTTAGCAAGGCGTTTGTCTGTTTTTTGTCCTGATGCACTAGGGCCTGCCGGTTGTGTTTGATACCTTTTATCTTGCACAAGAGGTATAGTTCCTAGGTAAGGTGGAGGTGGCTTGGAGCAATTAGAAATATCACTACATTTGCCAACCAGCGGGTTAGACTTGATGGCTTTCTCTATATCAGCGAGCCTATCCCCTAACATGTTAATTTTTTCTAACAGCGGAGCTATCATAGAGCTAACCAGTTGTTCGATAAAGGGTAGTATGTGCAAGTGGGGAATAGATGTTAAGGCCTCTGGATATTAAACAGTCGGTGGGATCACTGAGGACTTGTGCACAGTTTTTGGGTTTTGAGGTCATTTCCTCCTTGATTGACACCGTTGAACTTCCTTTTCACAGGTGGGACCTGAGGGGGGTCTATACTTTGGGTGATTGGGCTGGAGGTTTTGTTAAGTAATAAAAGGGGGTCTAGGGGTGTAGCCTTAACTAGTAGTGTACTAGCGCTTTTGGGCGGAGGGGGGGTTTCTACCGTAGCGTAGTTAGTTTTACATAGGAGGTTTAACTCCTCAAACAGAGTAAGCGTTTGCCCAATACCTGCTACACTAATTAACTGATCCCCCTTGGAGGTCATGGTAATAGAGGGATATAGGGCGGCGGTGTATGGAAAAGTCCACAAATAAGGAGACAGATCGAATAGGAAGGGGCTTTCCCTATGTAATAGTAGGCCTTCCGCGAGGCAGCCAAAGGGAGTGGCCCGTCCCGTCCTTATCCGGCCTTTGAGGGCCGTAGAGGGCCCGCCCTTTGCCCGGGCTTAGCCCCGCGCTTTGGCCCGCGCGCGTCCCGCGGGACGGGATCAAGTTCTGGTTAAATTGGACAAAGAGGCGGGGCCGGCCAGGGAAGAGTACCAGCTGCAGGTAGTAGGAAGGAATGCTGATACTCGCAGTCCCTGGCCGCCGCACCCGCCGATTCTCCACAAGGAAAGAAGGTGATTCGATTAGTCTTGGTAGTGGGCTGTGTGTCCTCCGGTCCTCCCGCAGTCCCAACAGCGGCAAACCTCGAGCTGTGAGTCGCAACCGCGAAGCGGGGGCGGCAAGAGGTTTTAACAGGTAGCAAGCAGGAGGCGGGGCCGGCCGGGGAAGAGTACCAGCTGCAGGTAGTAGGAGGGAAAGCTGGTACTCGCAGTCCCTGGCCGCCGCACCCGCCGATTCCCCACAAGGAAAGAAGGTGATTCAATTAGTCTTGGTAGTGGGCTGTGTGTCCTCCGGTCCCTCCGCAGTCCCAACAGCGGCAAACCTCGAGCCGCAAGTCGCACCCGCGAAGCGGGGGAGGCGAGAGGTTTTAACAGGTAGCAAGCAGGAGGCGGGGCCGGCCGGGGAAGAGTACCAGCTGCAGGTAGTAGGAGGGAATGCTGGTACTCGCAGTCCCTCGGTCCTCCCGCAGTCCCAACAGCGGCAAACCTCGAGCCGCGAGTCGCACCCCTATCTATCTATCTATCGCTCTATCTATCTATCGCCATCACTCTATCTATCTATCGCCATCACTCTATCTATCGCTCTATCTATCTATCGCCATCACCACAGCATCTCTCAGGGACACCACAACATCACTATGTGCTACCACAGCATCACTGAACGCCACAACATCACTCAGCACCACAGCATCAATCTGTACAACCATTCAACAACAACTGGCTCAAATATGTTCTTTCAAAGTTTCAAGCTTTATTACAAATGCCACAAAAAGATGTTAATATTTCACTTCTGTTCTTGGATTTTCGTCACAATAAAATACACTGAACATAATCTTCACAAAAGTTAATTACAAAAGTTTAAGCTATTGTCATTTTAAATTACAATAACTTTTATTTAAGTATTAATTTTTTTTAAAAAATTCAAAGCCATTGTTATTTGTAATATCAATACATCTAAGTCACATAAATACAACACATATTGCATTACAAATGCTACAGGTGTCACATTTGCAAAAGTTAAAACTATTCGCATTGTAAATGACAAACCTATTAATTTAGCTATTTTCAAAACCAACACATAAATAAAAAATTTGTCATTTACAATACCAATAGCTCAAACGTTCCTAATGCGAGACCTATTGCTATTGCATTGCAAATGCTTGTTTAAAGAAGTCACTATATTCCCCATTAGGGCCAAAGCAGACCCACAATGCATTTGTGGTATGGAGACCTCAAGTTGCTGTTCCCGAGCTCACTGTGCCACGTAACTAAGCTATACCTGGCTGATGAGCTCTATCTAGGACGAGACCGCTCCAAGTTTGCTTATGCCCAGCTGTGGATCCCTTGCTCACTTTGCCACTGGATTCAAGCTAACCCCAGACGTGGGTCCCTTGCTCACTTTGCCACTGGATTCAACCTAATCTAGCTGATATGGGGTGTTACCCTGAAACCGCTCCTAGTTTGCTTTTGTTCCGGTCCAGGGATGACTTTTCCTGGCAGTTCGGGCTGGACTGTTCCCAAGAGGAGCAGGGTCAAGACTGATTTGCAAATGGCTGGGTTCAAACTGAGGTGTCATGGTGGGCAGAAAACGAGGGATTAGGACGTGGCCCAGAGCGACTGCCGCGGACTCAGATGAATGCAAGCATTCCATCCATCAACTTGCTGTTTTTGCATTTAAGAGTCACCGGCATTTAATTGGTAGTTTTTCCTTTGAGTCAATGTAATCCACATTATGCCGTCGTGGCATTGATTTCTTCCATAAATCCGGTTTGACACCGCTTCAAGCTCGGCTCAGTTGCCATCTGTCATCTGGCTGCTTCATCTGGGCAGCTAATCGCACAGAACAAAGAGGTGGGCATTAGCTATAATCTGGCTTGACCCCATTCTGCATCCAAGACACAAAAAGTATAAACTCCTTTACTTTGTTCGGAAAACGCGATAGTGGCGCTTGTAAACTAGCACCAATGTTATATCGACCAGTTAGTTATGTATAGGACCACCGAAGAATAATGCATACAGAGGTCTGCATTTCATAAATAGCCAGAGAAGTAAACTGTCTGCACCACAAACTGCGTTGTTTTTTGGCGCTTCAATACTAGATTTGACTATTACCCCATCCGGTTGTATCCTTTTTAGCGAGCATAAGGGCAAAAGGCTTTCAGTCCTGCAGTTAAGATCTACATCTCTGGAGCAGGTGGTCGATGGTTCTATAAGCAGCAAGATAGCTATGAAAAAAGTCTGGACACCTTCCTCTCCTAATGTAATTGCTGATAATGATTACTGGTATTACTGCGATTCCATAGCTGGCCTTAGGCTTCTACCACATCGCCGAAACGAAGGTCACTGGACTCCAGTCCTTGAAGCACCGCAACGACTCCCCGTGCCCAGCCGAGGCCTCCCCTTCACGTAGTGCTGGTACACACGGAGACTTTCACTGTACAGGAATATTTTTTTCCACCACGGGCCTGGCTCACCCCAACCTGTTCGGGGTCCCGGAACAAGGCTGGTACGCATGCTGACTAGTCCCCGCTTTTCCACTTTCCAAAGAGTAATACACATTTAGCTCGAGTCACCACCGGACCCCGGTCATAGGATTCTGACCTCCTCTCTCCTAGCTAACCAGTAACCGTAACCTGATATAATACAAAATGCTACTATCTAAATGCACGCTGATTGGAAAATGTTTGTACTAATAAGCAGTATTCTCCCAATCTAAATCTGCAGTGCCATAGTGCTAAGTCTGAAGCAACGTGACCCGATTTCACACTCTCAGTCATGCATATTAAGCAAGCAGGCTCTAAACTAAACGGGGACTGCACAGGCAGCGGTAGTTACGCGATATACATCCTAAATTATTCGTCCAGCATCTTATTCACTGCAGAAGTTAATTAACATCGACTTCGGTCAGCATGTTATTCGCAGGCAAGTTGGCATCTTATTAGGCCAGCATTGTATTTAAAGGCAACATTTTATGTACAGTACAATGACGTCTATTAGGATTTAGTCTGAGCCAATCAACCTTTCCCCAAAGCATGGGACAACTTTGCCACTCTCAAGAATTCCTATTCATCTTGAGAAATACTAAAAGTTACATGGCATTGCAAACTCCCTGAGCTCAGATAAACGATATATCAGGGATTTTCTGTATTGATATAAGGGTGGCACCGTTGGCACCCATTTTGATGGAAACATTGCTTGGCCCAGGCCAAATCCTGATGGACCTTGCAAAGGGATGTGGTGTGTTTGAAAAGCAACATGAATTTGTGAGTCAATGTGATTTACCTATACGTCAACTTTGTTTACTTCTTCAGACGTAATTGCATAGGAATGCACTGAGATGTGGGGTCAACCCGTTTGGTGCCAACCCTTGTGACACATTTTGATTGGCTCACTCAATTTACATAAAGATAGGGTAGGGGGATGCTCTTTTTATTAAGGATCCTTATGAGAATTAATGAGCCAAACTGATCTTCAGAGAAAGGAGGGTTCGTTATTTGTCTGTAACTCCATAGAATGCATTGGCTGGGCAGTGGGACCAGGTTTTGGTTGAAATGTTGTTTGTCTCAGCCTAAGTCCTCATGGAACTTGTAGAGGGATGTGGTGTGTTTTAAAAAATGCATAAATATTTGTGAGCTATTTGGTTGATTATTTATTCGGATGTTACTGCATAATATTGTGGTGAGGTGAAGGCAACCCGTAAAGTGCCGCCCATTGTGAAAAATGTTGATCTGCTCACACGATTTACATGCTTATAGACTAGAGGGATGCTACCTTTAGTAGGATCAATATATATATATTTGTGAGCCAAGTTGATTTGAGAGAGAGAAACTATGATTAATTAATCGGCCAGTACGCCATGGGAATCCATTGCATTGAGGGTGACATAGTGGGCTCATGGTTTGGTGGACACTTTGCTTTGTTCAGGACAAAAACTCATGGAATTTGTAGAGGGGTGTATTGTGTTTGAAAATCAACATAAATGGTTTTGAGCAAATCTGATTTTCCTTTAAAAATAACGTTGATTATCTATTTTAACATAACTGTATAGGAATGTACTGTGGTGCTGGGGGTGACCTTTTTGGTGCCACATGTTGTGACAAATTTTGATTGGCTCACACAATTTACATAACCATTGTGTAGAGGAATGCTACATTTCTTAGTAACAATATGAATATTGATGAGCCAAGTTGATCTTCATGAGAGAAATGATGATTACTTATTCATCTATAACTCACAAAGAATGCTTTGGCTCTTGGGTGGCTTTAGGGTCCCATGTATTGGTTGAAACGTTGCTTGGCTTAGGCTAAATCTTCATGGACCTTGTAGGAGAATGTGGTGTGTTTGAAAAACAACATAAATATTTGTGAGCAAATGTTAGTTTCCTATAAGAGAACTATGATCGCTTATTAGGATGTAATTGCATAGGTATATATTGATTTGAGGATCCAACCTGTTTGGTGCCACCTGTTGTGCCAAATTTTGCTCCTCTCAGAGAATTTACATATCGGTAGTGTAGAGGGATGCTTCTTTTTTTGGACATATATAAAAATTGGTGAGCCAAGTTGATCTATTTTGATAAAAGATGGCTACTTATTTGACTTTAATGTTGTTGGTATGCATTGCCTTAGGAGTGGCTTAGTGGGCCCAAGTTGAATCATTGCTTGTTGCGAATACAGATGTTAACCCCTTTAATAGCTTAGCATACTTCAAAAAAATCAAGTTACCTAAATTAGACCCCCAACATCAAGCCTTGCCTAGTCAGACCATCACAATAACAGAAATTCAACCCGCTGTTAATTCGCTAAAGGATGGCAAAGCCCCCCGTACAGACGGCCATGTAGCCCAATTCTATAAACTATTCAAGAGTGAACTACAAATACACTTGCTAGATCTCTTCGAACACTATGCATAAACCGGGAACATTGGAGGTAACACAGCAGAAGCGACCATTGCCCTAATACCCAAGGATGGCAAAGACCATGCCTACCGTAAAACTACCTACAGGCCAGTTTCACTAATCAACCTAGACTACAAGCTCTTCGCCAAAATTCTGGCAAACCATCTCCAGCCAATCCTGCCAGCTCTAATTGGACCATACCAAGCTGGTTTCCTTAAAGGTAGGCTCTCCAACGATAATATCAGGGTCTTAGGACATGCAATACAAGTTGCTTAAACCACCAAGCATTTGCAATGCAAAAGGTCTCGCATTTGCGAGAGTTTTAGCTATTGACACTGCATGTCTCGTTTCCGCTAGCGCATGCGCTAGCGCGAAGCGAGACTTATGTGGGGGCTTCAGAAAATACTCCCAAAGGCTTTTTTTTTAGGCGGATTGCCTACAGTGCATGTATCTGAGAGCGTGCACATCACACACCATTCGCACTCGTGCTGGTTTACACTTCAAAGGAATTCGCTCCCCCTACCCCTCCCACAAAGCAAGACAAGACTAGAACATCAAAGCGACCGCGGCCGCTCTGATTCCATTTGCCACCAGCCACTTCACGTGCTCCGCAGGTCATAAACAGGACCATCTGCCGAGAGCTTGTTTCCGTTTCACTTCTCTCTTCTTGTTTAGGACTTGTGCCCTGCATGAAAGACTCCTAAACGTTGGGCAGAGTTAGACATACAAAAGGATTGCAGTGCTTAAAAGTGTCAGTCGCGGGTACATACCTTATGACGAAATCTTCTACAACAATCCAGGCCATCCATGAAGGACCACCCCACCCCCTGCTTGAAGCAGCCCATTCGCTAACACAGAGGCTTTTCAATTAAAGTCCAATTCACCAAGAGGTCAGTATAATTTACACACTGTGTCGCTTTCTGACGAGAAGGTCAACAAGGGCAGTTTTTGAAGAATAAAGTACAAGATCCCGCCCAAAGTAACACGATTACTTTTATCTTTTAAATTGATCTTTAATATAAAACGCAAGAACAATACAAAGTTAAATGTAATTGGACCTGCCAAACACTTTGTAGAAAGAGCCTTGCACGTGTCTAAGCCCCTCCCCAAAGCACAGACACTTTTGACAATGGTCTTGTAGAACTAAACCCCCTCTTACTGTAGGCCTACCAGAGGCAGCATTGTTTGTATTAATAAAACCCCGGCGGGTCCACTGCCTCCAGTCACACCTCCGTCACTCCGGGCTCGAGCAGCACGTCCACCCCCGCCGCATGTCAAGTCAAGTCAATAACTTTATAGCATGGGAGCCGCATTGGCCTTAAAATGTCTATGACAGTGTGTGCGAAAATGTTTTAGCTTTTTGCAGTTTTTTATGCGTGAACCTGATCAAAGGGCATTAGCGTGCTTTACAACAGAACCTCTCCAAATGACACATTTGTTCCAGGCATTGGGAGATTAGATGACTTGCCCAGAATCACGGGATGTCGAGCCCCGCCAGGACTCAAGCCTGGCTCTCCATGTTCCACAGGCAGCAGCTCTAAGTTTGGGCCTGAGAATGCAGAAGGAGATGAGTTTAACAGGTGTCATATTTTTGTGGGATTTTTATTACAGGGGGAGCCCGCTGCCTCTTGCATTTTTCTAAGGTAAGAAATGAAATACGAGTGGAGAGAAACGCTGGTCTCTTTTTATTTTCCAGTTAAAAGGTGGTTTCGGGAAGGGAGGTACCCCGCTCCAACCCCATTAACATATCTTTTGTGTGTGTATGGTCAGTGAACTAATGGGTCAACTGCAGTAATCGTTTTTTCATCCCCTGGTCTCACATTCACATCTTCCCAAATTTAGAAAAAATGGGCATCTTTGAATTAGGTAAAATTAAACATCTACACAGATGTAAGAAATCCCCAGGGAAAAACTCATTTTACAACGTTATGTCTGTATGTGCACTAAACTCATACTTATTCTGCTGATGGGTTGTACAGCTGCCAAGAGGTTCCATACCAATGTGACAAATTCAGCTACTCCTGCCTTTTCAGCCAACAGAACATGGCATTCTGGGACTTGTATTTTTTTTTCAATCAATGAAAGGTTGAGTTACACTGCACAGCATGTAAAGTACTGCTGGATGGAAAGCCAAGACTAGTAGTATATGCCACATATGTCACGAGGCCACCAGGCAGCCATAGAAGAGGATCCAAAGTCTGGGTGTGGCTAATACTTGCTTAACTCTATGTTTTTGGTCCTACTACTCACACAAATGGAAGCCCTCATCTTAAAGGTCTGTACTTGCCAAATCTCTGACTCATAAAATGTATTTATTTGCCTAACATAGTTGGCATGAAGCCACATTAGATTTACCATCCCACATGAGGATTCTATCTTTAGAGATTATCAATGCTTAAGCCATATTTTAGAGAGACCCTGATATGATGGGTTTGTTTTTAAAAAGAGTCAGAATTTTTCTTTCACTCCCAAATATTTTTAGGTCTCGCCTACCAGACAGCTTTTAGCTGTCTGTAGATGAAAGCCACTTGTGGGCCATAGCAAAAACGTACTGTGGGTTGAGATGCTACCAATTACTTAACATTGGTTGGATTTTATTTTCACTTTCGTTTGCTTATGTCTTATTCTATTACTTGCCTTCTTCTTCTTGTGTTTGTCCCTCCCCTGGTACATTGCCTCTTTACCATCCTTTTGATTGGCTGACTTGTATTCTATTTAGGGAAATACTACTTTCTAGCTTTCCCCCGCATGAGCTGCTTCCTGCAGCCCCACACATTCCACATTTCTCCCTTATCCCTACGCATTAGCTCATCCAGAGGTTCCGTTCAGTGCAAGCTCTGTGGAAGAGCCATGCGTAGCATGAAAAATCTACAGAAACAAAACATCTGTAAACTGTAAACAATCTGAGTGACTGCAAGATGATGTAAACAATGTGAAATGGAAAGAGGGACTTACTACCCCGATGACATGGGTTGCCCTAAGGGTCGTGAATGTATTGAGAAACGACCCGTGTTCTGGAGTGTACTATTAATGGCGCGTTTTGCTGTGAAGTTCAATCAGTGTGGGCAAAGACGTTTTAAGTCTAAGATGCACACAGTCACGAAAAGACTGAAATATTGAAACTGTTACATATCAAGCAACTAACAGGTACTTGAGTAGCCAGCTGACACATTTTTTAATTCAACATTCAATGCTCTTTTTCAAACGCTTAGAGTCTAAGCAAAACATTATTGTAATCATTCAACAAAAATATCATTTTTCTTCATTTATTAAACTAATGGTAGCAGATTCGAGATGTGACTATATTTTTTTACGAATTAAGTACTTATTAGCACAATGTAGAATTGCGTAACGCAGAACAATTGTGTGAAATCGTACATCATACACCGGAAAATTAGACTCCTTTCACTGAGTAATGGATTGTTGTAATTGGATAACAGAAGGAACAGCAGCGGAGAGTAGGATAAACAAACTCTCTCTACACCTCTCTCTCTCTCTCTACACCCCTCTCTCTACACCCCTCTCTCTCTACACCCCTCTCTCTCTCTACATCCCTCTCTCTACACCACTCTCTCTCTACACCTCCCTCTCTCTCTACACCCCCCCTCTCTCTACACCCCCCTCTCTACACCCCCTCTCTACACCCCTCTCTCTTTACTCCCCTCACTCACTCTACACCCCTCTCTCTCTCTAGACCCCTCTCTCTCTACACCCCTCTCTCTACAACCCTCTCTTTCTCTACACACCCCTCTCTCCCTACCCCCCTCTCTACACCTCCTCTTTTTACACCCCTCACTCTCTCTACACCCCTCTCTCTACACACCTCTCTCTCTACACCACTCTCTCTCTACACCCCTCTCACTACATCCCTCTCTCTACACCCCCTCTCTACACCCCTATCTCCACACCCCTCTCTCTACACCCCTCTCTCTCTACACCTGCCTCTCTCTACACCCCTTTCTCTCTACACCCCTCTCTCTCTACACCCCTCTCTCTCTCTCTACACCCCTC
Source organism: Lissotriton vulgaris (assembly GCF_964263255.1). Lineage (NCBI taxonomy): Eukaryota > Metazoa > Chordata > Amphibia > Caudata > Salamandridae > Lissotriton > Lissotriton vulgaris. The sequence goes on along the minus strand of NC_141693.1, from coordinate 1,179,806,890 downwards.
TCTCTCTACACCCCCCTCTCTACACCCCCTCTCTACAACCCTTCTCTATACCCCTCTCTCTCTCTACACCCATTTCTCACTACACCCCTCTCTCTCTACACCCCTCTCTTTCTACACCCCCTCTCTACACCCCTCCCTCTCTACACCACTCTCTGTACACCCCCTCTCTACGCCCCTCTCTCGACACCCCCCTCTCTACACCCCCCTCTCCACACCCCCTCTCCACACCCCTCTCTCTCTACACCCCTCTCTCTCTACACCCCTCTCTCTCCACCCCCCTCTCTCTACCACTCTCTCTCTACACCCCCTCTCTCTCTACACCCCTCTCTTTCCACACCCCTCTCTCTACACCCCTCCCTCTCTACACCCCTCTCTCTACACCCCCCTCCCCACACCCCTCTCTCTACACCCCTCTCTATTTTCACCCCCCTCTCTACACCCCTCTCTCTCTACACCCCTCTCTCTACACCCCTCTCTACACCCCCTCTCCACACCCCTCTCTCTACACCCCTCTCTCTCTACACCCCTCTCCCTACACTTCTCTCTCTCTACACCCCTCTCTCTCTACACTTCTCTCTCTCTCTACACCCATCTCTCTCCACACCCATCTCTCTCTACACTCTCTCTACACCCCTCTTTCTCTACACCCCGCTCTCTACACCCCTCTCTCTACACCCCTCTCTCTACACCCCCCTCTCTACACTTCTCTCTCTCTCTACACCCCTCTCTCTCTCTACACCCCTCTCTACACCCCTCTCTCTCTACCCCCTCTCTACACCCTCTCTCTACACCTCTCTCTCTCTACACCCCTCTCTCTACACCCCCTCTCTACACCCCCCTCTCTACACCCCTCTCCCTACACCCCCTCTCCACACCCCTCTCTCTACACCCCTCTCTCTACACCCCTCTCTCTCTATACCCCTCTCCCTACACCCCCCTCTCCACACCCCTCTCTCTACACCCCTCTCTCTCTATACCCCCCTCTCTACACCCCTCTCTCTCTACACCCCTCTCTCTACACCCCTCTCTCTCTCTACACCCTCCTCTCTCTCTACACCCCCCTCTCTCTCCACACACCCCTCTCTCTCTACACCCCTCTCTCTACACCCCTCTCTCAACACCCCCCTCTCTACACTTCTCTCTCTTTACACCCCTCTCTCTCTACACCCCCCTCTCTACGCCCCCTCTCTACACCCCCTCTCTACACCCCTCTCTCTCTACACCCCTCTCTATACACCCCCCTCTCTACACCCCCCTCTCTACACCCCTCTCTCCAAACCTCCCTCTCCACACCCCTCTCTATCTACACCCCTCTCTCTCTACACCCCTCTCTCTCCACCCCCTCTCTCCACCACTCTCTCTCTACACCCCCTCTCTACACCCCCTCTCTACACCCCCTCTCTCTCTACACCCCTCTCTTTCCACACCCCTCTCTCTACACCCCTCCCTCTCTACACCCCTCTCTCTACAACCCCCTCCCCACACCCCTCTCTCTACACCCCCCTCTATTTTTACCCCCCTCTCTACATCCCCCTCTCTACACCCCTCTCTCTCTACACCCCTCTCTCTACATCCCTCTCTACACCCCCTCTCCACACCCCTCTCTCTACACCCCTCTCTCTCTACACCCCTCTCCCTACACCTCTCTCTCTCTACACCCCTCTCTCTCTACACCCCCTCTCTACACCCCCTCTCTACACCCCTCTCTCTCTCTACCCCCTCTCTACACCCTCTCTCTCTACACCTCTCTCTCTCTACACCCCTCTCTCTACACCCCTCTCCCTACACACCCTCTCCACACCCCTCTCTCTACACCCCTCTCTCTACACCCCTCTCTCTCTATACCCCTCTCCCTACACCCCCCTCTCCACACCCCTCTCTCTACACCCCTCTCTATCTATACCCTCCTCTCAGCACCCCCTCTCTACACCCCTCTCTCTCTCTACACCCTTCTCTCTACACCCCTCTCTCTCTACACCCTCCACTCTCTCTACACCCCCCTCTCTCTCCACACACCCCTCTCTCGCTACACCCCTCTCTCTACACCACTCTCTCAACACCCCCCTCTCTACACTTCTCTCTCTTTACACCCCTCTCTCTCTACACCCCCTCTCTACGCTCTCTCTCTACACCCCCCTCTCTACACCCCCTCTCTACACCCCTGTCTCTCTACACTCCTCTCACTCTACACCCCTCTCTCTACACCCCCCTCTCTACACCCCTCTCTCCACACCTCCCTCTCCACACCCCTCTCTATCTACACCCCTCTCTATCTACACCCCCTCTCTACACCCCTCTCTCTACACCCCCCTCTCTCTACACCCCCCTCTCTCTTTACACCCCCCTGTCTCTCTACACCCCTCTCTCTACAGTTATGTCTCTCTACACCCCTCTCTCTCTACACCCCCCTCTCTACACCCCCTCTCTCTACACCCCCTCTCTACACCCCTCTCTTACACCCCACTCCCTCTACACTCCCTCTCTACACCCCTCTCTCCACACCCCCCTCTCCACATCCCCTCTTAACACCCCCTCTATCTACACCCCCTCTCTACACCCCTCTCTCTCTACACCCCTCTCTCGCTACACCCCTCTCTCTCTACACCCCTCTCTCTACACCCTCTCTCTACACCCCTCTCTCTCTACACCCCTCTCCCTCTACACCCCCTTTTTCTCTACACCCCCTCTCCACACCCCTCTCTCTACACCCCTCTCTCTCTATACCCCTCCCTCAACACCCATCTCTTCCCACACCCCTCTCTCTACACCTCTCTCTGTACAGCCCTCTCTCTACACCCCCTCTCTACACCCCCTCTCTCTACACCCCCTCTCTCTCTTTACACCTCCTCTCTCTACAATCCTCTCTCTACACCCCTCTCTCTCTAATCCCTCTCTCTCTACACCTCTCTCTCTCTCTACAACCCCCTCTCTCTCTATACCCCCCTCTCTTTCTATACCCCCCTCTCTCTCTACACCCCTCTCGCTCTACACCTCTCTCTCTTTACACCTCCCTCTCTCTACACCCCCTCTCTCTACACCCCCTCTCTCTCTACACCCCCTCTCTCTCTCTACACCCCCCTCTCTATACCCCCTTCTCTATCTACACGCCCCTCTCTCTCTACACCCCTCTCTCTCTACACCCCTCTCTCTCCACCTCCCTCTCTCTACACCCCCTCTCTCTATGCCCCCTCTTTCTCTCTCTAAATCCCCTCTCTTTACACCCCTCTCTCTCTACACCCCCCCTCTCTATCTCTACACCCCCGCTCTCTCTACACACCCCTCTCTCTCTACACCCCTCTCTCTACACCCCCCTCTCCACACCCCCTCTCTACACCCCTCTCTCTCTACACCCCTCTCCCCCTACACCCCTCTCTCTCTACACCCCTCTCTCTCTACACCCCCCTCTCTCTAAAACCTCCTCTCTCTACAACCCCCTCTCTCTCTACACCCCCTCTCTCTCTACACCCCCCTCTCTCTCTACACCCCTCTCTCTACACCCCTCTCTCTACAGCCCTCTCTCTCTACACCCCTCCCTCTACACCCCTCTCTTTCTCCACACCACCCTCTCTACACCCCTCTCTCTATACCCCTCTCTCTCTACACCCCTCTCTCTACACCCCTCTCTCTTCACCCCTCCCTCTACACCCCTCCCTCTCTACACCCCTCTCTCTACACCCCTCTCTCTACACCCCTCTCTCTACACCCCTCTCTCTCTACACCCCTCTCTCTATACACCCCCCTCTCTTTACACCTCCCTCTCTCTACACCCCTCTCTCGCTACACCCCCTCTCTCTCTATACCCTCTCTCTATCTACACCCTCCTCTCTCTCTACACCCCTCTCTCTCTACACCCCTCTCTCTCTACACCTCTCTCTCTCTACACCTCTCTCTCTCTACACCCCTCTCTCTCTACACCCCTCTCTCTCTCCACCCTTCTCTCTCTACACACCCCTCTTTCTCTACACACCCCTCTCTCTCTACACACCTCTCTACTCACCTCTCTACTCACCCGTCTCTCTCTACTCACCCCTCTCTATCTACACCCCTCTCTTTCTACACCCCTCTCTTTCTACACCCCTCTCTCTGCACCTCTCTCTCTCTCTTTATCTACACTCCCCTCTCCCTCTACACCCCTCTCTCTACACCTCTATCTATCACCCTCACTCTATCTATCTATCTATCTATCTATCTATCTATCTATCTATCTATCTATCTATCTATCTATCTATCTATTTATCTATCCCCCTCACTCTATCTATCTGTCAATCTATCTATCGCTCTCAGTCTATCTGTCTATCTATTGCACTCACTCTATCGCCATCACTCTATCTATCTATCTATCTATCCATCCATCCATCCATCCATCCATCCATCCATCCATCCATCCATCCATCCATCCATCCGTCTATCTGTCTATCTGTCTATCTGTCTATCTGTCTATCTGTCTATCTGTCTATCTGTCTATCTGTCTATCTGTCTATCTGTCTATCTGTCTATCTGTCTATCTGTCTATCTGTCTATCTGTCGCCCTCACTCTGTCTATCTATCGCCCTCACTCTATCTATCTATCGCCCTCACTCTATCTATCTATCGCCCTCACTCTATCTATCTATCGCCCTCACTCTATCTATCTATCGCCCTCACTCTATCTATCTGTCTATCTATCTATCGCCCTCACTCTATCTATCTGTCTATCTATCGCCCTCACTCTATCTATCTGTCTATCTATCTATCGCCCTCACTCTATCTATCTGTCTATCTATCTATCGCCCTCACTCTATCTATCTGTCTATCTATCTATCGCCCTCACTCTATCTATCTGTCTATCTATCTATCGCCCTCACTCTATCTATCTGTCTATCTATCTATCGCCCTCACTCTATCTATCTGTCTATCTATCTATCGCCCTCACTCTATCTATCTGTCTATCTATCTATCGCCCTCACTCTATGTTTCGCACTCACTCTATTTATTGCATCACCACAGCATCACTCAGCACCACCATAGCATCACTCAGGTGCACCCCAATCTCACTATGCACTACCACAGCATCACCGAACGCCACAGCATCACTCGTCGCCACTGCAACATCACTCTGCACCACCACAGCATCAATCTGTGCAACCATTCAACAGCTGGTTCAAATATGTTCTCTCAATGTTTCAAGCTTTATTACAAATGTCACAAAAAGATGTTAATATTTCACTTCTTTCATCACAATAAAATACGCTGAACATAATCTTCTCGAAAGTTATTTACAAAAGTTTAAGCTATTGCCATTATAAATTACAATAACTTTTATTTAAGTATTAATTATTTAAAAAAAAATAAAAGCCATTGTTATTTGTAATATCAATACATCTAAGTCACGTAAATACAACACATATTGCATTACAAATGCTATAGGTGTCACATTTGCGAAAGTTAAAACTATTGGCATTGTAAATGACAAAGCTATTAATTTAGCTATTTTCAAAACCAACACATAAATACAAAATTTGTCATTTACAATACCATTAGCTCAAACTTTCCTAATGCAAGACCTATTGCATTGCAAATGCTTGTTATTTATCTGTTGGTTTTTAAAACAGATGAATATAAGTCATTGTCATTTACAATGCCAATAGCTTAAACTCTAGCAAATGTGAGACCCATTTCTTGCTTGTAAAAGTGACCATGCTGCGCTTTAATTTTTATGGCGGCTAAGCCCCTTTCTTTAGATGAGCCATGGCTAAAGAAAGGGGCGTGGCCGCAATTAAAGTTAAAGCATGGCATGGGGCTCTATCACAAAAAAGCATTTGTTTGTCAAGTTGGCCCTATTGGTAATAAAAATGTAAAAGCAGGTGCCGTGCTGAAACCGTAGCGCTGGGCACAGAGGCAAAGCGGGCACTCTTGTAGGAAAGCACTTTATGCTCACAGACTGTAGATAAAACATACCATCAAACAAGACAAGTAAAACGACCAGTCCTCGTGGGAGGTTACAAATGCAGCAAGGCGGTACAAAGGAGGGACTACTAAGCCTTTTCATGAATCAAAAGCAACCATTTAGAAACAACAGTGACAGGAACCAATCAAAAAGATGGGTGGAAAATGGGCAGAGTTTAAAGTGCATTCCTGAATACAGCATGCCTTGCAGTAACAAGAGCCAATCAAAAAAAATGGGTGGAAAATGGGCAGAGTTTAAAGTCCATTCCTGAATACAGCATGCCTTGCAGTGCAGCGAATGCAATGCCCATGCTCACCTAAAAACTCACCAGTGGTGGCCATAGCACTCTATGCGGAAAAAGCATTTGAAAAAGTCACTCTGGCTTTCCTAAATGCCACAATGTTCTGCTTTAACCAAGATAATCCATTTATTATGATGGTGACAGGCCTATATGCAAACCCATCGACCAAAATCAGATCTAATGGTATACTATCAGGTTCATTCCCACTTAAATAAAGCACAAGACAGTTGTGCGCCCTATACTCCTCACTCTTCCTATTAGCCATTGAGCCACTCCTAATCTCAATTAATGAAAGCAATAACTCCATTGGCATTAATATCATGGGCTCTTTCTTTAAAATTGCGGCATGCGTTGATGACATTCTTATAATTACAGAACACACAGATATTGCTATCTCAGAAATTATAACCAAGATCACCGTCTACTTTAAGTTTCAGACTACACCCTTAACAAATATAAATCAGAGGTAGGTCTCCTGAATCTCCTCTGCACCATGGAGCTCCAAGGTTTCTCCAGCTTAACATGGCAACTTAACTTTCTTAAATACCTAGGACTTGAATTCAATGACAGCCTCACTGAATCTATTCAATACAATGAATCCTTGTTAATTCAGAAAATCCAAATTTATTTAGACGGATGGTCACCAAAGTTTTTGATGTGATTGGTCAAACTTGAGTCCATGAAGATGTCAAGTCAAGTCAAGTCAATGCAAGCTTTATTCGATTAATTAAAATCATAAAAGCAGTTCAATCACATATATAAAAACAGCAATTCATGTGTTAAAAACATTTCATATATAAAAACAGTTTACAATAAAAAGCGCATTTTTGGAGAACAAATTCATGTATTTACATTGGGTAGAGCATTTCATTGGTAGAACTAAGGAATGGTCGTTATTAACACTTGTCAAGGAACGTTTAGCGTCAATTTTTTAGACTTAATATGCATAGCAGCAACCAAAAAGCTTGCGACCCCAAATATTACTTTGATGCTACTCAGGAGCTGTAGGTAGCGGAGAGCGGGACGGACTTGTGTAAACCCCGCTTCTCTCAAAATGGGTATTAAAAACTGTTTCCTACATTCATCATAATGGTCGCAAAACATGATAAAGTGCATCAGTGACTGTTCTGAGAAATTATCACAGCTACAGGGGATGTATGACGTTAGCACGCATACTATTACCACGCATACCTTTACAACGCGGTATTTACAACGAATACCGTTACAACGCATAGCGCTTTGAGGTGCTGGATAGTGGTAAGTATAATTGTATATTCCAACTCCAGTCCCCGTGGACACTAGGGAAGGTGTTGGATATAAAATTAAACTTATTCCCTATCCTAGAGCGCCCCCCAGCGCAATGCGTTGTAATGGTATGCGTGGTAATGCCTGCGTTGTAATGGTTGTGCGTGGTAAAAAATGCGTGCTAAACGTTGTATACCGCTACAGGGGGTAGATGGATCTGATTTTCCCCATACTGGATAATTCCCCAAGGAATACTAAATGATATTAAGTCTAAATCTCACAAGGAGGTTACGATGGTAGGGCCGAATCACAATGGACAAGTAGGGTTCCAATTTAGGGGTAGTCTGGAGTATGTAATTAGCTCTAACACCCGTTTTTTGTCCTCTATTTCCTCTCGTTCCATCACCACACGTTCCAAAAAATTGTTCTTGATCCACAATATATCACCCTTCTTGATGGTGCTCGGGGCAAAGTATAGTTCGGCCTCCCCAGTTTAAAAAAGATGTTTTTTATGTAAACCAACCATGGGATTTTGTTGACTTTATCCAGTGCCATACAGTCTTTAAGGATAGAATGATTTAAACTAATGTCGGGATTCAGCCAGGTCTTGGCCCAGCAGGTCAAAGGTGCCAGCTGTAATTGGTCACTAATGAAGCCAAGGACCAGCTCTGTATGGACTGAAAGTACTGGGGTTGATTGGGGGACCACTAGGAGGGATCTAAGAAACGTATTTTCCGCCACCTGGAGTTTGCCTTGTGGTAGATAGCCCCATAGGTAAGCACCATACCTTGCTATTGAGAGGCTTTTTGATTTGTAAACTGCCAACAGTGCTTCTACTGGGCATGATCCAAAACGTTTCGCAAAGCTCAGTAGAGCGGAAGTTGATCTGGTGACATCTAGGCCTTTGGCATTTAATTGTGGCCTCCAAGTGCCCCTTTCGTCAAATAGGACACCCAGGTAAGTGAAAACCGGGACCCTGGAGATTCCTTCGCCATTGCACAGAAACTTTCCAATCTTTACAGTTTTACAACGTTTCCCTGCAACCATGACGTGCGATTTTTTGTTGTTTATCTGTAGATCCAGGGAGGACATAAATACACCAAAATCGTCCAAGAGTCTCTGCAGCCCTACACCGGTGTGGGCAAGCAGTACCGCGTCGTCCGCGTAGAGGAGTACCGGGACCATGTACTCCCCCACACGTGGGACGTCAGAAGTGGACCCTTTCAAGGTTGATTCGAGGGAATTTATATATAGGGTGAATAGGAGGGGTGCCAAGATGCACCCCTGCCTTACTCCTAGTTTTGATCTAAAAAAACTAGTGGTTCCACCCTCACTATTGGTTCTAATAGTGGCCCGCAGATCTTGATGCAGTGCCGCTAAGTAGTTTACCAAAGGCGGGTCTATCCCTATGTTGATTAAAATCGCCCAGAGTTTGGCGCGATTGACCAAATCAAAGGCCGATGATAAGTCCATAAAGGCCATATATAACAGACCCTCCTTAGCCAAGGTGTATTTGCTAATTAACATGCGAAGGTTAAGGCATTGATCGAGAGTACCCCTTTTGGCGCTGAACCCATATTGTAATTCAGAAAGGACCCTCCTCTCTTCCAGATGTTCGCCTAATCTCTGCAGAATGACTCTGCCCAAGATTTTGACGGCAGAGTCAATCAGAGAGATCGGCCTGTAACAGGCAGGGTCAGTTCTTAAACCTTTTTTAAAGACGGGTATTATAGATGATGTAGCCCAAGATGAGGGGAACCCCAAAGTAATTGTGGAGTTGAAGACGTTTGTAAGTGTCTTAGTCCAAAACTCCAGGGGGGTCCTATAAAGGTCTGCGGGCACACCGTCTGGGCCAAGAGCCTTATTTTTCGTCATTTCTACAATAGCCTTTTGTACCTCCACTTCCTTAAAACGCGAAAGGGGGGCTACGCCATTTTCTGTAGGGTCCAGCATTGAAGTATAATCCTCTGCACTATTATATATTTTACTGAAGTGAGCGACCCATGTCTCATCGGGGATCACAGAATCCATCACCGAATTATTTGTAACAGAAAAATAGGGGCGGTTAATTACAGCCCAGAATTTAGAACTGTCTTTAAGTACATCAGTCGACATGAGGTTTTCCAAAGCCTCCTCTTTTATGCATTTTTTACGGTTAGCCATAGCAAGTTTGTAATTTTTTCTGAGGACGGCCACCAGTTCCCGGTTTCTTGGTTTTTGTTTTAGTGCGTACATTAGTTCTTTATGGGCTTTTGAGCACGTCTCATCGAACCACCTTGGTTGATCTGGACCATCCCTCTTCTTGTTACATTTCAGGTCAAGTCTAACTTTAGTACAAATAGTGGTGAAAGAATTTATAACCTCTTTCCCGTCCGCCAAATTATCTAGGCATATTGCCATGTCCTCTTTTACTTTTTGCTCTAGCTCCTGCATAAAAGTGTCTGGTACCACCTTGGCCCAATTGAGCCTCCTCCCCTGATCTTTAGGAATAGGATTATCAAAATTACATTCCTCATTTACCTTCTGGTTGTCTTTGTCCTCCCGCTTGTGTATGGTCAAAATCAGAGAGTTGTGGTCACTAAAGGCCGAGATTGCGACCTCAATGGAGGAACACACCTGAACTACACCAGGGGAAACGAAAATATAATCAATTACAGTCTCTGCCTCTCTACCTACAAAAGTCGGAGCCCTTTCCTCCCCTCCACTTCCCTCGACTTCATATAGATTAGTATTTGCAAGAAGTTCTTCTAGCAACTCACCTTGAGGTGAGTGTTCGAAGTGTGTGGAGATTGAACCAGGTGGGCCTATGTTGTGTTTAGCCAGACAGTCCCAAACGCAGGGATGTATATTAAAATCTCCCATTAGGATTATATTGAATATAGCGTTTTGTGTTGACTTGTAGGGTTCTAAGTAAGAAGCCAGTGTATTCAGGTGTAAATTTTGTGTATCCTTCTCTGGCGCATTATAGAAGTTCAGAATTAAAATCTTAGGATATTTGGGACGACTCCATTCTAATCCTTGTAAGTTTGCTGAAAAAAAACCCAAATTGATAAATGAGCCTGGGAGTCTAAGTGAGGTTAGAATACATAGACCACCTTTGGGTCTCCCTGCCTGGCCAGGGGTAGCCTTGACTTGGAAACTACAGAAAACGTCTAAATAGAAGAGATCGCTTGTGTCCCAGGTCTCTTGTAGAGCGATGATCTGATGTTGTGCCACAAAGTGTACCCATCTATCATCTTTTACTTTTTTACCCAACCCCGCCACGTTCCAACTAATTATTTTGAACGAGGAGTGGGGTTGCAGTTGACTATTCTGGACGATATTGGGCGTGTTAACAGTTACTGTGGGTAGTTGTCAATCATTTATGTCCAGACTCGATAAGGCAGAAAATCTATTTGTTAGTGTTAATTCAGAATTAGAGCCTGCACCAGTTTTGTCAATCGTGACTGCTTTTGCTGCCCTCCAGGAGGCCTGTTGAGATTGATACGAGTAACGTTTGGTGTTGTTAACATTCTGGGTGGAACAGTAAGTCAAAGGGACTATAGACCGACGTACTACAGATTGTGGGAAAGGGGGTGGCAGATAGAAGTAACCCAGAGGAAGTGGCCTAATGCTGTGACCATCTAGCTCCGAGCCATCCCATAACAGAGTGCCCACAATATTTGCTCTATTGAAATTGACAACCACACAATCTCCTGGAATGGTCTTTTTCCGTTTCCCCACCCACTCAACCCTTCTAGCCGTAATGATGCTCGAGGCAATGTCAGTACTCCCAGTACTAAACTGTGAGCACCACCTTTTAGTTCTGTCCAGAAGTTCGTTCTCAGTTTCCACAACACCAGTTTTTTAGGGATGGGATTCCAGATAGAATTACCACTAAAGGAGCAGCTTGTGGTGGAAGATGCAGAGTGTGGGTAATTTTGGGTACGGTAATTAGGGGTGTGTCGATCTTTGTCTGGGGACCTTGATTGTATAATCTCATCGGGTGAGAGATGTCGCTGTACCCCCGGGGTGGAATCTGGCCTCTTTTCCTGGTGTCTAGAACTTCCTGAGTTAGTCTGCATGTCCTCACCCAAAGAGGGCTCCGTATCCATAACCTGACTAGACGCCCTAGTTTGATTTACACATATGGCACTAACATCAATAGGACCTGTAAGGTGGGCCCTTAGATCCTTCAGGAATTTGTCACTGTTTTCGCATTTTTTTACAATATTTGCGACACAAAGATTCAAGGAGTCCACAATGTCCTTGCCAATGTTCACAAGAACAGGCTCCAAATGGGATTCGATTAGTTCCTCCATCAATTCCAAAACATTTGTTGGAAGTCCATGGTTCGATGTGTTGGCCACACCTCCTTTGGTCTGGTTGGGGGTTTTCTTCCTTTTGGTACCCTTACTGGTCATTTTTGGGTTATCATTGTGTGTCCTTGTCCCCCTTGGACTGGCTCTCTGGGAAGTGTTGACAGAGATTGGGTGGTCCTGGACACCTTGATGCGGGTTAACTACAATAATGTCTGGTTCTTGAGGGATGGGGGGTGCCCTACTTGGAGATGTCTCAGCATTCTGAGTGGGTATTGAATCTGTGCATGAATCAAGTCCCAATTCCTTCTCTACGGTAGCAATTTTGTCGTTTAATGCCCCCACAGCTGATGTTAAGTAAGAAATAATGGTTTCCGATTTTCGGGGCACCTTGGCCTTCTTACCTTCCCCTTCTCTGGAGTTCAATTTGCGCTTCCCATCCTGCAGCTAAGGGGGGGTGGCCCGACCCGACCTCTGTTGGCCCCTGATGGCCACAGATGGCCCGCCCTCTGCCCGGGCTCAGCCCGCGCGCGTCCCGCGACGCGGGAGAAGCGTCTCGTCTATATGCGCCTCTGGGCGCGGGAAAGTGATGCTGCTGGCGGCGTCCCGGTGTCCAAGCAGGTGACGCTGGGAAATGTAGGCAGTTTGTCCTTGCCTCGCTCCCCCCTCTCAGCGGCCGCAATAGCAACTGCGGCAGTGGGGAAGAGCGGTAGGGTGATGGTGCGTTGTCCTGTGTCCTGCAGAGCTGCCAGGTAGGCTGAGGTTTCCAGCGATCCCCCCCAAGTGAATGAGAGCCCATGAAGATGGTAATCAATCCGATTGATAAATACCTTCTGAGCATGTTCCCCATTACCTGCTCAGACGATTTTTTCCATACTATAGACTGCCTCCTTAACAAATTCATCTCCAAAAAACCTTGGATATCCCTAAAAAACACTCTGTCTGCCTAAGCATCTAGGCAGGGCCAATCTTGCCGACTTCAGAAAATACCAAGTAGCATTATCTACAGCCTAAGGTGCAAAATGGCTAGATAAATTTCCTGATTTTGTACCCCCTTGGCTCTCTCTGGAACAACTCCTAAATAATAATCTACCCCTAATCTCTCTGCTCACCATCTCCAAAGACCATCGCATATTTAACATTTTGATTCTGAAACAAACTGGAAATGGCTTATTATATATGGATCTACAAGCTTCTATGTTGTTAATAAAAGATCAAACATGGCACTAACATATCCATTGGAATTTTGTGGAGAACGAAGAGTATTTCTTGTGTAGGGGATCTCGGCTCAAGATGAGAACCCCTATTGTTCTCAGATCTTAGACATAAATATGATATAGGCCCAACTGACTTTTACTATTTTCTCAAACTTAGAGTAGCCATATCCAAACACAAAGTATTCATTTTAAAGAAGACTCACTACCATCTATGCTATCAGCATTAAAAAAAGACAGACATATGGCGTACAAGATATATACCAAACTAAGACCACTATCTACCTCACTATGTAGTACTTCCCAAAAGAGATGGTGTAATAATTGGTCCCAAGATGGTTTATCCAAACAGATATTGACTGACCAAAATTGTGGCCCTCCCCATTCATAAAGAGTATAACTCCTAACCTTGCACAGACTAAACTACATATTTTACACAGAACCTTCTGGAACCCAAACCCCCTGACCTTACAAGGGCTCATTGATAAAGACACCTGCTGGAGCTGTAAGTCTGAAAATGCAGATCTTTGCCAAATGTTGTACGACTGCCCTCTGCTACACAATTTCTGGACCAAGATCCACAACACCATTGATGATGTCTTCCATACCAACTTTCCTAGGAACTTTTCCTTTTCAGTCTGCTGCATCTTTAACCCCCAATTCATGGCTGGCCTGGACGGCTGGCTCTAACCCATAACACCATTCTCTCCTCATGGAAATCTCTGGGAAATGCCTCAAGCAATACATGGTTGGAATGATTGGGATGCATTAGCGGGGCACATAATATCCTCTCTACTCAATGCCCTTGGATTTCGGCTAACAAGGCTTTGTGGAATAATTTAGACCAGTACCTAGAACTAGTCAACTCTCCTTTAAATTCTAGCCTAAAAACCTCACAACACATACCCTCCTCTCTAACACTTATGCCACCAGTTCCCAACGCACAGTCTTAATAGATTGTCTAAAGCAGTTACATCAGCCTACTATCTCTTGACATGTCAGGACCATAACTCTCAATCTAGTGGGCCATAATCCTCCTCTGTAGATATCCTATTCCCCTCCAATGACTATCTCTCCTATTCTTATCCACCTCTTTTCCTTCTTTTTTTTCCCCCACCATGCTGTTGTGCTCAGTCGACAGTAATTTCACAATGTAACTGGATGACTTTATATAACCTACTTACTGCCGCAATGATTGTAATATATCTAATCCATGTTATTTTGCCATCTGCCTGTTTTGCTCTAAAACCTCTAATAAATATTTCTGACATAAAAAAAAAATCCTCATGGACCTTGTTGAAAGAGGTGGTATTTTTAAAAAGCAGCATAACTATTTGTGAGATGATGTGATTTTTGTATAGCACAAGTTTGACTACTTATTTAGGCGTAACTGTTTAGGAATGTGTTTAAGTGAAGGGCAGCCCATATGGTGCTACCTGTTGTGGCAAATTACAATCGGCTAGAACAATATACTTAAGCTTTTTGTTAAGGCGTGCTTTGTTTCCTAAGATGAATATGAATTTTGAAGGTGGCAAAGTGGTCCCATGTTTTAGTGGAGAGGTTGCTTTCTGCAACTGTTTTTTATGTTCCTCCTAGCAAAGATTGTGACGCCAATGTCACCTTCTGAAATGGATCCAAACTCATGCCATACAGGATACTATACAACAGCAGTTTGCTGAATTGAATTCCCTTTCTAATGAAAATGGGATCTTGCGTCAAGCCTTGCCAGCCAGGGTGCCCGCTGAGATACCGCCAGTTCCTGCTGGAGCTTAACGTTTTAATGGGGACCTCAATCAACTCTAGAATTTTTTGGACTCTTCGATGATCTATTTTGCTTTCCATCCTACCCAATTCTCCCAGGACGGGGATTATTCTAGGATACCTTATCAGTTGCCTATCCAGCACCACTCTGGCTTGGGCTACACCATAAGTCACCGCTTCTGACTCTAGTCTAAATTATTTTTCTGCCTTTCTGCTGGCTTTTTTCTTGATTTGGAGAGTTCTGCAGAAGAGGCCCTGTGTGAGAGTCAACAGGATCCCCAACATGTGTTGCTTTAAGCATTTGGCTTCTATAAACAAATAGGGAGGAGTGAATCCTATTGACTGTGTTCCATAGGGGATCCAAGGAAGATATAAAGGATGAGTTAAACCTTGTTCACTGCCCCACATCCTTAAGCCTAGTATGTTTAGGCCTAGAGGCTTGGCATTTGGCATTACCTGTAAAAAAAATGCTGGCCGGACAATATGCTAACTTACACCAGTGAATAAGATACTGGGCAAATAAGAGACCAACTTCAGCCTCATTTCTATGTGGTTGTGTTTATAGAGTCTGGTGTAGGACCTGACTTGTTGACTAGATTCTGTATTTGTAACTGAAATGTCCCAATGCCCCCTAGTAAGATTATGTTTTCAGATACGTGTACACTCCTTCTATATATACCCAACTTCTAGCACTGAGCGCCTCACCTGAACAAAGTGGTTATTCTGGTTGAATCACTGTATCTCACTGTTTATCAGGTTCATCATGTGTGTAAAAGTAGAAAATTGTGTATATAGGTTATTTATGACATGATATCCGTCATCAGTCATGTAATTATTACCTTATTTATTGATGCTTGTATCACGGGCCTCAGAAGGATAAACTGGCATTCAGTCCAATGACAAACATGAAGCAGCTGCATTAACCCAATGAACCAAATATTGTGAGGTTTTTAATTAGGGTGCCTTGCCACTTCCTGGTTTGTGGGCCACAACTTAACACGGGTCTGTCATTTACCTCTGGTGTCTTTTGGCTACCAATACTAAAGTACTCCAGTTTAATAAACATGTTACTTGAGGTCCTGATGGAATCACAGGCCCATCGGCCCTTGCATAGGCAATACCACCACTTGCCAGTCACATGATCCACAAAAGCATTTAATGAAGCTTAGGTCCACCTTCTAGGTCATTTTGTACATGGTCCTGGACCTTGTCGGACATCATGTATGTGTTATTCCCTAAAACAATGCAGTCTGGTGTATCTATCATGTACACATCCTGATGTCAACCCAAGAGTGAGAGAAAGCAGGCAAAGTGGCCAACACTCTGACGCACAGTGCGTCTTATTCAGGGGGCAGGGCATACACAGGATTCATTTGTCTTAGTAACCTATCTGTTTCTGTTCCTGTAGAACTTCATGTGCGGATGTGCAGCACCTCACTTTAGTCTGTATGTACCAAAAGAGCTATTTTCTTCCTTAGTTCAGGGGTATGGCAAGTAGACCCAGTTTGGCTCTATTGTGGTTCCAGTGTAAAGTAAATAGTTTAGATCACTGAACTTTAAGATGGGGAGGAACCACTTGTCTTTCAAGACTCAAGTGCAAATCAGTTTAAGGAGAAGGTCTTCCGGTCACTCCTCCTAACCAGTAAGGGTTTCTTTTTGGCCAAATCACTTGTTCTTGAGATTCTTGCTCACCTAAGGCAAATCTATTGCACAGTGCATACATTTGGCCATTATTCTCCTGAAGCCTAGCAAATAGTCCACTCCCTTATGAGTGGTGAGTTCTTCCCAATCGTCTCTCACTAAAGCGAGAGAGCCATAGGTGGGTTTCTATACAGGAGTTCAGAAGGATGGACCAGGTTCCCTTATAATATACAGAGTAGTGGCCACTCATACTGAGAATATTTTTCTTACTCATTCTATGTTGAATTCTTCTCTTTTTATTATTCTCGTTTTTCTATCTTTCACCTCCTTATCTGGTGCTGCCCGTTAATTTTTTCCTTTCTCCTCCTATCCATATCTTCTCTGTTAATTTCTACCTTTCCTTTGACTATTCATAGGCTTTCATGCACTCTCAAAATCGGCATGACCTCTGTGAAATGCAGCATGCCTGCAACAGATAGGGTGTATTTAGAAGGTAGTGCAGACTGAATATTGCCAAACCTTATTGGTAAATTTGGGGGTCTGTAGTTGGCAAAAGTAGGTACCTTTGACCAAATAGGGACCTTTACGTCTAGTCAGGGAAAGGGAGTACACTCCTAAAAAAATGTTTTGTTTTTTTATTTAATATTTATATAGCGCAACATACACCCACGTTTTACAATAAACAAGGGGGACCCACTTAATGGCTTTGGACCATGGGTATCGACTATTTCAAAAGAACAACGGTCCTAAGCCTAGAACAATTTCTGAAAAAGATAATAACATATAGACCACAATCGGACAATATGTACAGTTTTCTTATACCCAGCCGGGCAAAGAATTTATTTTGGGATTATATGACAAGAAGTCAATTTGTACGTTACATTATCACAACAAACATATTAGTGTTTGAAGTAAGGCACAAGCCTGTGCCGTACTCAGCAGGATAAAAAAAGTTGTGAGAAAGGGTGCAGAAGAAAGAACAGTTTACATCAGGCAAAAGAAGGGTTGAGCAAGACCTGGTACTGCTTTCAGATTCAAATTGGCAGTATTCCCTTTAGTAGAGCATACAAAAACGAATAACAATGAAAGAAATGTATGTCTACATAACAGTGTCGACGGCGTTTCGATCCCGTGCTCAAAATAAAGGGATCATCATCAGGACTTAATATATGCCTGGAATATCATAGAGCAATACGCCTGTAAAGAAAAACAGGAAAAAACAGAGAGGCAAAAAATTTTTTTTAGAACGCTACTCTGTGTTTGAGAGTAATAAGGAGGTCAACTTAGTCATACTCTAACTGACATGCAATTCGGAATCGCAGTGCGGTGAATAGTGTTGGTTGCTAGTGGTGACATGGAACATGGACAAATCGTTGTGGCTGGGATGTGCCTATTTTGTGAAAGGCAGTCATTTCTGTGAACGTGAAGAAATGACGACTTGTGTGTGTAGCCGCTGCCGGAAAGTCGAGTTCAATAAAAGGTTTGTGACGATAGTGGTGGAGTGCAAGACTTAAAATTATTAGGCGTGATCGGGCTTAAGGTTAACAGTATAGCGTGCCGACATACCAAGGAACGGGTTTGAAGATGGCGCTTTCAATTTTTCGGCAATGGCCACTAATTTCCTACCCACTGCCAGCATGATTCCATCGGAAATTGTGACCTTTGAAAAACTGGTCATAAATGATCGGGCAGAACTAGAGAAAAAGAAACTCTACATACCATACAATATCTCCAAATCAGAAAGAGAGGCAATTGACACATTGAAAACAAATTCTTCACTCATAATTAAGAGTGCGGATAAGGGCGGCGGGATTGTCCTCCAAGACATCGACGCCTACAGAACAGAGGTCCTCAGACAACTCGGGAACACTGACCACTATCAACGTCTCCCAGGGAATCCAACCAAGGAGATCCAAGCCACCATTATGGAACTTACCACCAAGGCCAGAAACGAAGGGTTCCTTAGTAAAAAGGAACACTGTTTCCTGAACGTAAAAAGTCCCCGCACACCTGTAATCTACACCCTACCCAAAGTCCACAAGAACATTGACCGACCACCAGGTAGACCCATTGTGTCAGACCTCCTTATTACTCTCAAACACAGAGTAGCGTTCTAAAAAAATTTTTTTGCCTCCCTGTTTTTTCCTGTTTTTCTTTACAGGCTTATTGCTCTATGATATTCCAGGCATATATTAAGTCCTGATGATGATCCCTTTATTTTGAGCACGGGATCGAAACGCCGTCGACACTGTTATGTAGACATACATTTCTTTCATTGTTATTCGTTTTTGTATGCTCTACTAAAGGGAATACTGCCAATTTGAATCTGAATGCAGTACCAGGTCTTGCTCAACCCTTCTTTTGCCTGATGTAAACTGTTCTTTCTTCTGCACCCTTTCTCACAACTTTTTCTATCCTGCTGAGTACGGCACAGGCTTGTGCCTTACTTCAAACACTAATATGTTTGTTGTGATAATGTAACGTACAAATTGACTTCTTGTCATATAATCCCAAAATAAATTCTTTGCCCGGCTGGGTATAAGAAAACTGTACATATTGTCCGATTGTGGTCTATATGTTATTATCTTTTTCAGAAATTGTTCTAGGCTTAGGACCGTTGTTCTTTTGAAATAGCAACATACACCCACAGCGTCAAGGCGTTTGAGGAGACTACATCATGTGAACGTTAACTGTGCATCAGCTCAGACCAACTCCAGGTTGCAAGGAGAAGAGCCAGGTCTTTAGGCCTCTCCTAAAGGATAACAAATCAGGGGCGTTTCTCAAATCAAAAGGTAGCTTGTTCCACCATCTAGTGGAAAAACTGAAAAAGCTTTTACCACCCCATCTTTGAAGACGAAACGTTGGTTCCTCTACTAGATTCAATGACGTTGAGCGCAAGGTTCGACAGGTGGTGTACCATATACAACGCTTACTCACATAGCAAGGTCCAGTGCCCTGCAGTGACTTGAAGGCAATACACATGGCCTTGAACATTATGCGCTTTTCCATGGGTAACCAATGTAACATTTTAAGAGCATGTTTTGCTGTTGTAAATTTGGCTAATCCAAAAAGCAGTCTTGCTGCAGACTTCTGAAGAACCTGAAGCTTAACCAGCTCATATTTGTTTACTCCTACCAGAAGCCCATTACAATAGTCGAGTTTTGAAAGGACTAAGGCTGACATCACTGTTTTTTGTAGGTTTCCTGGAATGAAGGGGAGTACTTTCCTTAAAATTTTCAGGATGAAGAAAATGGATGAGGTAAGCCTTTTTATGTGCAGGGAGAAGGGGAGAGAGGAATCCATTATAACCCCAAGATATTTGGCTTTGACCACAGGAGTGGGAGCCACTCCAAGTTCTGAAGACCACCAGTCTGCGGACCAAAAAGTAGTATCTTTACCAAAAGGCAACACCTCCGTTTTACGTGAATTCAATTTGAGGCAGTTCTTGGCCATCCATTCACTGACACTTCTCATGCAGCCCTTACATTTTAATGCTGTGTCCTGCTTATTACTTGAGATTGTAATAATTATCTGTGTGTCATCTGCGTATGACACCAATTCAAGCCTGTGCTTTTTTATCAGGCGAGCCAGGGGAGCGACATAAATGTTGAAAAGGGTGGGGCTCAACAAGGAGCCCTGAGGGACCCCGCATGGGAGTCTAAAAGATTTCGATTTTAAGCCACCCGATTCAACAAATTGCTCTCTACCCTGTAGGAAAGATTTTAGTAGTTATTTTAGTAGTGCGAGGACCGTGCCACCAACTCCAGCAGGGCAGGGCCTGTCGCGGCTCAGAAGAATCGTTGAGTCGCCGCACGGCCGCCAGGCATGCACGCATCGTGTCGCTTCAAGGAGAAGACGCCATTTTTGTTTCATTGCACTGGATCTTCATCGCATCACGGCGCTGCTGGTCGAATCGCAACGGTAGCGCAGTACTAAACCGATGCATCACCTTCCCACGCCGAGAAGAACCGACGCATCCCCAACGAGTATAACCATGGCTCACCCCTTGGTAGCTTGGCACAAGCAGACAGGCTTATCTCAGAGGCAGTGTGTAAAGCACTTGTGAACACATACTGTAACCCAGTGACAACACTACAGATGGACACCACACAAGTTGTAGTATAAAAATAAGTATTATTTTTATAAAGACTTAATACAAGACCACAAACAACAAAAATCCCCAATACTGTACTTTAAAAATGGTAGAAATAGCTTAGTTCTCTTTAGATGTAAAAATGTGAAACTTTAAGTTCAATGTACCTTTGGATGCGTAACGCTATACAACGAAAGTGTTGCAGGGAAGTTGATGCATTGGTTTCTTACACGCAAGAACGGTGTTGTGTTGGGTCCCTACTGCTGCATAGGGGATGCGTCAGTTCTTCTCGGTGTGGGAAGGTGATGCGTCGGTTTCGTACTTCGCTACCGTAGTGATTCGACCAGCAGCACTGTGATGCGATGAAGATCCAGTGCAATGAAACAAAAATGGTGTCTTCTCCTTGATGCGACACAATGCGTGCACCCCTGGCGGCTGTGCAGCGACTCAACGATTATTCTGAGCCGTGACAGGCCCTGCGACACGCTTCTCTGGTGATGCGACGGCGTCTGATGCAACGGCGACCCTCTTCTCCGGTGATGCGAGACGCTTCACCGATGCGATGCAACAGCTGCCGCAGCGACACCCTTCTTCAGTGATGCGACGACAGCTGCTGCGGCGGTGACACACTTCTCCGATGATGCAACGGTGTCTGATGCGATGGCAACACTCTTCTCCGGCGATGCGAGGTGATTATGTGAGGCAAAGCGGCAGCAGCGACACCCTTCTTCAGTGATGCGACGACAGCAGCTGCGGTGGCGACACACTTCTTCTTCGTGAGTCGCGTTTCCAGCGCCTTGCGACACACAGTCCCTCAGAAGGCTTAACACAACAGCAGACACTTCCAAAGAACTCTTGGGGAGCTGGTGGGTGAAGTCTGTTTTACCTGAGACTTCAGCAGGAGGCAAGCTCTATCTCAAGCCCTTGGAGATCCTTCACAAGTTGAATGAAAGTAGCACAAAGTCCTTTCTCCTTTCTTTGGCAGTCAGGCAACCACCGAGGCCAATCCCCCAGAGAAGCACTCAGCTTAGGGATAGTCTCTTCCTCAGTTCCTCTGGTTACTCTCCTCAGCAAAGTTTTCTTCTTTCCCAAAAGTGATCTAAAGTTCTTGGGTCTGGGTCCCAATATTTATACTCATTTTCCGTTTGTTCTCTGAAGGCAGAGAGGCCTTTGCCTAGTCCAAACCAGTTCTGGTCAGTCCTGGAGCACTTTGTTGACAAGACCCCTTCTTTCCTTTAACAGTGCAGGCTAGGGAAACCAGGCACACCACAGGAGGTGCAGCCAGCATCGTGGAAGGCAGGCACAGCCCTATTCAGCTGCTAGGTGCAACTCCTCCCATCCATCTACATGCAAATCTCTCTATTCAGCCCTGTGCTGACTCACCCGGTCTCCTAAAATCCCTAGTCCCTGTCACTCAAACTCCAGACAAGGAATACACAACCTAGCAGAGGCAGGCTTGGATAGTTAGGCAAGAAAATACCTACTTTCTAAAAGTGGTATTTTCAAACCAAAAATGGTAAAAACAACTTCACTAAAAGATGTATTTTATCATTCTGAGTTCAGGCATACTAAACTCGAATTTCTAACTAGTTCCCTGAGTCAGTTAGGATTATAAGATGTAATAATCAAACTGCCCATTCTGTCCTATGGGGAACAGGTAGCCTTGCAATAGTAAAACACGAAAATGGCTGTAATTCACTATTAGGCCATGCCACACACATATGGCATGTCCTACCTTTTATATACAATGCATCCTGCCCTTGGGCCTACCTTCGGGGTGACAAATATTGGAAAAGGGAAGGTTTAGGGACTGGCAAGTGGGTGCACTTGCCCAGTCAACATGGCAGTACCAGACTGCACACAGGCTCTGCAATGGCAGGCCTGAGACACACTTTACAAGCGGCTCCGGGTGGCACAAGTAGTACTGCAAGCCCACCAGCAGCATATGATTTCCATGCACTGGGCACACGCTGTGCACTGAACTAGGGTCTGAAAAGTAAACTGCATAAGCCAATCACGGAGTCACTAATCCATACATCAATTTATAATAGGAAGAGCATATGCACTTTAGCAATGATCAGCAGTGGTAAAGTACCCAGAGACATAAAGCAACCAAAACAGGTCAGACAAAATACAGGAGGAAGGCAAAAAGTTCAGGGATGACCCTGCAAAAAGGGCCAAGTCCAACAGTTATCAAGTACAGAAAGCTGCAAATCCAGGACATCTTGTAATTTATGCTTACAGCATAAGCCTGGATTGTCGAATCCCGCAAAGCCATGCACATCAATTACCACAGGTATGGCTATCAGCTACAGAGAATGTGCTGTGAGTTTGAGAAAGCTATTGTATTACAGATCACTATAACTGGCAAACCTCAGTGTAAATAGATTTTGATTAGAATGCTAACATTTCAACCCGTATCATGCTGTAATGATGTTGTAAAATGAAATTGTTCATAATTCATGGCTCTTGCATATGGACTTTAACCTATAACAAGCCTAGAGACTAGTATGGCATACCAGAACATGCAACAGTATTCAGGACTTCTCCATGGTGCAGGTCAAACAAACAAAGTCGTATTGAGTAAGTTACTTAAAAATGTGAGGTGGGGTGTGTAAGGCGGCGATTCAGTGTTTGAAGACTCAAGTTGGAGGTCCCTCACATATGTAAAAGTTCATGTAGAAGACATCCTTGTGCGTTTGATTTAAAGATAACTCATTTGGAATTCTATGAACAATCCAGTATTGAACTGGCACAGTTGGGTTTCAGTTCCACGTTGGCTTGGTTTAGTAAGGAAATTCTTCAAGAGTTCCTATATAATTCCGTTTGACATAGTACTACTTTGTCTTCTCAAGAACCAATCTGTAATATTGCAGCTGTATTGTTTCCATCTCAGATGTTTAAATGTAATGCATTCTCGTGATCTAAAATGAATGCAGCTGAAGCTGCATCTTCAATACCTCACGAGTCAAAGAACACACCTGCACCATGCTCACTATAGGTGTATGCATTTGCCAGAGCATCATCATTCTCACTTTCGTTTTTCTAGCATGATTGTCATTACTTTGCATCCACATATGAACTTTGGAAAACTTAAATTTGTCACGTTCAGAGTGCATTTCTTAACACTTAAAACAAACTGTGCAGGAAATCTTACCATGACACCCCCGTGGTATGGCATCCTGGACAAAAGATCATTCTCTGCAGTTGTTCATTTGCTGGAAGTTTTGGAAATGCATGGATACAAGTTGTCAAGGCCTATCCACATACTAGCATAGCATGCTTTAATAAGTCTTCACTGAGGGTAATCATTGGGCTCCTTTGCACCCCACCTTATCAGAAATATGAGTGAATTAGCGTGGATTTTATACTGCAAGTGCCTCATTTGCAGCCCCATGTGTTTGAAGTCATGTAGCGAGGCTGTTCAGCTCTCTCTGGACAGGATTTCCTCTGCACGATGTAGCCCAACAACCCCCCTTCAGCAAAATAGTTATTCTACTTGACAGGATTCAAAAAGGATTCTTGTTCTATACTCAGTCCACAGTGTTGCAGAAGGGCTGTTGTCGGGGAGACTGTAGTCCTGAATCAAAGCAAAGTACCTCTTCAGTGCACATAGTCTTCCACACATAATATGATCATATGTAAATAAATGGTTAAAGGAAACGTGCTAAAACTTTAATATGGGGAGTTGGAATCATACTGTCACTAGCACAAAGCCCAGACAGAGTAGTTTCTTGACTTGAGATCAGTACTCTGGGGTTTAGGTCTATGCAACACTGAGGTGCATCAATGATCTTGGATTGTTGGGGTCACTGGCTGTGCGCATGAAGAGTACTATACGCTTTATTGACATGTTTTGGACTGACCCACTTTAGCACATCATTCTGATGGTTGTTTTTCTGTTAATAGGTTGTTTGTCCCCGATGAAGGGACAGTCAGTCCCGAAATGCATTGGGCGCTGTTGTATTGAAGTTTCTTGAAGCTCAAAATGAATGTATAATTTATGAATTTTGAATTTTCTTTTGTGCTGTATATTGTACATTGAAATATTTTGATTGACATGTTAAATTGAATATTAAGTAAAAAATTCATTTGATTAGAAAACTTTAAAAAATCAGAGTACGTGTTTTAATTGATATATACCTTACATAGCAGTGCACGCTTTAGTACAAGTTGCCCTAGGACTTGGCCACTACACACTAACTCCTCAAAAGGGCTATATTTGCAGCTTTGCTTTGTAGTATGGGACACTTTGATGCCTATTCCATGTGGTGTAATATGGCGGCTGTACATCACTTAAGGTGCTTTTGAACAAACTCATTATAGTTGAATACTCACATCAAAAACCATGACTTCATGCGGTATGCCTTGCACAGAACCCAGACTGTGAGGGATGTAATAATAAGAACATTATTGTTGGTAAATTAAAAACTCAAACAATATAAAAGCATTAGCATCATTTTCTAAAAAAGATACATTAAATAAAAATGTTGGAATGACGATTAACTTTTTGGTTAAAACTCTACTTGGCTTCAAAACTGCTGTTATAAGAGTCGAGGACCAGGATCGAATCAACAGTTTGTCCAATGATGGGATATCGCGCTGCTATAATGGGACAGGGTTGGCGACTCCGATAACTTCCAACTGGTTTAATGCCTTAATACCATGTTTTGTTAACCCGATATGCAGCCTTTTGTTGTCCGGGTTGAAGGCTGCTATTATGGCTTGGCTGCAAGATCGGATTCCAAGTCTTATCCATTCTTCTCGCAGCAATGAACGTCTAAAAGTAAGCATTGCTGGACATAGGCAAACTATATGTTCCATTCCTTCGGTGTGGTAGCCGCACAACCTGCATTGGGTGTGATTGTCTTTCCGGCACCATTCTGGAAGATTTTTCAAAAAAGGTCATTCACCCAACCTCAGCCCCTGGAACTTTCGTTTCAAATAAAGTGCTGAGGTGGTTGATAAATGAAGAGATTCGACTCCTGGATTAAAGTTAGTGATTACTGCCCAGGCATGTTTCCTTTTTGACAGTATTGCTCTGTCTGAGTGAAAGGACCACAACCTGGCGCTCTTCTTGATAACTAGCTTTAATGCCGACTGGGGAGGATTTGTTCTCCAAAATTCCTTAATACCAATTATTTGTAAACTATGATCCAGGTGGAGACGATATTTGTGACTGGCTTGACTTTTCTGAATTTCTTGCTAAAGTCTGGCCTCAAGTGAATCTTCCTGGGCTTGACGCAATCTATTACAAAACTTTATAAATGCCCCAGCCTCTACACTGTGGTGGTCAAGAAAGCCAAATTCGAGGGGGACTTGTGCTGAATTTGGCAGATGGAATGCACGTTTAAAGATTTTGCTTGTCAATTTGTTTAGAACAATGTTTGTGGTTTCCTTCATAATCTCTTGGCCATACGTCAGTGAGTTAGATATTTTTGCCTTCATCTCTTTTAACAATGGGATTAAGCTGGGACCAAGTAGTTTTGTTGACAGTTTTGTTGCTGTAGCCTCTAAAGCCATTGCTTTGGTCCTAAGTGCTTCTTTTTGCTTGGCAAATGAGCTTCTGGAGTCTAAAAATATTCCCAAATATTTATAGTGAGGTGTTGTCAATTTGTACGTTAATAAAATGCCACCCTCCACGCATCTTCTTAGGTTTCCCAAAGGTGATTGTTTTTATTTTTGATAGGTTCAGTTCTAAGAGGTTGCTTTAAGTATAGGGACGCAGTTCATCAAGTAGCCTCTGTAAGCCCACCTTTGTGTGACTGAGCAACACCAGATCGTCGGCATATAGGAGGTTGCTGATACGCTTAATTGGGGGGGATGACAATTGACGCTATCAAGGATTGGCAAAAGGTCCGATATAAACAAGTTAAAAAGGAGTGGGGCTAGTACGCAACCTTATTTTACTCCACTGCTGGTCTCGATCTTCCGGGAAACATGGGAGCCTTCACCCAGCTTGATTCTTATCCATGTTTTGAGGTGGAGTTGAACTATTGCTAGCAGCAAGGATTGAGGAACTCCCCAGCCCTTTAGTTTTTGCCACAATAGGTCCCGGGGCACACGGTCGAAGGCCGCTTTGCAATCCACAAAGCAGCAATGCAATTGAGTTTGTTGGACAGGTGCTTTCTCTATTAAAATGGATAATGTTTGTAGATTGGTTGTTGTACCAAATTTGTCCACGAAACCTGTTTGATTGAATGGGAGGCACTTTGTTTCCTTGGCCCAGGTCAGGAGGTATTCCAATAGCGTGTTGGCATAGTATTTGAACTCTACGTCGAGGAGGGCTATCATTCGATAGTTGCTGGGGTTGTTTCTCTTCCCACTTTTATAAATGGAATGGAAGAGAGCACCTCTCCAGGACTAAGGAACTTTGTTGTTTAATCGATATTCGGAAAACAGGGGGGTCAAGTGGTCTGACCAAAATTCGGCTTCTGATTTAAACATTGCCTGGGGGAGACTGTTTGGCCCAGGTGTGCCTTCAACCCTAGCTTTCTTTATGGAGTGTAGGATCCTATGTTTTATTCCTTCAGGTGTCGCTATTGTCTTATCAGGAGGTGAGTCGATGTTGTTCCTGCTTGTGTGTATGGGCTCTATAAATGTGCTAATGGAGAAAGGGCTGGGGCGCGACCATGTTGGATTCGTGGCCTCCGGCAAGGGTATTGTTGCGTTATTTATGCTTGGTGGAGTCGGACGGTTATCTTTGTGATGGGCCATCTTAAAATGGGAGGATAAGAAGTGGATCCATTCATCAGCACTGATGTTTGCACTGCCATGGCCATTTCCGCCTCGCTGGCACCTGTTTACCAGGGACCATAATTGCTTTGAATTTGATTTCTTACTTTCATAGAAGAGCTTCAGCCAAAATTGATCGGAGGCCTCTCGTTTTTCCCTGCGTACAGCGGACTTGAAGGCTGCTTGAGCTTGCATATAGTTGAGAAATTAAATTTTGTTGTCTGGGCTCTTCCTTGATTGCCGAAGGGCTCAATTTCTGTGAAGCTTTAGTTTTTTTGTTGCAGATGAAGAGTATGATCGAAAATACCTGCTTCCCAGTTTTCCTCTTTGGTGACACTGCATATAGTATTTGGTTGATAAAATGTGCCCAGCTACTAATAGCTGAGGAGTGGATATCTGGTTGTCGATTTTAAAAATGCTCTGCATTTTTCCATCAGGGAGGGGGCCTGATTGATAGACTATTTCAATTGTTTTAAATTCTCTGTGTGGGTGCCTGCATGGGTGTAGGCTAGCTCCTGATGGCGCTGGATTTTCACGAGAATTGTTATTTTTTTGGGCCGATAATCGCTCTCGCCTTGTGGTGCAATGTAATAATTCTCAATCAATGGGAGGATTTCTGTGCTCCCGAGGGAAAAATCGAGAAAGTTCGACCATCAGATTGTGTCCAGGCTGGGTGTGTATCCGTATGGCAACAACCATTCAGTACTGTATAGCCAAAGCTGCTGAGTTGGGTGACTGCATATTCCCCCAATTTAGATGGTCTGTTATCTGTAGGAATTGACTGTGTAGCTAGGTGTGATGGAACCATTTGCGGAGTAGTCTCTGGATCTCAAAAGGATTGCAGTAAAGGTTGGTGTTGAAATCACCTGTGATTACACTTGGTATACTGCCGTACTCGCTGAGCATGTTACATACGATGTTGGTCAGGCTATCCAGTTTGAACTTTTTCTCAGTGGTAAGTGGAGATATATAAACTTTAAGAAGAAGCAGCTGGATTTCGGTCTGTCTGCTTCCCAAAAGTATTCCACTGAGCCAATCTCCCTTAAATTTCAGCTGCTTAGTATGCAGAGATAGTTTGGTCGACACGTAAGTAACTAGGCTACCGCTTGGCCTACCAAATTTGGACTGTCTTGTTGCAAAAGACGCAAATTCAGGATAACCTTCTATGGGTATATTGTCTACTGCATAGGTTTCCTGCAGTAAAATAATATTGTGCTCCTTTAGGAAGCCACTAGTAGCTGCTGATTTAATTTTTTGTCCTAGGCCGTTGATATTCCAAAAACATATTGATATGCCTGGATTGGGAATATTTAAATTGTTCTGGCTTCTAACTAGGGCCCTTGGGAGCCAGGACCAATCTACTGTTGCCAAGTTTTGCTGACTTGGTTTGTGCTTCAGGGTTGCTATCATAGAACGGCTTCTTGCTGTTTTTAATATTGAGAAGGGGACCGGACTTGCACTGGGAACCTGGGCCTGATTGATCTCCAAAATTGATGGGTAATAAGGGACACTAAATGATGATATTATTATGCCCCAATTTTTAAATTGATCTGCTTTTGACTGAACCAATTCTCGAATTGCTGGAGTTTCCTAATATCATTTGGGTTGTTTCGCCCGCTTTGGTTCCTAGTGATGGAATGAATTGGATGGCGATATTGTAGTTAGACTGCAGGGTGCTCAAGTCTGGGATTGATTTGAAGAGTCTTAATATGTTTCCATGATTTAAAATGTTGTGGGGGCCTCTTGGGGCGTACTCTGGGATTAACAGTAGTGTGGTGCTTGATATTTGGCTGCTTGAGAGCTTTGTCGTCCGTTAGGGGCTTTATTTTCATTGAGTTTTCGATGAAAACCTGCGTGGTCGTGCATATAGCAGCAAATAATAAGGACGGCTCACGTTGGTTATTGATTGGTGGCTGAGCAAGGAATCTTCTGCTCGTAGACGCTTGCGGGTGGCTACTTGAACTTTTTTTTAAATTCTGATGGACGGGCTGGTTGACTATGCGTTGCAGGGCTTGAGGGTTGCACTCCACTAATGATGGACTACTGGGGGTGGTGTCTAAGGGCTGCGTCAAGGGGTTTTCAATTCCCAATTACAATATAGCTGGTGCAGGAGCAGATATTGGAGGTGTCCCAGATCCAGATTCTGCTTCCATAGGGTGCTCTAAAAGCGACTAACGTCCTTGAGACCCTCCCTCTTGATGGGTATTTTGTTGCCAGCGATCTTTGTGGGGGGTCGGGACTTGTGCTGTTGAATTTGGGTTTGCACCTGAAGTGAGCTGCTGCTCTCGTGCTTCGTCTGAAGTGATATCGTCCGGGCCTCTGGGATTTTGTGTTTTAGATTCTATTGTGCGTTTGTTCCGACTCTTCCATCGTCTTTTTTTTCCCTTTTGGACAATCTGTGTTTGTTGTGTTGTTCGACTGAAATAGTGGGGGTTGCTTTACTGTCTTCTAACTCCGTAGAATGCAGTGGAATAGATAGGGACTGGTCTTCCATGGCAATGGGTCCCTCGACTATGTTGCAGGACGGAGTTAGTGAGACTGATGACCTTGCCAGCAGTAGGTTCTTGATTTCTGGTATCACAGAGCAAAGGAATTGTGGGAGAGTTGATAATGAATCGATGATGGGGGAGCAGCAGCATACCGACTGGACCAATTTGGGTTGGGATTGAGTTTTTGTGATGAGCAGATTTAGTGCCTCTAGTTTCTGATCTATACCGGTGGTATACATCGCTAGCGTGTTCAAGAGGTACACCTGCATATCCATTTTGTCAGAGTAGTAAGTTAAAGAGGCTGCCGAGGTTTGAAGAGTCTGTAGTAACTGGGTCCAAAGATCGTTTTGATCTAGAGTTGATGAAGTTTCATAGGCATCAGGTTTTTGTTGGCCGTTTGAAAAAATTTAGAGATCTAAGGGGGTAAGGATGAGATTATCTCTTGGCCCTTCTTGATTACCCATGTAATCACCTGGGTTGGCCGTTTCTGGTTGGCTTTCTGGGTCTGGATTTTTAAGTTGGGAATGGTAATGAGACACGACTTGGGGGATCATTACGCTGGCATTTATTTTTTGATTGTTGGATACAAAGGAAGGTTTTGATGGTAATGGGGAAGACTGACTTGAGAACTGTGCAGGCTAGACTGTTGTAGAACTAGCATCTTTGAGGATCGGAACTTGGGTTGGAGCATGTTTCTGTTTGAACTAACTGTTGATCCAAGGGAGACTGTCCTGGAACTTGGGGCGGTCAGCACCCTTCTGGGGTTACTGAAGTGTTCAAGTTATTTGGTTCCATTGTTGCTGTGGGGAATGGCTGCGGACAGATTTTGCCTTTGTTGGCTGCTGAGTGGATCAGAGCCTGGATAAAAATTTTGTTTGGGGTTGCAACTGCTTTTGTTAAAGGAAAAACCTGGGGCGATGCCCTTGGACTAGTAGTCCCTTATTAAGGGGTTGGTTTGTCACTAAGTTTATGGGACCTGTTAAACCCCGGTTTGGTGCCTCGTTTCTCATGTGTTCCTGCACTGTGTCCGTCCCCCTGCAGCTGAATGCGGCAAGTGAGTATTAGTGAGTTGCTCTTGCACTGGGGGCTGCCGAGGTTTGAACTTATGTTCTGAATCAAGATCTAGGTCTATGTATGAGTTTGCGGATGATTGAGATTGGAATTGCATGGGGGAGTCGTTCGATGCTTCCAAACTATTGGAGATTACTTTTTCCTTTGCAATTTTTTTTGTGTGGACTTTGATGGTATTTTCCTCTCCCGCCCCGATCCCATGCTTGAGAAGCTCTTGCTGTGGGGGTGGTGGGGGGTACCGTAGACAGCAAATTTCCTGAGACGTTTTTACTTAAAATTAATTTAGAAGATACTCCACACCTGATGTTCTGAATGTTCTCACTGGTGAACTCACGGAGCCTGTCTAAATGCAAATAAAATTATTAAAAAACTATTGACTGCTGTTGTTTATTACAGAGAATGTTGACTGAGGCCTAGTTTGGTGCAAATAGGTTGACACAACTCAAATGCTGGGATGACTGGAGGCTGAGTGCGCTCTAATTTCCCTTGTTGTTCCCTTGTCGTGTGTGAGCTCTGATGAAGTAGGTGCTCCTAATCTGGACTGGAGCTCAGACTGTATTTTAGCGCACGGCAGGCTTGGATGTAGCAACGAGCTGAAATATTTCAAGGTAATGAGTTGATTCGAAATAGTAATTTTTTATCCTTAATTCTTGCCAGTTTTAAAACCATTGTGAGGACTGTGAAGCTGTGAACTGAAGGCTGCAAGACTTTTGGGTAGTCGAAGGTAGTTGAAGCAGCTTCAGGTGCGGGTGCGCGTGTGGGATTTAGCAAGCAGGGCTCACGAAGCTACTGGGGACTACTGGCCAGATCTGATCTAACAGGCCTCTGCAGGTAGCCAGGAGCTCTCACTTAGTACGGCCACCTGCTAAAAGGCAACCGCGCTTGCCCTACCGATGAATCGGGCGTAGTCTAGTAGAGTGGTCAGTGGTGCAGCCCGTAACCGCTGCGGTGGATTGATTGCTGGAGGTGGCGGGCCGGGCTCGGGGGGAGAAGGAGGGCGGGGAGGCCGAGGGGGCTGAAAACATTACCAGCTCCCGTGGCGCTTAGGACCGTAGTGTTTTGGAAACAGGCCTACGTCCAAGCACTGGTTCGAGAGCTAGCCTGCAACCAGGCTGCTACCGATGACCTCACTGTTAATTCCGCTCCGTCACCCTTCTGCTCTGCAGCTGATCAAGTCTGGTCGGGCTGCCGCTGCGACTCGCTCGGCCGTCAATGGATCACACCACGCGCCATAGCTCCAAGACTCCGAGGCTCAGAGGCTCGCTCCGCTCGTCCACTTGTCGGTCGATGGATCACACCACGCACCGTAGGTCCAAGACTCCGAGGCTCAGAGGCTCGCTCCGCTTGTCCACTTGTCTGTCACGTGACTGGTTAGTACGTACACAACCCCCTCCTCGCCGACACAAAGGGGCCTTGGTGTCAGCCAGTCTTGCGCACCCAGGGGCTCCCTGGGGATCAGGAGTCCAGAGCCGGCGGCACTTCTCAGCGAATACACACAAACACGGCCCCAGGATCTCTCCCCTGGCTGAGCTGCTCAGCGGTGTCACACGCTGCGTAGAGTCTGGGGTCCTCTCCCACAGCACTGACCCCCGCGCTCTCTGCCACTTGTTTTCCTTCAGGGAGATTTTGTAAATTTCACAAAATGGTTGATGTTCCAAACCTGCGCAGCGAGCCGGCCCGGCGGAGCGGAGACCGGGAGAGGAAGGGGGTGTAGCTACCGGGAAACCTCCTTCCACCTGCGTCGATCACAGGTGCTGATCCGGAACAATGCTGTGGAACCAAATACCAAAATGAAGTAGAAAAAGAAAGAGGAAAAAAAAACCAAGTCTCTTGCGAACTGTCCTTGTTTATGACTTTATGCATTATTTAGGAAAAGTTATGATTTGTACAGAGATCTGGTTTTAAAAAACACTTTAAGCTGTTTTTCAGAGCTTTTTTTCAACTTTTTCTTCTCATATTGTACCCTGTAGCCATTGCTACAGTAACTTTCGTTAAAACTGTTTTTAATATAACAAATGTGTTGTAATCGCACTTATATTGCGCCTACTGCCCCTAACTAGGTGTTAAGACACTTTATGGTGAGTTGCACAGTACTACCGGAAAGCAAGGTTAGGGTAGTAAAATTTGGTTATTAGGTTTTAACCCTGTGCTTTCAATGAAGAAATTTCATGCATATTTCTGTTTGTTTGTGATAAATTAAAGAAAATTAGATGTCAGTAGAGGCTTTGTGCACCATGCAGGTTATTGAGATGCTCAGAGGGCTAGACTGGAGGGCTGTGGTCTGTTAAATGGGGTACCTAAAACCTGGAATAACTAGGGAAATGATGTCATAATATTGCGACCTTGTCAAAAGCTGTAGAAAAATCTGTGTGTGATACCAGGGCTGGCTTTAGGGCAGTGCGACCGGTGCAGCCATACTGGGCACTGACCTGCGGCGTGGGTGCTGACCTCAGGGGTGGGGCACTGTGTTTAGCAATAATTTATGATTGGAGAGATAAGAGGTACTTTTGCCCGGTGGTAGTGAGAGAATCTGAGGAGGTTGTCAAGGGTTGTGGGGGGGGCCAAAAATTATTGTCATACTGGGGGCCACGGGCGCTAAAGCTGACCCTGAATGAAACACTTGCAGCATACCTAAATATATATTATGAGAAAAAGCAATGACTTGAACTTTTACATGTGAGAGCCAGTGGCCAGACTGCCTATCGGAAGTGGAGAAAATACCTGTACCTGTGAACTAGAAACCTCAGCTACCACCTACAATCTCCCTCATAGTTTTTTAAGAGGAGGCAGTGCCTACCCTCACCATATTTGATGGTACACTTTGGATACCATACCCTTCAACAGAGGAAGCCGACACTGGCAAGTTGCTTTTGGAAAAAAAAGCAAGAGACTCCATTGGTCTTGCAGATTGGGGACAATGGAGGATCTTATGCTGTCATAAATGTAGGCTTATATTGAGAGCAACAATGCTCTCAGGGTAGGAGCAGAGGTATAGCTATCCGACATACTGCTGATGTTACAAATGTCTTAAAGTTTTAACTTTGTGAGTATTCTCCGACTTCAGTGGAATTTACCACACAACTTACACACCTAAAACTATTCTTAAATATCCCTGAAATGTGTAAATTGTGTGAAAATTATACCCGCATATTTTAAAGGACGTGGAATTTTACCTTCACAGGAAGGAAAACCAACAAGCATTTTCAATGCAATAGGTCTCGCATTTGCGAGAGTTTAAGCTATTGACATTGTAAATGACAATGCCTTTTATTTATGTGTTTTTAAAAGCAACACATATATAAAAGGCATTGTCATTTCTAATGCCAGTAGCTAAAACTCTCCCAAATGTGAGACCACTTTAATGGTGGCCGTGCCCTTTCTTTAGACGCTCCTCACGGTATGCAGGTTACAGTGAGCAGAGTCTAAAGAAAGGGGTGTGGCCAACATTAAAGTGAAATCCCGGTCTAGGGTGCTTTCACCCAAAAAAGAAAAAATTAAGCAATAAAGTGAAAGCGGATCGCCCTGTAAATTAAATTAATAAATAAGCGCAGCCACCATAGTTAAAGCGGACCGCGCTGTAAATTAAATAAATATACTACTAATAACAATACTAATAACAATATAATACAGGGCAGCATGCTGCAATATCGTGATTGGAATAAGGGAAGATCATTAAAGAAGATAGTACTCACCGACTACATTAAGCAGACCATGTAACAACACAAGTAAAAGGTCCAGTCCGCATGGGAGGTTACAAACATAGAGAAGCCAGTACCAATGAGGGACTACTAAGCATATTCACGAATAAAAAGCAACGATCTCGAAAGGACAGTAAAACGAGCCAATTGAAAAAGTGGGCGGAGCTTCTATTTCATACTTCAATACAGCATGCCTCGCAGAGCAGCGCATGCGCTGCCCAGGCTCGACCTAAAAAGGTTAATTTTAACTAATTTACTCTTGTGAATTTGCCTTAGTAAATATTGGACAGTTTTTATTTTATTTTAGATTTAGAAGCAGGACTTTCTGAACTGGCCCTTTTGCATGCGGATATCCTGCTGACACAGCCTAGTTGTAAGTGGCTCACTAAATAACACCAATGTGCTCGAGTTCAGGTTTGAACATAAGGATGGAATAGCTGAAAACAATTGATTTATAAATATCGATACATATTTTGCTAGGTTGCATAACTAAAGGCCCGCCCAAAAAATAACAATCAGCAAAACAGCAAATAATTACAACCCCTGAAAACGTACCCACAGAATTACAGTTTCATGTCTTGAGTTTGGTGCGTGAGAAAAAATCATCAGACACAAGACAGAAACAAAAAAAGCTGGGCACTGGTATCGCTGACGTTTGAAACATAATATTTTAGTGTCAAACAGTAAGACAGTGAACAAAAAATGAAGTAAGGCATTTAAAGAAAAAGATACAACAATTACCATGATAATACAAGGGGAGTAAGAAGACAGATGAGACTCTGAATAATGACAAGATATTGATACAGACTATGGAGGTGTGGAAATGTCCAAAAGAATATTAGTACCTCTTGTTGTAGGTGCAACATGATGTTCAAGTTTGGTTTGCAAGTACAGATAGCTTATAATATGGCACTGTTTAAGTCAAACATTGCCCATTTTTTGGGTTATTAAGGGTTTTAGAGTTTGCAAGCATAGTAATGCAGAAAACGGAAACTCACTATTTCCATCTACTGAATGTGGGAAAATGTTTGGTGTGAAGACCTACTCTATCCTATACTTGAGATTACATGTACGCCAGAGTCCCAACAAATGTGAACCTTACAACTGGGGACCTCGGAACCTAGCAGGTAAAGGATGAAAGAAAATTATGGAAAAGTGCTTGAGATGTAACTTATCAGAGTATTCGCTGACTCAGGAAAGTTGCTTATCCTGGAATCCAGTGTATGTAAAAATGTAACCCAACTCAGGGGCTGTAATCAACTCTTTAGAGTTCCACACAAAAACAAAAGCTGTAATGTTCCTTATTTAAAAAAAAATGTTTTATTGGTTTTTTTTCTTCATTTTTAAAATACATAAATAACATTTCCAGTCCAGGATTATCACAGTCATCGAGCAGCTATACAGTAATAGTCATAGTCATACCAAACAATATCTTTGTCTGTAATAAATACAAAGATTGCATATATTTTATATTGCGTCGCTGATGTCTCCGAAACATCTAAATGTTCTCAATATTCTAGCATGCTGTCTCCACGCATCCATAAATTATCAGATCTACCCAGGCATACTTGGTCTGATATATTAGCTTCTCGGTTTCCATAAACCAATGTACATTTCTTCACTATTGATTGTTCTTTGGTATTGCCAAATAGCTCCATGTCTGGGTAATGTCTTGCAACACCCAGATCCCTTCATATACCAAGCAATGACAGCTTAGTTGATAACTGCTGTGGGGTACCCACTGTTTTTTGTACAATGCCTATAATTGTTCTTAGTAAAACCTGTATCCTGGGGCACAAAGAAAAAGTGTGTGATAGAAATTGCCCTCCTGCCCACACACCCCATCGCACATTTCTGAATCAGAGCATCCAAACAATTCCATTTGTGTTCCCGAAAAATAAACCCTGTGTAGAATTTTAAATGGTACTAGCCTATGATTATACTTAATTGAAGCATCCAATGGATATATTATGGTGCCTTTGCCATTCCTCTTTATTCAGACCCCCACATCCTTTTAACTTTTAAGCTTTAATTTTTCGAGTGTAACAAGGGCATTATTTGAAGGGTCTTTGTTAGAAATTGGGTTTCTGGTTGGCAGAGGTATACACCCTGTCCCAGCAGGAATCACAATCCTAGTGAGGATAAGCGTAGTACACACTAAAAGATTATCTGTGCTCACCCTCTGGTAGCTTTACACAGAGCAGTCAGGCTAAACTAAAGAGGCAATGTGTAAAGTATTTGTGAATGTGCACACACACATACAGTAACACAGTGAAAACACCACAAATCTTAATATCTGAATAAAAGAAGACCAAAATAATTACATTCCAATATACACAAGTCAAGATATGAATTTTGCAAGATTTAACCAAAAATGCAGTATTTACAAATCATTAGCTCCAACAGGTCGCGCTTGACCAGGACAAATCCAAAAGTTCAGTCCGACCGCGATCGAGGGCGGACCAGGTTCAGGAGTCACGTAGACCCTCTGACAGTATCTTTGATGCATCAAAGATCGCCAACGAAGCGTGAAACAAAGGAGGGGATGCGTTGCTGTAGAAGGTGCTGCTTTGTTTCCGAAATTCAGAGCAACTTTGTGGATGCTTCGAAGATCGTAAATGATGCATTTTGCAAAGGAGGGCATGCATCGTTGTCGAAGGCGATGCATCATTGCTGAAGCTGTGTAATGTCGTGGATACCGCGATGTCAAGAATTGATGCGCATCGGGCTGATGCGTCATCGTCGCTTTACTGGCTGTAGGTGATGCATGCAGCACAGGGCGATGCATCGGGAAAGTTGGCGCTGCATTGAAGATCATGGATGATTAGTTGCGCATTTGGCAAACGGTGTACGTGGCTTTGGTGTAGGCAGCGGCAATACATCGACATTGTAGGGTAATGCACGGTTCCGTTCAGAACAAGATCGCTCATGCATTGGTCTCTTGGGGTGCAGCACCAAACACTCACTTCCAAGGGCCCAGGACTGGTTTTGGCACCACTTGGTAGAGTAAGGCTCACAGCAAACGAGCCCAGGTGATGGTAGCAGGATACAGGAAAAGCCTTTGATATCCCTCATGCTTCAGAAAACAGGAGGCAAGCAAAGAAGCCCTTCGAGAAACTTTAGAATTGCAAGATGTAGAGAGCAGGAGCAGCCCCTCCGCTAAGGTGAAGGAGCGTCGCCCCACTGAGGAGGTCAAAAAGGAAAATTTTTAAAGGATAATAACTCATTGTTATTATCATTTTATTTTTCCGTTGTTGCTCAGCTGGGCAGGGGTGGGCTGCTCTGCTCACAAAGCAGGGCATGGGAGGAGTGGTTTTAGGCTTTCCAAACCGTCATGTGCACGTTGCATGTTCTCCACCCAGGCTGCTTACAGCTTGAGTGGAGAAATGCCCATGCTCTCATTCCCTGGCTGAGCACTGAACCACAGCGCTCAGACCAATCACAATGTTGCATTGCAGCATTGTGATTGGCTATAGGGAGTCTGGGAGCCAGGTGCTTCCTGCCCTGGAGTCCTGAAAGCGGGCGAAGAAGAGGACCGAGATGTAGCAGCACACAGTTCCTTTTAAAAAATGTTTTATTCCCTCCCCCACGACCTGCCGCCCTACTGCTGTTAAATACCAACCACCACTGGTATAGAGTCAAGTCCTGTCCTCTCACTCACAACCAAGATGCAGCAGAAGCAGGCTAGCACAGCAACACAAGCAGCAAAGTGGCAGTCCCTCCTAGCAGCACTGCTGCTCTTTTTCCTGGTAGAATGTCCTCAGTTCCATAGGTGTTCTGAGTACATATATCCATTTTAGCCTTTGAAGTAGGTAAGTATTCAAAGAAAGGTCTTTGTAGCGCACATGACCCTTCCCAGGCTCAAGACTCACTACAGGGTGGTATGCCACCCTTTGTGTGGGGTCAGGCACAGTCATATTCAGATGCAATTGTCAGCTCCTCACTCTCACTCTAGCTCAGGAAGACCCATCAGCCTGGTGATGGGCCATCAAGATGTGAGTGGTACAACCCAGCTCTAGGGGTGATCTATGTGTCATAAAAAGGAAGGTTTAAGCCTGACAAGTAGGTTAACATATCAGGTCGAAATGGCAGGTTCAAACTACACTTCCAGGCTCTGCAGGGGCAGGCCTGTGACATGTTTACAGTGCTACTCATGTTGGTAGCGCAATCAGTGTTGCAGGCCCACTAGTTGCATTTGATTTACAGGTCCTGGGCACATGTAGTGTACTGTACTAGGGATTATAAGTAAATAAAATATGCCAATCATGGAGAAACCAAATGTCATTACATTTAGACACAGAGCGCATGAACTTCCACACTGGTCAATAGAAAAAAGGTGCACCGAGTCCTAAAGCCAACAAAAACGAAGCTCAGCACACAGTCAAAACAGCAGGTTAGAAGGCAAAAAGTCAGAGGAATCACATTAAACGTTCCCAGGTCTAACAGTTTTATATCTCTATACTACTGCCTTTAACTTAATTTCTTTGATAAGAAAGTGATTTTCAAATCTCTTATAGTACAAGATACTCTCTCCGTTCCCAAAATAGCATTTTTGGAATTTCATATTCCTATCACTTCTTGGGAAAGGATGATATGGCACTTGGTTTTCAAGTACTAACCAACCTCCGTATTCCAATAAGATCCAATTTTTCTAAACTTAATGAACTTGCGACCCTAACCGTTCTGACGCCCACCCATAATGGATTTTCTTTTGTTATTATCCATTTCAAACTAATCTCATTTATTGCTTTTCTCGATGCCTTCAACACTGCCTCAGTAGAAGGAAAGGGACAATTTGAGTCACCCTAGAATAAGTAATGTGCAAAGATTTTCTCACTCATCCAATATGTCCACATTATCACCAATATTTCATCATGCCCCAGGAAGATCCGTTTGTAAAATTTTGAGTGCTCCACCTTGGTCTCACCCAACCAACAAAATCCCTCATAGGAGGGACCAAGAAGAGGAAATTTTGCAGCACATATAAGAAGCAAAGGAGTTGACCTATTTTAAATATGTGCACTTTCCCCACTAAAAGACATAAAGGACATCCCATTACACAATTGCGAGCTAGGGGTTGAGTATACAGAAACCGGAAAATGCTAACAAGGGGTTCATTGAAGCAACCTATAATCATCCATTAAGTCAGATTTAAACAATTATAACTCATTCATTGCATTGCTATCATCACAGAATAACTAAATTGATTAAGGGTAAACATATCCAGAGCATACATGTAAAGTAAACAGGTTTACTTATTAAGATAAGAACACAACAAATGACATTGAACAGAAAAAATGGCAAAACAATAGATGACAAAGGGGTTGCGTTCTCTAGCACACAGAACTCCGATGACCCTCATAAAGACAAGGTTCTCTGAATACGAGTCTGGCGTATGCGGTTTCCCTCCTGTCCAATAAAAGTCCTTTGATCCTCTGAGAAAGGAATCCATAGATGTGAGCAATCCATACTTTTAAGTTGCAGGTAGTGAAAACACTTTGACAATTTGGTCTCCAGTTTAATAATTGAGGCCATCCTCAGGACTATGCTTAGATGATAATTAACCCCGTAGTGTACATGTCCATACACTGTTTCTTAACCAGGGTTCAGAAATCCAATGCAAAATGGAAATCCGTCCTTCCTCATAAGCCAGAAATAATCAGGAAAACATAGTGCACATCATCATCAGTTGTTTACGAGAGTAAGTGCCAAACCGAGACAAAGGAAGAGTTTGCGAGTGCTCTGCCTCTGAAACAGTTTAGCAATTACCTCAAATTCCTTTGATTACATTTTTTTTTCTCTCTCTTTATAAACACCCTTAGTGTAGGAAAGTGCAATTTTTGGAGGGTCGCACCCACACATTTTTCTCTCCAATGCTGACAGTATTGACTCTGAAAGTGCACTGGAGCCATGCTAACCAGACCCCA
Source organism: Lissotriton vulgaris (assembly GCF_964263255.1). Lineage (NCBI taxonomy): Eukaryota > Metazoa > Chordata > Amphibia > Caudata > Salamandridae > Lissotriton > Lissotriton vulgaris. Next base: position 1,179,766,491 of record NC_141693.1, on the reverse strand, counting down.
GTGTCAGTGCTCTCGCCCTAAAATATGATGCATGTGAATTGGCAACCAAAATTGGCAAGGACTTTAACCCCCTTAAAAGTCTCTGGTGTGTGGTATCCAGGGCATGGGAATTAAATGGGTCACCAGGGCCGCAGCACTGATTGTGCCACCTTGATTGACCCAAGTAAAGAGATGACAGCAGGCCTGCCATTGCATACTGCAGGAGCAGTGCAAACTGCTCAAACTTGACTTTGCCCTCCCCATGAGTGGCACGGTTAGAGCACTAATTTTAATATATGAAATTCACCCCATAGGTAGTCCTCCTCAGCCCAGGAGGCAGGGTGCATTATAGTAAATGTGTGAACATATAAGTGCAAGGTTTTATGTCTCTTATTAGCCTCTTTCCATTAAGACCTACTATAAGTGTTCAGGGAGCCATAGGATAATATGGGCAAGCACCTGCGCATTCCGAGGTTGCCCGCTCCTTAATGATCCCATTGAAAAGTCTCATGTTTGGTATCAAACAACTCATCTCATGAAACCCAACATGTTTCCCATGTTGGATTTGATGTGGCATGCACCCAGGTGAAAACCTTTGAGGGGTTCCCACCTGGGTATCCCAGCCTTATTGTGTGCCCTGATTGACAGCCTGCAGCTGCTGTCGCCAGACAGGAATCTGAACCCCTGCTACCATAACTCTGGTTATACTCATTCGATTGCCTTTGTTTTGTTGTCTAAAATACATTAAAATCTGCTTTATTTCTATTAATTGATGTTAGATTTCTTTTGAGGCATGTCAATTATTTATTGTCCATGTTGGTACTCTGAAATGCTTAACATGTGTTACTCTTGTAAAGCCTGACTGCTCTGTGCCACACTATCAGGACTGAGCTAGAGACTTATTAGTGTGAATCCAAAGGACATATTTGGGGTATTGTGAGATTATTACATAGTGAAGCCTAACCAGCCTCACTGTATAATATCCCACTTTCCTACATTGAGATATTGAAAAGCTGTCTCTATCTTGAAAGGTGGTGGCCACAGGGTCTGCAGGTCGCTATTCCCCAGCTAGGTATAATATTGATTTCTCCCAGATGATTTGGGAACCTGGGAATTTGTCAAGTAACCCAAAAACTTCTAGTAATCAACTAATAGTGTCTTCTGGTTGTGTTATATATTGCAAAGTTTTGCCTGCCATTTATCTTTAAAGTTTGAACTCCATCTCACCCTGATTCAAGGCATCACATTATATCCAGCACGCTAGCGGTTGACACACTAGTGCAAAACAATTACTGAATATTTGCTTTTGCATCCCATTTTAGCCCAGCTTTGGCAATGGTGAATATTAGAGTAATTTATTTCAACCCAACACTCCAACTCAACACTATTCTCATTTCTTCTAACACTGGAAACTTGAAGGACTACTCAATCAAGTGAAACAGTATTTCAGTGTTCAGTGACAATATCCTCATAGGTTTCATTGCCCATTTTGCTAATCCAGTGATAGGAATGTATTCTTCTAAGATTCATTCTTGTGTCCCTGTTTGCTATAAAGCCTGGTTGATCAGGATCTATGAGCTCGCCTAGCACCTTTTACAGACTGTTAGCTTGAACCTACACAGAAATTTAGATTTCTACATTTAGCAACTATATCTCACAAAAGGACCCTGACTCGTTTCTAGGTTTACCTCTTTTGTATATTAAACTTATATAAACCATTCTAGAATCTTCTTACATTATCCCTTCTTCAAGCCTCTTAATCAGTGCCTCAGTAATATGAGGAACTACCACCTTGGACATATTCTCAAATAATTCTGGTATAAAGAGATACAATATGAAACTGAAATTGATGGAAACGGTCAGACATGAGATCGTCGCACAGGTCCCAGATATACAATTTTCTGCCATGTCTTTGACAAAACATGATTTTGTGGAGAGCCTCTGTACTTTCAAAGAGGAGCTCAGAGAAGCACTGACGGAGAACATAGAGAAATGCTGTGCTGAGAAATGACTGACCTTGGCACCAAAATCTAAGAACTTAGGTCTGATGTTGACTCGATGAACCAGAGACTGCTGGATGCGGACTCCAAGATAGACGCTTTAGAAAACACACAGGCAAATGACTCCCTCAGAAGGGATGCCATGAACCAGCAACTCAGAATGTGCTCACCAAAACAGAAGTCTTTGAGGAGCATTCCCACTGAGAAAACCTGAGAATACGAGCATTGGCAGAAAACATTTAATACTCCCACTTGGAAGCTTTTCTAGTGGACATGTTCTCTTTGCTAGGAGAACGACAACAGGACATGTGGTTTGGTAGGAGTTACTAGGTAGTTCCCAGAAGATTTCCGCACCCACAGAAAGAGAGAGGAAAGAAGCAGTATTGAAGGAAGCATGCTGCACAAAAATTATTACTGTCCCTACTTTGAATGTCAAAGGAATACATAGCCCAATTAAGAGAGGGGCAATATGGAAATGCCTCAGAAGCAGTTGGCCTGATGTCCTGTGTCTGCAGGTGACTGATGACAGATCAGATGAGACACAGAACGTATCACTCCGTGGCCGCTACCAAATAATGGGCAGTGACTATCTTTCTTAAACAGTATTTTCCCCTTAGAGTCTTAGAAATCAGAGCGGATAAGGATGGTTGCTACTTAATTTTCATGGGCACTGTGCATGGCCAACCGATTACCTTTGCTACAGTATACGCAGCGGACACAGACCGGGACACATTTCTATTACAATTTTAAGAAGTACTGGTGGAGTGGCAAGGAAAATCTTGGTCCTTACAGGAGACTGTATTGAGGTCTGTGACCTGGAAAGAGATAGAGAGGTCAAGAGACATTGGCACACTGGGGCATTAGCAAAGAAACTGAAAAAAACACTCTAACCTAAGACTGAGGGGAGTGTAGCATGAACTTCATAAAATGGAAACCGAATACATGTAGTGCTCACACATTCACTACGCACACTCTAGCATACATAATATTATGGTTAGCACTGTTCTTGTATGCCCTTGTAGCTAGTTACTCTTGCAGACATTTGCGCATATTGGTGTCGAATTACCTTGTGGTCACTTTGGAACTGGCCTTCTGATGTCAAGGAGCGGGGGGATGGGGTGGCATATTCACCCCTCATTGCTGAGAGATTCATTTGCACCAGTGGAAATTATTCAACAGATAAATGACTACTTTTGCTTGAATGAAGTTGGGCAGGTACCACTGGGGGAAAATGGAACACTTTGAAAGGAGTGGTCTGTGAAAGGTATATAGCCATCGTGGCTCATCGCTTATGCCTTGGCATCCTAGAGATACTTAAACTGGAGGAGGAAGTGCTTGATCTAGATCATTTGCCCTGCCTCACAGAGTCAGAAATCATTGTGGCTACGGGTCAGCTGTACACCCACTACACTAATAAAGCTGAACTAGTCCGGCTTCATTTAAAGTATATGGCATAAGTCACTGGAGATGAGGTAGAGATGCAACTGGCTAGAGTTTTAAGGGGCAACCAGGAGGAATAATATGTAAAAGAAAATCTAACCCCAGCAATTCTATTCTAAGTTGTGTAGTAGGGAAATCTGCTCTCAGTCAGTACAGCAAGACTACCTAAAAGTATACAACTCCCCCACGCCCAACTGGAAATTTTGGACCAACCAATAAAGGTTGAGGAAGTTAAGGCTGCTAATAAACCCCTAAAAAGTGATGAGGCTCTAAGCCCAGATGGAATTCCAGCTGTATTTTACACAGTGTTTGCACAAAAATGAGCACCAAAATCGGTTGACCTTTTCAATTATTGTGCTAGTGGGGAGGCTACAACGCTTACAGTGAGCAAGGCCATTCTTACAGTTAGTCCCAAACTCAGTAAAGATGGTAGATTTGGTGCCTCTTACTGTCCCATAGAACTTCTTCATACACTAAAATCTTGACTTTCCACTTTACTTAGGTTTTGCCTCCTCTGATACACCCGTATCAGAGCGGCTTCTTGCAGGGATGACAGACACATGATAATTTTAGGACATTGATCCAACTGATAGAAAAGGCTTCTTTTAAGGACTCATTCTTGATCCTTCTGTCTCTGGACTTGGAGAACGCATTTGACCCAGTGGAATGGAATTTTCTGTGTCTAATTCTTAAGCAAAAGGAATTTGGCCCACATTTCTTTTTTTTTCAAAACCGCTTTTATTGAGAGTTCAAGCAAGATTCGGTACAGCCCTCCACAGTCAGGAGGAGACTGTCAATGACACATATATAAAGGCACAGCATAGAACCCAGAGTTTTAGAATGAGATACCCCAAACCTCCCCCATCCCACCCATCCCCAAGAACACCCTCCAACCCTGGTCCCAACTACCCACCCCTTATCCCGCCCCAACCCAGTGCACGTGATCACAGTTTAACAACATGAGATGAAAGGCAAAGGCGGCGTCGGCAAACAGCCTAGGGTACAGGATCTATATCTGGAGGCAGCACTTCATCAATGTCCATCGGAGGGTCAAGGGCCAGGCCCCTATAGTCCGCCCACCGTTTCCAGATTTTGTAATGTTTACGAGGACACCCCCGGGCTTCAAATACGGGCTGCTCCAGGCCCATGAGAAAGTCCAATCCTGCCTTCCAGGCACCCAGCGGGGGGCACGTTCACTCTTCCAGGCCTGAGCCAGATCCCGCTTGGCCACTACCGGCCCCAGTAGCAACAGGTGACGCTTGTAAATGTTGCCCCCAACGTTTTCCAGAACATGAAGAAGGCCCAGTCTAGGGGTACGGGGCAGGTCCCACCCCAACACCTCCGACAGGCAGTCCCAAACCCCAGCCCAGAATCTAGTCAGTCTCTCACAGGACCACACGGTATGGAAAAGTGTCCCCCTTTCAGCACCGCACCTCAGACATTCCTGAGCGGCTATAAGACCCGCTCGCCACAGACGGTCCCTAGTATAGTATGCCCTGTGAAGATATTTAAATTGGATAAAGCGAAGACGGATGGCTATGGCAGCACCACGGGGAGATTCAAGGGCCTCACGCCAGTCATCATCATCCAAGGGGCCAACACCATTCTCCCAGGAGGCCTTCAATGTCGAGAGGGAAGGGGAACAGTGTGTAACCAGGGAGCGGTATATCTGAGAGACCTTCTTGTCGCCCAGGTCTCCCATAAACAGTTTCGCCTCAATGGGACTAAAGTCGGGGAGGTCCTCCAAACCCATCAAGCTAGGGGCAAGGGCGTGGCGGAACTGAAGGTACCGGAAGAATTGGGACCTGGGCATACTAAATTCAGTACTAAGGTCCTGAAAGGACTTAAGCGTAGTGCCAGTAAGGACATGGCCAAGGGACGAGATCCCAATCGCGTCCCAGCCGCCAAACCCAGACAGAGACGCCAGCGCCGGAAGCAGGCCATTACGCCATAACGGAGTCTCGGCCGTCAGCCTACCCCACCAACCCATACGGTGCAGGGCCTGTCGCCAGACCGTGAAGACCACCTGGGTGACCCGCGGCAACAGTCTCCTCCGCCTGGCCGAGTACAGCAAGGTGTGAAGGGAGGCACCACCCATCAGAGAATGCTCCAGTGCATAGGCCGGATCACTGCGGTCCCCATACCACCACTCATTAAGCACAAGGAGATGGGAGGCCTGATAGTAAGACAACATATCCGCGGACGCCAAGCCGCCGCAGTATGTTGAAAGAAAGTACGTGCGCAGCGCCACCCTGGAGGCACCCCCAGCCCACAGAAACCGGCCCAGTACAGAGTTAACACTTCGGAACCACTGCGGGTCGATCTTAAATGGGTGGTTCTGCAGCTGGTAGAGAAGCCGAGGCAGGGCCACCATCTTGAAGATGGCCGACCGGCCATAAATATTAAGAGGCATACGCGTCCACGTCTTGACGTCCATCTGGACCCGATCCCACACCGGCTGAAAGTTCCGATCCCACGCCGCCGAGGCAGAGAGGAAAACGCCCAGGTACTTCACGCCATCAACAGCCACCTGAAGGGACGCAGCCCAAGGATAGTCCACCGTGTCACCCCCCAACACCCATAGGGTCGACTTGCGCGGGTTAAGAAAGAGCCCCGACGCCTGACCAAACTCCTGCATTAATTCAAAAAGACGAGGGCCCATACGCTGTAAATCAGTCATGAAGAAAAGCACGTCGTCGGCATACAGAGCTATGCGATCTGAGTGATCCGCACCCCACACAAAGCCTCGATAAAGCGCATCACGGCGCACCCGGGCGGCCAGTGGCTCCATAGCCAGCGCGAACAGGTATGGGGAGAGTGGACACCCTTGACGAGTGCCCCTGGTCACAGGGAACCGAGCGGAAATCGCCCCAGAGACAGGCACCGAGGCTGTGACATCCGTATAAAGCAACTTTACATAAGAGACGAAGACCGGGCCCAGGTTCAGCAGCGGCAGAAGAGCAAAGAGAAAGGTCCAACTGACCGAATCGAAGGCACTGTCAATATCCGCCAGCAGAAGCGCCGCCTGATCTCCTGAAGACCCAATCGCGTCGATCGCAGCCTGCGCCCGCCGAATGTTGTGCCTCGTTGCCCGGCCCGGCATAAAGCCCGCCTGATCCGGGTGGACGAGGGCCGAAATGTGTGGAAGCAGGCGGTTCGCGAGCGCCTTGGCCAGGAGCTTGGCTTCAAAATTAATGAGAGAAATCGGACGATAAGACTCATGGCGATCAGGGGGTCTACCCGGCTTCTGGAACACCACGATTTCGGCATGGCGCCAATCCGGGGGGAGGCTGCCACGCTCCCGCGCCTGCTCTAACGCCCGTTTGTAATGCGGCCCGAGCTGCAGATGAAATTTCCTATAGAATTCGCTGGGGAACCCGCTCAGCCCCGGTGCCTTACCCACGTTGAGTTGACCCAGTGCGTCACCCAACTCCTCAGCCGTCAGGGGGAGATCTAAAGCATCGCGCACTTCATCGGACACGGCAAGCGGAGGAACTGCCGCAAGATAACCCTCGACGCTGTCGGGGGAGAGGCTCTCCCGAGAGGCATACTGACGCTCATAATAGCGCGCAAAGCTCGCCGCAAGAGTCGCAGGGTCCATTATCGCCACCCCGGCGTCATCAACAAGCCCCGGCAGAGTAAGCGGCTGCAAAGTCTGTTGACAAAGCCTATGGAGCATGGTGCAAGACTTGTCGCCCCACTGGTACACTCAACTACGCGTAGCCAACCACGCCTGACGAGCCTCATCCATTAAGACCGAGGAGTAAGACTGCTGTGCCTGTAGAAGCAGCCGCAGCGTGATATCACCGGCCACCTCCCTGTGCTGCGCCTCCAGCTCCTCCACCCGCGCCGCAGCGGCAACAATACCTTCCTGCCGAGTTCGGCGGGCTGAAGCGCACCAGGCGATATCTATACTCCTCAAGGTGGGCTTCATAGCTTCCCAGACCGTCACCGCGTCCACCCCCACCGTAAGGTTGTCCTGCCAATAGTGGGCAATCGCACCGCGTAGGTGCTGGGAGTAATCCGGACGCTGCAGGTGCCACGTAGACATCTGCCACCGGAACGGTTGGCGTGCCTTACAAAGGTCAATTTGGACCGCCACGGGGGAATGGTCAGATAAACCGCGAGGTCAGATCGCCGCCCCCTTCACCCCCCGCAAGAAGGCCCCCGGTACAAACACACAATCAAGACGCGAGAGGGAGCCATGAACAGCCGAGACATACGTGTATTCCCGCCTCTCCGCATGCAGGTGCCGCCAAACATCCACCCATCCAAGACCATCAATCATGGCCCCCAACCGTGTAGGGGAGGCTAAAGTCGCAACCCCCTGCCCCCTCTGCCTGTCCAGCGCCACGTCCACCACATCATTCCAGTCGCCACCAATTACAGCCAAGGAGTGGGGGAGCTCAGTCCACAGGGCAAACAACCGCTCTGCAAGGGTCCACTGCAGCGGGGGAGGGGCATACACACTACCAAACACCACAGGCTCCGCACCAATCTTCCCTTGTACAAACATAAAGCGGCCTTGGGGATCGAGCCACTGACGCTCGTGAATGTAAGCCAACCGCCTATGGACAAGAATGGCCACCCCCCTCGAGCCCCTAGTAAACCCGGCATGGAACACCTGATGAAAACCAAATCGCTGCAAACTCAATGCCTTAGTGCCCAGCACGTGTGTTTCCTGGAGAAGGAGCACATCCGCCAGGTCCCTCTTCGCCCAGCGAAGCACTGCCCCGCTTAATCTTGTCCAGAAGCCCCCGAACATTCCAGCTTAGAATACGCATGGAAGCGCCAGAAGACGCTATCCTCGGAACATCAGCCATTATCACTATGTGCCAAACCCCACAATCCCCAGGTCCCGACCCAGGCCTCCAATACCCCAGTTGCAAAGATTACAAAGACCACGTGCACCCCACAAAACAGAACCCCAAAACCCGCAACCCCCAGTAACCAGACCCACCCCACAAGCAACCCAACATCCCAATTCCCCCCTCCCCCACCCCTATACCTCAAGGAACAATGAAGTATCTGTCTCGGCATACGGTACTTCAGGCCCAAAACATAGCGCCGAAAGCCAGTCATGCCAATGGATCCCAAACAGCCCCCCTACCACCAACCAGTCACACTCCCACAACCACCCCCCAGTCCCAACAGGAGGAGGCAGCCCATGGATCGTGCCCCAAACCCCCCCCCCCCCCCCAGCTTATATCACTAGCAAGAGCAATGCATTACAAAGAGCATTAGTCCACAAGAGTCCCAAGCATTTGCCAAAGAACAAGGTAATACTGCACCGACCAATGTCTGTACCGCCGACCAGCATGCAGCAGCCGCAGTGCACGGCCATAGATGTAAGGCAAGGAGTAGACAGTCAGCGGACAATAATCAGGGGCCCTTGCCAGAGCGATCGGTATCAGGCTGCGTGTCCCCCAGAAGGGGATCTCGGGACAAGGACCTCCGTCTTGAGCGAGACTTTCGATGCTGCTTCCCCTTGCTCGGCTGATCGCTCCGGTCCTGAGAGGAGCTGCGTGAGGACCCGGAGTGCAACCCCGGCTGGACGTGTGGTCGAAGCCTGACCGCCTCGTCGGTCCATCTGAAGACGGCCTCCGGAGTATCAAAAAAGTGGGTCTTAGAGTTGAAGATCACCCGGAGGCGGGCCGGGTAGAGCAGCGAGTACTGAATCTTCAGGCCTCGCAGCTTGGCCTTGGCAGCCAGGAAGGAATGCCTCTGCTGTTGGACTAGTCTGAAGAAAAGGGGGTGGTGATGAACAGAGTGTCTGAGTTAAACAGACCACTCTTACCCAGTCCAAAGATCAGGGCTTGATCCATCACCGTTATTTATCTCACTGCCCCATCCCAGCTCAGAACCTGGCTATATGCAAATCAGTCTGTCCCTGGCCCAGTGCATCATGGGAACAGGGCAGACTAAACTACCAAGCCAATTCTTCACCAGAAAGGAGACAAGCTACCGGGGACCGGTTTCTGGCATTTCAGCCTTCTTCGGCCCGGCTTGCTTGAATCCTGATGGAGCAGTGAGAAAGGGACTCATGTCTGAGTATACCCTGCCACACCTATAGTGGCCAAAAACGATTTAGAAAAGGGGGTGGTGATGAACAGAGTGTCTGAGTTAAACAGACCACTCTTACCCAGTCCAAAGATCAGGGCTTGATCCATCACCGTTATTTATCTCACTGCCCCATCCCAGCTCAGAACCTGGCTATATGCAAATCAGTCTGTCCCTGGCCCAGTGCATCATGGGAACAGGGCAGACTAAACTACCAAGCCAATTCTTCACCAGAAAGGAGACAAGCTACCGGGGACCGGTTTCTGGCATTTCAGCCTTCTTCGGCCCGGCTTGCTTGAATCCTGATGGAGCAGTGAGAAAGGGACTCATGTCTGAGTATACCCTGCCACACCTATAGTGGCCAAAAACGATTTAGAAAAGGGGGTGGTGATGAACAGAGTGTCTGAGTTAAACAGACCACTCTTACCCAGTCCAAAGATCAGGGCTTGATCCATCACCGTTATTTATCTCACTGCCCCATCCCAGCTCAGAACCTGGCTATATGCAAATCAGTCTGTCCCTGGCCCAGTGCATCATGGGAACAGGGCAGACTAAACTACCAAGCCAATTCTTCACCAGAAAAGAGACAAGCTACCGGGGACCGGTTTCTGGCATTTCAGCCTTCTTCGGCCCGGCTTGCTTGAATCCTGATGGAGCAGTGAGAAAGGGACTCATGTCTGAGTATACCCTGCCACACCTATAGTGGCCAAAAACGATTTAGAAAAGGGGGTGGTGATGAACAGAGTGTCTGAGTTAAACAGACCACTCTTACCCAGTCCAAAGATCAGGGCTTGATCCATCACCGTTATTTATCTCACTGCCCCATCCCAGCTCAGAACCTGGCTATATGCAAATCAGTCTGTCCCTGGCCCAGTGCATCATGGGAACAGGGCAGACTAAACTACCAAGCCAATTCTTCACCAGAAAGGAGGCAAGCTACCGGGGACCGGTTTCTGGCATTTCAGCCTTCTTCGGCCCGGCTTGCTTGAATCCTGATGGAGCAGTGAGAAAGGGACTCATGTCTGAGTATACCCTGCCACACCTATAGTGGCCAAAAACGATTTAGAAAAGGGGGTGGTGATGAACAGAGTGTCTGAGTTAAACAGACCACTCTTACCCAGTCCAAAGATCAGGGCTTGATCCATCACCGTTATTTATCTCACTGCCCCATCCCAGCTCAGAACCTGGCTATATGCAAATCAGTCTGTCCCTGGCCCAGTGCATCATGGGAACAGGGCAGACTAAACTACCAAGCCAATTCTTCACCAGAAAGGAGGCAAGCTACCGGGGACCGGTTTCTGGCATTTCAGCCTTCTTCGGCCCGGCTTGCTTGAATCCTGATGGAGCAGTGAGAAAGGGACTCATGTCTGAGTATACCCTGCCACACCTATAGTGGCCAAAAACGATTTAGAAAAGGGGGTGGTGATGAACAGAGTGTCTGAGTTAAACAGACCACTCTTACCCAGTCCAAAGATCAGGGCTTGATCCATCACCGTTATTTATCTCACTGCCCCATCCCAGCTCAGAACCTGGCTATATGCAAATCAGTCTGTCCCTGGCCCAGTGCATCATGGGAACAGGGCAGACTAAACTACCAAGCCAATTCTTCACCAGAAAGGAGACAAGCTACCGGGGACCGGTTTCTGGCATTTCAGCCTTCTTCGGCCCGGCTTGCTTGAATCCTGATGGAGCAGTGAGAAAGGGACTCATGTCTGAGTATACCCTGCCACACCTATAGTGGCCAAAAACGATTTAGAAAAGGGGGTGGTGATGAACAGAGTGTCTGAGTTAAACAGACCACTCTTACCCAGTCCAAAGATCAGGGCTTGATCCATCACCGTTATTTATCTCACTGCCCCATCCCAGCTCAGAACCTGGCTATATGCAAATCAGTCTGTCCCTGGCCCAGTGCATCATGGGAACAGGGCAGACTAAACTACCAAGCCAATTCTTCACCAGAAAGGAGACAAGCTACCGGGGACCGGTTTCTGGCATTTCAGCCTTCTTCGGCCCGGCTTGCTTGAATCCTGATGGAGCAGTGAGAAAGGGACTCATGTCTGAGTATACCCTGCCACACCTATAGTGGCCAAAAACGATTTAGAAAAGGGGGTGGTGATGAACAGAGTGTCTGAGTTAAACAGACCACTCTTACCCAGTCCAAAGATCAGGGCTTGATCCATCACCGTTATTTATCTCACTGCCCCATCCCAGCTCAGAACCTGGCTATATGCAAATCAGTCTGTCCCTGGCCCAGTGCATCATGGGAACAGGGCAGACTAAACTACCAAGCCAATTCTTCACCAGAAAGGAGACAAGCTACCGGGGACCGGTTTCTGGCATTTCAGCCTTCTTCGGCCCGGCTTGCTTGAATCCTGATGGAGCAGTGAGAAAGGGACTCATGTCTGAGTATACCCTGCCACACCTATAGTGGCCAAAAACGATTTAGAAAAGGGGGTGGTGATGAACAGAGTGTCTGAGTTAAACAGACCACTCTTACCCAGTCCAAAGATCAGGGCTTGATCCATCACCGTTATTTATCTCACTGCCCCATCCCAGCTCAGAACCTGGCTATATGCAAATCAGTCTGTCCCTGGCCCAGTGCATCATGGGAACAGGGCAGACTAAACTACCAAGCCAATTCTTCACCAGAAAGGAGACAAGCTACCGGGGACCGGTTTCTGGCATTTCAGCCTTCTTCGGCCCGGCTTGCTTGAATCCTGATGGAGCAGTGAGAAAGGGACTCATGTCTGAGTATACCCTGCCACACCTATAGTGGCCAAAAACGATTTAGAAAAGGGGGTGGTGATGAACAGAGTGTCTGAGTTAAACAGACCACTCTTACCCAGTCCAAAGATCAGGGCTTGATCCATCACCGTTATTTATCTCACTGCCCCATCCCAGCTCAGAACCTGGCTATATGCAAATCAGTCTGTCCCTGGCCCAGTGCATCATGGGAACAGGGCAGACTAAACTACCAAGCCAATTCTTCACCAGAAAGGAGACAAGCTACCGGGGACCGGTTTCTGGCATTTCAGCCTTCTTCGGCCCGGCTTGCTTGAATCCTGATGGAGCAGTGAGAAAGGGACTCATGTCTGAGTATACCCTGCCACACCTATAGTGGCCAAAAACGATTTAGAAAAGGGGGTGGTGATGAACAGAGTGTCTGAGTTAAACAGACCACTCTTACCCAGTCCAAAGATCAGGGCTTGATCCATCACCGTTATTTATCTCACTGCCCCATCCCAGCTCAGAACCTGGCTATATGCAAATCAGTCTGTCCCTGGCCCAGTGCATCATGGGAACAGGGTAGACTAAACTACCAAGCCAATTCTTCACCAGAAAGGAGACAAGCTACCGGGGACCGGTTTCTGGCATTTCAGCCTTCTTCGGCCCGGCTTGCTTGAATCCTGATGGAGCAGTGAGAAAGGGACTCATGTCTGAGTATACCCTGCCACACCTATAGTGGCCAAAAACGATTTAGAAAAGGGGGTGGTGATGAACAGAGTGTCTGAGTTAAACAGACCACTCTTACCCAGTCCAAAGATCAGGGCTTGATCAATCACCGTTATTTATCTCACTGCCCCATCCCAGCTCAGAACCTGGCTATATGCAAATCAGTCTGTCCCTGGCCCAGTGCATCATGGGAACAGGGCAGACTAAACTACCAAGCCAATTCTTCACCAGAAAGGAGACAAGCTACCGGGGACCGGTTTTTGGCATTTCAGCTTTCTTCGGCCCGGCTTGCTTGAATCCTGATGGAGCAGTGAGAAAGGGACTCATGTCTGAGTATACCCTGCCACACCTATAGTGGCCAAAAACGATTTAGAAAAGGGGGTGGTGATGAACAGAGTGTCTGAGTTAAACAGACCACTCTTACCCAGTCCAAAGATCAGGGCTTGATCCATCACCGTTATTTATCTCACTGCCCCATCCCAGCTCAGAACCTGGCTATATGCAAATCAGTCTGTCCCTGGCCCAGTGCATCATGGGAACAGGGCAGACTAAACTACCAAGCCAATTCTTCACCAGAAAGGAGACAAGCTACCGGGGACCGGTTTCTGGCATTTCAGCCTTCTTCGGCCCGGCTTGCTTGAATCCTGATGGAGCAGTGAGAAAGGGACTCATGTCTGAGTATACCCTGCCACACCTATAGTGGCCAAAAACGATTTAGAAAAGGGGGTGGTGATGAACAGAGTGTCTGAGTTAAACAGACCACTCTTACCCAGTCCAAAGATCAGGGCTTGATCCATCACCGTTATTTATCTCACTGCCCCATCCCAGCTCAGAACCTGGCTATATGCAAATCAGTCTGTCCCTGGCCCAGTGCATCATGGGAACAGGGCAGACTAAACTACCAAGCCAATTCTTCACCAGAAAGGAGACAAGCTACCGGGGACCGGTTTCTGGCATTTCAGCCTTCTTCGGCCCGGCTTGCTTGAATCCTGATGGAGCAGTGAGAAAGGGACTCATGTCTGAGTATACCCTGCCACACCTATAGTGGCCAAAAACGATTTAGAAAAGGGGGTGGTGATGAACAGAGTGTCTGAGTTAAACAGACCACTCTTACCCAGTCCAAAGATCAGGGCTTGATCCATCACCGTTATTTATCTCACTGCCCCATCCCAGCTCAGAACCTGGCTATATGCAAATCAGTCTGTCCCTGGCCCAGTGCATCATGGGAACAGGGCAGACTAAACTACCAAGCCAATTCTTCACCAGAAAGGAGACAAGCTACCGGGGACCGGTTTCTGGCATTTCAGCCTTCTTCGGCCCGGCTTGCTTGAATCCTGATGGAGCAGTGAGAAAGGGACTCATGTCTGAGTATACCCTGCCACACCTATAGTGGCCAAAAACGATTTAGAAAAGGGGGTGGTGATGAACAGAGTGTCTGAGTTAAACAGACCACTCTTACCCAGTCCAAAGATCAGGGCTTGATCCATCACCGTTATTTATCTCACTGCCCCATCCCAGCTCAGAACCTGGCTATATGCAAATCAGTCTGTCCCTGGCCCAGTGCATCATGGGAACAGGGCAGACTAAACTACCAAGCCAATTCTTCACCAGAAAGGAGACAAGCTACCGGGGACCGGTTTCTGGCATTTCAGCCTTCTTCGGCCCGGCTTGCTTGAATCCTGATGGAGCAGTGAGAAAGGGACTCATGTCTGAGTATACCCTGCCACACCTATAGTGGCCAAAAACGATTTAGAAAAGGGGGTGGTGATGAACAGAGTGTCTGAGTTAAACAGACCACTCTTACCCAGTCCAAAGATCAGGGCTTGATCCATCACCGTTATTTATCTCACTGCCCCATCCCAGCTCAGAACCTGGCTATATGCAAATCAGTCTGTCCCTGGCCCAGTGCATCATGGGAACAGGGCAGACTAAACTACCAAGCCAATTCTTCACCAGAAAGGAGACAAGCTACCGGGGACCGGTTTCTGGCATTTCACCGGGCCGAAGACGGCTGTAATGCCAGAAACCGGTCCCCGGGAGCTTGTTTCCTTCCCAGTGTAAGAATTGGCTTTTGTAGTTTGGTTTGCCCTGTTCCCATCATGCACTGGGACAGGAACAGACTAATTTGCATACAGCCAGGTTCTGAAACTGGGATGGTGCAGTGAGCTAAAAAACGGTGTTGGATCTAGCCCTGATCTCTTGACTGGGTGAGAGCTTTCTGCTTAATTCAGAGACTCTGTCCCTCACCACCCCTTGTTGTAAATATTTTTGTCCACCCTAAGCGTGGAAGGGTATTCTCAGATGTGAGACCCTTGCTCATTGCACCATCAGGATTCAAGCAAACCGGGCCGAAGACGGCTGTAATGCCAGAAACCGGTCCCCGGGAGCTTGTTTCCTTCCCAGTGTAAGAATTGGCTTTTGTAGTTTGGTTTGCCCTGTTCCCATCATGCACTGGGACAGGAACAGACTAATTTGCATACAGCCAGGTTCTGAAACTGGGATGGTGCAGTGAGCTAAAAAACGGTGTTGGATCTAGCCCTGATCTCTTGACTGGGTGAGAGCTTTCTGCTTAATTCAGAGACTCTGTCCCTCACCACCCCTTGTTGTAAATATTTTTGTCCACCCTAAGCGTGGAAGGGTATTCTCAGATGTGAGACCCTTGCTCATTGCACCATCAGGATTCAAGCAAACCGGGCCGAAGACGGCTGTAATGCCAGAAACCGGTCCCCGGGAGCTTGTTTCCTTCCCAGTGTAAGAATTGGCTTTTGTAGTTTGGTTTGCCCTGTTCCCATCATGCACTGGGACAGGAACAGACTAATTTGCATACAGCCAGGTTCTGAAACTGGGATGGTGCAGTGAGCTAAAAAACGGTGTTGGATCTAGCCCTGATCTCTTGACTGGGTGAGAGCTTTCTGCTTAATTCAGAGACTCTGTCCCTCACCACCCCTTGTTGTAAATATTTTTGTCCACCCTAAGCGTGGAAGGGTATTCTCAGATGTGAGACCCTTGCTCATTGCACCATCAGGATTCAAGCAAACCGGGCCGAAGACGGCTGTAATGCCAGAAACCGGTCCCCGGGAGCTTGTTTCCTTCCCAGTGTAAGAATTGGCTTTTGTAGTTTGGTTTGCCCTGTTCCCATCATGCACTGGGACAGGAACAGACTAATTTGCATACAGCCAGGTTCTGAAACTGGGATGGTGCAGTGAGCTAAAAAACGGTGTTGGATCTAGCCCTGATCTCTTGACTGGGTGAGAGCTTTCTGCTTAATTCAGAGACTCTGTCCCTCACCACCCCTTGTTGTAAATATTTTTGTCCACCCTAAGCGTGGAAGGGTATTCTCAGATGTGAGACCCTTGCTCATTGCACCATCAGGATTCAAGCAAACCGGGCCGAAGACGGCTGTAATGCCAGAAACTGGTCCCCGGGAGCTTGTTTCCTTCCCAGTGTAAGAATTGGCTTTTGTAGTTTGGTTTGCCCTGTTCCCATCATGCACTGGGACAGGAACAGACTAATTTGCATACAGCCAGGTTCTGAAACTGGGATGGTGCAGTGAGCTAAAAAACGGTGTTGGATCTAGCCCTGATCTCTTGACTGGGTGAGAGCTTTCTGCTTAATTCAGAGACTCTGTCCCTCACCACCCCTTGTTGTAAATATTTTTGTCCACCCTAAGCGTGGAAGGGTATTCTCAGATGTGAGACCCTTGCTCATTGCACCATCAGGATTCAAGCAAACCGGGCCGAAGACGGCTGTAATGCCAGAAACCGGTCCCCGGGAGCTTGTTTCCTTCCCAGTGTAAGAATTGGCTTTTGTAGTTTGGTTTGCCCATTTCCCATCATGCACTCGGACAGGAACAGACTAATTTGCATACAGCCAGGTTCTGAAACTGGGATGGTGCAGTGAGCTAAAAAACGGTGTTGGATCTAGCCCTGATCTCTTGACTGGGTGAGAGCTTTCTCTGTCCCTCACCACCCCTTGTTGTAAATATTTTTGTCCACCCTAAGCGTGGAAGGGTATTCTCAGATGTGAGACCCTTGCTCATTGCACCATCAGGATTCAAGCAAACCGGGCCGAAGACGGCTGTAATGCCAGAAACCGGTCCTCGGGAGCTTGTTTCCTTCCCAGTGTAAGAATTGGCTTTTGTAGTTTGGTTTGCCCTGTTCCCATCATGCACTGGGACAGGAACAGACTAATTTGCATACAGCCAGGTTCTGAAACTGGGATGGTGCAGTGAGCTAAAAAATGGTGTTGGATCTAGCCCTGATCTCTTCACTGGGTGAGAGCTTTCTGCTTAATTCAGAGACTCTGTCCCTCACCACCCCTTGTTGTAAATATTTTTGTCCACCCTAAGCGTGGAAGGGTATTCTCAGATGTGAGACCCTTGCTCATTGCACCATCAGGATTCAAGCAAACCGGGCCGAAGACGGCTGTAATGCCAGAAACCGGTCCCCGGGAGCTTGTTTCCTTCCCAGTGTAAGAATTGGCTTTTGTAGTTTGGTTTGCCCTGTTCCCATCATGCACTGGGACAGGAACAGACTAATTTGCATACAGCCAGGTTCTGAAACTGGGATGGTGCAGTGAGCTAAAAAACGGTGTTGGATCTAGCCCTGATCTCTTGACTGGGTGAGAGCTTTCTGCTTAATTCAGAGACTCTGTCCCTCACCACCCCTTGTTGTAAATATTTTTGTCCACCCTAAGCGTGGAAGGGTATTCTCAGATGTGAGACCCTTGCTCATTGCACCATCAGGATTCAAGCAAACCGGGCCGAAGACGGCTGTAATGCCAGAAACCGGTCCCCGGGAGCTTGTTTCCTTCCCAGTGTAAGAATTGGCTTTTGTAGTTTGGTTTGCCCTGTTCCCATCATGCACTGGGACAGGAACAGACTAATTTGCATACAGCCAGGTTCTGAAACTGGGATGGTGCAGTGAGCTAAAAAACGGTGTTGGATCTAGCCCTGATCTCTTGACTGGGTGAGAGCTTTCTGCTTAATTCAGAGACTCTGTCCCTCACCACCCCTTGTTGTAAATATTTTTGTCCACCCTAAGCATGGAAGGGTATTCTCAGATGTGAGACCCTTGCTCATTGCACCATCAGGATTCAAGCAAACCGGGCCGAAGACGGCTGTAATGCCAGAAACCGGTCCCCGGGAGCTTGTTTCCTTCCCAGTGTAAGAATTGGCTTTTGTAGTTTGGTTTGCCCTGTTCCCATCATGCACTGGGACAGGAACAGACTAATTTGCATACAGCCAGGTTCTGAAACTGGGATGGTGCAGTGAGCTAAAAAACGGTGTTGGATCTAGCCCTGATCTCTTGACTGGGTGAGAGCTTTCTGCTTAATTCAGAGACTCTGTCCCTCACCGCCCCTTGTTGTAAATATTTTTGTCCACCCTAAGCGTGGAAGGGTATTCTCAGATGTGAGACCCATGCTCATTGCACCATCAGGATTCAAGCAAACCGGGCCGAAGACGGCTGTAATGCCAGAAACTGGTCCCCTTGAGCTTGTTTCCTTCCCAGTGTAAGAATTGGCTTTTGTAGTTTGGTTTGCCTGTTCCCATCATGCACTGGGACAGGAACAGACTAATTTGCATACAGCCAGGTTCTGAAACTGGGATGGTGCAGTGAGCTAAAAAACGGTGTTGGATCTAGCCCTGATCTCTTGACTGGGTGAGAGCTTTCTGCTTAATTCAGAGACTCTGTCCCTCACCACCCCTTGTTGTAAATATTTTTGTCCACCCTAAGCGTGGAAGGGTATTCTCAGATGTGAGACCCTTGCTCATTGCACCATCAGGATTCAAGCAAACCGGGCCGAAGACGGCTGTAATGCCAGAAACCGGTCCCCGGGAGCTTGTTTCCTTCCCAGTGTAAGAATTGGCTTTTGTAGTTTGGTTTGCCCATTTCCCATCATGCACTGGGACAGGAACAGACTAATTTGCATACAGCCAGGTTCTGAAACTGGGATGGTGCAGTGAGCTAAAAAACGGTGTTGGATCTAGCCCTGATCTCTTGACTGGGTGAGAGCTTTCTGCTTAATTCAGAGACTCTGTCCCTCACCACCCCTTGTTGTAAATATTTTTGTCCACCCTAAGCGTGGAAGGGTATTCTCAGATGTGAGACCCTTGCTCATTGCACCATCAGGATTCAAGCAAACCGGGCCGAAGACGGCTGTAATGCCAGAAACCGGTCCCCGGGAGCTTGTTTCCTTCCCAGTGTAAGAATTGGCTTTTGTAGTTTGGTTTGCCCTGTTCCCATCATGCACTGGGACAGGAACAGACTAATTTGCATACAGCCAGGTTCTGAAACTGGGATGGTGCAGTGAGCTAAAAAACGGTGTTGGATCTAGCCCTGATCTCTTGACTGGGTGAGAGCTTTCTGCTTAATTCAGAGACTCTGTCCCTCACCACCCCTTGTTGTAAATATTTTTGTCCACCCTAAGCGTGGAAGGGTATTCTCAGATGTGAGACCCTTGCTCATTGCACCATCAGGATTCAAGCAAACCGGGCCGAAGACGGCTGTAATGCCAGAAACCGGTCCCCGGGAGCTTGTTTCCTTCCCAGTGTAAGAATTGGCTTTTGTAGTTTGGTTTGCCCTGTTCCCATCATGCACTGGGACAGGAACAGACTAATTTGCATACAGCCAGGTTCTGAAACTGGGATGGTGCAGTGAGCTAAAAAACGGTGTTGGATCTAGCCCTGATCTCTTGACTGGGTGAGAGCTTTCTGCTTAATTCAGAGACTCTGTCCCTCACCACCCCTTGTTGTAAATATTTTTGTCCACCCTAAGCGTGGAAGGGTATTCTCAGATGTGAGACCCTTGCTCATTGCACCATCAGGATTCAAGCAAACCGGGCCGAAGACGGCTGTAATGCCAGAAACCGGTCCCCGGGAGCTTGTTTCCTTCCCAGTGTAAGAATTGGCTTTTGTAGTTTGGTTTGCCCTGTTCCCATCATGCACTGGGACAGGAACAGACTAATTTGCATACAGCCAGGTTCTGAAACTGGGATGGTGCAGTGAGCTAAAAAACGGTGTTGGATCTAGCCCTGATCTCTTGACTGGGTGAGAGCTTTCTGCTTAGTTCAGAGACTCTGTCCCTCACCACCCCTTGTTGTAAATATTTTTGTCCACCCTAAGCGTGGAAGGGTATTCTCAGATGTGAGACCCTTGCTCATTGCACCATCAGGATTCAAGCAAACCGGGCCGAAGACGGCTGTAATGCCAGAAACCGGTCCCCGGGAGCTTGTTTCCTTCCCAGTGTAAGAATTGGCTTTTGTAGTTTGGTTTGCCCTGTTCCCATCATGCACTGGGACAGGAACAGACTAATTTGCATACAGCCAGGTTCTGAAACTGGGATGGTGCAGTGAGCTAAAAAACGGTGTTGGATCTAGCCCTGATCTCTTGACTGGGTGAGAGCTTTCTGCTTAATTCAGAGACTCTGTCCCTCACCACCCCTTGTTGTAAATATTTTTGTCCACCCTAAGCGTGGAAGGGTATTCTCAGATGTGAGACCCTTGCTCATTGCACCATCAGGATTCAAGCAAACCGGGCCGAAGATGGCTGTAATGCTAGAAACCGGTCCCCGGGAGCTTGTTTCCTTCCCAGTGTAAGAATTGGCTTTTGTAGTTTGGTTTGCCCTGTTCCCATCATGCACTGGGACAGGAACAGACTAATTTGCATACAGCCAGGTTCTGAAACTGGGATGGTGCAGTGAGCTAAAAAACGGTGTTGGATCTAGCCCTGATCTCTTGACTGGGTGAGAGCTTTCTGCTTAATTCAGAGACTCTGTCCCTCACCACCCCTTGTTGTAAATATTTTTGTCCACCCTAAGCGTGGAAGGGTATTCTCAGATGTGAGACCCTTGCTCATTGCACCATCAGGATTCAAGCAAACCGGGCCGAAGACGGCTGTAATGCCAGAAACCGGTCCCCGGGAGCTTGTTTCCTTCCCAGTGTAAGAATTGGCTTTTGTAGTTTGGTTTGCCCTGTTCCCATCATGCACTGGGACAGGAACAGACTAATTTGCATACAGCCAGGTTCTGAAACTGGGATGGTGCAGTGAGCTAAAAAACGGTGTTGGATCTAGCCCTGATCTCTTGACTGGGTGAGAGCTTTCTGCTTAATTCAGAGACTCTGTCCCTCACCACCCCTTGTTGTAAATATTTTTGTCAACCCTAAGCGTGGAAGGGTATTCTCAGATGTGAGACCCTTGCTCATTGCACCATCAGGATTCAAGCAAACCGGGCCGAAGACGGCTGTAATGCCAGAAACCGGTCCCCGGGAGCTTGTTTCCTTCCCAGTGTAAGAATTGGAATTTGTAGTTTGGTTTGCCCTGTTCCCATCATGCACTGGGACAGGAACAGACTAATTTGCATACAGCCAGGTTCTGAAACTGGGATGGTGCAGTGAGCTAAAAAACGGTGTTGGATCTAGCCCTGATCTCTTGACTGGGTGAGAGCTTTCTGCTTAATTCAGAGACTCTGTCCCTCACCACCCCTTGTTGTAAATATTTTTGTCCACCCTAAGCGTGGAAGGGTATTCTCAGATGTGAGACCCTTGCTCATTGCACCATCAGGATTCAAGCAAACCGGGCCGAAGACGGCTGTAATGCCAGAAACCGGTCCCCGGGAGCTTGTTTCCTTCCCAGTGTAAGAATTGGCTTTTGTAGTTTGGTTTGCCCTGTTCCCATCATGCACTGGGACAGGAACAGACTAATTTGCATACAGCCAGGTTCTGAAACTGGGATGGTGCAGTGAGCTAAAAAACGGTGTTGGATCTAGCCCTGATCTCTTGACTGGGTGAGAGCTTTCTGCTTAATTCAGGGACTCTGTCCCTCACCACCCCTTGTTGTAAATATTTTTGTCCACCCTAAGCGTGGAAGGGTATTCTCAGATGTGAGACCCTTGCTCATTGCACCATCAGGATTCAAGCAAACCGGGCCGAAGACGGCTGTAATGCCAGAAACCGGTCCCCGGGAGCTTGTTTCCTTCCCAGTGTAAGAATTGGCTTTTGTAGTTTGGTTTGCCCTGTTCCCATCATGCACTGGGACAGGAACAGACTAATTTGCATACAGCCAGGTTCTGAAACTGGGATGGTGCAGTGAGCTAAAAAACGGTGTTGGATCTAGCCCTGATCTCTTGACTGGGTGAGAGCTTTCTGCTTAATTCAGAGACTCTGTCCCTCACCACCCCTTGTTGTAAATATTTTTGTCCACCCTAAGCGTGGAAGGGTATTCTCAGATGTGAGACCCTTGCTCATTGCACCATCAGGATTCAAGCAAACCGGGCCGAAGACGGCTGTAATGCCAGAAACCGGTCCCCGGGAGCTTGTTTCCTTCCCAGTGTAAGAATTGGCTTTTGTAGTTTGGTTTGCCCTGTTCCCATCATGCACTGGGACAGGAACAGACTAATTTGCATACAGCCAGGTTCTGAAACTGGGATGGTGCAGTGAGCTAAAAAACGGTGTTGGATCTAGCCCTGATCTCTTGACTGGGTGAGAGCTTTCTGCTTAATTCAGAGACTCTGTCCCTCACCACCCCTTGTTGTAAATATTTTTGTCCACCCTAAGCGTGGAAGGGTATTCTCAGATGTGAGACCCTTGCTCATTGCACCATCAGGATTCAAGCAAACCGGGCCGAAGACGGCTGTAATGCCAGAAACCGGTCCCCGGGAGCTTGTTTCCTTCCCAGTGTAAGAATTGGCTTTTGTAGTTTGGTTTGCCCTGTTCCCATCATGCACTGGGACAGGAACAGACTAATTTGCATACAGCCAGGTTCTGAAACTGGGATGGTGCAGTGAGCTAAAAAACGGTGTTGGATCTAGCCCTGATCTCTTGACTGGGTGAGAGCTTTCTGCTTAATTCAGAGACTCTGTCCCTCACCACCCCTTGTTGTAAATATTTTTGTCCACCCTAAGCGTGGAAGGGTATTCTCAGATGTGAGACCCTTGCTCATTGCACCATCAGGATTCAAGCAAACCGGGCCGAAGACGGCTGTAATGCCAGAAACCGGTCCCCGGGAGCTTGTTTCCTTCCCAGTGTAAGAATTGGCTTTTGTAGTTTGGTTTGCCCTGTTCCCATCATGCACTGGGACAGGAACAGACTAATTTGCATACAGCCAGGTTCTGAAACTGGGATGGTGCAGTGAGCTAAAAAACGGTGTTGGATCTAGCCCTGATCTCTTGACTGGGTGAGAGCTTTCTGCTTAATTCAGAGACTCTGTCCCTCACCACCCCTTGTTGTAAATATTTTTGTCCACCCTAAGCGTGGAAGGGTATTCTCAGATGTGAGACCCTTGCTCATTGCACCATCAGGATTCAAGCAAACCGGGCCGAAGACGGCTGTAATGCCAGAAACCGGTCCCCGGGAGCTTGTTTCCTTCCCAGTGTAAGAATTGGCTTTTGTAGTTTGGTTTGCCCTGTTCTCATCATGCACTGGGACAGGAACAGACTAATTTGCATACAGCCAGGTTCTGAAACTGGGATGGTGCAGTGAGCTAAAAAACGGTGTTGGATCTAGCCCTGATCTCTTGACTGGGTGAGAGCTTTCTGCTTAATTCAGAGACTCTGTCCCTCACCACCCCTTGTTGTAAATATTTTTGTCCACCCTAAGCGTGGAAGGGTATTCTCAGATGTGAGACCCTTGCTCATTGCACCATCAGGATTCAAGCAAACCGGGCCGAAGACGGCTGTAATGCCAGAAACCGGTCCCCGGGAGCTTGTTTCCTTCCCAGTGTAAGAATTGGCTTTTGTAGTTTGGTTTGCCCTGTTCCCATCATGCACTGGGACAGGAACAGACTAATTTGCATACAGCCAGGTTCTGAAACTGGGATGGTGCAGTGAGCTAAAAAACGGTGTTGGATCTAGCCCTGATCTCTTGACTGGGTGAGAGCTTTCTGCTTAATTCAGAGACTCTGTCCCTCACCACCCCTTGTTGTAAATATTTTTGTCCACTCTAAGCGTGGAAGGGTATTCTCAGATGTGAGACCCTTGCTCATTGCACCATCAGGATTCAAGCAAACCGGGCCGAAGACGGCTGTAATGCCAGAAACCGGTCCCCGGGAGCTTGTTTCCTTCCCAGTGTAAGAATTGGCTTTTGTAGTTTGGTTTGCCCTGTTCCCATCATGCACTGGGACAGGAACAGACTAATTTGCATACAGCCAGGTTCTGAAACTGGGATGGTGCAGTGAGCTAAAAAACGGTGTTGGATCTAGCCCTGATCTCTTGACTGGGTGAGAGCTTTCTGCTTAATTCAGAGACTCTGTCCCTCACCACCCCTTGTTGTAAATATTTTTGTCCACCCTAAGCGTGGAAGGGTATTCTCAGATGTGAGACCCTTGCTCATTGCACCATCAGGATTCAAGCAAACCGGCCCGAAGACGGCTGTAATGCCAGAAACCGGTCCCCGGGAGCTTGTTTCCTTCCCAGTGTAAGAATTGGCTTTTGTAGTTTGGTTTGCCCTGTTCCCATCATGCACTGGGACAGGAACAGACTAATTTGCATACAGCCAGGTTCTGAAACTGGGATGGTGCAGTGAGCTAAAAAACGGTGTTGGATCTAGCCCTGTTCTCTTGACTGGGTGAGAGCTTTCTGCTTAATTCAGAGACTCTGTCCCTCACCACCCCTTGTTGTAAATATTTTTGTCCACCCTAAGCGTGGAAGGGTATTCTCAGATGTGAGACCCTTGCTCATTGCACCATCAGGATTCAAGCAAACCGGGCCGAAGACGGCTGTAATGCCAGAAACCGGTCCCCGGGAGCTTGTTTCCTTCCCAGTGTAAGAATTGGCTTTTGTAGTTTGGTTTGCCCTGTTCCCATCATGCACTGGGACAGGAACAGACTAATTTGCATACATCCAGGTTCTGAAACTGGGATGGTGCAGTGAGCTAAAAAACGGTGTTGGATCTAGCCCTGATCTCTTGACTGGGTGAGAGCTTTCTGCTTAATTCAGAGACTCTGTCCCTCACCACCCCTTGTTGTAAATATTGTTGGACTAGTCTGGTATAGTCCGGGAAAATCATGATCTTGTGGTTATCATAAAGCAGAGTGTCTATGAGCCGTGCCTCGCGGAGAATGACGTCTCTATCATGGAAGTTGAGGATCCGGGCGATGATCGGGCGAGGCCGCTCCCCTACCGGCGGCTTCTGCGTCAAGGCGCGATGGGCGCGATCCACCACGAAGCAGCGCGACAGGGTGTCCGAAGGTAGCCAGCTCTCCAGCCACCGGGATAGGAAGGCATCCATAGGCCCCTTCTCGCAGTCCTCCAGAAAGCCGACAAAGCGCAGGTTGTTCCGCCGCGCCCGCCCTTCAGCGTCCTCCACACGAAGCGCTAGGCCCCGCTGCGTCTGCTCCAGGTCGGCAACCCTCTTCTTTAGGGCGCCAACGTCGCCCTCCACCGCCGTGACCCTGGTCTCAGTTTCAGTGATGCGGGCGACCGCATTGCGAAGGTCCTGGCGCAGCAGCATCACATCGGCACCCACCGCGCCGATCTTCGCATCCAGCATGTCACGAGACTGTGTAATGGCCGTCAGCAGCGCCGCGTTGTCCGGACCAGCACTCTGGCCCCCACCGGCTGCTCCGGCACCACCCCCAGTGCCGGTGAATTTATCAATAGGTCCCGTCTTAGCGGCGGCAGTGCCGCCCCCGCCTCTAGTCATGCGGCAGCAGGTACGGCCAGGCAACACGTACCCGCAGCGGGGTCGCCCCGCGCGAATGGCTATCAATCAGGTCCCGGCCGGGGAGTCCGGAGCACACCAAGCCACTCGGTATCCACACGCCACCAGTCCGCCAAACACACAGGCCGGGACCCAGGCAAAGCCACTCCTCCAAGGCGCAGTAGACGCCAATCTCAGGCCCAGAGCGGGGCCGCCAAAATGGCGCCGCTAGTCCATCCGCTCCAGGCGGCTCGGCAAGCCCCTCGATTCCGTCAGAGTAGCCTGAACGGGGCGATTGTTGGATCAGCACTGTTGCCTCGTCAGGGCACCACTCCGCAGGACGCAGCAGCAGGGCACGTCGTCTCCCAACCTCCGGTGACTCCGCCCCAACCTCGCGGGCTCAGATGCACGCCGACCGGCCGGCGTCCAGGGCCAGCAGGCGGCCGGGACAGAAATCGAGGTCCCGGCTCGCCACGCGGCAAGTAGGCCCAGCAGGCACACCCTCCAACGGACGCGCCAACAGAGGTCCGGAGCTCCAATGACCACACCACCGTGCTCCGCCGGACACCAGCAAGCACCTCCATAGCAGTAGATGTAGGAAGAGGGTTCAGGGCAAGGATAAATTAGCGGATAAGGATCGGGCCGGCAGGAGCTCTACAGAGCCGCGTCCGCCATCTTCGCCCTCAAAGCCACGCCCCCCGGCCCACATTTCTTGAACGTGATTTTTTCCAACTATTCCAGCCCCACAGTGAGATTTAGCTTTAACAGCCTCAAATCTGATGTATTCAAACTGCAGGAAGGACCAAACAAGGGTGCCCTCTCTCTCCTCTTCTATTTGTCCTCTTTAAAGACCCCTTATTCGTAACAGGCATTACATTTGGCTCTCAAGGACACAGATATACTCTGATGACACACTTCTTACATTGGGATCTTCTTAAATCTTTTGAATTAGTTCCAGGCTACTAGATTAACAAACGCTCTAAATTTACCATGGAATGATGATTATCAAAGTTTATTTTTGATCATTAGAATACTTGTTTATTCGTGGAATTGAAGAGAAACATATGAAATTGATAAATAAAGTATGATTAAAATACTCTGAAGATACACTCTACAACGTTACTCATTTAATTTGGAAGAAATCTTATTAGCAGATATATCGCACACCTCTGTGCCCCAGGAGACACTCACACAGACTGTGTAGGTGCAACCCTTATTGATTTCAGTATCTACTCCAGTGCAGGGAGTAAACCTGAGGAGCACGAACTAACTTATACTAATTCTCTCATTAAATCAGTAGTGCGCAGTCACTTCATAGAATTCCCCTAGAAGTTTCTCATTCAGGCTAGAGACAGCGGCAAGCTTACTTTGCCTAATAATCCTATTATTATGCCGCATCCCAACTGAGAATAGCTGTGGAATGGTCCAAGGCAAAACCTGAAAAGAATTACAGCCTGATTCATCAAGCTTTTTTGCGCTCGCAAAGGGCCAGATTCTGAGAATCCGGCCCTTTGCGAGAGCGATTTTTGCATTTGGGATTCAGCATCCCAAATGTAAAAATCGCTAATTGCGATCTCGCAATTTTGCGAGGAATGACATTTAAGGAATCTCTATTTGAGATTCCTTAAATGCAATTCAACATCCTATTTAAATTTGCGAATTCGCAATTTCCAGGCGCAATTTACCGCGAGGTCAGACCTCGCGGTAAATTGCGAAAACTCCGAAAAATGCATTTAAATGCATTTTTCTGAGTTGCATGTTACACGCACACATGTCCTTTGGACATGTGTGTGTGCAACACCTGTGTCACAGATCATTTGAGGGGTGCTACAGGGTGTCCTTTGGACACCCCTGGCACCCTTCAAATCGCTATCTTATTTGCGATTAGCAAATTGCTAATCGCAAATAAGGAATACTCACCATTCATTCCTATGGGCCTTTTGGCCCATAGGAATGCATGGGGAGTTTTTCCTTATTTGCGATTAGCAATTTGCTAATCGCAAATAAAGAATGTGTAGGAATCGCAAAAAATATTGCGATTCCTACATGAATCCCGTTTTGCGAGTCCTTAATAGCGATTCGCTATGAATCGCTATTAGGGCCTCGCAAAACGGGAGAATGATGAATCTGGCGGTTAGTCACATATACCATGTAATAGTATGCAGGCAATTATGGGACTTGATATGGGTCAAAACGAAATGCAGGCAACCCAATACCATCTTGCAAATTTTAAACAGATTTGTGGAAATCGGTGGCCTCATAACACTTTCCTTCACCTCATACCCCCTGTCCACATTAGTGGGGAATTTATCCCTTCTCTGGAGGGACGGTCATTTGAACGTTAGAGAAGTGGGGAATACCTAATGATATCTAATATGCACTGCGCTACTTTTGAGAAATGCAAAGCTGAATTTCATCTCAGCGAAAAAGAGCGCTTACAACATGCACAAATCAGACATTGGACTACTCACCCTCCGGAAGGCAGCTACTAGAGAAAAGATGCCTTTTGAGACACTTTTCTCTAAATGCATAGGCACCAGAGGCTGTATTTCAAATCTTTCAGATATTAGCTACTCTTGAAATGTAGAAATAGTGGAGACACAACAGCGAGTGGGTACGGATTTTAGATAGGCAGGTCTCAATTAGGCAGGGCCATGCACTCTTCTTCAATAGGCTAACGAGTAATATCGGACTCGCTCCGGGAGTAGCAGACCCAAGTAGGTGTTGATGCGGGGCCAGGATCCTTGATGTAAGTTTGACTAAATGACTGCCCCTTCTCTGCACTTGTGAGAAGCGTTTGGTCCATGTTAGATCTGTGGGTCTCTGATTGGCAGAGGTAAGTACCAATGTCCAAATAGAGACCCTTGCTTCTAGTCAGGGCAAGGGGGATACACTCTTTGGATAACCCCTGCTCACCCCCTAGGTAGCTTGGCGCGAGCAGAGAGGCTTATCAAAGGCAATGTGTAAAGTATTTGTACCAACACTCACAGTAGCACCGTGAAAACACCACAAATGGACTCTACACCAGTTTAGAAAAATAAAGTATCTTTATCTAAACTACACAAGACCAAAATGTCAATAATCCAACATACACAGTTCAAGAATATGATTTTAAAAGAGTTCTAGGGTATGCGTCAAAATAATCCCCAGTTACGTCAGTTTTAGCCCAAAGTACCTGTAGATGCGACAAAAGTTCCAAGCTGCAACTGCAGCGTCGAAAAACAAGCGATGCATCACTCCTGAGACCCTGGGGAGGCGATGCGAAAATGCCGCTGCACGCAGCGGGCGCATTGCGACGAATCTGGTCTGTATGGGGAGCGATGCGATACCTTGTATGGATTCCAGGGTGCAGCCTCTCCGGTAGGATGCGTCTTGCACAGGCACGATGCGACGATCTTCGGGACGGCGACTATCTTCGGTGCAGTGGCGATGCGCGGCGCAGCGTTGATCCTCTTCTGCCGTGGCCCTTCAATGCGTTGGCGCTGGACTCTGCGACGATGTTCACAGCGACGGGATGCAGTCCCAAACTAAGCGGTGCGACGGTTCTCACAGCGATGACAGGCTCTGCGACGATACTCGCAGCAACAGGAATCTTGCGGCACCGGGGCGATGCGCTCCGCAAGTGAACAATGCTTTGGTTCTTGCAGCCGCGAAGATGTTCGCAGCGACGGGAATCTTCTCGCAGTGTTGACGCTGCGCTCCGCAAGCGAGCGATGCATGCAAATTGTACATTTTCTTCTTTTCTTCTTGTCCAGCTCCCCAAACAGCAGGAAACAACCTCCAGAGGCCACACAAATGGATCAAGCACTCTAGGCAGGTCAGAACTCACACAGGGGAGTTCAGTGGTGAAGCAGGGGGTGAAGTCCTTTTGTTCCTGGGACTTTTTAACAGGAGGCCGGCTCTCCTCAGGCCCTTTGAGATCTCTTCAAGCAAGGGGACACAGCAACAGCAAAGTTCTTCCCCTCTCCTTGGCAGAATAGCAACTGCCTGTCAGCCCACAAACACACAGCAGGACTGTCCTTCGTC
The DNA here is from genome assembly GCF_964263255.1 of Lissotriton vulgaris. Lineage (NCBI taxonomy): Eukaryota > Metazoa > Chordata > Amphibia > Caudata > Salamandridae > Lissotriton > Lissotriton vulgaris. The sequence goes on along the minus strand of NC_141693.1, from coordinate 1,179,736,900 downwards.
TTCAGTCTTCCAGCTTTTCTCCTTGGCAGAGGTTCCTTCTTGATTTCAGGATGATCAAAAGTTCAGGGGTATCCCTTCTTATACCAATATTTTGTTTGTTCTCTGAAGGCAGAGAGGCCTTTGCCTAGTCGCAACCAGTTCTGGTCAGTCCTGGAGCACTCTGTTTACATGACTCCTTCTTTCGCTTGAGAGAGAGGGGCAGGGTCGTCAGCCGCCCAGCAGGAGGTGGAGCCTGCATTGTGGAAGGCTCAAGTGCTATCCCCTCCCACTTCTCAAGATGCAGATGGAGCTATTCAGCCCAGTGCTGACTCATCCAGCCTCCTGGAGCTACCCCAGCCCCTGTCACTCACAAACTAGACAGTCAATTCACAAACAGGCAAAGGCACACAGAAAGGTTAGAGAAGAAACAGCCACTTTCTAAAAGTGCTGTTTCCAAACACAGGATTTCAAAAACATCCTTCCTAAAAGATGGGTTATTAAATTCTGAGTTCAGGGATATCAGACTTCAATTTCCTATCTTGCTCCTATCGGAAGATATGCAGGTAAACACTATACACAGCCTTATCCATTTAGCCTAGAGGCAAGATAGCCTTTCAATAGTGAAAACCGAAATTGGCAGTATTTCACTATCAGAGCATGTCACCCACACTAGTACATGCTCTACCTTTCATGTACACTGCACCCTGTCCCCGGGGGGTGCCTTAGGCCTTCCATAGGGGTGTCCAATGTTTCCAAAAAGGGAAAGGTTAGACCTGGCCAGTGTGGACACTGGTCAGGTCAGCATGGCAGTTAGCAACTGCACACGGGCACTGCGGTGGCAGGCCTGAGACACCATTTTGGGGCTACTCATGTGGGTGGCACAATCAGTGCTGTAGGCCCACTAGTAGCATTTGAATCACCAGCCCTGACCTACTGATAAAACAAATATGCCAATCATGGACAACCAATCACAATAACAATGTATACAGAGAGAGCATATGCACTGATTAGCAGTGTTAAAGTGCCCAGAGTCCTATAGCCAACAACTACAGGTCAGGAAAAAACAAGGGGGGGAAGAAGCAAAAAGTTTGGGGGGGAACCCTGCAAAAAGGGCCATTTCCAACTGTCCATCCTAATTGGGTTGGACAAATATTTTGAACTAGATGCCACACTGAGGATAAGTATATCCATAGACCGTTTTGATTGAACTACTTAGTTCTATTTTTATTCTCTGTTGTTATTTCCAGTGAGGGATTTAACATTGCGGTTTTTGCCCTGACGAAAACCGTGGACCCATAGGGCTGTTCACAGGCTGAAAACATGTTGGCAATGAGGATAAGGTCATGGGACCATTGCATCCTTGGGACACCCTACTATTTGTTTTTTAATATCCTTCATAACTCTGTATTAAAGGGATACCTGGAGTGTATAGAGGATTTTTAATCTTTAACCCCCTGTATTGACCGGGTTTTTGGCTCTATTTCTGAGTGATGGTGACTTTAGCTTGCTACCATCCTAGATCCCTTTTCTTAGCTTGTTTTGGTCCTTTTCAGGCCTCTTTTCAGACCTAGAAGCATAAACTAGAGGATGGCCGCTTTATATGATGATAGATCCCTTATTTCTGACTCTAATCCATCTATTGCCTATTGGCTTTAACATAATTATGTGTCCTTTTATCATTCTCAGGCCTGAAGACCTATAGTAGAGGGTGGATCCTGTAGGTCTGACTTTATATTACCTATTGGTAGGGTTTGTGTATGTACTCTGATAGAGCTATGTGTCTATTTCATCCTTTTCGGGCCTACAAGGCCCAGAACCAGAGAGACTCCATTTTGCTTTCTGCCTATGCTGACCGAGGAGCTTGCAGGGTAAAGGTAATGTTTATAGTTAAGCCAAAAACTGACCGTACGGCAAGCAGAGAGGCAGTGGAGAAGAAATTACTGCCCCTTATCAAAAACTCATTACTTAACATTACTGAGTACAAAAAAGCCATCCTAGCTGCCAAAACCATCTATTTCTCCACAAAAATTATGACAGCGGAAAATAAATCCAGGGAGATTTTCGGTATAGTCAACGACCTAGCCTATTCCGATAGAGCCTCAAACCAAATCCCTCCAACCCAGCCCCTGTGTGACCAATTAAACTCCTACTTTCTGGACAAGATTGCAACCATCAAGGCTAACATCCCCCCCCTCCTCTATTTTTGTTGATCCTTCCCCTCCCACTGTTCAGTGTCATCTTACCTCAATTCCCCCCCTTACTGAGGAAGTATTCTTGGAGATACTTCCTAAGGTCAAATCGGGTTCTCCGGCAGACATCTGTCCGGCACGAATCCTACAACAGATCTACTCTACTTGTCCCCAGCCCCCCATTACTTTCCTTAATAGTTCCCTTACTCAGGGAGTGGTGATCCCCGCTCTTAAATCAGCCACAATAGTGCCCATTTTAAAGAAGCCCGGCACTGACCCGTCCATCTCAGCTAACTACCGCCCCATTTCCCTGCTGCCCTATTTGGGCAAGGTGCTTGAGCGCCATGTCACCTCGGTACTCAGCGCCCACGTAGAAGCAAATGGGGGCCTGGCATCTCGTCAGGCCGGCTTCCGCCCCAGGCACTCTACCGAATCTGTCGTGGTGTCGGTCCTGGACAACCTCAGGGAGGGCATGGATTACAACCAACATCAGGCTCTGGTGCTCCTCGACCTCTCCGCCGCCTTTGACACGGTGGACCATACCATCCTGCTCTCACGTGTCAAGGCGGCGGGAATTGAGGGCTCAGCCCTGGTCTGGCTATCCTCCTTCCTGAGGGACCGCACCCAGGCGGTTCGGCTGGGGGACTTCACGACTACCCCACTTCAAGTCACCTGCGGTGTCCCCCAGGGTTCCTCTCTTTCTCCCTTACTGTTCAATCTTTACATCTTTCCTCTAATCTTTGCACTTCAGCAGCTGGAGGTCACCGTATATAATTATGCGGATGACCTCCAGCTCATCTTTAACCTCTCCTCTTCTCCCCTCTCTATCTCAAATTTCCAGTCCACTATGATTTTCATCAGGGACTGGATGAACCACAACCATCTCAAGCTGAACCTGGACAAAACCGAGTTGGTTCTCACAGGTGGTTCTTCCAGTCCCTGGAACTCTCTCTTCTGGCCCCCTTCTCTTGGTCCTTCCCCCACTCCTTCCTCCACAGTTAAAACCCTGGGTGTCAAAATGAACAACCAACTCACTTTACACTCACAAATCAGCTCTGTGGTTTCTTCCTGTTTCCTCACTCTCCGAACCATCCGCACTGTTTCCCGTTTCTTTTCCCCCCAGGCACTTAAACTGATCATGTCCGCGCTGGTGATTTCGCGGCTGGATTATGCCAATGCCCTGTACAACGGCATCCCTGCATACAGCCTGCAGAAGCTCCAGATGGTCCAGAACCAAGCGGCTCGGTTGGTGTATGGTCTCCCACGTTTTCATCACTCTACACCCCTCCTCAAGGAGCTCCATTGGCTTCCTATCAAGGAACGCTCCCTTTTTAAAACCGGCTGTATGGTCTTTCAGGCCCGCCAGGGCACTGCCCCCGCCTTCATTTCCTCTCTGATCAACGAATATGTTCCGGTCAGAGAGCTCCGTTCTTCTTCTAAATCCCTCCTGCAAATCCCACGTTTCAAACGTAAAAAGTGGGGAGGAGCCAATTTTTCAACTTTGGCTCCCACCTTTTGGAACTCCCTCCCTGACCACCTACGATTTGCTACACACTATTCCTCCTTCCGCAAAGATCTAAAAACGTTTTTGTTCAAACAGGCCTTTTCCTTGTAACTTGTCCCTCCTTTCTCTGCGCCAGGCTATCTCCGCCCTCAGTTGCTGGACCTACCACTATAGCGCCAAGAAACCGTATGGTGAACGCTGCGCTTTACAAATGTTTTAAATTCAAATTCTGTTGTGTGCTAGAGGAAAGCCAGCGGAGACTGGTTCTTATCGAAAGAATGTATTTGTCTCTTGGGTCCAGACGTAACATGCAGATGGTCACTGCAGTTGCACGGAGAGCCTTGGAGCTGGCACAGGAATTCGGTGGGAGGCAGCTTTCTGTTGGAAATTTCCATGAGTAGAGAGCATTCTATATTATCGAAGTGCAGAGAGGCAGAGTGATCAGATGGTTTTTGGAGCTGAAGAGAGCGGTCAGATGAATCTTGGAATGAGAGCGTTCAGATTGATCTTGGACCGTTCAGATGGATCTTGGAGCGGTCAGATGAATCTTGGAATGGTAGAAGTCAGTTGGTCTTTGGAGCTGAAGAGAGCAGTCAGAGATGATCCTTGGAGTTGGAACTGTCAGCTGGAGCTGCCAGTTTGTCAGAATGTATTGAAGCAGTTGCCAGTCAGATGGAAGAGTTGGAGCTGCCAGTTGGAGCTTTTGGAGCAGTTGAGCCAGTGGAGTGAAGCCGTGGTGACAGAGGGAGAGAGCCCTGATTCCACCAGAGAGAGAGAAACATTCCTTTCCTATAGGGTGAGGTATTCTAAACTAGTTTGCTTTACACTTAATCATTCACTTTCCTTTATTTCCTAGGCTATATTCCCTACTGTATTGTTACATTGATTAATCCCTTTTCTTTCAGCGGTGTGCAGTCCTGTTATAATCCATTATTTCCCTTTTTAGCTATCTACAGTTCCTATCAGCTATATGTGGATGTGTTAGTAATAAAGCTATCTTGTTTTCATTCAAATAAAGAGACCCCGCAGATCTATGTGTTCCTTAGATGTGTCTATTTCCCTTTACTTTTCAGGCTATGTCTAGATTGCTAGTTATTGTGATGTTATAATTTGCTATTGTGTAATAAAGGGACCCCAGTTCTTAGTGAACAGCTGTGCAGGTGTTATTTCTTCATGACTAACCTTTCTTCTAGCCAGATGCTGTTATGTGGACGGATGTGTTTCCCGTCCAGGTAAGTGGTAACTGATCAAGGGAGCAAGGAGCGCCTAAATCAGGGAATAACCTTTGCATATAGTAATTACATTTGGTTGTTATCTTCTAGGACAGAGTTAACCCTTCTTTTTACCCAAATGCTGACAGGAGAAGGATGTGACATTCCCTTCCCTGCAGATAATTGAGCATGGAAGATTGTGTGTAGATCAGGTCAGGAGATAACCTTTAAATGCTACAATTTGGCCATTCGTGTGTGAGAGGATTGAACTGTCTATCTACCACATAAAATATAACAATTGTGTATGAGACATCCCAGTAGATATTAGACATATAGAGAAACTTCCCAAAAGAGAGAGAGAGAGTTGAAGGTATCAATAGGACAGTGATCGCCGTTGTGTAGCGGCGTTACTGAGAGCACTGGGGGGATACGGTGTGTATCGTCACCTGAATGTGGCGGCAGCGTAAGCACCGGGAGGATACGGTGTGTATACCCATAGGATTGTGGCTTGCGTGAGCACTGATTGAGGTTGGTGTGTAATGGTAAGTGATCAGAACTGCCCCCTTCACTATGAGGAGGAGGATAGCATAGTCTGGGCCTGAGTTGCCGTGAGACTATAAGGTGAGATCATAGGATGTGACATGGAATTCCTTAGTAATTAGTGAGTATTCCTAGTAATCCTATAGATTTAGTGGTGTTTTTGATGATATGAGCTTGTATATTGCTAATTCCCCATCCCCAGGAAGGTACCTAGGTACTGTGGTAAGTAGGCTCTGGGGAGGGAGATGGTTCCGTTTCGGCTGGATTGGGGGTGTGTTGGTGAGCTGGTGATATCTGGTCTGAAAATCCGGTCGTTACACCCCCCTGGCCTTTTCTCCTAAGAGCTCCCTGAAATACGGTTGATCCACCCTGGCCTTTAGGAGCCAGGGTGAACCCGATGATGAAGCATGACAATATTAGAGTGTGTGAGGGTTAAAATACAAAGAGGTTTTGCTCCCCATTGTGTTAGTGATATATGATCTGACCTATGGTTGTGAGAGTTGTGCCACCCCGAATATCTTAGTTGATATATTATTTTCTTCTGGACGGGATACTGCTTGTTACTTGTGATAAATTGGGAAAACGTATCCCCTGTTCCCCATACTTCCTACGTGGGAGAGTACCTCTCCACTCTTCAGGCCTTTGGCCAGTTTTCTATACAATAACGAGTAATATCAATTGAACGCACTTGTCTTTTGAGGCCAAAAGGAAGCCAGTATACAAAGTAATGCCCAAGGGCCTTCCAAACACCTTGCTTGCACTGTAACAGGAATGGAGTTGGAAATGGAGAGCCATAGATCTTTTTGATTGAACTTGCAAGCATGATTGTCTACAAGCACTGAGGACATCAGAGCACTCATATGAACATGATGGTAATGGGTTAGCAGGGAAGAACGAGTTGCAAAGTTCAGAAAGGCTGTAAGCGCCACCTCTTTTCAGTAGGATGAGGAGGGATTATTTTTGGGGATTGTTAGTTTGGGTTATTTAACACTTGCCTTTGGGTGGGTCTCTACTGTGGTCAATGTTAACAATGCAAACTACTCGCCTACATGTTTTTTAATATGTGGTGGCCTGGATTGGAGCCTATTAGTTTGAAATGATCTGTTAAGTAAACTTTAATTAACAGAGGAGATTATCACAAAAAATAGTATTTCTGGTGGAAATCCATTCGGACCTAGTGATTTCCCAGCTTGTAGGTCGAATCATGATGCACCAACTTTGTTCCTTCGTTCGTAATGTCTGCATGTAAGTTATTTCCGTTGTACCTCATCTAAGCCTAGCATTGGCAAATGTTTGTTGACATTCTAGATGTCTTCCTCTTTTAGAGGCATCTGGAATCTTAAAAGACTAGAAGGTAATCTGATAATGCTTCAGCAATATCTTATTTGAATTTTCCATGCTTCCCATGCTGCTCCACATCTCCGCCGCCAACGAGCAGTACTCCAATTCGTTCTTCTCAACAAAGCCAGGAACCTACCTGCATTACTAACAGTGTCATAATGGTGCATTTGTGGAATTTCTGTTAAATGTTTACATTCCTCATGCATCACCAATATTTGCCTCTGTAAGGCACCATTACCACTCTGCTCTGTATTCCTTTCCATATAGTGTCTTTGTTATAGATGTCAGCCTGATTCCAGAAATCAGTAGTGTACTAGGTGTCATAGGTCTAGAGATCTATTCCATTACGACCATTATACATCTCATTTAACCCTTGCATCACATCACACTGGAACTTATATAAACCATCTACCCGAGTCTCTGCAAGAAGTGCTATTTTCATTATTTTATGCTCCTAAAGGCAGGAGAAATCTGTCATCTTGACTTTAAACCTTCTTGGCAAATTACAACGTTGACTACAAGCCACAATCCATTTTAAGTTTTCATATAGCCAATATTCTGAATTGTTGCCCCTGCAATCCATCCTCTTTCACACTATAGATATATGGATGGAGACGACCTGATTGTGTGCTTGTTATGGTCATGCTTTAGGGCCCAGTTTTGTGCCTCACACTTATCCATGACCTATATCAGGTCTGCTAGCTTAATCCAGTATAGCCTACTGTAGCAGATCGTGGGGGCTTCATAGGGTATGCACTGGATAGCTATTTCTACATTCTTGTGCTGCCAGGCTTCAACTATTGCCTGCGCCAGTGTGTTCCTTTTTTTTAGGACATGCCTACAACACAGTGCATGCACCGTCTGTTGCAAGATGTATTGGTAGCTTACAGGAGGCGGAAGGCCCACCCTTTGCTTACTATTTGTTGGTTTCCTTGCCACTCATTTACCTTCTTCTTCTTCATTAGTGTGTGAGGGCTATCCTTCCCCTTCTTGTGTCTGTCCCTCCCATAGACCATAAAGACATTGCTGTGTCCTTCCCCTACTCATTTTTCAGGTACTACTTTTTTCCTTTTGTTTAAACACTCAATGAGAGTGTATGTGTTTTCCAGTTCTTCCCTAGTGTGCTCCTGTTGCTCTCTCCGCGCTGCTTTTGCTCGTCCATGTGGTTCTCAATATAGGGGTTCGTAATAAACATTCCAGCCATAGGATACTTGCATCTTGAGTGATAGCATTTTAAACATGCACATGTATACCTACATCTAAAAAAAAATAAGAAAAATCCCACGACAAAAGACATTTTTAGACACTAGTACTTTCTAGTGACTGCTGGTCCCTATGTATGGTAGGGTTTTATCAATGACTCTGGAAACATTTATTGTAATTAAAAATGTTGATTCCTCACTATAAAATCTGATTAGGTATATTATCATAAAGAAAATTAACACGTCATTAGAGTAGCTAGAATGTATAGGCACGTTTATAGGTTGTAGCCACACCCTCTCATGCTTGTGATTGACATTTCAAGGACCTGTGTCTGACTTGAAAGTGCCTTTAGTAACTACTTGGGGAACTGCAGCTTTAAGAAATATTTTTTTTGCTTTGTACTGGTTATCTAAACCAGGGAATACTGTAAACACAGACAGGTACTGGATCCTTGAACAGAACCAAAAGCTGTTATCTGGAAAAGCCACCACTGTGCACACCCACATTTATTTACTTAATGGCACCTGTACTTACTAATTCCTACCTGTCGTTGGCTGTTGTTGGACATGGCTCTCTCTTCAAGGTCATTACACAATATTTACCTTAACCCCTCCTGTTTTCTGAGCTTCGTTTTTGTTGGCACTATGACTCTGTGCACTTTACCACTGCTAATCAGTGCAAAGGTGCTTGTGCTCTCGCCTTTCAACATAATAAAATTGACCTAAACCTGATAGGCGCATTAGATTTACTTGTAAGTCCCTAGTAAAGTGGTACAACATGTACCAAGGGCCTGTAATCAAATGCTACTAGTGGAACTGCACTACTTGTTGTGCTACCAATTTAAGTAGCTCTTTAAAAACATGTCACAGGCCTGCTACTGCAGCCTGTGGGCAGCATCTAGGTTTTACATGTCCTGGTAGTGAACAACTTGTAAACTAGTGTTTTACTTCTGTGAGGCCTACCTGTCCCATGAGATACTATTGGATTACCTTATTACAATTAATAATTGCTAACTTTTAATTCAGAGCAGGTGGAAATGTCTTGTTTGGACTCAAACGCATTGTAATGTAAAAACTCTTTAATGGTAAAGTCTGATTTTAGATTACAATTCTGAAAATTCCACTTTTAGAAAGTTGGCATGTTCCTGCCCTAAACTTTCTCATGCCTTCTAGAAGTATCCATCTGCCTGGGCCAGTTAATTGCTCCCCCATCAGGAATGGATATTGGGCCTAGACAGTGAACAGTAGGACCTGGGTGTTGCTGGGAGAGGGCCATCCTACCAGAATGGGAGGGGCTCAGTTGTTCCCTGACCTACTTAAATTTCAAAGGATCTGTGTTAGCACACTCACAAAGAACTTCACACCAGGCTTATATCACCCCAGACATCACAGGACCTGGGCAGGGAGGTAAGACATTTCCAGAACCATCTGGGCGAGGGGTTGAATGTGTTCCAGAATTTTCTTCTTCTTCAAAGCTGTCACGAGGTATAAATTGTGTGCCCTTAAATTCACATTTCAGTACACTCCAGGACCTCTGGAAAACTACAGAAGGATTGCCTTATACTCTAGAGGGCTGCCCTGCTGCTTGAGGCTTGCCTTGTTGCACAAAGGACTCCTCTGCTGCTACTAGAGAACTGCCCTGCTGTTTGAGGCCTGCTTTGTCATTCAGGGGACCTACTTGTTCCTTGAGGCTTCCCTTTCTGCTTGAAGGAAAGGGGACCATCTACTTGAACTCAGGACTACCAGAGTGACTCCAATGGTCAGTTTGCTGGCCTCCTGTTCTGAGATACAGGGACACAACAACCTTAGAGGCTGTCTAGCTGACCTGCTGCAACTGGACATGCAACTGGACCTGCCTCAGCCCTGCTGGCCTCTGCTGGAGTGAGTTCCTGATCCCCAAGAGGTGCCTCTCCAAGTCCTGGACTCATGGCAGGCATCAGTTGAACTCCTGTGAAATTCTGAAGATTTGAACTCTCTGCACCGGACATTGCGAAGGTAACTTTTTCAGTGGGATTAACCAGGTCTCTGTATCCGGCTTGCCCTCCACTGTGGTCGGCTTGAATTTGTGATTTTGTCTCGGTTTAAGATTACCAGATACCCAAAGTTAGCGTTGTCTTCTCCTCAGCGCTATTTTTACTTTAATCATTAAATGTGCATATCTACGGATCTACGGAATAGTTTTTTGTTTTATTTATTGAGTTTTATTCTTTTTCTAAATCGGTGTGGGTTATCTCTTCTGTTGTGTTTTCACTGTATTACTGTTTGTGTGCAGCATAAATACTTAACACTAAGTTAACCCTGGGCACTGAACTCCGCTCCGCTGGCGGAGTTTGCGGAATTTTGCATACTCCACGTTCCACGGAGACTGCAAAGTTTCTGCAAAACTTCAGAATTAGCAGCGGAGCGGAGTTCAGCTCCAGACCCTCCCGCCTCCCACCCCCCCTGCAATAAATATTTTCTAAATGCAATCTGCAATGAATGTAAAATAAAACTGCACTTATCTTAACGTGGTGTCCCGGGCTGCCCTCCTCCTTGCCGTAATCTCCTACGTTGGACATACTTCATAGTAGGGCTGTGCATGCGCGTGCATGCGCAGTCCTACCATGGATTACTGCAAGGAGGAGGAGGGCAGCCCGGGACGCCACGATAAGGGAAGTGCAGTTTTATTTTATATTAATTGTAGAATGCATTTAGAAAATATTTATTGCAGGGTGGGAGGCGTGTAGCAAAGCTCCACAGAGTTTTTGGCCAACTCCGTGGTGCTCCGCGTAGAGCAGCTCTGCCTGCTACTACCAGGGTTACTCTAAGTTAACCCACTTTGCTTTTGTGCCAAACTACAGCAGAGTTAAGCACAGGTTAATTTAGTGATTTTTGTGATGCACCCTGATAAGGATTGTGGCTGTTGCTTAAGGAGGGTCTTCACCCCACCCTCAACCGGAAACTCAATTTCTCACAGGTGGGATCAAGAAATTTATAGAAATCTGCAATTTTATTTATTAATACAAAGCGGGCTTTGGCAAATAATAAACAAGCACAAATCATTCAGATAGCAAAAGTGTGTATGCAAATGTATATGTTAAACTACACTCACTTAGCTTGGTGAATGTCTTTTAAAGCAGTTGCATCTGACTTAAGGAACCGCCGGTAAAAACTTGTAGAGCTAAAGCTTCATGAAACTTTTAATGGTTTTGCATTTGGCTCAAGAGCGGCCTCTAGTAATAACTTGAGGAACTGCTGCGTCATGAAAAGATTTTGAGTATTTTGACTGTGAAAGAATTTTGTATCGGACTCGAAAGGGACCGCTAATAGGGACATGAGAATCTGAAGCTTCATAAAAGGATTTTAGTGCTTTTGCATCTGACTCAAAGAGCCCTCCAGTTAGTAAGGCTGCTGTGTCAGGCAAAACAAGTAACCTTATGTAATAAATCCCGCTTCGGCACCTCCTGAGAGTGCTGATACCTATTTCCTTGGTGTGGCATTACCTGTCGGCTGGGTCTACCGACATTACGCGCCACCTACCTGGGGGCAAGGATCCTGGCAGGAGCAATTTATGTGTGATATATATATATATCGTCATGTGATCAAGGCAGGGAGCTGCCGAAACGCGTCGTGGTGATGTGGTTGCACTTTAAAGCAGAATAAAAAAAGAAGCACCAAATTGGGTCTACCTCGTCTTTTTGTGTGTTCTGGCTGTCGTGTTTTCGTGGAGGAAACGAAGGACGAGTCTTTGCAGCATATATATATATATATATATATATATATATATATATATATATATATATATATATATATATATATGCTGCAAAGACTCGTCCTTCGTTTCCTCCACGAAAACACGACAGCCAGAACACGCAAAAAGACGAGGTAGATATATATATCGCTCCACTGCCAAGAAATTGACCAGACCAGCACTCTCAGTAGATTCAATCTCCTTCGATTTATTGCACAGTGAACAAACGCGTTTCAGCTTCTGCCTTCGTCAGTGTCAGCTGACGTCGGTGTCAGCTGACGTCGGCGAGGCGGAAGTTAATAAAGGCAAATACAAAAACATAAAAAACGGACTAATAGTCCAAACCATAAGCGCTATCTTGTAATGGCTAGATCGTGAATAACAAAATTAATTGAATCTGTGTGCAGTACATATATCTCCAAAATTGATATACATGGGCACTAAGGTTACTATAATCATTAAAACATATTGCGGTCATGTCATTCAGCCCTGGATGGGCAATTTACAACCGAAATTCATAGAACACCACGAATAGCATTATAGACCTCCCCGTATTACGTTTTGGTATGTACTTAAGATTTATATGCACATAGCCACTGTTTTCGACATAACATTTGCTAGGGATTACGAGATCCGGTATGTACTATGGTACAATATCTCAATATATATATATATATATGCATGTATATGTATATAGATATATGTAAAAGAACCTGTCATCTATTGTGGTGCCTAACTGATATTGACAGCACACGCAGTAGGCTTTATAGGTGATTGGCCTGGAAGCCAGTTTCCCAAGAAAAAGTTTGAAGGAACTTACGTTTATTAATGACTTCCAGTACAAGCTAACAGCCCGATGTTTACAAAACAATAATACAAATATATAAGAACATTTAGTCAACCATCTGTATCTGTTAAATTGTTCAATGGTTGCTCAGATAATGCCTACTCCCCACACTCTACCATTGAATGCTCTCACTTTATAACATTTTTCACCCCCCCATAAACATATACAGCCACAATTATTTACTTAAAGACACTTGTATTTCACAGTGAATGCTAGTTCCTACATAAAGTAGGGTGTCAATATTTCTATTAAAAAAATAAATAGAAGTTTATTGACATATGTAATTTTGACTCATTATTACGAACTAGCTTTGGCAAATTAATTTACCAACCACAAATCAATTAAATAAGAAAATTGTGTAAGCAAATGTATATGTTAAAACCACAGTCGACCACTTTTCACGATCTGCAGCATATTTGGTACACACCGCGTCTGCATTGATTTTTATTAGGTTTGGGAGAGATATTATAATAAAGAGTTTTTCTCTTCCATATCCTTTTTAGATTATCACTCACTTGCACTGCACTTAATCTCTTTCCATCACCATACTCAGTAGATATCCTTCGGTTACATCGCATGATCAAGTAGTCTAACTAGTCATTACTCCTTTTCTATCACTCCATGTGGAGGTCACAGGAACTAATACGAAATCCAAACCACACGATCTCCTTTAGTGTAAAAAAAGGTTGAGTGGTAGGAAAGAAGGATATCCAGATGATGACACTGGCCACGTTTGGCAGCTGATGGAAATCTGACTGTTTCATAATAGTCTCTGTCTCTGATGGTAGTCTCACTTGTGGAATTAAATATTCCTTCTGGGATACAATACAGTATCAGTAGGCTACATAGCTAATTGTTGTGGTTTTCTCTTTTTCCTAACCTCCTTTTGTTTGACCGCCAGATTTCTAAGTTCACCTACATGCCATGTCACAATCTTTCCTTTTACTATATAGAAGACACCCCTAAGGTAGGCCTTATATATCCCTATGGTCAGTGTGCAGTGTATTTAAAAGTTAGGACATGAACATTTGAGTTTTAATGTGCTGGTAGTGAAAAACTGCAAAATTAAATTTTCACTAAAGCAAGGCCTATCTCTCTCATAGCTGCCTTGTAACACTTTACAAGTGTATTTTCCAATTGGCAGCAGATAGAACATTTGGTGTCCCTGGACTCTCAATTTAAAAACACATCTTTTAGGGACATTGTTTTTTAAATTGCAGGTCTGAAAATGCCACTTTTAGAAAGTTACAAAACAAAAGGAAATCCAGCTAGGATGCACTCAATTAAACAAATATTGAACCAATGTAATCAATTTCTCAAGGTTTAATTTACCCATAACTTTATGTACAATTAGGATTAAGTGACTTTAGTGTATCTGGAGTCATTGGATATCATTCAGGTTTCTTAGTCTACTTTTGGAAAGTTGACATTTTCTTACTTTCATCATTATGTTCATATGCCTGTCCCTTAAATACATGTCTGGGTCAGGGTGACAGCTGGGCTTTGTACTAGACAGTCACACACAATGGGAGCGGAGGGAGCTAGCGATTGGCTACTGAGGCGGAAGCCGGGAGTTTAGCTTTTAAAGACTGTCACTCTGTTTGTTATCATTTGCGCCACATTATTCTTTTCCTTTGGCACTGCTTTAACTAAAATCAAGCACTCACTATTTTACCAGAAAGCAATATGCGCTTATCTTCTTCGCTCAAGCCGATTAGGTGCTTGAGGAAAACGCCCCGAACTCGGATCGCTAAATAGAGCAGGAGACATATTGGGCGGGCATTGGACGTAGCGCACTAGTTGTTGGCTCCTCGGGTTCTTTAAAACAAGGATGTCAACGCGGACGCGCAGCGGTCGCGCCGATGGCGCGCCAAAGGCAAGCCTGTCTGCGCCCGTCCGCGCCCTGATGAGCCTAGAGGCCAGTGACTATGTCCCTATTAAGGAAACTAAGGTAATTGAGGTGAGCTCCTATACCAGATACTATTCTGCGGACTCTTTAAGGGCTATAAGAGGGCTTCACTCTACCAGGAATCACTGTCAAACCACCATCAATTGCACCAACAGATTCCCGACTGTGTTAGAAGCACCAATAACCTGCAGGCAGTGTCATTTCACTACTATTCCTCAGGTGGAGGCACCCCCAGCAGCAGTCAGGAAAGCCCCCCTTCCCAATTCTCTAGAACTAAAAAATGTATTATTCAATGGGAGGTCTTTCGCAAAACACCTTTTGGAAATTTGGGACATGATTGTTTATCACTCACCTACTTTGTGTTTCTTAACAGAAACATGGCTGAATTCCACCAACCTTACTATGATTAACCTCGCTATTCCAGATGATTATAAATTAATTCATCTGGACAGGGAGGGGAAACAGGTGGTGGCATAGCCATTGCTTTTCAAGATCACCTAACAGTAAATTGGCTATCAAACATCAGCAGGAAAAGTGTACAACTGGGTATTTTTAAGGCTAAATTATCTCCGACTGATTGTTGGTACGGAGCCCTAGTTTATCAACCCCCTGGATCAAAACTGAATTTTACTGACCTCTTGGTCGAACAAATTGCTTTACATGCCCTAGAAACCAGCAAGTTTCTCCTACTGGGAGATATCAGTACCTCTGATCCAGAGGTCAGCAAACTTTTCTCCGCTTTGTAAGCCATAGGACTTTTTAAAAAAATGGAAGGTCCGACTCACCGAGCCGGACATTTGCTAGACCTAGTGTTCACTAACGATGATCGTCTAAGTTGCAGCCCCCTATCCCCCTTACATGGATGGATCATTCTTTGATCACTTTCTCTATTTACTCCTGTAAAGAAAACTGGGAATCTGGTCACAAACAAACCAGCTCAGCGCAGGCCATGGCGTAATCTCACCATGGAAGCATTTGACGAGGACTTCACCAGTGAACCAGTTAATGGTCAGTTAGAGGCATTTAACATTGCATTAGAGTCTGCCTTTAATGAAATTATCCCCAAAAAAATGATGTCCTGTTCATTGGCGTCCCCTAAACCCTTGGTATACAGAGGACTTAAAGATAGAAAAAGAAAACTGTCGACAACTAGAAAGATCTTGGCGGGCCAATAAGGCTCCCCAAAACAAACTGACATGTAGACAGTCTCTGGCCAGGTACCATCTGAATCAAAAAGCAGCAAAACAAAGCTTTATTATTAAACAAATTGAACAGTCAAGCAACTAATCGAAGACTCTGTTCAGTATAGTCAAAGACTTTACTTCACCTAAGGCCTGTAGTCAGTCCCCTAATGAATCCCAGGTTTTATGTAATTCCATTGCTACGTTCTTTCAGGATAAGATATCCAGCATCTACGATAATTTCCCTCAGATAGGGCTCTCAATCGTGGAAACTTTGGTAGAACTGGAGGAGAAACGGAAGATACATAATTGCTCTTTGGAGAGCTTCAATTTAGTCACCAGTGAGGAGGTCCAAAAAGGCTCAGCCTTGGCAAAATCAGGGTCTCCCTATGACTCATGCCCCCCAAAAATCATGGCTCTCCTAGCCAAGAGCTGCGCACCAGCAATCTGCAATATTTTCAACTGCTCCATTTCCACAGGTATAATACCATCCTCTTGGAAAGAAGTTGTGGTTCGTCCTATTCTTAAAAAACCCACAGCAGGCCCTGCAATTCTCAGTAACTATCGGCCTATCTCCCTTTTACTGCTCTTGGGGAGACTGCTGGAAAATATCATAAATCAACAACTCATTTCTATTTGAAACAGAATAAAATCCTGGATCCTTCACAGTCAGGCTTTTGCCCCGGCTTTAATACAGAAACAGCTGTCCTAGAAGTAACTGACTCATTAAGACAGACTATGGACTCGGGCGGTTCCGTGATACTGATTCTTTTAGATCTCTCTGCAGCTTTTGATACTATCTCTCACATTAAGCTAGCAGAGAGACTATCTGACTGCGGTGTTAAAGGAACAGCCTTAAAATTGCTACAACACTTTATGTCAGAGAGAACACAAATGGTCACGTTAGGTCCCTATTCCTCTGCCAAAATGCCCTTGGGGAGGGGGGTCCCTCAGGGCTCCTGTCTGAGTCCCACCTTTTTTAATATATATATGGCCCCTCTGGCCCAGATTGTGGAACAGCTGGGTTTTGAAATCGTCTCATAAGCTGACGACACTCAGCTGATGTTTACGATCGGGAAATGAACTGAGCTAGAAAAAATAAGTTTCGCTAATGGCATGAAGCTGATCTCAGACTGGATGACTGTGAATTATCTTAAATTGAACCCAGGGAAGACGGAGATTATGTTAATGGGGAAAGCTCCAGATATCTGGTCAGAAGATTGGTGGCCTGACCAACTGGGTACTGCTCCCCCCGTAAATTCTCAATAAAGAACCTAGGAATAAAAATTGACCACTCCCTGTCTATGAAAGACCATATTGCAACTACGACCAGCACATGCTTTTACGGTCTCTGACTTCTTCGGAAAATACTTCCATTCATACACCCCTCCCATTGTAGGACTTTAGTTCACACAATGGTAACTAGTCTTTTAGATTACGGCAACGCCCTGCTGGCAGAAGTGGGGGAAAACTCTCCTGGCCAAATTGCAAATTGTTCAGAATATGGCCGCAAGAATGATCTTAAATCGCCCGGCTGGTTCTTCATCAATCCCGCTGCTTAGAGAATTGCATTGGCTCAATGTAAAAAAAAAATCCTTTTTCAAAATCTGCTGCCTAACCCATAACGCTCTTAGCAATTAAGGTCCTCGTTACCTACAAAGTAAACTGATTAAATATTGCCCCAGTAGGAGGCTGAGATCCACCTCACAAGATCTGCTACAAGTTCCTCGAATTCGTCGTAGCCGGACAGGTGGGAGAGCTTTTTCCTATTTGGCTCCCAGGTATTGGAATCAGCTCCCACAGGCCCTGCGAGCCGTCCCGAATTATGGCACTTTTAGGAAACACCTGAAGACCTTCCTTTTTTAACTCTTGCTTCCAGTCTGGTTCCCCTTCAGCAGTAATCCAATCTCTAGTCAGCGCCGAGATGCCCCAGGGTGAGTTGAGCGCTTGATAAATGTCTAATCTAATCTAATCTACCCTACATATCCTGCTTGCCCATCACCAAGCTGATGGGTCGTTCTGAGCTAGAGTGGTGGGAGGAGTTGACACTTGCACCTGAATAGGGCTGTGCCTGTTCCCACACAAAGAGCTGCATACCACCCTGTTGTGTGTCCAGGGCCAGGAAGGTCAGGGTCTTGTGCACGACAAATACCTTTCTTTGAAGTCTCCCTGCTTCAAAGACTGAAACGGTAGAAGTACTGACCTCTGACACCATATACTCAGAACACTTCTGGACTGAGGCCAGACTGTCAGGAAGAAGAAGATCTGTTGTGGTGCCAGGAGGGACTGCCACTTTGCTGCTTGCTTTGCTGTGTTGGCCTGCTGCTTCTTGACTGGGAGTGATAGGACTGGACTTTACTCTCTGCATCCTGCTTTTAAAGGCTCTCCAAGGGCTTGACTGAGCTTGCCTCCTGTTACTGAAGTCTCAGGGACATCAAAGACTTCACCTGCCACTTGGAGCCAGCACCTGGGCTCCTCTGCTGTGAGCCCTGACTTGCCATGTGGCACCAAATCCAGTCCTGGGCCCTTGGAGGTGAATGTAGTGCTGCAAACTAAGAAGATTGACACAGAGTGCCTGTCGGAACTGGTGCCTTTCTGCAAAATCGCTGCTGCCTGCACCGAAGCCATGGACACAGCTCGCCGGGCATGCCACACCACAACACTACTTCAATGCAGGCTTGACCTTGCCACAGCACCTCTGAGGAACTGCTGCAGCGTGGGACTTCTCACCACTCCACCGACGTCTGTGGTGCCCTTTTCAACTCCGATGCATCCCCTACGTGATTCCCGAGCGACGCAGCACCTTCGCCCCCGCAGTTCGAATCTGACAACGAGGAATCGCAGCTGCGCCCTCGCAACATTAACGTTGCCTTGATGCCACATCACCTTCTGGAACCGAGGTCTTGCAACCGCAACCAACTCATCGCCTCCTCTGTGAAATGCATCGTCCTGGAGCGCCAAAAGTTTCAATGGCTCTGCACCACCTTAAGGAACTAATGCCTCACCTTCAACTGCAGCGCTTCACTTCCACTGCGCAAAGCCATGTCATTGGTCCCAACTATGTGTCCTTGGTTTCCGATGCTGCGTCTTTGGTTTTCGACGCCACCAAGGTACTGAGCATGACCATATAGCCCCAGTAGGAGCTATGGACTTTTAAACACTGCATTTTTGATTTAGTATTTAAAAAATCATATCTTGAGGTATGTACTTTGGACTTATGTCTTTGTGGTCTTGTTTTACTCAGAAATATTGCCTATTTTTCTAAACTGGTGTGGAGTACTTTTGTGGTGTTTTCAGACACTGTGTGTGTGAGTGTGCACAAATACTTTTGACTTTGTGTCTTTAGTTGAGCCTGACTGCTCTGTGCCCAGCTACCAGAGGGTAAATACAGGTAAATATTTAGTGTGTACTACACTTACCCTGACTGGAGTATGTGTCCCTACTTGGGCAGGGTGCATACCTCTGCCAACTGGAGACCCCATTTGTAACACCATTCACAATTGCTCATAAAATCTGGTTGTTTGTCCATGGGCTGCGAAATGTGTCATATGGTTCTATTAAATAACATTTATTTCTCACCTAACAAAATTGAAGTCATCTTAAAAAAGGCCATTGTCACATCCCTTCATAAAAATGAAAACATTGCTTACTTCTGTGGGTCCATTGTTAACCTTCCCTTAATAACCTACTCCGTGCAATTGTACTCAGATGACACTCTTGTATACCTGCAGGACTCTGAGAGAGCAGGGCCATATATTGTTCCAATGCTCAGTGAGTTTGTCGAACTACCAGATGTCTGGCACAATTAGGCTATGTAAGGTTTTTTTTCCTTCAGGGGCACTCACCCATTGTAATTTGGGCTCTTTGACAGAACTAAGAATGGTATGGCAACCTAGAACCCTGAAATACTAAGTAATTCAGATCACCCATTGCTGCTGTTTCAAAATGCCTCTCAACACTTGGCCGATCCCGGAGGGCATGGAATGTTAGATTTGTTTCTCGATGAGGCTCACACTTTCATTGATATGAAGAGTGGCACCAGTAAATATGTTAATACTACCAAGCTGCCACTATATCTTTCAGAGGGTGAAGTGACACCTGCCAGGAGCAATTTTCTACGACTGTTATCACATATTAACATGTTTGTTATGGGCCTCTGCAGTCTCAGGATTAATCTTAGCACTCTTAAAATGCAATTTGACAAAGAAAGACTTGCCCTTCCAGGCTTCAGATGTTACTCCCTAGCAGTTCAGTACACAACATTTGCCTCTGTGGCTCCACACGCTCCTTGACAGTAAAATATGAATGTTGGCTTGATGTTGCCAAGATGGCTGGCCCATGAGAGCCGGATTTGTTCTCTGTGATGTCCTTGGTTTGGGTCTGAAAAGTGAAGAGCATAATGAAACAAGTTCTATTTGTTACAGACAGTGAAATATGAGGTCTTGTCCATTTCACAATATTAGCTGTTAGGCGAGTGTGAAGAAATAGACTACAGGTGGATGTTGGATGATGGAAGATTTATATAATGAAGAAAGTTTTCAACATTTGCAGAGGCTAAATGTTGATTCGAGGTACAGTGTTGACCTACAGAGCACTCTTAAATTATTATAGTTTTTTGACTCTACCGCAGTTTTGAGCGAAATTGGAAAGAGATGTTGGTGCACAAATAGCAGATGCTGACTAGGACAGGATATTAGTCTTTAATAAAGTAGCAATGTCAGATTTTGTCTTTCACAATTTAATACACAGCATAGGGTATACTTATCCCACTGATATTAACTAATATATATCCAGCAAGGTCTCACGAATACCTGAGATGTCACCTTAGGGGAGCGATCTTGGTCATATCCTATTGGAGAAGCTATATTATAATAAACTGTTGAAGGCATATAAAAGATGACCTAAGAAAAGCTGTGGGAAGTATTGTGACCCTCTCGCTGGGATGCTATGCACTGACTTTAACACTAGGCAGAAAAAAGGGACTATCCTATTTAACTTGTGAAAAGACGTATAATGGTCTGTTGGCTGCTGATCGCTGGCCCTTTCATTGAATTGTGGTAAGGACATGCAAGGGAATGGCTGCCATGAAATGCTGGACTCATTTCGTCCTATCTATGCTCATGCAGTCACTTTACACCCCCCCCATTATAGTAGCCTGAACCACTAAGGAGGTAGCTTTGGGCTTGAGATGTCTCATTATGTGTTTGACCCTTGATTCCCCTGAAGACCGTTGACTTGTTTGAGTCCCAGGATCATGCCACACTGATTCCGTTGCCTGCCTTCTCCTAAAGGACTTAGCATGTGGCCTGCATGTCACACAAGAGCAACTCTAGATCCTTGGGCTTCTTTCTCTCATCTGTGATTCTTGCAGAGCTCTTGCAAGATAGTTCAGTACGTTCTCGCACTCATAAGACTTGGCAGTCCTGTTTGGGTATGATTCGGTATAAACTGTACTCAGTGCATTCCTCTTTACCCGGTTTCCAGAATCTAACCTGTGAAAAGGCTGCCAGAAGCTTGGAACCCAGACGTGTGCAGCTTCTTCATCACTACTTACTGCTGGTCAGTTTAAGAAATACCATTAGAGCCCGAAGATTCTGCTTACTTTCCAGTTCACCACATAATGGCTGAACTTTTGATACAGCAGCTCTTGCATAAAACTATAGACACTTGACTAGAAACAGCTTCTAACTCTTTCCCCCCAGTACACCCACACTGGAGGTAACTATGAGTTTGCAGATCATTCTTTTGAGTGCAAGGCTGTTGATCTGACTTGGATTATTCTATTCTACAATCCCAGTCTCAGACGGTTCTCCATGTAACAAGCAGAAATATTTGGTATACGTACACTATAGGATTGCTGTGCAGTCAACAGGAATCCATAGGACTAGCTGTGTTATAAACAGGAGAGTCCCACATCAACAGAAGGTGAAGACCTTCATAGAAAATGGAAAGGTACTTTATTAACTTTGGTGAATGTATGCTATTGTTCTGTGCTTACTGATATCTGTTAGGGATCAGGTCCTTTGTGTCCGTCTTATAGCAGTAATGGAGGAAGCAAAAACAGGGCATTCCTTTCCCGGAAGGCAATTGATCAGGCCTGCTGCCCATTGAAGAATGTGTCTTACACTCTTTTTCTCTAATCCCAACCTTCTTCCCTCTGTTACACCATCCACAGACTCACGGTCCCAGTAGACATTATGGAGAGTGGTGTGGCAGGGCAAAGTTGAAGCCATGTTACTTTCACAGTGGATCTGAACACCTGGAACAACTCATGGATAACAGTTTAGTTCCTTGCCAATGGGTTAATCATATGTCTGAGGTTAGCAGGAAGATCTGTTTGACCATAGAAAGATGACAAACTCCATGTTGGATGGTAAAATTTACCTAGGATACCCACAATGATTCTTGTTGTTCATCATCACCTCTCTTACTTGAGTAACATGTGAACCATATATTTAGGCTGCCCAGTTTTAGGTTTAACCCTATAATAACTGATAAAACCCCACCGGAAGGGAAATAGCCCTCACCAGTGTAAATATATAAACACCGGGGAAAAAACACACAACCACAAACTAAATATCATTCAAAGAAAGGAAAAGGAGAGTGAAAGAGTAATTTTAATTTCTTTCTGAAAGGGCCAAAACAATGTAACTTTGTTATATAATTGTCAGAACCCTTACCCCTCGTGTGAACGCAATCACTACGGAACATTCCTTGAAAGAAAATGCACGACAAGGAAGAGGTTCTTGGTCAGCATGCATGCAACTCCGGCACTCCAAGATGGCCGCCAGAGTCGCGTGGAGTTAGCGTTCTAGTCTTCCAGCCTCATCATCACCGCAGCTGAGGTGAGGCGCTGTCAACCAGAGAGCTGCGCACTTCACTGCGAATCTTGCCTGAGGTAGAAGCTATCAAGGTGTTTCTTGTGTAGAAAATATTCAAGTCCCGTTCTCATAGTTTTTCCCTTTGGAGCTTCCCTGCCCCTTTCCCAGCCAAGAGAAGATCATTCTGGAGAAACTTGCAGTACGAAATTCCCAGTTTCTGTGAAGAGTTGTCGAGTGCGTTTGTCTGGCACTGACGACTGAGGAGGATTCGGCGCTCCGTTTTCTCGGTGAAGAGAGAGAACGGAACTACGTAGATAAGTGTCATCTAGAGCATGTTTAAAAGACTGTGAATTACGTAATTCTGAAGTACTTGCTATTGGATTGTCTTCTGAGAAATTACGAAGCTAAAGACTAGTTTCGAGCAGAGAACGATTTAGTCAAGATAGTTACTAATATCTACATAGAACTGTCAAGTCAGGAGAACTCATTGAGGTGAATGCCCTAAGTTTCAGTCATCGAAAAGTACGAAGGAAAAGTACGAAATAAAAGACATTAAAGCCATACTCTTGACGCCCGGAGAGAAGGTGCGACTCAGCAAGAAACTCTCATGCACGCTGATAGTACAGAAGAGAGGCTAGTTCTGGAGATTTACTTGGTAGGTCAGAACCCATAGGGAATTTAGATAGGTTAGAGAGGTAGAATTAGGAGCTAATGATATGTTTCTCTCTTCCCTGTTTGCATTAGTCATGACAAGATCTGCAGACCGGATCTGAAGACAAGAATCTGCCAGACAGTTTCTTCTCTTCTCTCTCTTTTGTTATTTTATCCAATCCCCCTTCCCTCGGGAGGATGGCTTAGAGACTCATGTTATCTG
The DNA here is from genome assembly GCF_964263255.1 of Lissotriton vulgaris. Classification (NCBI taxonomy): domain Eukaryota; kingdom Metazoa; phylum Chordata; class Amphibia; order Caudata; family Salamandridae; genus Lissotriton; species Lissotriton vulgaris. The sequence goes on along the minus strand of NC_141693.1, from coordinate 1,179,713,572 downwards.
TGGGCTCTGGGTTATCGTTCAGAGTGGATTTGGGAATCGGCATCTCTGTTCCTGTGCAGTCCAATACCACAGAGCTTTCTGCAGTCCTGACAGAGTGAAGTGCCCAAGTTGCCTTCGCACCCGAACAGAGATGGCAGAGGGGATAAACGTACAAAACCTAGTGGCAATTCTAGACACCATACAAAAGGAACTGAGTGACTTGAGAGAGGAAAACCGAAACCTTAGGTCGGAGTTAATAAACTCTAAGAAAGAAACTTCGGAGTTGGCTCAAAAGATTAGACAGCCTTTTAGTCCAGAGCAGGAATTAGCGGGATCCATGTCAGAGAGTTCAAATAGAATGACAACCCAAGTTATTCATTCCCTATCCCCGGTCATTCCACTAGCTGCCCCAGAGAGATTTGGCGGGGACCCACAAAAGGCACAGATATTCATTACGCAGTGTTCTTTGCATTTTCTGTGTCGCCCTTCGATTTTTCCAGACGCACAGTCCAGGGTCGCCTTTATACTCTCGTATCTGAGTGGGGACGCTGCTGCTTGGTCCTTACCATTAATCACCAAGAATGACCCCATTTTGCGAAACTACGAAGAATTTAAACAGGAATTTTTACGAATCTTCGATAGGAGAAGAATATCCCAAGCGACGGATAATGAACTGTTGGACCTAAAACAAGGTAATATGGATTTGGTATCTTATCTAGCGCAATTCAACAAGCTCGTAGTGGAGACAGACTGGCTGGAGAGCAAGAGAGCGGCAGTTTTCTACAGAGGCCTGAAGGATGAGTTAAAGGACGGGCTGGCGGCCATCCCTAATAGGCCCAAGGAAATTTCGGCGCTAGTGGATCTCGCGCTGGAATTGGATTTCCGGCAAGGCGAAAGAAAGGGCGAGAAAAGGAGAGACTTCCGACCAGCCGTTCCTAGATTCGACAGAGTTCGATCAGAGAATCATCGGAGCCAGGATGGAGAGACAGGGACGGAACCAATGCAAATAGGCACCATTCGAGGTCCGTTAACCAGAGAGGAGAAAGAGAAAAGAAGAACAAACAATCTATGTATGTACTGTGGTACTGGTGGCCATTTTGTGAAATTTTGCCCTAAGAAACCTAAAACAGTCTTCAAGCCGAAGGAAAACTAGAGGCACCACCTGTTGACGGAGTTGAACAGGTGGATGCGTTAATCAAGAAAACTCCAGAAGAGCATAGAGTGGCCAACACGTTACAGTCAGCGACACCTCATTTGATACTATCGATGATTGTGAAATTTCGAGACATTGTCCTGTCGGAAGTTTCGGTGATGATAGATTCAGGAGCGACTGGAAACTTCTGCTACTTGCAGTTTGCCGAAAGAGTGGGCCTACTAGCCATCAAGAAAACCAGGAGTGAACCGGTTCGGGCCGTGGATGGCACAAACCTATCTTCGGGCCCCATAGTAAGCCACACCAAAGTCGTTCAACTTATTTCGAGTGATGGGCATGAAGAGAAGATCCAATTTAACCTGACAGACGCCCCTCAGTTCAAATTGATTTTGGGACTTCCATGGCTCACCGAGCACAACCCAATGGTTAATTGGAGCACCAGATCCATCCAAATGATCTCAGATTACTGTTTGGAAAATTGTTTTGGGAAACATGAAGGAATACGTGAACCGAATCCTGCCTATTCGCTGTGTCAAACCGGGCAATCCGTCTGTATCATCGATGCCCAAGAGGTGCCAGAAGAATACAAGGAATTCGAAGAGGTATTCAATGAAAAAGAGGCCGAACAGCTCCCTCCCCATCGTAGGTACGACTGTGAAATCGAACTGGAACCTGGGGTTAATCTGCCATGCAGTAGAGTTTACGCTCTAACAGAAAAAGAGCATCAGCATCTGAGGGAGTATCTAGATAAGTATCTTGCTAACGGGTTCATTCGACCTTCACAGTCTCCAGTATCTTCGCCGTTGTTCTTCGTGCCGAAGAAGGAAGGGGATCTGCGAACTTGTATAGACTACCGTGCCATCAACAAAATCACCAAAAAGAACAGATATCCCCTGCCCCATATCTCGGTCTTGTTAGATCAAATTAAAGGAGCCAGTATCTTCAACAAGCTCGACCTCCGCGGGGCTTACCATCTGGTGAGAATGAAGGAGGGTGACGAGTGGAAGACGGCGTTCCGGACCAAGTTTGGACTCTTCGAGTACCAGGTTATGCCCTATGGCCTGTGCAACGCCCCGGCAGCATTCCAATATTTCATAAAAGATGTCCTGAAAGACTTCCTCGATCAATGTGCTATCGTCTATATTGACGACATTCTTATTTATTCTAAGAATGCGGAGGAACATCAAATGCATGTCAAGGGTGTACTACAGAAACTTAAGGACAATAGTCTCTTTGTGAAGCTGGAGAAGTGTGCATTCAGCATGAATCAAGTGGAGTTCTTAGGATTTGTCATCTCACCTAGTGGAATCCTTATGGATAAAAAGAAAATTGAGGCTGTGGTCGAATGGAAGTCGCCCGCAAGCGTCAAGGAAGTCCAGAGCTTTATAGGCTTCGCGAACTTCTACCGGCGGTTCATCAGCGAGTTTGAGGAAAATGTTGCCGCTCACTCAATTGTTAAAGAAAGGAGCTAAATTTGAATGGTCGAATGAAGCTGAAGAAGCCTTTAAGGCCCTGAAACAGGATTTTACATCAGCACCCATCCTGCAACATCCAGACCCCATGGAACCCTTCTATGTGGAAACTGATGCCTCCGATCAAGCGGTTGGGGGGTGCTATCTCAGAGGAATAAGGTGACAGGACAACTGCATCCAGTGGCATATCGATCGAGGAAACTGTCCCCAGCGGAGAGAAATTATACCATCACGGAGAAGGAACTTTTAGCCATCAAAGATGCCTTCAAGGAGTGGCGCCATTACCTCATGGGGGCTCGACATCAAGTGACAGTTTTCACTGACCACCGTAATCTGAAATTCCTGAAGACCGCCAGGACCCTTACTCCGAGGCAATTAAGGTGGTCATTGTATTTTGCGGATTACGATTTTGTAATCACCTATAGGCCCGGTGCTCAAAATGGCAAGGCTGACGCCTTGTAGAGGATGGATACCGAAGACCACAAAACCCCTCTGGAAAGTCAAGCAATCATCCCTACGGAGAGAATCATTGGAGCCACGTCATCATCTGTCAGTCTAGAGCAGGATGTCTTAAAAGTAATGGACGAGACGGCCATGCAGAATTGGGTTAAGGAAGGAGAAGACCGGAGAATCATCCGCCAATTACCATATTATCAAGACGCCCTATTCATTCCCACAAAGGAAATGCAGCAGCAAGTTCTACGTGAATGCCACGATGACAAGTTAGCCGGACACAAGGGAGAAGTGAAAACTAAAGAACTAATTAAGAGACATTATTGGTGGCCTGAGATGACAAAAGATATTGAAGAGTATGTTAAGACATGCGAAACCTGTGCTCTGGGAAAATCCGAATGGCAAGCCCCAAAAGGCCTCCTTCAACCTTTACCCACTCCACCCTCTCCCTGGCATACTGTCACCCTAGACCTCATCACCGATTTGCCCTTAAGCCAAGGTTACAATACAATATTAGTTGTAGTGGACTCGTTTACTAAAATGACCCATTTTACTGCCTTAAAAGGGGTACCTAGTGCCAAGCAGTTAGCCACTCACTTTAGTACTCAAATTGTTAAGATACATGGGATACCGAAGGTTATTATCTCAGATAGGGGATCCCAGTTTCTTTCCCATTTTTGGAAATCCTTCATGGAAAGCTTAGGAACTGAGGTGAGGTACTCCACTAGTTACCATCCCGAGACCGATGGTCAGACGGAAAGGGTGAATCAGGAGGTTGAGCAATATTTAAGGTTATATCTCTTGAAACAGGAGGGGAACTGGCCAGAGTATTTGTGGGCTGCAGAGTGTGCCCATAATAATGCCAAGAATGTGTCTACTGGTTACTCCCCGTTCTATATGAACTACGGAAGACACCCTAATTCAACCATTAAACAGACAGATATATCAGTTCCAGCTGTAGCAGAAATTGTCTCTCATCTAGAGCAAGTACATCAGAGTGCAAGAGAGAATCTGACCCTAGCCAAGGCTAAATACAAGGCATATGCAGACAAGAAAAGACGAGTAGGGCTTTGCATTGAAATTGGAGATCGTGTATGGTTAAATGCTAAAAATCTGAGACTACGAGAAAACCGAAAATTTCAACCAAGGTTCATTGGTCCATATCCAGTGGAAGAAAAGATTGGCCAGGTGAACTATCGACTCACTCTACCGCCCACCCTCTAAATTCATCCAGTCTTTCACATTTTGTTACTAAAAAAGGTTCCAGTTAGTCTGCGAAAAATCTTAACCCCCAAACCAATACAGTTGGAAGACGGTGAAGAATTTGAGGTGAAGGAAATTCTCGACTCAAAGGAATCTAGGGGCATATTATCAAGCCTGTGCGCTAAAATTATCGCCGCTTTATCGGCCGAAAACGGCCGATAAAGCGGCGATAATGGGCTTGATAATATGCTCTGTGGAATTCCAATCGAAGCCCATGTTAGATGTCTTCACATTTAACATGTGCTTCGATTGGAATTCCGTAGAGCATATTATCAAGCCCATTATCGCCGCTTTATCGGCCGTTTTAGCGCACAGGCTTGATAATATGCCCCCTAGAAACCAACTGTACTATTTGGTAGACTGGAAGGGTTATGGACCGGAAGAGAGATCATGGGAAAGAGAAGAAGATGTGCATGCTCCCAGGTTGGTTAGATTGTTTCATCAACGCTTCCCTGCCAAGCCAAGGGGGAAGGAATTTGCCTTGTTGGGGGGTACTGTCAGAACCCTTACCCCTCGTATGAACGCAATCACTACGGAACATTCCTTGAAAGAAAATGCACGACAAGGAAGAGGTTCTTGGTCAGCATGCATGCGACTCCGGCACTCCAAGATGGCCGCCAGAGTCGCGTGGAGTTAGCGTTCTAGTCTTCCAGCCTCATCATCACCGCAGCTGAGGTGAGGCGCTGTCAACCAGAGAGCTGCGCACTTCACCGCAAATCTTGCCTGAGGTAGAAGCTATCAAGGTGTTTCTTGTGAAGAAAATATTCAAGTCCAGTTCTCATAGTTTTTCCCTTTAGAGCTTCCCTGCCCCTTTCCCAGCCAAGAGAAGATCATTCTGGAGAAACTTGCAGTACGAAATTCCCAGTTTCTGTGAAGAGTTGTCGAGTGCGTTTGTCTGGCACTGACGACTGAGGATGAGTCGGCGCTCCGTTTTCTCGGTGAAGAGAGAGAACGGAACTACGTAGATAAGTGTCATCTAGAGCATGTTTAAAAGACTATGAATTACGTAATTCTGAAGTACTTGCTATTGGATTGTCTTCTGAGAAATTACGAAGCTAAAGACTAGTTTCGAGCAGAGAACGATTTAGTCAAGATAGTTACTAATATCTACATAGAACTGTCAAGTCAGGAGAACTCATTGAGGTGAATGCCCTAAGTTTCAGTCATCGAAAAGTACGAAGGAAAAGTACGAAATAAAAGACATTAAAGCCATACTCTTGACGCCCGGAGAGAAGGTGCGACTCAGCAAGAAACTCTCATGCACGCTGATAGTACAGAAGAGAGGCTAGTTCTGGAGATTTACTTGGTAGGTCAGAACCCATAGGGAATTTAGATAGGTTAGAGAGGTAGAATTAGGAGCTAATGATATGTTTCTCTCTTCCCTGTTTGCATTAGTCATGACAAGATCTGCAGACCGGATCTGAAGACAAGAATCTGCCAGACAGTCTCTTCTCTTCTCTCTCTTTTGTTATTTTATCCAATCCCCCTTCCCTCGGGAGGATGGCTTAGAGACTCATGTTATCTGTGGGCTCTGGGTTATCGTTCAGAGTGGATTTGGGAATCGGCATCTCTGTTCCTGTGCAGTCCAATACCACAGAGCTTTCTGCAGTCCTGACAATAAGGTATCAGTAAGAAAGATTGGGCTTACATTATTCTGCTTCAGTTTTGTTGTTTAGGGATGTCACTAAAATATTGTTTCTTCTTCCTTTTTTCAGTTATGTGGTCCTTGGTCTAAATATACAGGGATTAGAAGCATGTTTTAGGTGTTTAAATATTTTATAAACTGTAGAGATTCGGGAAATATGGAAATTTAATTTCATTCTTTGGCTACGTTTGAGTCTTTTACTATTAGGAAAAATTTAGGGTTCATAAAAATCTTTCCCAATATGTACCATCACATTTACCCACAGAGAATGGGTAAAAACCCTTTGATACATCAGCCTCCTTTTTAGTGAGTCAGTATTGATAGTAGGTGAATTGTCAAACACCCCAGGATTTAAACAATCAATGCAAGGTATAGTGACAGGTATATGTGAAAAAAGAGCAGTCACAAAGCATCTAGGATTCTGGTGAAAACATGACACCAGACATTTGGAAAACATGGACGGCCTTTTCACTTGGAATGATGCTGAAAGTGGGATGGGTATGCTCAGACGTGAGTCCCATGCTCTTCACACCACTGGATTCAAGCAAGCCGGGCTGAAGACGGCTGGAATGCCAGAAACCGGTCCTCGAAGCTTGTTTCCGGTCCAGGGAAGGCATGGCAGTTCGGGCTGGACTGTTCCCATGAGGCACAGGGTCAGACTGATTTGCATATGGCCATGTCTGAACTGGGGTGGTGTGGAGTGCAAAATAACGATGGATCTAGGCCCAGATCTCTGTACTGGGGTGAATGTATGACATTGTTCTGCATTCTGTCCATCAACTGTGGTTTTTGCACCAGACATTTGGAAAACATGGACGGCCTTTTCACTTGGAATGATGCTGAAAAAAGTTCTTACCAAGTTCAACAAAGATTGGAGTGATATTGTTTGTATTTGCAGTGATGCAGCTACATATATAAATAATTTGTGTGATGATCTGTCAAAATTGATACCTGAGCTGAAGTGCTTCCCTGTAAGAGATCCTTGCCACCTGTTAGATGGTATGCTGAAAGCATCTTTACAATCTTCAGAGTTAATGAAGAATACTATTGACTTTTTAGTCCATTCTGGTGCACTGTTTTGTTATGCATGGAAACTAAAACGCAAATATTACTCATTTCGTGCTTTGTGTGGCATCAAAGAAAGAGTCATCCCAACTGTGTCACTTAGTTGGTAGTTGTCAGGCCTAGAGGCCATGAATACTATATTATCCATGTGGCAACCATTTACAGAACGTATGCTGAGTGATGATGCCAAAGGCAAGAAATTTGAAGATCTTTGGTCACATATTGATATGATTTGAAAAAAGTACACTCTGATGCATTCTTAGATTTTTACAGGAAAGCATGACAGCTATAGTAGACATATTAAAAAAAGTAGAGTCTGAAAACACCCTTGTCTACCAAGTGTTCAGCATAATTGGTGTAGATGTGAAACACTTGAGAGTAGGCTGGGCGACAATTTTAGTGACTTTGGCACTGCAACATGTTCTATGTTAGAGTGCTTGCCACTTGGTGAGCAAAGAAATGTTGAGGAGCAATTCAGGAACTTTTATTTTTACAATGTATGAGAAATAGCCCTTCACCAACCATGGCATTTGAAATCACTGAAGTCTCAACTCTGCACAAGTTATTGATCCCTTTCGATAAGGGAAATTTTCTCCTAGTTTCAAAACTGCTATCCTCATTTTTGACTGCTTCAATAACTCTGAAGGCATATGCACCTAGTTCAACGCATGTGTTACAGAACCTGTCACAGAGAATCACACACTTTAGGTGCACCAGTATTGGCATGGAAAGCTATGTCAGTGGTCAGAGTTAGCAAATTGTGTACTGGCTATTTTGGCGTTGCCTGTCTCAAGTGCCAATGTTGTGAGGGCCTTTTCACAGATAGAAGTTTACATGGGAAGGAAAGAGCGAGCGTGCATGACCAAAGACTCACTGAAGAAGTATTGTATGGTGTACTACGATAAGTTTGATTTGTAAAAATGTATTTTGACCTCATATACACTGTACGTACATTGTCTATATACCATGCACTATCAGTGCAGAAAGCAAGCAATAATGAAAGCAAAAGTTCCATAAACAGCGGAAAAACACTATTTATGTTGTTTTTTTAATGGTGCGAAAATGTGTAACCACGGATAACCACTGTTTTTTAAGGTATTGAAATCACTTGAAAACAGTGAGAGAAAAAATACCAGAATCTACCAAAAATAGAAACTGAAAACAGGAAAGCCTACATATATTGCATTTGGAGATTGAAACTTGTAGTCTGGTGGACGATCTTTGCTCAGAAGGGTAGAAGGGTGAAACATAATAAATAAGTTGTTATCAGCGCTGTCTATCTCATTTGTAGGATATTTTGTGTTCTATATAAAACAGGTAAACGCTAGGAAAAGAAGCATTCCCATGGTACATCTGATTTTCCCAAACTCCCAACTCATGTCTACAATGTCATCATACATGCCACATCCACAGCATTCCAGTCTCTCGCTCTTGGGCTGCACCTGAAGCATCAATCCTTAAAATGTGTGACAGCACCTCTGAGGCTGCTCACACGTGCATGTAATGCATACATCCTCAGCATGATGACATTAGCTGTTAACCATCAGCTCATTCTTTTTCACAGCAGACGTGTTGGTCTTCGCCCTCTCTGGTTCACCTTCTTATTCTCCAGCCAACTTCAGTGAGTCACGACATGCTCCTTCTGTTTGGCTTCCTTTTGATCTTGAGTCCAGTAAGGATCACACCTATCACCTGTGCTCTTCAGTATTTTCCTCTTCCTCCTCTGAAGAACTATTGGCCACTCCAACAGCACTTGCCACACCTACACTACTCTGCAATGAGCCCTGTGATGATGTTCTCCAATGGAAATTTATTGAATATAAAACAATTGAAGAACACACAAACAAAATTATATACAGAATTACATGGGTCAAAGGTTAGAAGTCATTAGATTTCCAAACTTCAGGCATTGTGAAGGAATACAAATATCAGACTGTCACAATTAAGCAAGCATCTTTTGCTCCATAAGAATTCAAGTAAAGGCAGTTTGGCATCAAGCTGCAACAGTCGACCCCCACTAGAAAGGGGGATCATCATCAGGACATAAAATATAATGCCTGAGTGATAGCCTATACATAGGACTGGGCTACTCTGATCTAAATCATGAAATGTGCCAATGCTTCAATGACTACCTTGCTTAAATTCTTACTGCTACTAACGTATCTTGCCAGTTGTATTAGTATCAGATGTTTCCATTGCTAGCTTGGCAATTCTCCCTTTGTGGTTGTTCTACTTATTAATGTATTATCTTACAAACATGATTGACACTCACATTTTCCCTTCGCGCACTTATTTGATTGTATAAATGTTGATTCACACTGTATAACAGGCATTGGCCTTAGGCCTACATTACGTGGCCAGAAATAATATGTTTGCCAATAACATGATACTTATAATGGGGACCTCTTATATGCCCTTCTTATGGGATCTCTTATATGCCCTTCTTTTGTGATATTAATTACTGCATCAACTGTCTTATGTACGTTGTCATTTCTTCTGTGTGAATCACATTTTGCTCACAATTTTCTTAATGTATCTATCCACTCGATCTCTCAGCTCTTGGCAACTGCCATTCATGATTTCAGCCCCTCACTTTTATACACACATGTGCGACCCACACTGGTTCGCTTTCAGTTCCATCACAATCTGACGGATACCTCCTCAACATGGCCCCTATCCTTACTCCTCAATTAATTTCCACTTTTGCATCCCAGTGTTTCGCCGGTCATGTGCACTGGTAACTTGCTTCACTGCTACATTTACCGAACACAGTGACACACACATTGACTTCCCTTGTCTGGCGTTTAACCGGACTCTGGTGGATGCGTGAGCTCTTTTCTTAAAGCCATTGTGCATTAACGGTAAGCTCCACTATTAACCACTCCACCTGCAATGTCGGCCTGTCTGCCCTGCTTGATCTTGATTCATTCTATTCTCCATAAGGAGAAGGACGGATAATCACTCTTATTCCCCCTAATGTATAAGTTCAATAACAACAAAAGAGTGAGTAGAGAGGACAAGACAGCACGAGGAATACCTCTTAATTAAAAGAACCCTCACTCACCAACCTAGTTGGTGACATGCTTCATCATCAGGTTTCCACCAGAGAGACCGAGTGCTGCACTGACACTATCTCACTAATACCCGCTCCATAATTCAGGCGTCATAGCACACCAGGGAGGCACCTTTGACCCACGTAATTCTGTATATAATTTTATTGTGTGTTCTTCAATTGTTTTATATTCAATAAATGCACTGCATCTCAATTCGAGAGCATCATCACAGGGCTCATTGCATATCTGTGCCCTATTGTGTTTATATACCCTCCCTGAAGGGACCATTGTTCCTTTTAACCTCATAAGTGCTGCGCCTAGTCCAACGGCCGACGGCCGTTGGACGTTCGAACCTCGCCTGCGCAATGGAACGTTCAGCACTGGAGCTGGACGTTCCATAGCTGCTAAGGTGCTAATGCTAAGCATTTCCTCAGTCCCTTCTGACTTACAAGGTTCCCTTGTTTCTTTACAAACACCTACACTACTGACATTCAGCCATCCATGGTGCATCATCAACAAGTAAAATCAAAAGCAGGCGCTAATTACCGGACTCTTCCTAAAACCCAAATAAAGCACATATGAACTACTGTGTCTCAGCAAAAAGTGCACTTCCAGCCTTCCAGACATCCACACACATTTCTACACTTACAGTAGGCCACTGTGACCTACTGCAGTCGTCATTTACTGTGGTCTGTAAAAATCAAATCTCATCCCTCAAATGTGCAAGAGCAATGCAGGTGAGCTACTAAGAGGAAAGAAGCACTGGGGTCAAATGCCCAAGCCTCAACTATTACTGCACTGTATTCCCTTCAACACCCCTATCACCTTCAAACCCTCGACCTCACACAGAAATGCATCGGAACCCAAATTCACCAAGCAGGCTTCAGTTAAATGGAAGCAGACCATTAACTGGGGAACACACTGAGGCAAGATATGAGGCCGTCAGATAGGTACCCTCAAAGCCCATCCTCTCTGATCACTTAGTGCTCATGTACTATAAATTACTATCATTCAATCATTGACAGAGAATCAATACTACCATATTGCAAATATTGCACGTCGCCCAACCATTGTTTAGACATTCAGATACTCACTGGCTTGCCCTCGCAGGGTGACGCAGGCATCGGAGTAGCTGGGGCACTGCTGGGGTCCCTGCCGGTTACAGTCCTCATCATTGGAGCCAGCACAGGTAAAGCACTGCAGAGCTTCTCCTGTTGGGGATCAAAGGTGACTTTTCAAAGGGGCACAGGCAAGTACAATTATTGTCACAGTACAACCACCACACACAGCCCCACTTCAGTGGTGTATAGATTACCAGGTCCTTCCCCATTTCGTGAGAGAACCACCAAGCAAAGCCACATTGCTGTGGCCCTCCATGCAAAGCAATGTCATCAGGGATAAGGACCACAACACTCTGACACTTTTTTCTGGTCACATGACCACTACGTGCTTTAAGAGATTAAAGAATACTATGCCAGACGCTTTCTATGGTTTGGTATCACTATGCACTACTGTGTTCCAGAGATGAGAAGTCTATTTTGACCAGCAACGACTCATCTTGATTTACCTGGCCAATAATGGGTCAGTGCAGACTCACCTGTGACTATGGTAGGGAGTTATGCAGTGTTGACATACCTGGAAAGTGAGAGCAGTACAGAATTGCATTGGGGTTACAAGAGAACAGGTAGACTTGCTTGCGCTTGGAGGACACAATACTATCTTCAAACAAAGAGGACTGAGAGTCATTCCGGTCCAGTGTGCACTCTCCCAAGTGATATCAATATTAACAAAGAATACTGTTCCGCTAAAAAAAGGTCCTTGATACTAGATCAAGTATCTAGACCCCAGTAGGTCACTGGTAGCATTAGCTATATGGATCACGAGCCCTCACCCACCGAAAGGTGGTATGCTTCTTCATCAGGCTGTGCTCCTCGTTGGGCTGGCGCTGCATTGCTCCACAGGCTCTTCTGGGAAGCTCTTTGTCGGGGATATTTTTTTGTAGACTTTAGAGTTGGTGGTGTGCATTGTAAGTGCCTCAAATGTGTTGTGGACAGTGAAGTCTGGGGAAGATTGGTGAGGAGTTGTGCAGATTATAATTACCTCTAGAACCCCTAGCTCTAGTTTATCTGTTCTTGGGGGTCTACGTTGAAGATAAAAAACAAAGCATAGAATATATAGGATGATGATGTTCCTTGTATTCTCACTTGATGGTTATTGCTCGGTAATTAGTCAACATGTTTCATGTCCTCCCAGTCCCGAAGGATCTATGGCAATTCGTCAGGACCTTACAAAAGCTAACTAATCTTCTCTGATGTGGGTATTCCTACACTGTTCTAGAAATAAGTGAACCCCCACCCTTCTGAAAGGCAAATATTTGTTGTTCTTGAGGCTTACATCCCTTAGTTAGAAGTGCAGTCGTTATGCCGCGCTAATGACCTTAATTTCCTGAGAAGAAGGCCCCTTGGGATTCGTGGAGACTGGACTGTTCCCAGGTCATTGCCCCTATGGCCTACAAAGGAAGGAGGATCACACACTGGCTTTGATACATAAATACAAGTAAAAGCTCACGTCGTCCTACAATGGAACAATATAGACCCATCTAGGGCACAAGGCTGCACGGCAGACTCAGCTGTGTCTATGAGGCAGCAGGGCAGATTTTCTTGTGCATATGAGGGAGCAGGGCAGGCACTAGCCCTTGAGGAAGGAGGAGTGGCGAGTTGCAGGACCTTACTAGGAAGCAAAGCATACTTGCATGAGCGTAGATCCATGTGTGCCTACAGGAAAGCAGTGTAGACTCACATGGATTAAACTCAACTTTGTGTGTGAGTGTTCTGGTCCCACCCTCACCAGTTACAGTAATGTAAATATTTTGCCTATAGGAGAAAGGTTTACATTCAATTTCATCTCAACAGGGATACCCAGGTACCTTAATGATAGAAGGTTTTGTAGCATCTCCCCTAGAGAATTGTTCTCGAATCAGTCCCCAATAAACGTTGGTGGACTGTTGCTGTGGTGGGTAGAAACGTTTGATATGTTACAGTTTGTTATTCTTTACATTTCAATATGATTTGCATAGATTTCTTCTTAAAATCAATTGAAATCAAAAAGTACAATTTTATATCGGAGTTAGCAAACACGGATTGAGGGCAATGCAAATGCCCAAAGATATTTAACAATTAAATGACAGGGAGAGAAAAAAACACTGATCAATATAAGGGGGAAAAATCACTTTGAAAACGTTGATTGCCAAACAAGTCCTTAGAAAATAGGATTGTTACATACAGAGCAAATAATTATAATCTTATTTTTCCATCCCACTCTGTATAATACTTAGGCCCTCTAGCTATTTTGCCAAATCATGCACAGTGCTTTCTCAAGGGGCGAAGGCATATGCCCCTTTTCGGAAGACTAGTGACACAAACATATCTGATAGAGACTTCTAGACCAGATTCCTTACCGTAGAATTATGCCAAGGCATCGGACTGGATTCAGAATTTTTTTGTGAGTAGTACCCCTGTGTGCCAGTAGGTGGTGTTCTGCTCCACATGGCATCAGCATCATTCATGCCGGATGTGAAATGTGTGGTACCTTTATAGGCACCAACCTATCAGGCTGACATAAGTACTTTTATTTCCACGCCAGTCAAAGCAGATCCTGAGAAGAGCTAACGCCAGTCTTTTTTTTTTACTGGTCTTTTTTTAGTGTAAGCTGGTCTCCTGATGTGCCTGGTATGTCAATTAGGAGAGGTAGTTTCAAGCCATGTGGCACCTTTCACTGGCAGGTGTTTGGGACAAACCCACATTTGGCATGTCTCTAGTGGCTGGAGCGCAATCATGACATGAAGATCCGTGCTGGTTGCGGCGCCATGCATCCCAAGGCCTTGAAGGAGCAGTCCTTCAGGCTTAGCAATGATCTCAGTCAAGAGGAATGACCCAAGATAGGTCGCGGAGCCACTCCAGGTGGTCGTCGTCACAGTGGAAGTTGTCGAGGAAATCGGGTAAGTCCCACAAGAGTAAGAAGTTGACAAGGTATTTGACTTCGCCCCGTTTGTCAAAGTCGTCCGACAAGAAAAGAGAGCATCAGTATTCTAGGCCTTGCTCACAGTAGAGCCTGTGCCAACTACGCACCTCCCAGAATATCCAGGAGCCAGATAGACCCCTACTCAACTATATGAATTCTATGAGGCCATGCACCTTATATTTGGGTGACGCATCCCCTTGGAGCAACTACGGGACTCTCTGGCCCAGGAGGGGCTACTCGTCTTTCTCCTGTGGGTTCACCGTTAGGTGCATTTGGGCTCCTTGGATCTGCAGATGGATCTGGAGCAGCGTTGGTCATACCACCTTTACTTTCCCTGTTGTCTGATCCAATGCCCCTGGCTCCCTGACTGACATGGAGCCAGCGCAGAATTGCCTGACTTCAACTGGGGCAGATACCCCAGATCAGAGCTATTGCCTTACTCCTGTGGCCCTGAAATTGGGGATGAATGGGAAGGTTCACTGGACCCTTATGAATGCCAGTCATTAGATTACACTGAGGGGGGTGTGGCTAAGCATGCAACGTGAATTGCCGCCTTGGGGTAGAGCTCCGCTCCGAGCTCCCCTTCCCGGTGTAATTATCCGGTAAATACTGACTTTAGCCAGCCGAAAACCGACGGCGCAGCAGTGGGACATCACCCTTAAGCACCCCGCCGACTTTGGCGGCGATCGGCGCATCCACGCCGCACCATGAACTCCGCGGCGCCCGATACGTTAGGCCCGGAATAGCGGCCTGCTTGCAGGGCCTACGCACAACGCTGAAGAACGTGAACAGCGCCCGGGACCCGGCCCGACCTGGCTGGGGGTCCCGCCTACAGCACGCCACCCGCCGAGAAACCAGACCCCGCGGGTGACGACACGTGGCAGACCAGCGGGGAAAACCGAGCAGAACCGCCGACCGCGGAAATTCGCTGATGCCGGCCGGGAGAGCCTGAATATTCGCCCCAGCACCAGGTGACCAGAGATATAGGCGCTACTCGCCGTGGGGGATGAGCGGAGAAGGACTAGGCGGTAGGATCGGTCGACTTTGAGGACGCCATTGCTAGGCAGGCCCGGAAGAATACGCCAGGAGCCAGGACACCCTCCTATCGGCAAAGAGCGGTAAGGACGAGCAGACGCCTGCATCCCGGGAAGCACAACGGCCTTATAACCCACTGCACCACGCGGGTGGCGTAGAAGCCCACACAACCCGCAACCACACCAGCAGCACCCCTGGGGACCACGCACCGGCCTAGTACCACATGTCCCCAAGGATTCAACGGCCCAGCTGACGCAAGACGCCACTGAGCATCGCCACACCGGCTCAGTCACAAACTCCTGCCAGCTCACAGGCCGCAGTGACCGCGTGACCGCCATACACGCCGAATAGTCCTCCTGGCACAGGCCACACCGCTGAGGCGGAGGCGGCGCAAAGCGACAGATGTCTAACGGGCCCAGAACCCGAACCGGGACCGGCGGCACCAACTCAAAGGGCAAGATGGACAAGTCCGGGAAAGGCTCCGACCCAGACCAAACAGCGACGAAGCTGGACACCATGCTGGCGGCCATGGAGAGATTGGAGGAATCCATACAACTAACTTGCACATCCCTGGCCACGAAAATTGATAGCGTGGTCATAGACCTGACGCACTTGAGGGCAGACCATAAAAAACTGGTGGAGCGTACCACGACTCTGGAGAGCGACGTACAGGGGCTTAAACCTCAAACCGACCAGTCGCACAAGCAGATCCAGGACTTACTAAACAGGGTGGAATTCCTTGAAGACAGGGCCGAGGATGCGGAAGGTAGGGCACAAAGAAACAACGTGCGATTGTTTGGGGTCCCGGAGAAATGGTAGGGGAGGACCCCAGAGGAGCACATGGAATGGTGGCTGAAAGACATACTACCGGAGGGGTCACTCTCCCCTCACTTCATGATAGAACGAGCTCACAGAGTCCCCACCAAGCCCCTGGCAATGGGCTCCAACCCAAGACCCATGTTGCTCCGCATATTGAACTATCGAGACAGGGACTCCATCCTGCGAGAAACACGCAAGCTCTACGAGGTGCGGATTGAAAATGCGACCGTGATGTCCTTTCCGGACTACACAGTACAAGTACAGCGGCAACGGCACTCCTTCCTAGAGGTGAAAAAACGCCTAAGGCAACTAGGACTGCAATACTCCCTGCTGTTCCCTGCGAAATTGAGAGTAGTGGCTGGGGAGCGCACTCACTTCTTCA
This sequence comes from Lissotriton vulgaris, assembly GCF_964263255.1. NCBI lineage: Eukaryota > Metazoa > Chordata > Amphibia > Caudata > Salamandridae > Lissotriton > Lissotriton vulgaris. The sequence continues at coordinate 1,179,697,233 of NC_141693.1, read as the reverse complement.
CAGAACCAGCGGAAGTGGAAGCATGACTAGACAGCGGCGTGGACACAGACCCCAGAGCAACTCCGGGTCCCACACCCCGGAGACAATTCGGGGGCAACAGAAGGAAGCGCAGACCCCGCCAACGGACACGGACCGACGCACGTGGCACGGCGAAGACTCCCTCCTCGGCAGATGCCGCGAGGCAAGAGAAACAAGACGCCCTCCGCCTGGTCATGGAGCTCAGCAGATCTCCTGCGCAGAGCGAAGCAGCGAGTGGAAGTATGCAGGAACTCCCCAGCGACAACAAAGCCGTTTATGGCATACCGGACTCCCAAGCGTCGGGGAGCCGACCGGACGTCACTCCACAAACGGCGGACTACATAGGCTAACCGCGCCGAGGGATCAGCACTCCTTATAGACATTGCCAAGGACTACTACACCGGACCTGATGACACGCACAGGCGGAAACGCAGCGTTGCGACAGCGGAAGACACATGCAACAACGAACAACACCCTTGCTCCTGACAGTCTGAAGTGTGGCCAGCCCACACTGAACGCCCCCCCTGGCGGACAAGAGACCGAGGGAGACACTGGATGCCCACACTCGGCCGACGCATAGATCCAGAGACACTTCGCCTGGCAGCGGATGGATTGAGACACGTAAAGTATGGTATTTCCTACATGTACTAATGGGGTCCCCTGTATGCATGGGCGGATTAGACTGGCACGCCATCCCCGGGAAGGAGGCAGGCCTTCACACAACAACTTTATTGACTTGCAACTATTGACACTGTGCGCATAGCACATCCACCCCCTTAAACTTAGACTTTGTTGCTCTCCTAGAGAGTATGGACGGGAGCATGTTTCGCATCCGACCTTTTGGTATTTCAAAAGTTCATAATGTTCAATGGCTTAATGTTCCGTTAGCCATGTTCCTCTCCCCTCCCTCGATCTTACCGAAGTGGTGTGTACTTATATGTATCTGTACGATTGCTGGGGACGCCTGCCCGATAACAACCATGGGGTGCACGGGGAGGAGAAGGAGGATCTGGGAGGTGGGAATCGCTACAACTTGTAATGTCTACCATTAAGATGTGTAAGTGGAACGTGAGAGGTATACATACACCAACACGTCGTTATCAGATTTACTCGTACCTCAAACGCCACCACATTCAAATCGCCCTCCTCCAAGAGACACACCTTAACGCTATGGAAATACCCACACTGAGACGCAGATGGCGCGGGCAGTTGTATGCCACAGGTTTCTCATCCTATGCTAAAGGAAAACTGGTGTGGGTCAGGCCGGGCGTTCCCTGGACGACACTAGATGCACACATAGATCCCGAGGGGAGATACGTCGCGATCCACGGCAAGCTAGACGGGAACCCGCTGGTACTGGTCTCGGTGTACGCACCCAATACTGGGCTAGCGGACTTCCTTGCACAGATGTCAAACACACTGGCCCCCTGGCATGGAGTCCCCTGGGTGCTCGGCGGAGACTACAACAGCACACTGAATCTCGCCCTGGACTGCTCACACCCTCCACCACCCAACTCATAGGCACAAAACACTGCAAATGCGCTTCAGACATGGTCCACACAATGGGATTTACATGACGCATGGCGCAGCCGTAATCCACATACCAGGCACTACTCATATTACTCAGGGGCTCACGCCCTACATGTGCGCCTTGATAGGTACATGGTGCCCAGCGAGATCCTACCATATATCACTGACACTTGTTACATGGGCCGCACACAACCCGCATCTACTGGACCTGACATGGGAGCAACCACGACCCCCGATACCCACATGGAGGCTACAGCCTGATCTACTGCTAGATGGCCCGTTTCGGAGCTCTATAAGCACACAAACGGCGCAATATTTCGAAGACAACGCTGGCACGGCATCGACACCACAAATAGAATGGGACGCGTTTAAGGTGGTCCTCAGAGGGCACTGTCTAGGCACCCAAGCCCACTCTCGGCGACAGCTGGAAGCTGACCTCAGACGCTTGGAGTCGACTTTGCTAAAGCGGAGCAGACAGCAGCCACTGGCACCAACACTAACTTACTGGAAGCACGGGCGGAACACAACAGACTGCTTGATCGGTTGAAACATATCAACTACACAGCCCACTCAGCCAGCACACACCACACTGGAGATAAACCTGGCAAGTTATTGGTCTGGCTGATACAACGTGAAGAGCGCACGTCACCCGTGACAGCGATTCGCACGGCCACTGGCCCAGTGGTGTATACCCAGGCGAAAATACACGAGGCTTTCGTAGAACACTACAGTGCGCTGTATGAGTCTCGACTACTGACCACACAATCGTCCATCACGAAGTACCTGGACGAAATCACACTACCAGTCCTAACAGATGACCAGCGTGATGACCTGGGAGCCCCGCTGGTGGCAGATGAGCTGCGAGAGGCCATCTTCACCCTCTCGAATGGCAAAGCCCCCGGCCCAGATGGGTTACCGGCGGAGTATTATAAAGCCTGCTCCGATATCCTGATCCCAGAGCTACTCAGGGTGTACTCAGCGGCGCTGGAAGACTCAGCTTTGCCCCGGTCAATGAATGAGGCGACACTGGTGTCTCTTCTTAAGCCAGGCCGTGATGGCATGCTCCTTGGATCGTATAGACCACTAGCGCTGCTGAACACAGACTATAAGATCTTGGCATCGACCCTAGCCAGATGCCTGGCAGCCCTGGTACCTGCCTTGATACACACTGACCAGAACGGCTTTGTGCCCGCTAGGTGTACCTCCCACAACATACGGAGGCTGTTCCGTACACAGACCTAGGCAGTGCAGGAATGGCCGAGTTCAGGTTGCCTGGTTCTGGACCTTGAGAAGGCATTTGATTCGGTCGAATGGCCTTACTTGCTGTCAGTGTTGCGTAAATTCGAGTTAGGGGACGACTATATTGAACTAGTCGGACTGCTATACGGACATCCAGAGGTGGGAGTCCGCACAGGCACACTGATGTCCAACTCCATCAGAGTCCGACGCGGCACCAGACAGGGCTGCCCACTATCCCCACTGCTCTTCTCACTGGCAATAGAACCCCTTGCTGAGGTATTGCGCACCAAAGGCACACACTGGGGCATCCCAATGGCGGACGGCGTGCACATAGTATCGCTATATGCGGACGACCTGCTCTTGTATATCAAAGACCTCACCCGCATACCGCCGGAGCTGTCGGAAATCTTCAGATCCTTTGAGTCCACGTCAGGCCTTAAAGTTAACTGGGCCAAATCGGGGGCATATGCATTCGCTCCGGACACCCCTGACCCTGAGGTCGCGATCCACGGCGAGCGGCTACCATGGCACCACACCACGTTTAAGTAGCTAGGCATATACATATATAGAACGCCCCCGGACATCCTAGATGGCAACCTGACACGCGCCATAACGTCCATAAGATCCCAGATCTCCTTTTGGAAGACACTCCCACTCAATGTGCCGAGTAGAGTGACATTGACGAAAATGATCGTCCTGCCCAGACTCCTATATTATTTTGCTAACATCCCAACATACGTCCAGGTCCGCACTTTCAAGGAGCTGGAAACCATGGTCAGAGACCTGATATGGAATGCAGGAAGGCCCAGAGTGACCCTGCGGAAACTGTACACGCCGGTCAGCGACGGTGGCCTCGCAGTGCCGAATCTAGAACTCTACTATCTGGCAGCACAATTACAGTGGGTAACAGCCTGGCTCGCAGGGAAGAACCTAGAAGATACAGCCACGGCAACAGATATGCTGTCCCACGCACAGATACATTCCCTCTTCCACCCCCTGGCGCCCACGAGGAGAACATCACAACTACATGCAGCCGTGGCTGTCAAATGCTACACCAGGAGCTTATAACTGACTAAACACACTAAACCATACGCCCCTGCGCGCCCACTCCTGGGCACCCCCAAGACCACATCCGTTGTTACGGAAGCAGCACTGGAACACTGGACAGGCACAGGAGTGGACACCATGGCAGGCCTATATGCCAATGGCGCCCTGATACCTTTCATGACACTAGCCAGCGACACGGGTCTTCCAGCGGGGCAGTTCTTACAGCACGCCTCCATAGTCATGGCATACACGCAACGATGGGGGAGCATCACTGAGGAACCACCCACACATCAACTGATACAGCACCTACACGTCATGGGAAACGGTACACACGTGGTACACTGGCTGACCCAAGCACTGTTGTCACACACGCAACACACTTTACAGCCACTGCGAGACAAATGGGCGGCTGACAGGGGGACGGACTGGACAGATGGAGAGTGGACGATGATACTATCAGGCCCCAAGAACATCCCCCGAAATGCGCCCTTTAAGCTGATCCAGTTTTACATACTGCATCGTGCGTATCTCTCGCCGGACAAAATTAATCTGTACTTCCCGGGCGCCACAGCTAGCTGCCCGAGATGCGCACTGGGGGGTGCGGACTTACTGCATATGCTATGGCGATGCCCACAAATTCAAACATACTGGCGGACAGTGCTGCCGACATTGGAGCGCTGCACGGCCATGCCGGTACCACACACATGGGAAGCATGCATACTAGGCTTATACAAGCGGACCAAACATAATAAAGTCCCCTCTCGTTTCTGGGACCTCGGCCTTCTCACGGCCAAACGGCTGATCACAAAACATTGGAAGCGAACCACCCCACCCCTAACGGAACACTGGCGCACCTCCCTAGACAATTGGGCGAAGGCAGAAAGCATCACCCCCCACAATGAGGAAACAGCGGGATTGCGGAAGTTCCCGATCGCAACATTGTGGGACGAGATGCTGGGCTCCTTACATAGGGAATGCCAAGAGGTACTGACCGAAGCAGAGAGCATGGACCGCAACCTTGACGCCCCCGACAGGAAAACACATAACCACCCACAGGACACCACTGATGCGCCTACCGACGACGCCCCACCCTGACCGCCATGGTGATGCCCCACCTAGCGCCCTACGCACACAACACGCCTCCTGCCACCGGCCCTCAGCCCTCCCCGACACCAGAAGGTAACCCGTAGTCACCGCTCAAAGGCAACCATGAGCTCCCAATGCATTGACAGACCCCCTGATCCGGACCACACACCACGTCCCCACGTTAGATGACCATACCCCCATCTTACATCTCCTTTTCGTTTTTTTCCATCTCTTGTTGTTCACTTTCTGATGTCATCTTAATTACTGCGCCGACACGGCAGGAACATTTGTACTGTATCATTGTTAAGCTGCATGCAACACTATACTACTGTAAAATGTGATACGTCCCACGACCACGACAGACATCCTTGAGATGTGGAAAAATGCATGATGTAACATTTACGTTTTCTTTCATCCTGTGAATTCAATAAATGATATATTTAAAAAAAAAAATTAGATTACACTGAGGACACCTAGTATGAGGATCTTGAAGATGCCAGCAGCCTGGACACCTCACCAAGCGACTGTCTGGGCTCTCCCCCTACCATGGCTATGGAGGAAGGTGGCTTATTTGCAATAGTGGTGAGGAGGGCGGCTGAGATCTTCAACTGCCCTCCATGGCTGTCAAAAGGAACATCTTGACTGAGGTGCTTCAACTGGGACTCACCCAATCTGAACCGCTTCTCCCTTTTAACAACGCCTTCACAGACATCCTACTTTGGGCCTGGTCCAAGCCCTGCACAGGGGCTCTTGTGCATAGAATAATTGCCCACCACCATCGCACCACCACAGGGAACCCCAGTTTCCTCACCCAGCACCCTACCCCTGATCGCTTGGTGATCCAAGCCACCACTCCCAGAGTACATTCTGGCACATTCCCTAGCACTCCACAGGATAGGAAATCCAAGAGGCTGGATACTTTTGGGAATAGGGTGCCTTTTGAACCGATGCTCTCATACACTCTGGGAACTCAGTCGCGCAGGTGCTTCCTATGGTGTCAGACGAGGCCTGAGCCACACTCGCTCAAGCCACTGCTGACAGGAGAGATTGAGCTAAGTTCACTGTTCGATGTGGGCTGGATACAACTTTGGCACCACTCATGGTTAAGAACCACTGGCTTTTCGGGGGATGTCCAGGCCTTGCTCATGGACATGTTCTTCATTGGCTCCCATCTCTTTGGAGACAAGGCAGACTTAGCACTGGGATGCTAAGACAGCAGGGCTATGGCCAGGTCCTTGGGCCTACCCATGGACCCTCGCCAACCCCAGTCTAGCTTTCACAGAAGTGGCTTCGAGCCGCGTCTCTTCCTGCCCAGTCAACACGGCCAGCAAGGTTCCCAGCCCTTGCGTAGCTGAGGATGCAGTATCCACAGACTCTGTGTGCCAGGTAGCCAGAGGTCTGCCTAGTCCAACCCCATCTGTAGCTACAACCTCCAAGCCCCTTTAGTTTGCCCTCTGACAATCATGAGAATCCAGATGGAAGAGGCAGGATATGCTATCATCTGCACCACTGGAGGCCAATAACATCCAACCCCTGGGTTCTACAGATTTTCCAAATGGGCTACTCACGCCCTTAAATCCTTACTCGTCAGGTGGCAGCTCTCCTGGCGAAGGGAGCCTTAGACAGGGTACCAGCATCAAAAGTAGGATATAGTTGTACTTCCCACTACTTTCGGCTGCCCAAAAAGGACAGAGGCTTTTGTCCTATCCTAGACTTCCGTTCTCTCAATTTCTTCCTGAAGAAGGAGGAATAAAAAATGCTCATGCTCGCTCAGTCCTGTCTGCCCTGGACCCAAGAGGCTGGATGGTAGCGTTGGGCTTGCAGGACGCATACTTCCAAACAGCGGCTTGAAGTTGTGGGCCCCCTGTTAGGAGGCCCTGCATATCTGGACATATCTGGAATGTCAGGGCATAGCATGGTAGATCAACACCTGGCGGGCTCTCTCAATGCCAGGATGGATAAACTCAGCCGTTGATGCCTAGCGGATCATGAGTGGTGTCTCCATCTGGAGGTGGACCAAGGTCTCTTCCAAGAGTGGGGAGAACCTTGGTTAGAACTGTTCACCACCATGGAGCACACACAATATCAGCAGTTTACGCTCGAGGTTCCAAAGCATCTCTCTCTCAGAAACGGTTTTCATCTAGAGTGGAGCTAAGGTATCCTATATGCCTTTCTGCCAATACCACTCCTGCCTCCAGAAAGATCAGGAATGACCGGGCTCAAGTCTTTCTTGTGGATTCGGATTGGGCACAGAGAGTTTGGTGTCCTGAGATGTTGAGGATGTCCACTGGTCCTCCAATTAGGATGTCCCTACTGGAGGATCTTCTGTCTTAGCTGCAGGGGAGGGTCTTACACCTGAACTGGTCTTCGTTCCACCTTCATGAATAGAGATTGAGTGGCAATAGTGGACAGTCTTTGGCCCTCATCCAAGGCTGTAATGTCATTTTGACAGCCAGGTGTCCCTCCACAGACAGTATGCACCTTCTGTTGGGGCAAGTTTAGGGCATAGTGTACAGGTCGACCCCCTATCTGCTCCTCTTTTATATATTTTTTGTTTATTCTCACCTTGGCACAGGAGCGTTCTGCACTGGGCACATTGAAGGTTTATTTTTCTGTCATATCTGCGGTTGCCAGTTCAGCCATCACTTTTCTTGTCCCTCATTGTTAATAGGTTTCTGAAGGGTCTTCAACATATGTTTCCTACAATCCCTTTCATTATGCCTCAGTGGGACCTCAACCTGGTTCTTACCTATCCGATGGCCACTCCCTTCAAGCCATTCCATAACTGTCCAGTCAGACTACTTACCATCAAGACACCCTTTCTTGTGGCAATAACATTTGCCAGGAAGGTTAGTGAGTTACTGGCACTATCGACACACTCTTCTTATGTTACGTTGTACCCAGACAAGCTGGTCCTTTGGACTCGAACATCTTCTTACCAAAGGTGGTCACCCCATTCCATGTAGGCCAGTCTATTACCCTGCCTACCTTTTACGCTCCGCCTTATCCTGCTAAAGAAGAAGAGTAGCTCCACCAGCTGGACCCAAAAAGAGCGTGTCATGCTACCTTGACTGTACAAACAAATTCCAGGTGGACGATCAACTCTTCATTGGGTATGCCAAAGCCCAGACAGTGAAGGTGGTGCAGAATTGAATATCTCACGATGGATCGTGCTATGCATCAAAATCTGTTACACAATAGCCAAGAAGAAACTCCTTGAGGACTTGTGTGCTCATTCCACCAGAGTCAAGGCTGCGACCACTGTGTTAGCGTGCAGAGATCCGATCTGGACATCTACCAGGAAGCAACAAAAGCGTCTCTGCACATGTTTATGAAGAACACTTTACAATCAGGTTCCTAAGGATGGGCACTTTGGCTGTTTGGTCCTACAGGACTTCCTAGTATAAATTTGTTTTGCAGACCCACCTCCGGGGGTATGGCTTATTCTGGGTTAAGGAATCTGCGGCTAGAAGTCTCTATCAGAGGAACAAGTTACTTATTTTTGGTAACGCCTTATCTGGTAGAGACTCTATCTAGCTGCAGGTTCCTCACCAACCCAGCCATCCTCCCCGTTCTGCAAATTAATTTTTAGATTCAGGGTTGTTCCTCCTTCAGGGCCCTAGCTTCACACACCAGTGGTCAGTGTTCTTGGTGTCCCCACACTTCTGGTGTGAAAAGTCGTGAAAAGAACCTGACGTCTGCGTGCTGGGGTGGTGCCTACAGAGGCAAAGCACATGGCGCTTCACGCGCGAACGCCGTCACACAGAGCCGAACATCACTGCCTACCAGCGCGCAGGGATATTGCTCGCAAAAGAATTAGAGATCCAATGTGACACTTGAAGATAATTTTAAGGTAAGGAATCTGTGACTAGATAGCCTCTACCAGATAAGGCGTTACCGAAGGGAAGTAACTTGATCTTGCTTTAAACTTAAGTTGTCTAGTCCTTTTAATCTAGTATTAATTGCCACGTGTTAACTCTATGCTAACTCTAGATGCTATTACTTTGTGATAAAGAAATAAGATTATTGGGGGAGGGGAGATTTTTTCCAATTGAGAATGCTAATAAACTTCGGCAGTTTGAGATCGGAAAGAAACTTTTGTTTTAAGAAATGGCACTAATCATTAGTGAAAATGTTATTGTGATTATCAAATTATTGCAAACAGGAACTGGAACGAATATTATGGCTATTTGTTCGTTACCTACCTTTCAAACAAGGGACCTTTTTGACAACTATCTTTCTTCACATTAGTCATTCATCGCCCTTTTCAGTTTGTGAATCTGTGCCATTCCTTGCCTTACCTTCAGTAAATTTGATCAATTGCTTTAGCCTTTTGTTCTACTCTGCTCACTAGCATGTGCACGATTTCACGTTTTGATTGTGTCATTTCTTTTCCAACTGATTGTTTATCTGGGATAAATATTGCAAGGTAACATGTGAAACCTATTCTTATTTACTCCTTACTTACATTATTTGAATTGCATGTGAAACCCAGAGGCCTGTAGCGTTTGGTTTCATTTTATGTCAAAAGGTTTACTGGGGCACTACCATTCCACCAGCCTTCTGTGGGAGTAGGGCTCAATTTGTAAACACTGAAAGCCTAGAATATTTATGGAATCACATCAACATAAAGGTGATGGGTGGAATGCTTGACTTAATCTCAGCAACAGAAACTTTTCTCTGGCACGCATTCCAGCCCGCCATGTTATTTTTGTCACTCTGCTACTATAGTCAGGAACCAACCATTTGGAAATCAGCTTGGTCCTAATCAGATGGTAACAGAGTAGCCCATTCAAAACTGCCTTTAAAATCTGCTGCTTTTAGAACAAATTCCCAGGAAAATAGTGATAAACAGTTCGACGCCTTTACTCGCTAGAGTAGAGGCCGGTTATTTTTGCCCGAACTTTTTGAAACTTCTCCAGCTGCAGCCAACATTGGTCTTGGAGAAGGGAGCACTGCAGTGCACATGGGGTTAGTGGGGCACCTACAGATTCAATTCATCCTACAATAGAGGATTAAGAAATCACCTGGACATATGAAGAGGGAACTGAGGGGCGTATTATCAAGAAGGGTGTTAAAATTGTTAAAACTGGTGAATTGTTGAGATTCACGCCTGTATGGTTTTATTAAAATAAATACATAAATTAAGTTGATGCTCAATTTAAGTTCACAGGGTTGACGAGGGATGGGCACCAGTGTCCCAATTTGTGATGCACACCACTTAACTATATCTAAAAATACTTTTATGTACAATTTGGATGTTACATGTTGGTGACTTGTAAACTCTAGTACCTTGATTGGTGACACATGGTGTGCTGCCCCAATTGTATCAAGGAAGAGGTGGCTGTATTTAGAAATGGAGTAGTTGTCTTTTTTAATGAAGCAGTGTTGTGAAAGGCACTATTTGCAGGGTTATCCCCAAACTTTTTGCTTCTTCCTCATATTTTAGGACTCTGGAAACGTTACCACTGATAATCAGTACTAAAGTGCATATGCTTGGTGACCCTTGACCCGGTCACTCTACTACAGCACAGCCCCTGTGTGCACAGATTTCTGCTGCTGCTGCCTGCTTGGCCCTCTTGCTGCCACCTCTCCTTAGGGCCCCTGCTCTCTAGGCTTGCCCTCGCTCCCCAGGTTTGCCCAGGCTTGCCCTCGCTCTAAAGGCTTGCCCAGGCTTGCCCTCGCTCTCCCCCGCTCCACTTTCCCTCTCTTTCCAATCCCCCCTCTGCTCCCCGCCGCTGCTCTCCTGCGGCCCGCGCCCTTCTCCTGTCTCCCGCTCCCCATTCGCCGCCCAGCTCCCGCCTCCCAGCTGCTCCTCCCTCCCACTTCGCCATAAATAGCGGAGACCGTGCGTACGCGCAGCGGGCGTGCCGATTGCGCGCCAAAGGCAAGCCCATCTACGCCCGTCTGCGCCTGGACCGCGCCCAGCGCCAGAACCCCTGGACCCCGCCAGAGCCAGCTAACCCGACTGAGCTACGATGCCGCCACCCTCCATGCATTCAACACCGGCCGACATCCAGCCTGCTACCAAGCCACCCCGAAACGCACCCACGGAACCTTCAACTGCCATGCCTGCTACTTTACCTCCACTCGGTCCTGCACCGCGCCAGCCAAAACAGCCGCCAACAACAACCCCCTAAAGTGCATCCTGCTCAACACCGGCTCCATCCACAGGCACGCCGTCGAACTATGGGACCTCCTGGACAAAACGGCACCAGACATCGCCTTCTTCACGGAAACCTGGAGGAATGCCTCCTCAGCCCCCGACATCGCCATTGCCATTCCGGACGGCTACAAGATCATCCGGAGGGACCGTGTCAACCAGACTGGAGGAGAGACAACAATGGGGGTTCTGGCTTAAGCGCAGTAAGGCTGTGCCAATGTGAAAATCAACAAACAGGATGCCAGTACTGCGTGTTGGGTAAAGGCTTGAAGAAGATTGAGTACGAAATCCTCAATTCCAAAGACCACTCTTTCAATCTAACTTATACACAATACTTCTTTTTATTTTTTGTTATGTTTTTTTGTTTTTATTTCTTATGTTTGTTTTAGAAATTTTGACAAAAATTGTTTTGCACAGGGAGGGACTTAGGGGGACAATTATAATGACGTACAAAATGACAGGGAATGAGTCACATGATTTGTCATAGCTCAAATACAATATAATCACAAGTCATTATTCGAAACATTTAGTGAAAACATGTCACATTAAATGGATAACACAAAGTGCACTTGGAAACATATACACACAAGACTAGACAATTTTGTTAGACGGTGACAAAATGGTGAAAAAATAGAAGAAATGAAGATGTGTAAACCAAATATAAATGCCCTGTATTGATAAAGTTTTTTTGGAAACAGGTGCAGATACTTCTAATCGATAGAACAATTGCTATTGTGTGTTTTCATACAATAGACCATCAGCAAATTGAATTTTAGATACAATGGTCACAAGATTGGTCTATGGAGAGGTCTCAGCAAATTGAATTCTAAGCACAATGCTCAAAATATTGATCTATTGAGAGGTCGACGCGTTTCGAATCCCCTTAAGTGCTGGGATTCTCATCAGGACCGTGAAGATTCAATCTAAAAAGGTAAATAACATTCAGTCAGTCATCCTATCCAGCAACTCTCAACTTCAATCAGTCGCACACACTCAGTTCATACCTGAACTTGTCTTTTAACTAGACTGGAGGAGGCATCGCCATCGCCCACAGAAACACTATCCGCATCACGACCAACACCGACGACACCCTCGCCACCGCAGAGCACCTGCAATTCCAGATTCACACCGACCCCAAGACCACCCTCAGAGGAACACTCATCTACAGACCCCCGGGACCACGATAACACTTCAGCGAGGCCATCGCAGACTTCATCAGCCCACTTGCCCTGGCCTCCCCCGACTACATCCTCCTAGGAGACCTCAATTTCCACCTGGAGAACGACCAGGACAACAGCACGACCGCCCTACTAGAAAACCTCGCCAACCTCGGATTCAAGCAACTGGTCAACACCCCCACCCATTACGCCGCCCACACGCTCGACCCGGTCTTCTACTCCAGCAACCACATCTCCTTCAGCCACACCACCGAGCTCCACTGGACCGACCACAGCTGCGTACACTTCAACTTCTGGAAAACAATGACCCACCACCGCCCTCAACAAACCCCCCCGAAGATGCTGGAGCAAGATCACCAACAACCAACTCACCACCTCCTTGCGCCTAAACCCTCCCACCAACACTTTGGACCCCAACAAAAGAGCCCGCAACCTTACACAGTGGATCACCGACTGCGCCGACACCCTTGCTCCACTAAAAACCCTCCCAGCGAACTCAAAAGCACGAAAGCCGTGTGGTTCACCAATGATCTCAAAGACTCCAAGAAATCCTGCCGTGACCTCGAGAAAGCCCGGCGCCACAACCATTCAACGGACAACTTGACAGCCCTCAAGAATGCCACCCACAAACACAACCAGCTGATCCGCACCACCAAAAGGTCATCCTTCAGAGAACGACTGGACAACAACACCCACAACAGCAAGGAACTCTTCAACGTCGTGAAAGAGCTCTCCAACCCCAACGCCAGCAACAACGACATCACGCCTTCTCAAGACCTCTGCAACTCTCTGGCCCCCTTTTTTCACCGTAAGGTAGTCGACATACACGACAGCTTCGGCGCTCAGAACACGTACCCCACCACCGAATCTACACCCCCCACCACCACCATGTGCGCCTGGACTCAGGTCAGCACAGAAGATACCACCCACACGATGAACACCATCCACTCGGGATCCCCAGCCGATCCCTGCCCACACCACATCTTCAACAAAGCCGACTCCGTCAACGCACCCAAACTTAGGGACATCATCAACAACTCCTTCATATCCGCCACCTTCCCGGAGAGCTGGAAGCACGCAGAGATCAGCGCCCTCCTGAAGAAACCCACCGCAGACCCCTCAGTCCTCAAGAACATCCGCCCCATCTCGCTCCTCCCCTTCCCTGCAAAAGTCATCGAGAAAACCGGCAACAAACAGCTGACAGCCTTCCTGGAGACGAACGGCTCCCTCGACCCATTGCAGTCCGGATTCCGAGCGAACCACAGCACCGAGACCGCTCTCATTGCGGCCACCGACGACATCCGGACCCTGCTGGACAACGGAGAAACCGCCGCCCTCATCCTGCTCGACCTTTCTACTGCGTTCGACACGGTCTGCCACCGCACCCTGACAACCCGCCTCCACCACGCCGGGATCCAAGGAAAGGCCCTGGAATGGATCACCTCCTTCCTCTCCGACAGAACCCAAAAAGTCCGTCTCCCACCCTTCCTCACAGAAGCCACCAAGATCATCTGCGTCGTACCTCAAGGCTCCTCGCTCAGCCCCACCCTCTTCAACGTCTACATGAGCCCCCTCTCAGCCATCGCACGCAAGCACAACCTCAACATCATCTCCTACGCTGACGATACCCAACTGATCCTCTCCCTCACCAATGACCCCACCTCCGCCAGAGCCAGCTTCCAGGACGGAATGAAAGACATCGCAGACTGGATGAAGCTCAGTCGCCTGAAACTGAACTCAGACAAGACGGAAGTCCTCATCCTCGGCCCATTCATCTCCGCCTGGGACGACTCCTGGTGGCCCCCTGCTCTGGGCCCCCCACCCAAGCCCTCGGACCACACACGAAACCTGGGCTTCATCCTTGACTCCTCCCTCAGGATGGCCAAGCAAGTTAGCACCGTTACCTCCTCCTGCTTCAACACTCTCCGCATGCTCCGTAAGATCTTCCGCTGACTCCCACTCCGCAAGGGCCAGCCAGTCCCCTCCGTGTGGCAGGGCGGTACACATACCTAATGGTTTTTCCGGGGGATAGGGGCTCCGCACTTTGATTTTACCAAAATAACATTTCCAGCAGAAAGTGGAGACTGGAACCGGCCGGTACCCAGAGAGGGTGGAGCAGGGAATCCGTGCCAGCACCAGGGGGGAAAACTCGGACCCTGCCATTGGGGAAAGCTCACCGCATCAACGCCCACGCAGCGCCCGGTCTCTCCCAGCCGTCTGCGCTCCTCTGACACCAGCGCGACAGCGGAGGAGGGGAGACCGAGGGGCAGGAGAGACTTCATCTCCCAAGAGCCCTTGCGCTGTGCAGCTGACGACGGGGGATGACGCGCCAGGAGGCGCCTTAAAATTAACACTGACCTCCGCGTCGCGGGAGCGCGCGGGAGCCGCGCCGGGCTAAGCCCGGGCAAAGGGCGGGCCCTCTACGGCCCTCATCGGACAGAGGTGGACGGGGACGGGCCACCCCATTTGCATGTACTGAGGTAAATCACTGACTTGTATTTCTATATCCATGCCCAAATCCAAATCAGGGGATATGCCCACTAAAATCCCGGATGACATTTTCGCTCAGTCTCCATCTAGTTTCCCATGGCTGGACGACTTAAATAGCCTGTGCAAGGTTAAATATGTTCCAGCCGCACTCCCCCCCACGTTAAAATCCTGCGGCCTATCACCATTTCCAAAGGAGTTGAAATCTCTTCCTGATACTAATTTTACACCATCTAGGGTCACGCCTGCCAAAAGGAAGACTGTTGGGAACAAAGACAATGGGAGTTCTATTAAATCTCTAACACCTGATAAACCTCCTCCAAGTCCTATTCCACCTTTAAATAACTCTTCCTCTACTATCCCACCTGGTGTCAATCTAGAGGACTTATCATCTTCTTCCCAGCAGGCCCTTCTATCAATGATTGAGCAACTGCTTAAATCCTTTATACACCCCTTGATGGTCAAAATCACCACGCTGGGAAATAAGCTCACGGGGTTGGAGAACTCCATTGAATCTCTCTTGAAACCCCCAGCCCACGCTGTAACAACTGATTGCTCGTCAACAACCGCCCCCTCAAATTTCCCAATTTTGACTACCCCTTCTGAAGCGGCACCTATTCAATTGCCAACCTCCACCTCCTCATTGCCTATCAACCCCAAAGCCCCACCGAAATTGACAACTCCACGCCACATTCCATCTAAACATGTGCGCACCACTCACATACACTTACCTCCAGAAGCAGCACCTTTTGTAATTGTTCTCACGGGAGTCCCTGAACTACCAAAAGGCAAAACAGAGAGACATAACGAACTTATGAACAAGGTCAAGTTCTGGCTATCAAAAAACAAACCTCTGCCTTACCACCTTGATGGCCGAATAATAAGTGTCCGGAGGGTGGGATGGCTTGGACCTCTTAAAAAAGACATCCAGGGGGATCTGATCCTGATACGGTTCAGGAGTAGACACATTGTGCCATACATGCAGACGTGGCGACCTCAAAATGGAGACGGACTTATTTCCACCTGGAATTTACAAGACTTTTACCCCTATACGTCCTACACGCTTTCCCCTAGTACCCAGGGCAGTGATTACTTCCCGGGGGGTAGAGGAACCCATTTAAGTAATGGCAGTAGTTTTTCAATGGCTTTTAATTGTCCCAAACCGTTGTATAATAGTTTTCTGTGTCATAATTATTAAGTCTTGTAGTCTACTGTGTCCTACAACGTTGCCTAAAGGTCGTGTAAAGTGTGCCCAAGCCATTAACTGTGCAACCTAAAACTAAACTATTAGGAGATTATTTTATTTTAAAATGTTTTTAAAATGTATTGTAGTACTTGTCTGTATGCTTTTATGATTTTAAAACTTAAAATCGAATAAAGCTTTTTGATACTGATACATTTCCAGCAGAGCTGTAGAGTGCGTTCCTCTATGGACAGCGAATTTACGTGCAATTTCTGCTGGAGTATAATTAATGATAGCACATGCCGACGTACTTTCGGTTCATGGTCTCTTTCCGGGCCCCTGAATTCCATCGCCACCGCTTGAGTAAGCACCTGGAACTGTGCGGCCAGATAATATAATTCGAAGTCAGGGACCGCAAGACCCCCTTCCTCTCTCGAGCGTGAAAAGTGGATTGTGCTTGCTTAGTTTTTCAGTAATGGTAACACAGCAGCAGCTGACAAGCTGCAGCAAACAGTATGCAGAGAGACTGGTAGTATCTGGGCCACAAGCGGAGTGGCACATGCATATAGCAGCCCTGTCAAGTGTCACGCATCGCAGGTTAGTCTAACACATTTTAATGTGTCTCCCTTCATCGCCACACTAAAATTGTTATGCATTTTTACAGCTCCTCTGCATTGATCGAGGTGCTTTGCTCGCACTGCCAGCTCTAGTCTGACTGGTCTTTCTGTGTTACAGGCATTGTAAGCTGGGCCCAGAAAAGACGTGTTTTTTTTTAGTTGTCATGAAACTGCCTCTGGGCGCGGCTTGTTACAATTTGTACTCTTGCTCCGTTCTATGATTGGGTTGCAAGGTGCATGCTGTTGTCATGGGCATTATACTCTTTCCTGCCCAGACATGAGGGTACCATATGACTTCGGTAACGTGATCATTCTAGTGAATCAAGAGCAGCTCTGCAACCTGGACCAGCACCCAGCCAGGTATCAAGCATCTGTTGCAACTACTGTACCAAGTTTCAGGTTTATTTTTTCAAGTTCCATTTGTAAAAACTGATATTGCTCAATGTGTGTTCATTTCTATCCAAAGTTTGAATATCCCAGCTTTTCGTGAAGTTCCATTACAAATGGAGATTGGCAGTTCTTGAGGGGCTACTCTGTATTTTGCCTGGTTCAAGTGATTTGAAGGGCAGGCTGCCATCAGATGTTAGTATTTTATTTTTATAGAAAGAAACAGCCATGTGTGATCTGAACCAGGATTTACAGGATCTGTATCAGGGCTTTCCCTTCTTTCCTGCCTCTTCAAGATGGCAGAGGCTCCGAGCAGGAACCCTGTTCGCAGAAAGGTATCCAAAGCTAAGACCACCTGGATGTGCACCTACTGCACACTACACACAAATGCTTATTAGGACACTACGGGGTGGAGCACCTTCTACTTGGTGAGGAAGCAGGGGTACAACAAAGGCTCTAGGGAGACATCCCGAGCTTAACTGAGGACACCCAGAATGCAAAAATGAATTTACTCTAAAAGAGCTGCCTGTGGTTGCAAAGGGGCAGTGCAACACACTAGACCATACTTTTTAGCCAAATTTGCCAAGGTCTAATTGGGTCCATTGTTGTAGTTGTAAATGGAACTAAAATTCTCATAACACAATAATGTTGTTGTCTATAAAGAAAATTCTGGCTGTGTCTTCCATGGCCTTTGGCCTTCCACCAGCTGTTCACATCCTAGAACTCACTGCAAGTCCAGAATGCATTGGTCTTACAATGAAGAGAAATTGCATTAAACAAATACGGCCTGATTACGATGGTGGGTGGACTTCCGTCTGTCTGCCATCGTCCCGGGTATGGGGACCGCTTGGCTATAAGGCGTCGGTCCCACATATGCAATTACGATGTGACCGTCACCACTGCTTTATTTAACACTAGCAGCCTGTCCCAACATTGTCCGGGTATGAATTGCTGCCGGCCAGTAGTATATTGTTTTGTAGGATTTCGTTTTGATAGCATTTATTATCTGTGACAGGCCTGTGAAACGCTCCGATTCACAGTGCACTGCTGATGCACTTAAGAGTGCGCGTCCAGTAGTGTGTGAACTTGACTTTCCCTACTTTATTTTTCCTTGCAATATTATATAGCGCAAACTCGACAACATGGCATGAGCACAATTTACATTACAGAAGAACACATTCATTTGTGGTAGGCAGGGGGAGACAAAGCGATTTTCCGGGAATCACAGGATGTTGAGCTGATGGCGAGATTCGAACATAGCTCCCCAGCTCTAAAGTTCGCAATTCTAGAACTTGTGGCGGGAGGTGTGTCTAAAAGTGTATGTCGGTGCTGGCCATCAATGAGAGAGACCTGTGCATTTTTCAAATGGGTGGGGAAAAAATATGAGTATGTTGCTGGAGATGTGGGCTGCCGTGCCACTAAGGCACTTACCGGGGAGGGTAAACACCCATTATTTTGCAACTTTCTTTCCGCATACCATCACTCCGCATACTTTCATTACGAAAGTACCATGACTCTGCAACGCCATTATAACACATGGCATTACATTTTATATGCTTTTACCACGTATACATTTACAACGAAATTCGTTGTAAATGCATGAATGGTAAAAGCATGTTTTTTTAAATGTTTGGATAAGGTAAGTATGGGTATAGGGGTATATGTTTTGGGGTACTGAGGTATATGTTTTGGGGTGTTTGGGTATTTCAAGGGTTCAGATATAGTTTTGGGTTATGGGGTACATGTGTAGTTTTAGGGCTTAGGGATAGGAATGGGTTTTGGGGTACAGGGGTATTTTTAGGGTTCAGGGCTAGGTTTGGGGTATAGGGGTATTTTTAGGGTTCAGGTGTAGGCTTGGGTTTTGGGTACCGGGGTATTTTAAGGGTCCAGGGCTAGGTTTGGGTTTTGGGGTACAGGGGTATTTTTAGGGTTCAGGGGTACGTTTGGGTTTTGGGGTACAGGGGTATTTTAAGCGTTATGGGGCAGGTTTGGATTTTGGGGTACAGTGGTATTTTTAGGGTTCAGGGCTAGGTTTTGGTTTTGGGGTACAGTGGTATTTTTAGGGTTCAGGGGTAGGTTTGGGTTTTGAGGTACAGGGGTATTTATAGGGTTCAGGGCTAGGTTTGGGTTTTGGGGACAGGGTATATTATAGGGTTAAGATGGGTTAGTGTTTAATGGTGTCGGGGTATTTTAAAGAGTAAGGGTGGGTTATGATTATGGGGTGCAGGGGTATTTAAAGGGAGCAGGGTGGGTTTAGCACACGATATGAGACATGGCATGAAGGGAGGAACGTACTACACGCCCCTAGCGTTTTACACTCCCACAGCACAACACAGACACGCCCACAAGGGACTACTTTGCTGGCACGGTTCTTTTACCTTTTAAATGTATATGGTGGGCGTCTGCATAGCATAGCCTATGTCTTTCTGCTGCAACTGCCCTTTCCAACGCTGTATTGGGTGTTGTGATTGGTGCTGTGGTTCCTGAGATTACCCGCCTCAAAGGTTTGGGCTCTCTCTTTATTATATTAGTATGGAAGTATGGATTATGATGGCTGCTGCTACTGCTAAAAATGCACCTTTGACATTTCCCTGCAATACGTGGCAGGCACTATGCTTTGCCTGTCACATGGTGCAGAGAAATGTGGGGGGGCACCATAGGTGCACCTGAGTGCTCTAGCCCAATGCCCAGGGTTTAAGGGGGCCCCACAACAGGCCCCCAATTCCGTTTCAGCCTGCCGTTTCTTCCTTTTCAGCCAGCCATTTCATGGCGGGTTGACTGCTGCGAAACAACATTTGTGGGGAAAACTACTCTTCTGATAGCAAGGCTGTATACAAAGTAGTGCTTAGAGCTCATCAAGTTTCTATTAAACAGGCTTGATACCAGTTCTTAACAGAGAAAATCTTCTCTGCTCAGCATGGCTCCTGTTCTATTTTCCAGATTGTGGAGTCTTTTACTTCTCTGCAATCTTGTCATCAAGCGACTGTGCCCTCTCAAGCGCTCTGCAATGGGCTGACAACATTTTTTAAACAAAAATCCTGGATATGCAGAAATTACTGCCTGTCGTGGGTGCTCTTTCCCCACCTATCGAGCATTATGGTCATCTTAATTACAGGTTCTCCCAGTTCAGGTCTATATCCTTGAAACAGTCCAGGGTTGTCATTTTAAAATGCAAGTCGGGATCTCCTCTAGATGTGTGTCCTCCAACATTGCTTGAAGAAGCTGTGGACATTCTCAACCCTGTGATTAACTCTGTTTTCAATTTCTCTCTATCTTCCGGGGTTGTGCCTGAAGCTTGGAAGATTGTCAAAGTCGTCCCTTTGCTTAAGAAGCCTGCATTTGACCCCAGATTTTCTCCAACTATAGGCCCATCTCTTTGTTGCTGGCCTTGATAAAAATGCTGGAAAAGCTATTCAACCTCCAGCTTTCAGAATATCTTGAGGATGGGAACCTGCTACACCCTAGCCAATCTGGTTTTCGCCCCCATCATAGCACAGAATCGGCAGTGCTGGTAGTCTCGGACCATATGAATTGGGCTTTCGATTCAGGGAAAAATGCAGCCCTGATTCTTCTTGACCGGTCTGCTGCCTTTGACCCCGTCCCACACTCTATCCTCCTGCACAGGCTTTCCATCTTGGGTATGAAGGGTTCTATTTGGGACTGGTGCAAGTCAGAATTGACTAACACAGGCCAATCTGTTTGGCTTGCTCCTTTTTCCTCAGAGGTTAAGGCATTTAATATAGGGGTCCCGCATGGTTCTTGTCTTAGTCCTACCCTTTTTAAACATTTTATGGCCCCCTGGCCTGTGTTGTCAAGCCGTTTGGCTGTAAAATAATTTCTTATGCCGATAACACGCAGCTGCTCTTTGCCTTTGAGAGAATGCTGCCTCTATAGCAGCCCCTTTCTCGGACTTCATGTGTGCCATCTTTGATTGGATGTAGAGCAGCCAACTGAAATGTAATGTAGAGAAGACTGAAATTATCTCTTTTGGGTCACATCTGTCGAACTGTTGAGAAGATCTTTGGCCCTCTGCATTTCCCGCCCTGCCACCTACTTCTCTATTGGTAAAAAATCTGAGAATAAAACTGGAAAATACCCTCTCTATGAAGGAACAGATTTTGACAATAGTAGGTCAATGCTTTGCACTACTCCATACCAATATGAAATGTCTTACCCTCCTGCCTTTGGAGGCAAAAAGAGTAGCTGGTCCATGCCATGATCACCTGGGGTCTTCACTATGTGAATGTGAATGTTCTTGTGTGCAGCCGAAGACCAGGTGAAGCGACGGCAGGTGGTGCAAAACACGGCAGCTAGATTACTTCTCCGCCTACCCAGCTGTTCCTCAACCATAGCTGCTCACAAGACTTTGCAGTGGCTGCCTATTAAGAAATGCATCATTCAAAGCATTAGGGACAGTCCATAGAGCAGCGTTTTCTTCTAGCCCTCAATATTTGACTGATAGATTTACTCAGTATACTCGCCATAGAACACTGCGCTCTTCCTCCTTTCCTCTTTTAGCTATTCCCTGCTTTCAGCGGGTTCGAGGGGCGGTAAGGCCTTTTCCTTTTTGGCTACCAAGGCCTGGAATGAGTTCCCCTGTGAGCTGCGATGGATTGTTTCTGAGCCCGTCTTCTGTAAAAAACATAAGACTTGTTTTTTCTCTGGGGATAAGTAGTTCTGCTGGTATGGTGCTGTGCACCTGGGCTCTCCCTCTAGAACCAGGACACTCCTTGGAGTGCGCTTTATAAATCCATCATTCACTCGATGCTAGCTGAACAGTGAGCAGTATCTGAAATCCTTGTGATTAGGGAACAATAATACCTTTTGATTTCATGTATTGAAATACAAATGGAGATAAGTGGAGTGGACTGGTGAATATGCATGACAGAATGGAGCATTTGCCTGTACCTGTCAACGTGTAATGCATGTGGAGTTGAAGCGCAGCTCCAGCTGCTGTGAAACAGTTGAAGATAATGAAAGCATTGCAGAGAATCTATACATCGTTGGCTGAGAAACTGCTGACCAGGCTGTACATAAAGGTACGATGCTGCCACACGAGATTGAGTTATACGGAGTGCTAATGCTGCAGGCGGATACAACCAGGTTTTCAAAGAGCTACCATTGATGATCGAAAATTGCAAAATAACGCTGCGAACAGAAACGATGCAAGGTGTACATCAGCCAGGTGTCAAAAAGTGCAAACTGGTGTTTAGAAAAGAAGAATTAATTGACTTACTGAACCCAATGAAGAGAGTCATTGTACCACTACACTTGGTGAAGTTGCTCAAGGAGACCTGCCCAAGGTTGAGCTTGCTGAGCCATCCATCCCCTAAGTAGCTAACCACCAAAACTGCTGAGTGGGGCTCGGAATAACTTCATAGGTCTTCGAAAAAGAAAGAGCCAAGAGCAACTCTCAGAATAGTGTAATTTTTCAGATAGCCTCTAAAACGACACCGAGGCTAGTACGTCCCAAGGCCTCAGACATAGTTTGCACAAAAAAGCCCGCAGCGATCATCAAACCGCATCAGAGAAAACACTGCTTCTCACCTCAGTAATTTCGACACTGGTCTACAACTCTGCTGCGTTCCTGAAACCACACCCACCTTTTGATACTGTCAAAAAGCTAAATATTGGCAATAGCTGGATTGTTTGGATAGAGACATTTAATGGTTTCACTGATGCACTTGAAGAGACTGATAAAAAGATTATCTAGTATCTCAAAAATCATTTTGATGATGGTGTAATAGAAGTCTTAAAGAAAATGCTGTGAACTGATGAAGTCACATATCGTCAGATTAAAGAAATTTCGATTGACTGAAGGACACAAAGTGATGTCCACAAGCAAAAATAAATTGTTTTTTAAATGTGAATTTTTGTTTCCACATGAAGGTAAATGAACCTGCCACTGGACCTGTATGTAAAAGCTGTGGGAAGGAGAACTATTTTGTGACGGTTTACAAAGCGAAGGAAAAAGTAGGTGCATCACGTTGCAAAGACAAAAATGGTCACCAGAACTTTCTAGAAGCAACTTTTGATGCATACTCACAAGGCCAAGTGGTGACATCAGTTAAGACAAATCAACACTGAACAAAGTTAATTGTCATCTAAGTTATTGTTAAACAGTTCTTCTTATCACCATCAAGAGAAAGTGAAGAAGATGGCTGTGCCATGCCAAATTTTACCTCAGAAAAACATGCAGGTGTCGGGCTGGCTGCATGAGAAGTGAAATGTTAGTCAAAGAAAAGTCGACATGCCAAAGCACTAAAGTCATTCAAAAATTGTCCGAAGATCACACTGAAAGTAATGATTGTTCGATACCTTTCATTATCAGCAGTGGTGCTTCGATAAACATTATGCCTGAGGGGGCGTATAATGTATTGTCTCCATTACAACAACTCACGCCATCGCAAACCAAAGTGTATACATGAGCTGTATCAATGCTTTTAAAAAGTGCAAAGTAAACACCCATCCATGTGCTTCAAGGTATATCGTCAACTGCCTGTCTATTCAGTTTCTGTTGCTCAAAAATATTTCATTTAGAGGAACCTGTTGAAAAAGACCTTGAATTGTTACTGAAGCATGATATCATTGAGGGTTCTACTGGTCCAAAGCTATGGATTTCTCCCATAGTGGTAGTGCCAAAAAGGACAGTGAAGGAGCTGTACGCACGTGTGTGGACATGAGTCAGGCAAACAAGGCAATTGAACGAGAATGACATTCAGGTCCACACATTGCTGACATGATAACTCAATTAAATGGTGCAAAGGTCTTCTCTGACCTTGATCTGAAAAAAAATTATCATTAGGTGGAACTTGAAGAAAATTGCAGGTACATTACAACCTTTTCTACACATGTTAGTCTGTTTCGATACAAAAGATGAAAGTTTTGGTGTGTCATCAGCTGCAGAACTTTTTCAAGATGTCATTAGACATATCATGCAGCCTGTTGTGAATGCGCTCAATTATATCAATGACACATTGGTTTTTGGAGCTACCCAAAAAAGATCATGATAAAGCTCTCCCACAAGTATGTCATTTACTTGCTGATGTAGGTTTGACTATGAATGTAGACAAATGTTAGTTCCATAAGATAATGCTAAAATTCTTTGGCCAGATCTTTTCTGACGAGTGTATGATCCTACTAAAGTATCAGAGCTGTCAAATGCTGATCCCCGACAAGATGTTTCTAAGGTGCGTTAATTTGTTGGCATGGCCAGTTACTGTTCCAGATCTATATTGCGACTGTAAGTGCTCCATTGAGAATCTTGACAAAAAAAATGTTTCATTTAATTGGTCACACGGTTTAAGAAAATCAAACAAGCCACTGAGAATGTTAATAAAATGGCATACCTAAATGCAAAGCCTCATACAGAGGTTATTGTTAAAGCTAGCCCAGTCGGGGAAGGTGTAATGTGGCA
The DNA here is from genome assembly GCF_964263255.1 of Lissotriton vulgaris. NCBI lineage: Eukaryota > Metazoa > Chordata > Amphibia > Caudata > Salamandridae > Lissotriton > Lissotriton vulgaris. Next base: position 1,179,672,881 of record NC_141693.1, on the reverse strand, counting down.
TGTGCAAGTAGGAGTTTGTCCTAAACAGAACATGCTTATTCACAACCTGAAAAAGAAAGTAGTAGCTGTGGAATGGGCTTGTGAACATGTCCATGTATGGAAAGCCTTTTAAGCTGGTATCTGATCGTCAAGCTTTACTGACTATATTTGGCAATCCAAAGGCCAAAATGCCTCCTCGCATGGAAGGATAGAAACTACAATTACAAGATACAGTTAGCCCATTGTGCATTATCTGGGGAAGAATTAGAACCTGGCTAACTGTTTTTTTCAGAGCACCTATACAAGGTCACTGTAATCTATCCAAGACGGTTGAAGCCTATATCAATTTCATTGTAAAATCAAAAACACCAACAGCCATTTCATTTGCTAAGATTATCATTGCAATGAGCCATGATAGTGACATGCTAAAGTTAAAAGATGTGATTACACATCAGTCATGGAACTAACACACTCGACCTCTCACCAGTGATGGTAAATATCAAAAATACAAAAATATCAAATATGAACTGTCCATAGCTCAGGAAGGAGCTATACTGTGTAATATGTCAAATGGGATATCTGTCACGTTTGTGACTGAGTAACTCTAAATAAGGCCTTTAGTCATGCTTCTTATGCGGTCAACTGCTAGAAATCCCACCTTTTCAGCCCGTCTGGGCTGAAAAATCACAGCATACTAACTTTAAGTTGTGAATGATAGAAAAATCTGTCTGATGTTGGCACAGTGGACTGAGGCTGGATCAGGAGACAAAGGGATTGAACTTGGTAGAGAGCCTAAAGGGGGTTGGGTGATCAGAATTATAATCTGTGAAGGATGGCAGAAATGGTTTGAGAACTTCTGAGGTAAGAAGGCAGTAAAAAGCGGTCAATAGCTAACCGGGGGTAGGAGGGTCATAGAGGTGGGGCAGTTAGCAAAGGGGAACTTGGGATCAGAAGAAAGCAGTGGTGAGCAGAGGATGGAGTCAGGGAAGCTACAGAGAGATTAGCTCAGATTGCCTGCAGAGGAACTCTAAGTACCAAAGGGCTCTGATTGGCAACTGTTAGCACTGAAAACCGAGGCCAGCTGTGGTAGCTCCAGCACCAGACAAGTGCTCTGCATAGCCGTAAGGGTAAGTTGGAGGGCAGTGGAGCTGCTTATTCCTTTGAAGTGTTTGGAAGAGCAGCAAAGAGGCTCGGTGTGACAAGACTGGCAAAGTAGTCTGCAAACCTCTAGGCTGTCTTAGAAATTTGAAGATGGACGACAGGGTTTTAAGGCTGTAAAAGGGGACTGGAGGGCTCGAACGACAGTACAGACCATGTAGAAGCGGTCAAAGAGTTGACAGGTGAACTCGTACAAAAATCAGAAAGCCAAACATGGTATTCTCAAGAAAATAGTGAGGCTATGAAAGCCATAATAGGGGTTCAGTGATCATAGAAGGCAGCAGATCGGTTCAGTGGTCTGTGGGGGCTAGCAAAGAGCTGAACAAACTCTTGAGGGTCATCAAAACTCGGTTCATAAGAGAGAGTGAAGAGTAAAAGTAGCCAAAAGTGAGAACTTGAAGGCCAGGAGGACAAGGTGGATGCCAAAATCAACAAAGGCGATCAAGGGATAGCTAAGTGCCCATGAGGCTCAGCTAAGAAAGCTACAAAAGGAGGATACGTTCAGAGAGTCAGGTGAGGGGCTCAGAGGGTGGTAAGAGGTGGCATTGAAATGTAATAATATGAGCATAGTGTGAATGTTCTGAGTGCTGACATAAAGAAGGTGCCTGAAAGTTTGAGGACCAGCTGAAACACTGTGGCCTTGACAGAGAGTGCTGGAGGGCTCTTATATTGACAGGACTATAATCAGCTTTCTTAAACGGCAGCATATGGATTCTTGAGGTGAGACTGGTAGAACTGAACTGAGTGCTTGTAGAATGAACCATCAATCAGAAGAGATTCAGAAGAGGCCTCTATAATCCATTATCGAGAAAGATACACGTGTTAGATGAGCTTTTAGAACTTGCAAAGAGGTGTGTCCGGAAGACACCAAGGGACAGTGTATACTGGCAATGAGATTCCTAGAACCAGTGGCTTTGGGTTAGTGGCTGTAGACCCAGCAAAGGGTGGCATTATACATGTTTTGTGAACTATTCTTTTTTTTTTAAACTGTGTTTTGTGAAAAATATTGACCATACCTTTTTTCTGTGTCAAAGAAAAGTGCAGTGTGCTGACCTCATTCACATAAAGTTTCACTTTACTGCTAATCCCAGACCCTTGCAATGACATCCATGTATGTTTTGAATGCATGTTTGGTGAATGTGTAGCACTTATGTAGGAGTACGATACAGTGTGTGCTGAGAGTCTTAGTGCTAAGACCAGTGAGATTGGTTGGCCCACGGTTTAGCTTGCCACAAGATGGAGATACACCTTGCCCTGACAATGGATGTATGTTGACTTCATTCCTGTGGAAGTGGGGAGACACTGGTGTGAGAGAGGATGGAGACAGGTTTACCTTTGGATATCAAAGAGGTCCTGGTTAGTAAAGGGCTGCTGATTATTCCCTCCCGAGACCTTCCATTTGGTAGATGGTAGGAGTGATGGGTGGGTCAGCAGTTTCTGTTGTTCAAGCTGAGAAAGTTTCTTGCCCTTTTGTCGGTTCCTAATTATTGCATCGGGAAGGTTTTTGACATGAAAGCTCAGTGATCTCACACTTCATTCTGCCCTTTTTTTAGACACTCCTGCTTGTAGCCACCATTGTTGCTACGAGAGCAACTTGCACAAAGGTTGTGTCTGAGCTACAGCCAGAAAATGACATTTAAAAGAAAACCACCCGACCCGGTTGATAAACCAGACGGTGGCTCCAAATCCCCTGCATGGAAAGTGAGTATAAAAGTGTAACTGTTAAATAATCGATGTATAGAATACAAGAATGAAGGTAATTTTAAATCTCTGTGTATTCACAGTGTCTTATTTCATAAATATTTGTAATAAAATCAATGAATAACATATCTCTGTCTGCCTTGTTCTGTGTCTTTTTCCCCACAGTATTACAGGTTAAACGTTTTTTGCCCATGCAGTGTATTAATCTACTGCTGCTATGGCCGATCACTGTTTAGTTTGAATTGAAGGGTCAGTAACCAATCTCAAAAAGAATTGGTACAATTTGGGTTTCCTTCAGTCATCAGATCACCAGCAAACTGACAAGCAAAAGAAGGGAGAACTTCCAAAGGGCAAGCATGATTGTCCAGTTGACCTAGGGAGAACACCGGCATAGCCAGAATAACTGACCAGACAAAAGGGTATAGAATTCCAAGCCCTGGAGAGAACTTTCATCCCATTAATTTTTGCTTAACGTTTCTGATTTTAGGAGTGCAATTAAATAATCAATGAGAGAACCACACTATTTTACTCCCTCTACCTCCCATGAGGATTATTCTGAAAACATGTGAAATGTTTCTGTAAGTTTCCCCTTACAGTCTTTGTTAATATCACGAGTATCACATCACCAGCATGCAGAAGGAAGAATCATGTCATTGTCAGTCTCCGGTAGCACACAGAAAGCGGCCTATTGATAGATATGTAATCCTATTTATATGCAGAAAATATAAGGGGCCTCATTTATGACTTTTTGCCGTAGGGCAGCGCCGCAGGCCTTCCTGCTGCGCTTCCCTACGGCAAAAGAAAAGGGCAGAAATGCGCCGTATCTATAAGATACGTCGCATTCCTGTCCTTTTCCCCTCCGCCGGCGCACAATGGGCTGCCTGCGCCAGCGCAGGCACCCTTGCACAATTGTGCAAGGGTGCCTGCGTTGCGGGGAAGATTATTTTTGTACAGGAAGGGAAACCTTTCTGTACAAAAATAATCACAAGAGGCTTTTCCTCTTTCTATGTGTGCTGTAGAATGCAGCACACATAGAAAAAGGAAATACGAGGAGAAATAAAGACATTTCTCCCTGTTGCGCCTCCCTTACGCCTCCCCTGGGGAGGCGTAAGCTTTTGGCACTGCTTCAGAGTTACGGTTTCTCGTAAATCTGGGGCAGTGTCAAAAGGCCATGGATGTTGCTGGGAACGCCCCCAGCAACACCCATTGCACGCCCCTTTAACGCAGAACACTGCGTTAAAGGGACTGATATTTATCAGGCAGCAGTACGCCACAAAAACTGGCGTACTGCTGCCTGATAAATACCACGCAGGCTTCTGCGCCACGGAACTTCATAAAAAGTGAAGTTCCGATGGCGCAAGGGGCCTCATAAATGAGGCCCAAGATGCGCTGAGACTCAACTGCAGGGTAATATTTCTTGTCTCTTCTTGACAATACAAAATCTGTGCTACACTGTTTGTTAAACTATAAAGCAGTGTTTCTCAACCTTTGGTCCGATGACCCCTGGGGGTCGAGAGGCCTACTCAGGGAGTCCACGACCATTTCAAAATTAAATAATATTAAAATTAATAAAGTATATACAAAGAAAGCAGCAAAATAGAAAATGCGATAATCTTATCTATATTTGATTGTAAATTAGACTAAATAATTCAAAATGTGAGCATTTGTTTGGTGTATACTTGTTTTTTTTATTGTTCCGAAGTTCAAATTACAGAAGTTGCTTAGGATAGGGGTCTCAATGGACGTCCCTGGATTCCAGTACTGATTCTCTTGGCGGACCACAGAAGTCTAAAGTTTAAGTACTGCTGCTATAGAATGTTTAATAAGATCAATCCATCAATCACAAAATTTGTAGCGCGCACTACTTACCCGCGACGGTCTCAAGGCACTGGGGAAAAGAGGGTGGGGCGGTGCCACTACTGGTCGAACAGCCAGGTCTTGAGTAGCCTCCTGAAGGTCAGCAGGTCTTGGGTCTGTCGTAGGCTGAGTGGAAGGGTGTTCCAGGTCTTGGCGGCGAGGTGGGAGAAGGATCTGCCACCTGTGGTCGGTCTTCAGATGCGCGGGACTGTAGCGAGGGAGAGGTCGGCGGAGCGGAGCTGGCGGTTAGGGACGTAGAAGAGGAGTCGTCTGTTGAGGTAGGCTGGGCTGGTCTTGAGGAGTGCGTTGTGTGCGTGGATGAGGAGTTTGAAGGAGGTTCTCCTGTCGACAGGGACCCAGTGCAGGTGTCTCAGGTGGGGGGTGATGTTGCTGTGGTGTGGTACGTCGAGGATGAGGCGTGCAGAGGTGTTTTGGATGAGTTGCAGTCATTTGATGAGCTTGGCCGGGGCTCCCGGGTAGAGGGCGTTTCCATAGTCGAGTCTGCTGCTGACGAGGGCCTGGGTGACTGTTCTTCTTGTATCTGTTGGGATCCACCTGTAGATCCTACGGAGCATGCGTAGGGTGTTGAAGGAGGAGGAGGAGACTGTTGACTTGCTTGGTTATGGAGAGCGTTGAGTCGAGGATGACTCCCAGGTTGCATGCATGATCGGTGGGTGTCGGGGCTGCCCCCAGTGTCGTTGGCCACCAGGAGTTGTCCCAGGCTGAAGGGTTGGAGCTGAGGATGAGGACCTCCGTCTTGTCCCTGTTCAGCTTTAGTCAGCTGCTCTTCATCCAGTCGCCGACGGCCTTCATTCCTTCGTGGAGGTTGGGTTTGACGGTGACGGGGTCCTTGGTGAGGGAGAGGATCAGTTGAGTGTCGTTGGCGTAGGAGATTATGTTGAGGTTGTGCTGTAGGGCGATGCGTGCAAGCGGGGCCATGTAGATGTTGAACAGTGTCGGGCTGCGAGAAGATCGCTGGGGGACACCTCAGATGATCTTGGAGGCTTTGGATCAGAATGGGGGGAGGCGGACTCTCTGGGTTCTGCCAGAGAGGAAGGAGGTGGTCCATTCCAGGGCCTTGTTTCGGATCATTGCAGTGCGGTGGCAGACAGTGTTGAAGGCGGCGGAGAGGTCCAGTAGGATGAGGGCTGCAGTCTGACCGTTGCCCAGTAGGGTCCTTTTGTCGTCGGTGGCGGTGATGAGGGCAGTCTTGGTGCTGTGGTTGCTGCAGAACCCTGACTGGGATGGGTCCAGGATGCTGTTTTCTTCGAGGTATTGGGTTAGCTGTCGGTTGACGATCTTCTCAATGACCTTGGCTGGGAACGGAAGCAGGGAGATGGGCCGGAAGTTCTTGAGGTCTCTCGGGTCCGCCTTGGGTTTTTTGAGTAGGGCCTTGATCTCTGCGTGTTTCCAGCTCTCTGGGAAGGTCGCAGTCTTGAAGGAGAGATTGATGACGTTGTGCAGGTGGGGTGCGATGGAGCTGCTGCTTTTGTTGAAGATGTGGTGCTGGCAAGAGTCTGACGGGGAGCCAGAGTGGATTGCGCTCATGGTCTTGATGGTGTCATCGATGTTCACGTTGGTCCACGCTGGCAAGGGGTCGTGGTCGATGCTGTGCGTTGAGTCTAGTGTGTCGGTGTCTGTTGGGGCTGCCTGGGTGTTGAAGCTGTCGTGGATGTCGGCGATCTTGCGGTGGAAGAAGGTGGCGAGGGAATCGCACAGGGCTTGCGAAGGCAGGATGTCGTTGGTGTTGGAGAGTTCCTTCACGATGTTGAAGTGCATTATTGTCGAGGCAGTCTTTGAAGGAGATCCTCTTGGCGGACCTGATGAGGTGATGGTGGTTGCGGATGACGTCTTTGCGGGCTGCGTGGCTGTCCGGTGTCTTTTCACTGTGCCATTTATTCTCTAGTTTCCGGCAGTTACGCTTGGATGCTAGGAGTTCCGGGATGAACCAGCTGGCTCTCTTGCTGGTGTCTCTGTAGGTGGGTTTTATCAGCAGGGCGAGGGTGTTGGTGCAGTCGTCTATCCATCATCTGAGGTTGTGGGCAACGTCGCCGGCATTGGAGGGGTCGGTGGATGGGCTGAGAGCGAGGTTTGCCTGTAGTTGGTCTTCGGTGACTTTATTCCAGCAGCGGCGTGAGATCAGTTGGGTGCGGTGGTGTGTGGTGGGTTTCTGGAAGGTGAAGTGGATGCTGTAGTGGTCGGTCCAGAGGAGTTTGGTGGTGTGGCTGAAAGAGATGTGAGAGCTTGAGGAGAAGACGGGGTTTAGCCTGTGGCCGACGGAATGGGTCGGCGTTGTGATGAGCTGTCTCAGTCCGATGTTGGCGAGGTTGTTGATCAGGGTGGTGGAGTTGCTGTCGTTCTTATTCTCCAGGTGAAAGTTCAGGTCTCCAAGGAGGATGTAGTCGGTGGAGGTCAGGGCGTGCGTTCTGATGAAGTCGGCGATGAAGTTGTTGAACTTGGGTCGGGGTCCGGGGTGTCTGTAGACGAGGGTGCCTCTAAGGGTGGTGTTGGGGTCCGTGTGGACCTGGAAGTGCATGTGTTCGGCTGTGCAGAGAGTGTCGTCAGTGCTGGTCAAGACCCCGATGGAGTTCTTGTGGACTATGGCTATTCCTCCTCCTACTCCACTGATGCGGTCTCTGTGGGTGATCTTATAGCCGTCTGGGATGGCTTTGGCGATGTTGGGTGCGGAGGAGTCGTAAATCCAGGTCTCTGTCAGGAAGGCGACGTCCGGTAATGATGTTTCGAGCAGGTCCCGGAGCTCGACGGCGTGTTTGCGTGTGGAGCGGGTGTTCAGTAGGATGTATTGGAGGTGGTTGAGGTCATTCTTGGCGGGTGCTTTGGCGGCTCTGAGGCTGGTGTAGCTGCAGTTCCGGCAGGTGAAGGGACCACGAGTGCGTTTCAGGCGGCCTTGATGCAGGTGTGGGTCCGTAAGGGGTTGAGAGCTTGGAGTGTGCTGGCATTGTAGCAGTGGCGATCGTCGTGGTGGGTGCAGGGGGCGCGAGTACAGGGATTCCAGGCGCGGATGGGCGCTGACAGGCTTGCCTTAGGCAGCAAATGGTCAGTGAGGAGGGCAGGGCCGCAGGGGACGAAGCAGCGGGAACCGGGGGCACCCGGGCACAGAATCAGGGGCACAGAAGGCAAAATGAGCACAGGATCAGGGGCACACAAGGGGTACAGAAGGCAAAATGGTCACAGAAACGGGGGCACAGAAGGCAAAACGGGCGTAGAATCAGGGGCAGACTGGGTGTACAGATTGCAAAAAGAGAGCAACAGGCAGAGGAAGACGGGCACAGAAGACCGGGGGCGGCGAGGGGGACAGCCAGCAAGGGCACAGAGACAGTAAGCAGAGGGACGAACTTACCAGCAGCAGCAGCGGGCAGGACAACACAGGGGGAGCTGTGTGGTGGGGGAGAGGCCTACCTGGCAAGGTCAAGTAGCTGTTAAGTAGGTTAGTAGATGATAAACAGTAGCCACAAATCTGAAACATCACCTGCAGGGGAAGGCCTGTGAAGGCAATGCATCAAGGCTACTTATTAGGAATCTCATATTCAGAAATAGGAATACGTAGACTATATCCTTGATCCACTATCCCGATGCTTCTTGTTGGGCTCGAATTAGGCTTGAATGACCATATAATAACCAACCCACAGTCATTTAGTTTAGAAAATATTTACTTGTTAAACATTGTTACAAAGGCATCTGGCAAAATTATGACTTGCATTTGTCTAGCTACATACATTCTTTTTACTATATATAGTTTTTTTCCCTTCTGTCTTGAGACTGGAATTCAACCTCTCAATGATACTGAGTTGGTCATTTGCTAAAGTGACCCTATACAACTGTTTTTGGTTAATCTCTGCTCCTTTATGGCTAGGGTTATCAGATAGCACCATGTCACTGGGATACAAATGCTTCTAGTTTTTGGCCTTTGCTTTTACAAACCATTGTTTCCAGATGTTTTAGTTTAGTTTGTTTCATTGAACTAGACCAAAATTACAAAGTCCGGAATACACAGATTTGTTACTTTAAACCTTTGGGCAGAGAAAGAGATGTTCATAAAATGGCGCCCATAATCCTACGTTCCTGGTGCGTATATGACTTTGCCGGTGAAAGCAAGTACATAGCTATAGAAGAGTCAACAGTTTGACCTAGGCTTGCAAAGTATTTAATCATCATCATTTACAATCTCTTCAGCTATACTTAAAGGAGTTAGAGCATTTGTAGAGTAGGTGACAGCTCCATAATGGCCCTTTCAAGTCCCTGTATCTTGGCACTTTGTACAATTAAATGGCACTCTGTACCCTGCCTGGCAAATTAACTTTGAAACATTCAGACATTCTCTTCAATGGCTATTGGAACCTGTAGACAGTGCTGTTCGGGTACAAACTGCATTTTACCCAGTTTTACCACTAACTTTCTAAGGAGATGGGACTTGCTAAGGAGATGGGTGCTAACTTTGATAACTTCTGGCAGTTCTACTGTGTTGTAAGTACCTTCTGAAATCTGCCTCAGGCCCAATCATTCGTAATTTTAGCTAATTAAACAGGAGCTGGGTAAAAGTGAAGTTTCTCTACTATTTGCCTAATCACCATGTAAATAGAAAAGAGCGACTGCTACTGGAAATAAAGAGAAGTTTATTTGCTAGTTCTGCAGCTGCTGGCCAAACTACATATTTCTTTTATTTTTGCCAGTGGTCGGCTTAATAGTGACATTTCTTAGCAATTTCACAGCTGCTGGACAAACAGTACTGTTCTGCTATTTAATCCACAGCATGGTGAACAGTAACATTTGTTTACTATTTGCACCGTTGCTACCCAAAAAGTGCACAATCTCTGCGATTTTAGAAACAACTTGGTAAATAATGATGTTTCCTTTCTAAATGCAGTTTGCTGGCATAATACCTACATAAAAAAATAAATATTGTCCCCGAGCACAATTTCACAGATAATATTTTATAAAGAAAAAAGAAGAAAAACCAAATCCAAATATTTGAAAGCAAATATTTGGATTTGGTTTTTCTTCTTTATAAAATATTGTTATCTGTGAAATTGTGCTCGGGGACAATATTTATTTCTTGTATCCTCTGTTTTTACAGAGAAATCTTGTGGACGCTAGTGGCCGTTTTTCCCCTGTTCCCTTGAGCCACTGATTTGAGGAAAGATAGGAGTAAGTGGTGTTGCGCAAAATTAACCCAGCCACTAATTCATAATTGTTATAATACCTACATAATCCCTATTATTTAGCCAATATCTGGGTAAAATATTGAAGTTTTTCTCCTATCTGCAAGGTTGCTGGCCAAATTATAAATAGTCTCCATGTAAACAGCAGCTGGGTAAATGGCAGAGAAAATGCACCATTTGCCCGGTGGCCGGCTAAATAGCCATTGATTAATTTATAACTGTTAAGTGTTCCAAAATGCCGGATGCATTTAAGAGCAATGCATCTACCATGAAAAGACCAGAAACGAATAGTGAATATGCCAACAACATTGGAAGGTGAAATCCAGTGTAAGTGCTCGCACAGGCAGCCACCTTTTAATGTTTTTTGTTGTACTGTGCAATCAAATAACGGACTATTCACTGGGGGTCTGTTTCTAGCTGCCCATGTATCCAATGATCTACAGCGAATTACATTCATTCTTAGTCAACCTAGTAATTTAAAATTATATTTTAGTGTACCATGCAGTACGTTTGTCCAAAATACTAATTTTACCCATATATACGGATGGTGTGAAACCTGTTAAATAAAGCTCTTGTTGACTGTTGATTTCAGTAGTTCTATCTGCCAAGGAGGATTCATTTTATTAATGTATCAAGCATGGGATTCTAGTCAATAGAGGTGAGTGAGCCACTGAAAGCTCGCGCCCGATGCCTGGCTCTGGCTTAGTTCGATATCCTGTTCGAATTTCGAGCCCATACTGAGCCGAGCTTTCCTGTGGCTTCTGCCTGCCTCCTTTCCTGTACCCTCTATGTGGCGTTAGGGACATAGGTGGCGTGTATGACAATAGCAGCCTCATTTAAGAGGTTTTAGCTCAGGGAAGTGCCGCAAGGACTCTTTCTGGACTACCCTGTGTCACAAGAAAAGTTCAGGAATGCACAGTGTCTATATGATATGGTGCATTTCTGCTCTTTTCCCCAGCGCTGGCGCACAATGGGCTGCTATGTGCCAAAGCAGACAACCTTACGCCATGTTGAAAGGGTGCCTGCGTTGTAGGAGTGATTGTTTTTGTACAGGAAGGGATTCCTTCCTGCACAAAAACATTCATTAATGGTGTTTTGCTCCTTTTCTTTGTGCCACAGAATGCAGCACACATAGAAAGAGCAAAAAACAAGGAGAAATAAAATTATTTCTCCTCTTTGCGCCACCTTTACGCCTTCCCTGGGGAGGCATACGTTTTTGGTGCTGCCTCAGATTTACGATTCCTTGTAAATCTGGGGCTGTGTCAAAAAGCCAGGAATGTTGCTTTTAACGCCCACAGCAACACTCATTGCACGCCCCTTTAATGCAGAAAACTGTGTCAAAAGGGAACAATATTTACAAGGCTGTGTTAAGCCACTCAAAGTGGCTTAGCGGTGCCTCGTAAATATGGAGCAGGTCATAGCGCCACTGGACCGTCGCAAAAAGTGATGCACCGGTGGCGCAGTGGCCTTGTAAATATGCCCCTGGGTTTGAGTCTCTGCGTCAACTCAACATCATGTGATTCTGGACAAATCACTTACTCTCACTATGGCTATAACAATGAATGCAACCTTGTGTAATTTAACTGGTGCTCTGGTAAAGCGACTCAGTACCTTCGTGTTGAGTTCACGCTATATAAAAATGCACAGAGGTAAAAATAAAGCCTTGCCATAAAGAAAGACAAATAGATACCAGTTTGTATAAAGTGAAATTGGAAAAACTGGATAAATTGTGGCATCCACACTTGAATTGTGGGATTCTAGGCAAATATTTTAGTTCACCAAAACACTTTTTTCCTGCATTATTGCGTATGAATGCACTTTCAAACATGTGAGTTCAAAATACCAGTTGTACAAAAACCTATTGCGTGTGATTTAACAGGATATAATGTTGTTCTATAATAATCTGGGCCAGGTATAAAATTTACATGGCAATTGTCTCGCCTCTTAGGCCCAGATTCTCTTGAAATCACGGAACACAGCAGCCAGAAATGCTGTGCTGTGTTGCAGGACAGGGAGGAAGCAGGAGGGTGCCATATCTACAGAGGTATGTCTCCCTCCTCCCCTCTCCTTAGCGCTGGCTTAGATTTTAGCTGCCTTGCACCAGACACACCTTAGCGCTATATTGCTAGGGTGCATGCCTGAGTCTACCATAGGTTTTGTACTGGAAGGGTGCCCTTCCAGTGCAAAATACTATACGTATGCACACTTTAAAACGTTTTCTACTTTGTTTGTTTGCTACACAGTGCAGCATGCATCCCAAATCAGAAAAGAAAAGAAAAAGAAAAACATTTCTCGATTTAAATTTCCTTTCAAATGGCGTTAACTTTTGGCACTAAACCTGGGGCCATATTATCAAGAACGGCAATAAAATTATCGCCGCTTTAGCGGCAGGAAACTGCGCTAAAGCGGCGACAAGGGGCTGCCAGGACATCAAACCTGGGCTTCTATGGGATTTCACAAGGGCATATTATCAAGCCCCATATCGCCGCTTTAGCGCAGTTTCCTGCCGCTAAAGCGGCGCTAATGTTATTGCTGTTCTTGATAAAAGGCCCTTTGTCTACTATTGTCTGTAGATGGGTTTTTGCGTCAAAAGGTTGCATGGGAACACCTATGTACTACCCATGTAACTACCACTTGGAGCTAAGTAACATAAAGCAATGCTTTGAGCTACTTTGCGTTACTTTTAGGGTACTTTCTAGCGCAAGCAGAACGAAGGATGGCCGCCAGTTCCTGCTACTTATCCGCTTGAATTGAAATTTGTTTCTGAACATTGTCAACTTGACCAGTCTAAACTGAGGAGCGTTAATTGAAGATTCCTCAATAACGGTCCCCTCTGGAGACCATCAGAAATTTGATTTCCTGCTCCGCTGATGGTTCAAGGAGCAACGTGCTCCCCGCCTTGGAATTTGACCGAAGTGTAGTTTCTAAGAATTATTCAGCACAAGGGTCTTTTGTTACACTATCTCATAGTCCTGAAGATGGTCTGAAGGATTCACACCAAGAAGACCGAAACGTCGACTGTATCTTCCTAATCCTTGTTTTTAAGAGATATTTTAAGTGTATTGGTAGATTGACTTTTGCAACACAGCACTTAATATATATATTTTTTGGATTGGTTGTTTTTTTGACATTTGAAATATAGGTGTCCACAATGAACTGCCTTCTTTAAATGTCTATATGAGATTGATCTTTCATTATACATGCACCCTTCTTTTAAATGATTCATAATAAGAAAATATATATTTTTTGATTATACGATATTCCCGTGTCCTTTTATCATTCCTGTTTATTGAATATGTTCAGAAGCATGATTGGTTAACAGCTTCAAAATGAAATGGAGATTTAAGATCAATTATAAATGAATTTTTTGTTGTTCTACAGTTAGAAATAATTAGTGAAGTGAAATCCCTTGTCGGCACACATCACCTGTTAATATTATCAAGAACGGCAATAAAATTATCACCGATTTAGCGGCAGGAAACTGCGCTAAAGCTGCGACAAGGGGCTGCCAGGACATCAAACCTGGGCTTCTATGGGATTGCACAAGGGCATATTATCAAGCCCCATATCGCCACTTTAGTGGCAGTTTCCTGCCGCTAAAGCGGCGCTAATGTTATTGCCGTTCTTAATAAAAGGCCCTTTGTCTACTATTGTCTGTAGATGGGTTTTTGCGTCAAAAGGTTGCATGGGAACGCCTATGTACTACCCATGTAACTCCCCCTTGGAGCTAAGTAAAATAAAGCAATGCTTTGCACTGTTTTGCGTTACTTTTAGGGTACTTTCTAGCGCAAAACAAGTTTTGCACTGGAAAGTACATTAGTTAAAATACATTTTGTGCTGGTTAGCGTCACTTTTGTATGCTAACCCAGCTCAAAATGTTTGTGAATCTACCCCCTAGTTTTTAAACCTAAACCATTAGTGCACTATCAGCCGGATTCATCAAAGGAAATTCGGCTCGCAAAGGGCCAGATTCTGAGAATCTGGCCCTTTGCGAGCGCTATTTTTGCATTTGGGATTCATCATCCCAAATGCAAAAATAGCAATTTTAGAAATCGCTAAATTGCGATCAATTGCATTTACGGAATCTCAATTTGAGATTCCTTAAACGCAATTCATGAACCATTTAAAAATTGCGAATTCGCAATCTGGGGCCGCTATTTACCGCAAAGTCGAACTACGTGGTAAATAGCGAAAACTTAGAAAAATGCACTTAAGCGCATTTTTCTAAGTTGTATGTTACACACACACATGTCCTTTGGACATGTGTGTGCGCAACACCAGTGTAAATTACCATTTCAGTGGTGCTACAGGGTGTCCTTTGGACACCCTGGCACCCTTGAAATCGCATCCTTATTTGCGATTCGCTATTTGCTAATCACAAATAAGGAGAATGGGGAGTCATTCCTTATTTGCGATTAGCAATTAGCGAATCGCAAATAAGGAAGCTGTAGGAATCACAATAAATATTGCGATTTCTACATGAATCCCGTTTTGCGAGTCTTTAATAGCGATTCCTTAATAATCGCTATTAAGGACTCGCAAAACATGACAATGATGAATCCGGGGGTTAATTTCTAATAAGTACTATAAGTACTTCGAATTGCAGTGCTGTGCTGTAACTGATGAATGTCAAATCCTCACACATTAAACAAATACACTTTTCGTAAATTCTAAGCGACTTTATCATATTTTACTTGATGGTTGTTGTGTGATTTACATAGAAACATTTTCAGGGCTCGGCTCATGCACAGGCTCTAAGATCCGAGCCAGACCCTTGGCTCGATTCTCTCCCTGTAAATCTGTTGGCTCGCCTACCTCTACAAGTCAGCACCCTTATTTGGGCAATTTATTTTTTATTTTAATATAGCGCGACCTCAACCCGAAAGTATTGGAGCGCTTTACAGAATGCTGAGTCGATGCCGAAACTCGAACCTCTCAATCCCTAACTTCAAAGTCGGCAGATCCGTTCCCCCCCCCACCCACCCACCACACACACACGCACAATAAAGGCTCCTTCGAGCACTTCCTCGGCAATGCCAAGCCGTCGCCACTTCAAGCACCGCATTTGACTGCAGCAGTCAGTAAATACTCTACAGCTTCTGGGGCACCTTGCAGAGTGAGCGGTGACTATAGGAGAGCAGAAGAGGCTCGCCAGTGCCAACGAGAAAGCAGCGCAGCCTAACCTCAGATAACGAGGAAGCAGCAAGGACTCACCTGGGCCTAGGAGGAAGCAGCACAGACTGACCATAAAAGTAGCCTAGAGGTGGCTTGTGCGGGAGCAGCGCAGGCTCGCTAAGGTCTATGAGGACGCAGGGAAGACTGAGACTCCCAAGGCCTATGAGGGAGCAGCGCAGACTTACCAGAAAAATAGCCCTTAGGTGGCTTGTGAGGGAGCAGCAGACTCCCTAAGGCCTATGAGG
The DNA here is from genome assembly GCF_964263255.1 of Lissotriton vulgaris. NCBI lineage: Eukaryota > Metazoa > Chordata > Amphibia > Caudata > Salamandridae > Lissotriton > Lissotriton vulgaris. The sequence goes on along the minus strand of NC_141693.1, from coordinate 1,179,657,586 downwards.
AAGCTGCACAGACTCACCTGGGCCTAGGAGGAAGCAGCACAGACTGACCATAAAAGTAGCCTAGAGGTGGCTTGTGAGTGATCAGTGCAGGCTCGCTAAGGCCTATGAGGGAGTAGCGCAGACTCCCTAAGGCCTATGAGGGAGCAGCGCAGACTCCCTAAGGCCTATGAGGGAGCGGCGCAGACTCCCTAAGGCCTATGAGGGGGCAGCGCAGACTCCCTAAGGCCTATGAGGGAGCAGCGGAGACTCCCTAAGGCCTATGAGGGAGCGGCGCCGACTCCCTAAGGCCTATGATGAGGCGGCGCAGACTCCCTAAGGCCTATGAAGAAGCAGCGCAGGCTCGCTAAGGCCTATGAGGGGGCGGCGCAGACTCCCTAAGGCCTATGAAGAAGCAGCGCAGGCTCGCTAAGGCCTATGAGGGAGTAGCGCAGACTCCCTAAGGCCTATGAGGGAGCAGCGCAGACTCCCTAAGGCCTATGAGGGCACGGCGCAGACTCCCTAAGGCCTATAAAGAAGCAGCGCAGGCTCGCTAAGGCCTATGAGGGGGCGGCGCAGACTCCCTAAGGCCTATGAAGAAGCAGCGCGGGCTCGCTAAGGCCTATGAGGGGGCGGCGCAGACTCCCTAAGGCCTATGAAGAAGCAGCGCAGGCTCGCTAAGGCCTATGAGGTAGCAGCGCAGGCTCGCTAAGGCCTTTGGAGACGCAGGGTAGACTCACCTGGGCCTCCGAGCAGTGCACAGAACAGGAGCAGGCAGCCGATTCGAATCATGATGAACTCTGCGCAGGGTTTGAGGCTTCCCGCGCCGTTTACATCCCAAAAGCTTACCATTTATCTTAATTCCTAGTCTTAGGGGATGAGGGTGGGCTGACAGAAGGCTACTTATGGACTTAAAGAAAAGCTGCAGTCCAAGCATCGCGGTGAGCTTCTGAGGGTCAGGGGGAGGGGGCAGGAGGGCCCTGGCTATATTATCCGGCACTATGTTTAAGCGTTGTGCTAATACGACACACATCGCACAAAATAGCAATTTGTAAGTCCAGCAGACATCTAAACGCCATTAGACCCGAATCAGGCGAGAATCTCCCAATTTTTAAAGTGAAAAATGGCTTTATTTTGGCTGTTTCCCGCCTGACAATACCTCAATAGAAGGCAATGGTCATAATACATTCTCTCAGTTATTTTTTTTTTATATCTCTCACATTCCTCGTCTAAAATGTTGGCATATATGCACACTATTTCCTCACGGAAAGTCCCCCTGCAAGGCGAGGCACCACTTACTTCTTTGAGCTACAGAACTCACCTCTGTGTTTCCATAGTGAAATTAGTGAACCTGACCCTCGCACCCACTGTGTTATATTCTTCCACGAAGAGTTGCTGGAAATAAAAGAGTGGAGATAATACATTTTCTCCATCTTTCACATTTGACCCTATTACATAAATAGTAAAAAAATAGTGCAAAATACGTTTGCTAAGATGAAAAAAGAGCATGCTCGCTGTCTTTTTAATCTATTGGCTACCCACTTTAGTTTATAAGCTGTCCATATGTTAGACATGCTTTTATAATCCATTTACTCGTGTTTTTTTTGTCTTGGTGCTAACATCTTACTGTGATATGGTCTGGAGCAGGATCTGTTTGACCATTTCCATATTGCAAGCTGCAGAGATGGTGCAACCGGATATGCATTTCTATGCCTGTTGTAGCATTGCCCATTCACTTGCCTATATATCAAACCTGAAGCTATGCCTACCTCTGAATGTCTGTTGGGGATTTGGTAACGTCCGTCGTAAGGCCCTCTGAAATGCTAATTGGGCTGGGACAGAATACATTAATAAAATGATCCCTGCAGCTTACTTCAGTGCTGGCTGCTTTCAAGTTATCTTGTTGAAGCAAGTGGAGTGAGGCCATTAACGGTTTGTCTGCTGTATTCAAATCTTTGCAGCATTAACACAATTGGAGGAGCTGAGAAGCAGTTTCTTGGTCTGGCATTGGCCAAGACCTTCAGAGTGCAGTAACATTATATATATATATATATATATATATATATATATATATATATATATATATATATCCTACTGGCGGTCGCCAGTAGGTAGTTATAGTTAGGACCTAGTTACCCTTGGAAAATGGCAACATTCTATTCCCAATAACTTTGGCGCCGATTGACGAATCTTCGCGAAATTTTCAAAACAAATGTTTTGTTGATATCAGCTCCTATGTTGAAAGTTTGGAGCTGATTTGTCAAGAGGGGGCCGAGAAAAAAGGGGGGTCCCAATATGTCTTTTCTCCATGTTAATTTCCATATGAAACTTTAGACAAGGCTACAGGTCGAACGGGTGAAAGGAATTACCCCAAATTTGTCAGAGAAAAGGGTCTTGGTCTAGAAAGCACGCTTTTGTTTATTTGCTGTAAATTCGTTCAGTAGTTTTGGAGATATATTGAACTTGACAGATATCGATATTTGGGAATTCTGCCATCTGATTGGCTGAGGCATTACGAGCACAAGCTTGCTGCTGATTGGCTGCGAGCGGTGCGAGCGGTTGCAACTAGGAAGTGTTCGCCTCCATTTTGTGATTCAGTTGAAGCGAGTAAGGGGAAAAAAAGGCGAAAAAAGTGGGGAAGGGTAGGAGCACTGTCACCTCTGTGGGGTGTTTAGGGTGTACTACAGAGGGGGTGCGAAGTAAAGTATTCACCCCTACCGGTGTGAACGTGGTGGGCTACGGAAATAAAGTGAGGCATAGCCTAAAGTCTGATGCTGCTAAGGTGAGCTGGTGCGGGACTCGGGGATTAAAGCTTGAGCCCAAATTGTGTGTCTTATGCTGTGAATGGTCAACCTCTTGTGGAAACTCCACGAGTATACCAAACGCACTACCTGTTTAAAGTATTACCATTAGAAACAATTACTCCATTGTAGCTAATCCTAGTAATCACTCTTCAGAATCTTTTCAAAAAATAATCTTATATTTCTTCAGGCTATACATTGATTTTGCAAGTACAGAAACATAATGAGTATATGCATGATAATACAAAAATCAAATACTTCAACATGAGTATGTAATAATTATCAAAACAAGTGAACTCAATCCGTCTTATACATTAGATCACACAACTGTAAAAAACAATTGAATGGTCAACGAACACAATTCACGAAAAAGCCCAATGCATTTCGGGGGGTTCCCTTCTTCAGGGCACTGAAAGAAACAAAACAATTTATCAACTCATTGTAGCAATGTATTACTACTCTGTGTACAAAGTAACTCACTAAACTCACTTTAAATTATTCTTGCGTGGGCAGTTCTATTTACAAAAGCTGAAAATGGTCAGAACAAGTGAAACATGATAGCCATGGCCATTGCCATGTATGAGCTTATTGTAAAGGTCAAAAGTGATATAGAGATTTAAAATCAACTTATGTAGTTGCAACGCCACCAGAAAAACACCATGAGTGTATGGACTATACAAGCCAGTTCACCTAGATGAATTACACTTTCAAAAAACACCACTAAGTGAGAATCTTAAAGCCAAATTTCTGTGTGAAACACAACTCACTTGAAATAAAGAACTAGAAGAGCAATAAAGTTGAACGTCATATGAAGAAAAAACCTGTCGGGATAGCCCTGGATAACAAAACAGAAGAGCCAAACCACTGTTAAAATGAAACTAACTGCTCATGGAGTAGACAAGACAAACTAGAAGCTACGCCCCAGCACTTACTTTGTTAAAAGACAGTAGTATGATTAATCCGTGATCTCTCTGAATAAATGCAGTTAGCTCCAAAAATGCACACTTGCAGACGCAAGTTAGAAGGTCGTCTGAATTCTCTTGGTTGCAATAAACTGTTGTTTTGTTGTTAACCTCCACGTGTTGTAGAATGTTTTAGAGAGTATGTTGATAGAATACGTTGCATTTCTGACTTCTATGTGTACTTGAATATTAATAAAATTGTTTATATGGAAAATTAGAAAGACAGTAATAGAGAGAAGTTTTGAAAGCTAAAAGAATCAAGGAACTATTTTAATATGTTCTTTATTACCTACTGGCGGACGTCAGTAGGTAGTTATAGAGTTAGGACCGAGTTTCCATAGGAAGAACATTTTTTGTTTTGCTTCTAACTTTGGCGTCATTTGATGAATCTTCATGAAAGTTTGAAAACTAATTCTTTCTTCATATCAGCTCCTATGTTGAAAGTTTAGGGGTGATTCCTCAAGGGGATGCGGAGATAAAAGGGGGGGTCCCAAAACGTGTTTTCTTCATGTTAATTTCCATAGGAAAGTTTAGACAAGGCTACAGGTCGAACTGGTGAACATAATTACCCCAAATTTGGCAGGGAGAAGGGTCTTGGTGTAGAAAGCACACTTTTGTTTATTTGGTGTAAATCCGTTCAGTAATTTTTGAGAAATATCGAAATTTACAGATATCGATATTTGGGAATTCTGCCATCTGATTGGCTGAGGCATTACGAGCAGGAGCTTGCTGCTTATTGGCTGTGATGGTGTTGCAACTAGGAAGTCTTGGCCCGCCATTTTGTGATTCTGTTGAAACGGGTAAGGGGGAAAAAGGGCGAAAAATGTAGGGAAGGAGGGTAGGAGCACTGTAAGGTTTGTGGGGGAGTGCGAAGCGAAGTAGTCACTGTTACCGGTCTGAAAGTGCGGTGTTGCTCAGAGTAACATGGTGCCGATATGATATGGTGCTACACTCGGGTATGAAACCGAGAGTCTAAACTGTGAGGTCATTGCTGTAAAGTGATGTGGTGTGGCGTTTGTAACATACGTGTGAAAGTAGTGTTACTTGGGGCCAGATGTAGGTAATTCCGATTTTAGAATTACCGAATCTGTATGATTCGGTATTTACCGATTCGGTAAATACCGAATTGGTATTGCCCATTGATTCCTATGGGCCATGAAGCCCATAGGAATCAATGGGAAATACCGATTCGGTATTTACCGAATCGGTAAATACCGAATCCTGCAAGGGTGCAGGGGTGTCACTTTGACACCCTCTAGCACCCCAAGTACAGGCTTGTGTGACATGTGGCACACATACATGCCCTTAGGGCATGTCTGTGTGTCACATGGCACAGGTGTACATGCACAGATGTGCTGTACACCTGAATTCGGTATTTTACCACCCAATTGGTTTGGATGATAAAATACCGAATTCAAACAGTGCTACCTACATCTGGAATTTACCGAATCGGTCAAATTACCGATTCGGTATTTTACAGAATCTGTAAATTTACCGAATCGGTAAATTTACCGAATCTGTAAAATAAAGGGCCCTACACCTCAATATCCAATTACCGGTCGGTAACGGCCGATTTCGGACGTTACCGACCGGTAATTGGCGACCTACATCTGGCCCTAGGTGTTTATACCATACAGGGAGTGGGAAGCAAACTACTTACCGCTACTGTGTGTTGATATTATAACGGAAGCGGGAAGCAAAGTAGCCTACCCGTGTGAAAAGTTGGGGATGAAACTGAGGTGATTGCTGTAAAAGGATGGGCTCTGGGCACTGTAGTATACGTGTGCAAGTAGTCTTAGTAGGCATTTATACCATACAGGGAGTGCGAAGCGAACTACTGACCAGGACGTGCATTGATACTATACCGGAAGCGAAGTACTCATGCCTACTCACGTGAAGACTCGGGGATCAAACGGAGCTGATTGCTGTAAAGCCAATGCCACGTGTCTGTAGGGCAGCGCTGCCCGCTGCCTCAGGCCTTCAGTATGGTACAGCAGGTCCTTAAAATGAGACAGATGTGACTGAATGAGGTCAGAGATCACATTACACACGGCAACATCGCTTATTCGTACATGCGCACTCAGGCTGATGCATCCCACCCCTCCCACAGCACCGCGCTCACGAGGTGCCTGTAGGGCAGCGCTGCCCGCTGGGTCAGGCCTACAGTACGGTCCAGCAGGTCTTTAAAATGAGACAGAGATCAGACTGAATCAGGTCAGAGATCACATCATTACGCAGAGCAACATCGTGTGTTCGCACCTGCGCAGCCAGGGTGATGCACCCCACCTCTCCCACCACACTGTGCTCAATTGGAGGCCCTGTGCACCCAGGCCGCTCTGCTTACCTGCTGTCATTGTTGTTTGAGAAACCACTACGGGCAGCAGTGCTCACAATTCAGGTGGAGTGATGATTGCAGGATTATGTACACCTCATGGATCCCTTTCGTAGACGATGGGCAGTAGGGCTCACAATTTAGAGCCCGTGTTGATTGCCAGGATGGTGTACACCTCATGGATCCCTTTTTTTTATTGCGCATTGTGAAATGCGAGGTGGATGCAGCCATATCTCCTGAGGCCGTGTGGAAGAAGAGGGGCATGCGTCGTGCTTATCCTATTTATACGTACGCAAAGAGGGCTGGGCTTGCGTACGCCAGGCCAGCGTAGGGGTGTGAATAATTATTCCGGGGACCTGGGCGTTGTTCAGTTCCTGTCTGGCCAGGAAGTGTACTTATGTGGGTTTCTTTCGTAGTTTTGACCTCGCAGAGTGTGCAATTTAGATTAGTGTAGCATGTGTCGGGAGGGCAGAAACTATCGTTAATGAGATGGTGTTTGAAAATATTGAATGGTGAACATCACATGTCGTTGTCAAGGATGTGGATATGCACAGACACACATGTTAATGGTGTGCGGTATTATTCAAAGTTGTGCTATCGCGAGGCTTACACATGTGAATGTGATCGGATGGAGGGAGGATCAGCATTGAGGATATGTCCTACACAGTGAGAACACTCATTATAGTCAAGGAATACATGTCAAATGTGAATCTGAAAGTCTGCATTAGTATATTGGTAAAGCCTGACAACAGAGCGGACTGCAAAAGAAATCTACACATTGCTGTTTACTGTTTGTCACATGTGATCTAGGATGTGCACTCTGCCCGTGGCTCCTGATACTGCTTAGAGCCACGAATACCCAGGCCAAAAGGGAGCACAATAATGTGCACACACACACACACACACACCAGGGGCATAGTGTAACACATATTTGTTTATTTTAATGGAACGTTTGAGACGCATCATTTACGAGTTTAGCACTATGGCGGATAGGATTCGCGTGGTGATGGAACTTAGTACGCTACCGGTATGGGAGTGCCGTTTTCTCCGAAAAAAAATATATATACGTTTTTTGAGGAGGATAAAAAACATTATATCATTTTTAAAGTAAAAAAAAAAAGAAGTATAATAGAGTTGCAAAATATTAAAAAAAATATTTGAAAAAATATAGGTTTTAGAAACATTAAAATATGAAATGAACATTTAAAAAACTTTAGAAATTCACTGAAAAAACCATAGGTTTTCGGCACATTATAGTTAGGAATTAGCATTTAAAAAAACCTTAGAAATTCTCTAAAAAACATAGGTTTCAGGGACGTTCTAGTTAGTTGAACATTTGACTCATATAAAACCAGAGAAATTCTCCTGTTATAGTTGGTTGAGCTAACTATGACTTGCGCGCCCACAATGCACTGCTGATGATGTCACATATTACATCACTCATGACATGGTCATTGACATCACTGATGACATCTCAAATTACATCACTCATGACATCACTCATGACATCATGCACATGACAATCTGATGCTCATACTGATGTTCTAATGTAAACTTTAATACACCCATTCTAAAATGCGAACTACTGTTTTTGAAACCATACACAGAAGAATGCCATATATTACATAGCACTCACTATTTCCTAGGTCTACACACACATCCAGTCATGTATACTTGTAGTTACTCATCAATACAGGACTATAATATGCACTCATACATCTATACATACAGTCACATTCTGCCACTTATCCATAGAGTTACTCATACACCTAGTCAGTCATGCAAAGAATCAATCACATACCCATTAACTCCTGTATACAGTTATACACACCAACTTCGTTATTTTTAGACATACCACATCACTTATGTATACAGATACTAAGACATATTTACTGTGTTATACAATCACTGATAGAGGCAGACACGTATTTATACACCCACTCTTAAAATAACTTACTCTCATGTATAGTCATTAAAATACTCCAACTCTCACATCTACTGCCTTAAAACATATGTAGTTACTCACAGATCTACCACTGAGACATTTATTCACTCTCCAACACACCCATAGACACACTAACTCACCCATACAGCCCATTGCAGATGGACTTTTTAATCCATACAACCACTGAATCACCCACTCAGACATCTCTGCACATACAGTCCCCCACGTACCCACCCACACAGACACTCAGGGACCCATAGAGATACTCCGACTACAAATCAATAACCTAGATAGACACTCTTGTAGCTATTCAGCAATCCATGTAGTTGCTTACACTCAAACGGAGAGACTAATACAGATTTTTACACAGTTTAATCACTAACCCATGCATTCAGTAAGCACGCTGAATCACTTACTTAAACAGTCAGTCACGCACATACAAAATAATTCCTTTAGGCATAGTAAATGCATTCATTCTTTAATACACCTTGGTGTATATATATATATATATATATATATATATATATATATATATATATATATATATATATATATATATATATATATATATATATATATATATAAAACATATTTAACCTTTACAGAAACACACATTCACTGGATGATGTCATGAGTGATGTCATGAGTGATATCATTTGAGATGTCATCGGTGATGTCATCAGTGATGTCACTGACCATGTCATGAGTGATGTAATATGTGACATCATCAGCAGTGCATTGCGGGCGCGCAAGTTATAGTTAGCTCAACTAACTATAACAGGCGAATTTCTCTGGTTTTATAGGAGTCAAATGTTCAACTAACTATAACGTCCCTGAAACCTATGTTTTTTTTTAGTGAATATATATTTGTGTCTGTGTGTGGCTCACTTCAGTGGCTGACTTCACTGTGAGTGGCAGCATTCTGCTTTTTCACAAGAGCACATCTACACAACGAAGTTCCCTTAAGTGCCGGTACTTACCATGCAATTTATGGTTTTTAAAAACAAAAAAATATATATTTAATCAGATATTATTTATACATATTTTTTCATTGTTGAGCACACAGCCACCGGACAACAATAACGTTTTACAAAATCATGGCAAAGGAAATCTCATTAACAAAGCCAAAAGTTTGGCGACCTATTGGCATTGCCATTGCTTGCTGTTGCAATCTTTAGAAAATAAATACCAGAAGTAAAGTAATATGTTGCACATTTATTACCGGCAGAGGGAAAGAATAATTCTTTTATAATCTACATGTGTATATCTTCAAACAAGATAAAAAAAAAAAAAAAAACATTTACCTGAATTGCGCCCCTCTCTTCTGTAGGCACAGGCTCCCAGAGTACACTGCGGCCAATCCAGACGCTGCTTTCATTGTGCTGAAAACAGCATCAGGATGGCCGGAGCCCCAAGGGTTTTTGCTCCCAGTTAGACTGGGAGCTTGTGCCTGCTCTTTCCAACCCTGCAATGCAGCTCGGGTTGGAGAGAGCCTCAGTGAACATGACAGTTTGGCCGGCCTGAGACGGCTGTCCAATCCGTCATGCACACTGATAACAGTGCCCACCACTCCCCCTCAGTGGCTGTCATCCCCTGCCCCGCCCTCAAGACTCCACAGTAGGAGAAAAATAATACTATATTAAATATGGTTTGTTATCGTTTTATTTTTTAAGTTATGCAGCTGCTGGCGGTGGAGGGGGCAACACTCCTCCACCATTGCAAAGGAGTCACTGCTGGTAGATACATATATATATAAGCGTACATACACACATTCTTCACTGTTGTCTATTATAGATGGCACCACCAGTTGTATTTGTTACCCTTTGTGTCCCATAGCACCTAAAAAAGACATTTGAATCGACATCACAGGTCGCGAGATCTGCTGATCATAAGATGTATCCCTCAGGGCTCCATAGTTTACTTAGGATAGTGTATGTTGCAAACTGAATTGCTTATAAGTGCTTCGAGGCACATGGGGCCATTGGAATATTATCAGTATTGGCAATGCAAATAGTTTTGGCTTTTGGGTAGCACAAAGATTATTCCATGTGTCACTAAAACACAAAATATGGCCAGCAGTAGTACAAGTTTCCCTAATACACAGAAAAGGGACAGTATTGGCAGCAGCAGTGCAATTTTCCCTAATAGACAGAATAGGTACTGATGAGTATGCAGCGTACTGCAGAATCAGTGCAGATTTCCTTAAAAGTTGTAGACTTTTTGGTAGATACCTGTGTATATAAAAAAGTAATTTAATAATGTGGAAGCTCTATTAAGAAACATGGTTAACGTGCCCTACTAGCAAGATAAAATGTTTCCAGGTTGCTGAGGCCACATAATACATTTGCCGCATGTGCACATTTAAGTTTCTGATTTGTGTATTGTGAGGTGGTTTGATATCATTCATTGTTTAACAACTTGGAGACATTGCCAATTGCAGGAGCTAGCGTCTGATGGGTTTTCAAGCTTAAATATGATTTTCTGATTCATATACATCATTTTAACAGTTGAGATAGGTCCAGTTGCGGGCTTTGGTTAATGTTGAAGAGGAAGGGAAGGTTGTCCAACTTTTATAGACTAATAGTGCTGAGGTAAAGCAAGTAAGTGACATTGTTAGTGTTTTTTCTTTTCTGGGACCATAAAGTGCTATTGGATGGATTGAATTTCACAACTGAGCCTGGTCAACGAGTAAATACATTTAATAAATGTGAAGCGCATTAGGCTCCACAAGAAAGACTGAGAATGTTAACTTTCAAACCACGAAGGTTTATTGAAGGTTTACAGAAAGCAAAAACAGGTTAGAATCAATTAATCAAAATGTGCATGCTTCCATTAATGCAATTCTAATTGAATCGACATCTTAATTCAGAGGACACACCCGCATGGGACCACCTCAAAAGTGAAGGACAGAGGAAAGTCAGCTATCTCTCTCTGCTCCATGATGCATCAGAGTCACTCTTTAACTGTAATCTGTTCTGCACGAACTTAAAACGCAAAATACTAACATTTTCACACCTAGTATTCTGAAGGTGTGCAGGTAATGGGTCTGCCGCAGGTGGGTAGAGAAGGTGTTCCAGGTCTTGGCGGCGAGGAAGGAGAAGGATCTTCAGCCAGCGGTCGTTCGTTGAATGCGGGGGACCGCGGCGAGGGCGAGGCTGGCAGAGCGAAGCTGGCGGGTGGGGTGTAGAAGCTGAGTCGGTCGTTGAGGTATGCTGGTCCGGTGTTATGGAGGGCTTTGTGTGCGTGGCTGAGTAGCTTGAAGGTGACTCTCTTTTCGACGGGGAGCCAGTGGAGGTCTCTCAGGTGGGGGGTGATGTGGCTGCGGCGTGGGATGTTGAGGAACAGTTGGGGCGGAGGCGTTTTGAATGCGTTGTAGTCGTCACAAGTGATTGGCCGGGATTCCTGCGCAGAGTGCTTTTCCGTAGTCCAGTCTGCTGCTGACGAAGCCCTGGGTGACCGTTCTTCTTGTTTTGGTCGGAATCCACTTGTAGATCCTGAGGAGCATCCAGAGGGTGTTGAATCAGGAGGAGGAAACGGCGTTGACCTGCTTTGACATGGAGAGGGAGGATTCGAGGATGATACCCAAGTTATGTGCGTGCTCAGTGGGTGTCGGTGCTGTTCCCAGCATGGTCGGCCACCAGGAGTCATCCCAGGCTGAGGGGGTGGACCCAAAGATGAGGACTTTCGTCTTGTCCGAGTTCAACTTCAGTCATCTGTTCCTTATCCATTCTGCGACGGCCTTCATTCCTTCGTGGAGGTTGGTTTTGGCGGTGTGCGGGTCCTTGGTGAAGGAGAGGATCAGCTGGGTGTCGTCGGCGTAGGAGATGATGTTGAGGGGGTGCTGGCGGGCGACATGGGCGAGGGGGGCCATGTAGATGTTGAACAGTGTCGGGCTGAGGGATGAGCCCTGGGGTACACCGCAGATGATGTCGGTGGCTTCAGAGCGGAAGGGGGGGAGGCGGACGCTCTGTGTTCTCCTGGAGAGGAAGGATGTGGTCCAGCCTAGGGCTTTCTCTTGTATTTCGGCCTCTTGGAGACGTGTCTTTAGTGTGCGGTGGCAGACCGTGTCGAAGGCGGCTGACAGGTCCAGGAGGATGAGGTCAGATGTCTCACCGTTGTCTAGTTGCATCCTGATGTCGTCTGTGGCGGCGATGAGGGCTGTCTCAGTACTATGGTTTCTTCGGAACCCGGACAGGGAGGGGTACAGAATGTTGTTGTCTTCGAGGTATCGGGTCAGTTGCGTGTTGACGACTTTCTCAATGACCTTCACCGGGAACGGGAGTAGGGAGATGGGCCGGATGTTCTTGATGTCCTTGGGGTCCGCTTTGGGCTTCTTGAGGAGGGCGTTGATCTCGGCGTGCTTCCAGCTTTCCCGGAATGTGGCTGTCTCGAGGGATCAGTTGATTACTTTCCGGAGTTGGGGTGCGATGATTGCCTCTGCTTTGTTGAATACGTGGTGTGGGCAGGGTCTGATGATAATCCTGAGTGGATGGCATTCATGGTCTTGCGAATTTCGTCGCCGTTGACGTTGGTCCAGGTGGTCAGGTGGTTGGTGCGGGTGGTGATCACTGGGTGGGTGGTTTCTGGCGTTGTCGGTGCGGTTGTGGTGTTGAAGCTGTCATGGATGTCAGCTTCTTGCGGTGGAAGAAGGTGGGCAGTGAGTCGCACAGTTCTTGTGAGGGCGGGATGTCGTTTGTGATGGCGCTGGGGTTGGAGAGTTCCTTGACGATGCTGAAGAGTTTTTTGCTATTGTGTGAGTTGTTGTCCAAGCGGGCTTTGAAGAACGATCTCTTGGCTGATCTGATGAGGTGGTGATGTCTGCGGGTGGCGTCCTTGTGGGCTGCGTAGCTGTCTGATGTTCTTTCGTGGATCCACTTCTTCTCCAATTTCCGGCATGCTCGTTTGGATGTCTGGAGTTCTTCGGTGAACCAGGCGGCTTTCTTGCAGGTGCGGCTGTTGGATGGTTTCTCGAGCGGGGCGAGGGTGTTGGCGCAGTCGTCGATCCATTGCCTGAAGTTGCGGGCGGCTGTGTCTGGGTCGGTGGGTGGGTTCTGGGCGAGGGTGTCGGCACACTGATCCTCGGTAATTTTGCTCCAGCATCGGCGGGGTAGCTGTTGGGTACGATGGTGCGTGGCGGGTTTCTTGTAGGTGAAGTGGATGCAGCGGTGATCCTTCCAGTGGAGTTCGGTGGTGTGGTCGGAGACGTGGGTGCTTTTGGAGAAGATGGGGTCAAGCGTGTGGCCGGCGGTGTGGGTGGGTGCAGTGACCAGTTGTCTGAGGCCGAGGTTGTGGAGGTTGTCTGTCAGGGTGGCGTAGTTGGTGTTGTTGTTCTCGAGATAGAAGTTGAGGTCCCCTAGGAGGATGTAGTCCGTGGAGGCGAGTGCGTGGGTGCTGGCGAGGTCTGCAATTTATATGCTAGTTAGGTTGTTAGGACCCCTCACAATACAGGTTTCTCTCAGCGTTTGTCAAACTTACACTGTCTGCAACAGGATGAGATTCAGGGGCCAGCCTCTACCCTGCAGGTGTCTCTTGAATGTACTATTCATTAAAACATTCCATGATTATTACACAGAAAATAAAACATTCTTCACATGGGAAAGAAGGACAACAGATCATTATGTCTGTTAATTAGGACTCAGCTCACCTAGAAATCAAATATTCATATGTTACAAAGCCAAGATGGCAACCAACATTAACCTTCTTAAAATTCAGAGCTAAATTAACTATAGCCAATCTAAACATAATTAAACCTGCTTTCTCGTCTACAAACAGCCTTAGCGAGTTTATGGTCAATGTCATATTAATGCAAACATTTTAATACATATAAAAAGCTTTTCATATTCCTCCCTCTGGTGATTCAGAAAAACACAAAAAATCACATTCTCGATTTTTGAGCTTGTCTGGACTCCTCCAACCCTTTAAGCTCACAATACACTTTATCTAGACTGCAGTCTATTTTATATTCTGCATGGTTCCCTTTTTTTCCTTTTCTTGCTGTAAACTGCTTTTCTCCATTCCAGTTTGACCCACCCTTTTAAGTATCATTTTTACCCTGTTTATAAAATATTACATAGATCAATAGGATTAGTGTAGTCTTTAGTAGTCCTTTGCAAAACCCACTATATCACATACCAATCTTTGGAAATCTTTTTTCCTTTTGCTTCCCAGGTACCTGTCTCCTCTAAGTCTTTCCCCTCATAGCATATATCTGTCATGTTATTTATGAACTTGTTAATCTGGTTATTTGTAGCAGACATGTTCATGCAACATTGCTGAACGCAAAGAATGCGAGAGAATCCACCCTCCCTCTTTTGCTAATAAGATGTCTAAAGCAAGTCTATCCTGCAATACCATAGCTCTTATGGCCATTAGCTCTGTAGTAATTGCAGTTGAAGCACCAACCGTGTAAGTAGACAAACTATCTACCAAAGTAAACAACTTTCTGACCTTTAAATCATTTAAAACTACACCTACAGAAGGTATCACAGCTCCAATTATATATCCTACTATTTGTGAAGCACGCCACTTCACCTTTCCAGGAGCCACCTGGCATCCTTGGTGTGCTTCCCCCCTAACGTTTTGTCTTTATCTCTTCTGTTATGCTGACTTCGTTTTTGCTGGCTATAGGACTCCGTCCACTTTACCACAGCTAACTAGCTCTGAAGTACTTGTGCAGCCTCCTTTAAAAATGGTAACATTTGGTTACACCCAATTAGCACATTTAATTAACTTGCAAGTCCTAGTAAAGTGGTACTGCATGTACCCAGGGCCTGTAAATTGAATACAACCAGTGGACCTGCATCACTGTTTTGCATTAAATACAACTTTGGCGTAACTCTACAAGGTGTGCTTTCCCACCCACAGTTACACAGGTGAATTTGGTTCAATGCACCAGCGATGAATGTGAAAGACAGGTTATTGTAGCCCTGCAAAACAATTTTCCATATGTAATTGACATAGAAGCATTGGTTTTGGGTACTAAGAATCTTATAAAGGGATCAGGAGCTTCATAGAAACAGTAACAAACCTCATTTTGTCATTCACCGTATCACATACACTGTATTAAAAAGTATTTATTATTACATGAACAGCTACACAGAATATTATAAAAACAGCGTGAATGTACATTATAAATAACAAGAATAAAATGAACATTTCTTGCATTGCTTTAAAATTTAATTTAGAACTTAACACACTGACGTCTACTTCTATGCTCAGAGAGAGAGCATTGAAG
This sequence comes from Lissotriton vulgaris, assembly GCF_964263255.1. Lineage (NCBI taxonomy): Eukaryota > Metazoa > Chordata > Amphibia > Caudata > Salamandridae > Lissotriton > Lissotriton vulgaris. The sequence goes on along the minus strand of NC_141693.1, from coordinate 1,179,642,336 downwards.
GCAGAGAAGGTACACCCTGCATACCTTGTTGACAGTAAAGACTGTTTTTAGCAACAGCAGCACAAAGTCAGTGTTCCCCGCAAAGGGCAGACACATGCTGCAGTAGTAGTCAGTGAATCTTTCCTCGAGACTCAGCTTCATCAGCTTCAGGCGTGATGAAGCATCTGTGAAATGTGCTGGCAGTAGGTAACATCATCTCTGGCTGAATCTCGGGCCATAATCTGGGCAAAGGTCCTCTCTTGACATGGAGTTGGGTCCTATATAAGATGGGGTCAGACCATAGGGAGTTTGTTATCCCCGGCTTGTACATGTGAATGTGAAATCATAGGGGCATATCTAACCAATAGGGTTTTATCCAATGCACACGGAAATCCATGCTCTCGAATTACAGAGATTTGAAATGCCTTGAGCAAATATAAATGTAATGCCACTGTGTGTATCAAATTTGATAAAGCAAATCATGCAATATTAAACATATAAAAGAAGCATAAAACAAATGCAATCAATACATCATATGCGAAAGAGACAAAAATGACAGATATAATGAATATATATATATATTTCGATATATATTTCGATATATATATATATATATATATATATATATATATATATATATATATATACATAAAGTCTGCTGCCTGAAGCAATCCTGCGTGTGTGCCCGGCTCTTCTTTCTTCGAGGGGCCTTGGATGTTCATATTTCGGTGCGTGGCCACTATGCACCTGGGCGCCCCATCTTACAAGCTGTGCTGTGGTGAAAGTGGCGAAAAACTTGGCTTTGTTTTAATGAACTTGAAAACTGCAGCGCCGCCGCTTTCAGTAATTGAGTGCTCCATTTCGGGACTTCCAGGGAGCTAGGAGGCGGCAAGATGATGGATTGTGGGGGCAACAGACATGCCTGGAACGAAGGTGGGACTGGTAGGAACGAAAGGACCACCCACATGGGGGAGGGTACTTACCTTGTCTCGAATCCCTGCCAGAAAATACCGGAAGTCTTCTGCCTATCAGAGCATAGCAGGCATTTTTAAATTGGATTCCAGCAGCACTGTATCACTGGAAAGGCATCTGACGAAGGAAAACTATCCGAAATGCATCATGCCACTACCAATAAAGTCTGCTGCCTGAAGCAATCCTGCGTGTGTGCCCGGCTCTTCTTTCTTCGAGGGGCCTTGGATGTTCATATATATATATATATATATATATATATATATATATATATATATATCCACAGCCTTGGCTCGATTCTGCGGTCCAATGGCGCTCTTTTCACCGGTGCTATGACTTCCAAGCAGAGCCAGATCGTCTAATGCCAAATAGCAATGTGACGTAAATGACGGGTAATTTGTATGAGGATGTCGGACCACCGAATCAATAATGAGGGCTAAGGATACATGATGTAATACTTCAGAAATATAATTGCTGCCTGCAATAATGGTGATTTTGTGTTTAAAAACGGAGAAATTGTTGGTCTTTTGTAAAGAAACTACATTTCCCATCTAACTTCCTGTAAGCAAACAGGAAGTGAGATCAGTAACAGAGGAGTTCTGGCGGGTCCTTCAAAATATAGGAGGAGTATGAACTTTATTGCACTGACCGTGAACAAGCGACAGTTGGTTGCGAAACGCGTTGGTTCTTACTTTGCATTGCTGGAGTAATGACACTGAAATAAAAAGGATTGGGAAAGGAACTTTTGTGAGTGCTGACTTATTCCCTTCGTGGAAGAAGGGAGTTGTGAAATATATATATATATATCTATAGAAAGGGTTTGATGCATGTTTCACAATTAAACATACCAGGGATGATATGAAGCAGGCAATAAAAAAAATATGCAATATAAAATAAAAACAAAAAATAGTAAAGAGTGTTATTAAAAGAAAAGATTTCTTTGTTTCATAAAAAATACAGACTTTTTGGTATATATGACAAAGGAATATTGTTTTTCATTGGTCTACTCATGTGTAGGGTTCATTCATCATCAGAGGACATGTCGACATCGTCGGGTGCATATGCAGCATAAATGTGATCTTTACAAAAACTATACAGAGCATGCCCATAGTTGACAATCTGTGTGATTGATGGACAAACAATTGATTGCTGGTCTTGGGCACTTGATGGTAGGTGAGGCTGCTCTACAGGTGGATCAAAGGCATACAGTGAATCAGCCCATTTTTCCAGATCTGCTTCAAAAAGTGTCATTACTGATATTGCTTTGTCATAGGTAGCATCTTGTAGAATTGACAGATGCATTCCCCAACATTTTTTCTGGTACTCATGCAGAGAATAAATAACTGCTACCATATCGAGGTAAGTCTTTGGGGGCTGTTCCAGATGCGAACCTGAGAGGATATCAGGTGGACAGCTTATGCACCAGACACAGACTTTACTAGTGCAGCATCCATTTTGTGAATTGTGAGCAACTAGTGCTTGCTAAGTTAAGATAGCCAAGCATGTCCCAAGTAGCGTGCTAGAGTCTCTCTGCAGCTTTGTTCAGCAGGATATGTGTATTCCATGTCCATGAAATCCACTGACAAGCATGAACCAGTCTCTTGCAGTGAATTACTGTAGAAGGGATTGAAAAGTCTACTGGAAATAGCCAGATTCCTTTTCAGTATTGTGGTCTCCCGAGGCTCTCGAAAGAGCACCAGTTCAAATGACATAACATCAGGTGGAATTTCATAATAAACCATGGAATTGAGTTGGACAGTTGCCACCGTCATATTGGCAGCATACGCTGTGTTGGTTACATTCAGTGTTCTGCGTAGAGTGTTAAGCTCAGTTATCCCCAGCTGGGAACTTGTGCTAGGAATGTTACTGCTTTGTTCCCGGGCTTATGTATTCAGAGTAGGGAGAGGCTGGGAGACACAACTCTGAATCCTTCTTGGTGTCTGCGGAGGTTGGTTGTAGAGGACTGACCATATAAGTGCTTTTTGAAGTGATTGGTAGACACCTGTCAGTTTCTCTTTGAGCCAGGCAGAGGAGGCAGAATAACCGTTCTGGTGCCTTTTACCCAAAGAACAGTGACTGGTGGTCTGTAGGATGGGTCAAAAGTTTGCTTGTTGTGTATTTCCCCCTAACTTGGTACCCAACTTTGGAAACCCACCCATCATCAGCAGTGATAACCTTCCCTTCACAGGTAGCAGCATCAGAGTGGTTGTCTTTGACTTCTTGGATGCTCTGTAAAACATTCAAACGTTTCTACAAATCAAACTTATCTTCATTTGCCACCTTCCCAGAATTATCTAAGCCAGGCACATACATAGGAACTCTGAAGTGTACCTCATATGGAGTGCATATGCACAATACTCATCTAGGCAAGTTATTTAATGCTGTCTGACCACCATACAGATTATGGTACAGAAGAAGACCTGAACTTGGCACCCTAGCAGTCCAAGCTTGTTTAATTATGCCATTGGCCCTTTATACAACGCCATTTGATTCAACTTTGAACGGGTTGCTGAAATGCAGACAAATTACCAGAGTAGACATTGAATCCCTGTAAGCCTTATAAGCAAACACAGGACCGTTATCTGAATGAAATTAATGAACTGCAGCCACAGACACTTGTTGAATCTATCCAGCTAGAGCCACGTTTATGTTAATGGTTCACATTTGAGCAGCCTAGGATCTATAGGGTGTTATAGGCTCTCGCCCTCCTTTCTGGAATACAATAATTGACCTTAAGCACTGCAGATCTCTTACGACTGCTGAAGCGCTTACATAGCTCTGTGGCCAAACCCATAGGAATTGAGAACTTGAATCAGTAGCCACCAATATGTATTTATATCGGTTAGTGAAATAGATGGACAAATGTGGTCGAAATAAATGACCCAGAAGGGGATGTTTGAGATCATGAGGGGATTTGGTGAAGGTATTTTTCCAGTGGAAGGTTTAATCTGTTGACAAACGTCACCCTGTCTAACATAGTCCTTAGTCTGTTTATATAAAATAGGCCACCAGTAGCTTTACTGTAGCATAGCTATGGTTGTATTAGCTAAGGTGGCATTCCAGCTTTTGGTGCTCCAATAGGGATCCTGTGGGCTCTCTCCACGCAGAAAAAAGGTGAAAGGCCCTCCGGCGACAAATGTTATAACGCAGGTTTCTTGACAAAATAATTGCAGAAAAAATATAAAACGACCATGGATATTTCACCTAAGAGGGAGTATCTAACCGCTTTCAGTTTCGACGGAGTGTAGTTTCCATTACGACGCTTGCCCATATATGAATAGTCCTCGCTTATTTTCCGCAGACATTATGGAGATCATATAACCCAATCCAGAGATGTCATACATTGATGATATCTACCTAACTGATGATGATTTTAATCTACACCTGAGCCGCCTAGACAGAGTAGTTTCAACATTAATTTAAAAACAAATCTAGATTGCTTACCTGACGGTAACTTTTCTAGGATATGAGTTATCCAATGAGGGCAAAGGTTTAGCTCCGGGTTCCTTCAGAAGTTTGCCTCCTTGCAACCTCCCAATACACTGAGAAAGTTGCAATTCCTATTGGGGTTTCTTAACTTTGGACGTACCTACTTGCCTCACTAAGTGGAGTGAGTGAAGCCTCTGTTATCACTGATTTCTCCCACGTTTTCAGTCAAATGGTGGTGGAACACATACACTGATATCTTGCGTACTCTACAGGCAGACATGCTTTAGAATACATTTTTACAAACTAGGGACAACAAAACAAACCTAGTTATCCAAGTCATATCCAGGCACTATGATTACACCTATGTGACCTACAATGAAGGACAGAATGTTCCTATTGCTTACAAGTCACATTTGTATTCTCAGGCAGAAGCACCTTTTGCTTCCATTGAAAAAATCCTGAAAGCGATACAAATAGCTTTATGAAAAGAGTGCCCTTTGGCGCAGGTAAACCCATTATTGTTTCTAATGTACCAGCACTAGTGGCACCCACAAAGATATGCATTCCCAATGCTCGTACCCTATACCCAAGATGGGTACAGTGGGCCTCTTCTTAAAGTGCAGTGGATATAGAGTTTCAGTTCAACCCTGTCTTCGTGCACAAGCTTTTCTCCAATATGAACAGGATGTTGCTCTGACTCTAGACACTTTACCCATTGAGTCGTACCAGAACATCTTCAATACAGATGGCTCTGCCCAACCTGCGGTAGGAACAAAATATAAATACTCCACAGCCTGTGCAGAGGACAGGGTATAATGAAGGATGGTGAATTCATCCCGCATTGCACCCACACTAAAATCCTAGGTGACAGTACTGCACAACATACAGAATTACATGCCCTGCTACTAGCATTAAAAAAGACTGACTCAAGTTCCCACATTTATTGTGTCCGACTCAGCCTGCTGTGTGAAAGTCTACAATGTCGATTTGTAGCATTGGAGAAAAAATGTATTCAAAAGGAATAGCTATAAAGAATAAACAGCTTTGGGCAAAGGTATCTATCTTACAAGATCAGCTTCCATTGGTCCATGTGAAGCACACTTTGCGTCATCAGGGTAATGGCATTCATGCTAAAGGGATCTGTGCAGCCAACTTAGTGGTGAAAGCTGAAATTAAGACTGTCCGAGTAGCATTCCTACCTATATATGAAAAAAAGATTGACCATGATATTTTAACAGCCATAAGTGCAACCAAGCAAGTTTGGAAACCTTCTGCACGTTTTCCTCCCAAATACTCCTACAACCTTATTTCAGATAACATTCCAGTAGACAGAATACCAGGAGTCGAAGACAGAATAATACCTAATAATCTGTCCAGATTAGATTTAATCAAAGAAGCCCATGAGGGGTTAGCATCTGCTCATGCTCACTGGAGCGACCCTTAATAGTCAAACTACTGAACTACAGAGACCAGTGTGTATCAGTACAAAAGGCACAAGAATGGGCACAGATCCAATTTGAAAGTCATCAGATATCTCTGTACCCAGACTATACAATAATGGTACTGCGCCGGAGGTCCTCTTTCTAAGCAGTAAATCTCAAATATGCATTGCTATTCCCTGCACGCTTAAAAATAATCCACAAGCAAAAAACTTATTTTTTTGACTGTCCGGAGGATGCAGAGGAATGGATTGAAGTGATGGACCCAGTTTCAAGTTCCGGTGCTTCAACCCGCAATGTACCCACAGCCCTAAACGGACTTAAGGCCGCAGATCACATCGCAATGTCGCAATGCTAAGGGACTACAAATACCACCTACCACTGGCCCCAAACATAAGCAGGCTTTGATCAGCAAGAAAGAGACACTGGTATCTGCAAACTTCTTTAGAAACGATAACTTCCAAATTGCAACTGACTCGTCAGACGACAGCACCATACAGTCGGACTCTGAGTGCAGTATCACCTTGTTCCCCTCAGTGACGCCTCAAATGGCAGATGACTTTCTGGGTATATAGCATTGTTTGACCTGCAGTTTTGACCACCAGGGCACAGGCGCAGAGAAAGCACAATGAACGCTCCTGGTGACTGAATGTATCCTTTCTTTCTATATTATTACCACAATAGTAACTGTAAATGCAAGGGACGTACAGGGCATATCAGGGGAAGACATATAGAAGCTTATGGAATTAATTATTACTTCTGCTGAATGTGCCTGAAGTTAATGTACATGACATAATATCAGTTGCTACTTGGTACTCGACACATGATTATATAGCATGACAATGCATCCTTTACTTTTTGCCGCACCAATGATGATTAATACTAATAGTGAAATGAGATATCCTCTGGGTTCCGTTGAGCTTGCAAAGGAAAACGTTGCAAGCTCAAAATGACAGATGGTGGTGACCACACCCACAACGCGTACGCGCCGTATTGCATTGCTTGTATGTTTTCGTTTTTCTGTTTGGCCCAGCATAGTTCATTGGCTGAACGGTGCATTACATGTTTGAAGGTAATTTGGGAATTCTAGCCCACAACAGGTGATTGGCTCCAGGTTGGGGGAAGCAATGCTTACATTACTGACATATGCATCACAACTCCCCCACGCTAGGCTCCTATAATTTAATCTCCTGGAATGTGCGGGGGCTTGGATCGGTACACAAAAAAGGCATAGGGTCCATGTGCAACTCCTCAGGCGCAAGGTGGAGATAGTTTTTATGCAAGAATCGCACCTCACATTCACATTCATATCCTGCATTTGAACATCATTTTGCACTGTATTTGGGGTCAATCTACATTCTCGCTTCCAATAGCCCACCTTGGTACAAATATGAAAAGCAGTGGTTTTCTGCTTCATGTTTATGTCCATCCCTACATTCGAGCCAGCAGCCATTTCTCAGCTTCTGCCTTGTGGACTAAAATTCCCTGTTTGCTCCAGCTGACCACCACCTTGGAAACCAACCCCCTGCATTACACACGGCATAGAATTAAATCCAAAATCCGCCACGAAAGGGCCGGTCTGACACGCTCTCTGAGTCAACTTAGTTTGAGCCAAAATAGTTTTTAATTAATGTTCTTCTGCTCTGTTTCCTAATTGTCATATATATATATATTATTTTGCTCACTGAGAATTCAAACATGTGATTTTCACTGCCAACAAATCCTAGTCTGCTGCATTTTAGACCTAATTTCGAGTATGAATTGAGAAAGGAACCCACTAAGATTCTCCCTTTCTGGATTTTCAATGCCACTATGCTGTATGAAATCTTGAATCAACCTAAAATAATAAGCATCTACCGACTCTTGAGTGGTTCAAAATGAGCAATCCCTTGGTTATACTTAACAATGACAGTGGGGAAGAGACAGCAAGTGGAGGGTCGAAACTTACTGATGTCAAACAGTCTGCAAGAGGCTCTACTGCAGTGGTGCCAGCTGCTGGCTTGGAACTTTTTGGGCCACTTTAGGAGGTGACTGAGTGAGAGCTTGAACACCCAGCAACAGTAGATTGTTGTTGATAGGCTTGATGGTCAAGTTCTCAGTCACCAGTTTCTGCGGTCAGCACCTTTCCTGCTTTTAGAAAAAATCTTTGGTGCCTGCCCATTTTCCTTAAGAATGTACGATGGTTTGAGCCCCTTGAAGTTAATTGGTGAACTTCTTGCTATTACATTTAATAATTCCTACCCTTAACAGTAAATCTCAAATTTACCAGACTCATCAGTTTTATTACACTGCCCACACTACACCTCATAACTGCACTAAGGAAACACTGGTTAGACTTTACTGTATTTAGGTACTGGTTCTGATATTCTGTTTGATCAGGCTATGGCATAGCCATTATACCCAATATCTGAAAAAGTATTCTGTTATTCCTTGGCCGATTGTGTCTGTTGCCCTAAGTATTCCTTCAAGTCTCTTCTGAGCTGAGCGTAACCTCTTGCGACAATAAGAGTTGTTTTCCAATTTGGCCTGCTTTATTCTGTTTTTCGTTCACTGCTAGACTATTATAGTGTGGGAATTTTAGGATTACCAATGGAAGTGAAGCAGTGTCTCCTATTGCTAGTCCTAACAGAAGAAGAGCTAGAATTAAGACTAGGCAGCCTTGATATTTGTCAACCCATACATTTGGCAAAACCATGGTGGGCTCCTATGAAACACTTTGGCAGTCGTGGCCGGCATGACTCATGGGTGTGGGTGGGGGTGTTCTTGGGTTGCACCTGGGGAGTTTAATTAAAAAAAATGTTTAACTTACCTTCGCCTTCTGTCCCGGGTCGCATCTTCTATCTCTGCGTCTTACAAGAAGCAGGCAGCCTCCCTCTCCTCCCCCCCTAACCCAATCACATCGCTGCAATGGCAGGATTGTGATTGGCTAGGACGCCATCCCCACAGGCGTCTATGGGGAGGCCATTTTCTCTATGTAGGCTGCATGCAGCCTACATACAGAAAATGCTATGTGCATGACTGGTTTGATCGGCCCTGGGGCTGACCAAACAGTCAGCACCCACAACAGTGGGCAAGACACTGCTCCCCTGCCTGGAGCAGGAACGGCCACCCGCCCGCCCGCACACAGCCAAACACTGCCTTCTGCTTTTAAAATAACATTTTATGTTTCAGCTTTTCACACTGCGAGAAAGCAGTGGGGCAACGCTCCTCTGCCCACATGCAGGAGCCACCCCTGCACTTTGGGCTCCTGCGCTTTTTTTCCTTTAACATATTACACACTGCACACAACCTTTTTTCACCATCAGCCCTTACTCTGACCTCATCCATTTATACTTAACCTTCTCATCCTACTTCCTTGAACATTTACCTGCATCCTGCACTCCAGCACCCCAACTCCCTTCTTCCCTGACCTTTTGCTGTCAGCACTTTTTCTTCTCATCTTGCTGCAGTCAGCCTTCCTCCAATCTTGAACCAAACCACGTGGCATCCTAAAACTATTGTCCTGCCACCTTGCATTCCTTCTACACAAAGAGATAAAGACACAAGATCCTCATAAATGTTGGATATTTACACTTTTTTCTTCACATTTTCTTGATAGAGCGTATCTATCAATTGAACTGCAAGTGTGTTTTTCATCCAAAACGTCCTCAGTGTCAACCCAATGGTGGGTAGCGGGTTGCCAGAAGGTCCACATGCCTGCTGCCAGTAGGCAGCCCACAGCTGCTCTGGTGGTCTGGGTGCTCAGGGCAGTACTTTAAATGGGAAAAAATAACTGCAGGTACTCATTAAAATGAGTTAGAGGTGTGGCAAATGGGCGGGGCTTAGGGCAAGATATGATGATACATAATGACTTCTGTACCAGTTGTAGCATATATCAAAACGCATGAGAAATGCGTTTATGTAAACAAATTCGGTTAACTCATTACATAAAATGAAAGCCAAACAGGATGATATGTTAACATGTCCTTGTTTTGTAATATTTGCTGCTTCTTAACCCGTTGGCTGCGTCGAACGTTCAGCTCCAGTGCTAAACGTTCGAAAAACGCGTGGTGCAGCGTCGGCCAACAGACGTGCGCAGCTCTACCAAGGTAGTGCACACGACGACCGCTGGCCGACGGCAGCAACCAACGGGTTAATGCAATATGTTATTTGTTTGGCACAATACTATATATTCTCAAGTGTGCATACACACAGAGAGCGACACAAGCGGAGATGAACAGAAAAGCATTCTGCCCATTCCCTTTAAAATATCTCCTGAGAGTGTCCTGATTCGCTCCCTCTTTCTCTCTCTTTTCTCTCGCACAAAAATAGGCACACACAGGTCGGTAAGCACACAGACATATAAATATGTATGTTTAAACTATTATTTAAATTAACAAGAAATGTACAGGATTTTTGACTGTACACAAATTTATGTTAAAATACCATTCAAAGCCCATTCATGATTTCGGAACTCAATAAATATCTGGTATATTTATATGAAAAAAGTGGCAGTCCTAACTGCACCTGTCACCTCACTTCTACAAATTCATCCCTCCCCCTTCCTTTTATGTTCATCTTAACTTACCCTCAACCAAATCCATTTGCCAGTTGCCTTGGAGCTCATTCCTGGAGTGCAGCAGCGATCCCTGACGTTCATTTCTCAAAGGGAAGGGCCAGTACTAAATTTGTAAAGAAATAAGTGCCAAGGCTCAAAGTTTTATCTCAGAACCTCATTTCCAGCGCTGCTGAATGCGAGGTTGACATTTGTTTAATCTACCACCAGAAACTCTCTCCCTCTTTATCTCAGTTTTGCAGGTACTTTTCACTCCTACTTTTTCCCTTTGTCTCTGTTTTTTAGTTGTTACCTTCTTGCATCTTTACCCATTTGTATTACCTTTCTCTCTCGTTCTGACCCAATCCCTAAAAATAACTGGCATCACCTTCAAACACCAGCTCAAATTAAGCACTGGAGATAGGTTTTGTGGTGGTAGTGTGGGCCTAGACTTTGGCTCTCTGGACTTGTCTTGATTGTTAAATGTAAAAAAAAACACGCACGTATTTGTTACCAGAGCTAAGTTGACAATAATTAGTTATTGAAAGTCTTCTCTCTTTCTGTGTAGCCGAGCAAGTTCAACAACGCCCGGTACAGGAAGATGCAGAAACGGGCATTCACTGGCAGATTCACAGTGAAGTGCATACCGGCGGTCCCATCCAGCTCTGCTCCGGCAACAAAGTGCCCACGAGGCTGTCCCTGGAATTAGATATATGCAATGGCAGGTCACCACTGCGCAAGACAGCAAAGGAAACAAGAGGTCCAAAATTAAGGCACTATTCGTAGCTGAGAAAAGAAGGTACAGTGATATTTATTCGCCTACCTACCCTCAGCCACTACATACATTTCTGTAGCACTCATGACACAGGCAGTGTCGGAGGGGTGATAAGAACTGTGGGCTCCGCCCTACTGCCGGCTTAGCTGGGGAGCCAGCCCCTAGCAATAATTATCCCCAATTAGAGGCTCGGGCAGGATGCAGGCCTTTTGATGAAAAGGGTGAATGTTTAAGGAGCTCGAAAGATTATTTAGGGAAATACAGAAAACCTACTGCGTGCATTCCTCTTTTAAAAATTATCTGCACCACAGCTGCCTCAAGAAAAGACAGCCATAGTGCCCGTCCTGGAAAGAGAGTGCCGGTGCTGAGCGCCGAAAACCACAGGCACAAATTAAACACTGGGAAGGGCTAACTTTACACCCATGGAGCCAGTACCCAGGTCAGTCATGTTGTCATGCAAAGGCAGTGATTAGTGTTGGAGGGGCACACAAAGGGAAAGCAGCCTCTGTGCTGAACAAAAAGATGAAAAACAAGCATTGGAAATGCAATAGGTCTCGCATTAGAAAAGTTGGAGCTGTTGGTCTCGCGAATGTCAATTTTTTTGTGTAGGTTTTTAAAATAGCTAAATTGATAGCTTTGTCATTTAGAACGCCAATAGTTCTTACTTTCGTGAATGTGACACCTATAGCATTAGGAATGCAACATGTTTTGTATTTACGTTACTTTGATGGCAGCTCTGGTTGTTAGGCCACATCTCTAGAGAGCAGGGGAGAGAAGCACAGCAATGCAATATGTCTCGCATTCATAGAGCTCCTAATCCCATTACTTTACTTAGTATCTAGTGCGTTTCTATTGAGTATTATAACTTTAACCCCCCCCCCAATACGACAACCCCCAAAGTAGGCCAACCTCTGTGTCTCGAAAGGTCGAAAGCTCAACAGGGAAGAGGACATGTGACTAATTTAGTTCTCAACCTTTGCCACCTCACCAATGTGCATAGTCTTTTGAAAATCGTGAATTATTGGGTTTTGAATATTTGTCAAAATTTTTGTTTTATGCATGCTTTTTGCATAATGTTCACTATTAAGATCCTGGTTTGAGCAGAAAATGTCTTGAGGGAATACACTCAGTCTGCCTTTGCTGCATGTGTGGCGCTAGCAATATCCACCTCATCACTTCAGCTATCTCGCCTAACCTTTGTATCCAGTGGAACACTTCATGTAAAATGTTAATAGATAGCAACCTTGAGAAGGTTTTTTTTTATTCTGATCTACAAGTTAACAATGAAAGCCACATACATTAGTTCCTTTTGATTGTAAAGTACCCTTGTGTATCTGTGAAATGGGGTGGAGGAAGCAAACTGATTACCCTGCAAGCTGAGGGTCCTCCCATCGCACACCCATCTGTGGCTTGAGTGGTGTGAGGGTGAGAGGTGTGAGTGTGAGGGTGAGGGGTGTGAGGGTGAGGGGTGTGAGGGTGAGGGGGTGTGAGGGTGAGGGGGTGTGAGTGTGTGTGAGGGTGAGGGTGAGGATGAGTGAGGGGGTGTGAGGCTGAGGGTGTGTGACGGTGTGTGAGGGTGAGGGTGTGTGAGGGTGAGTGAGGGTGTGTGAAGGTGAGTGAGGGGGGGTGTGGGTGTGTGACAGTGTGTGAGGGTGAGGGTGTGTGAGGGTGAGGGGGTGTGAGGGTGAGAGGGGTTTGAGTGTGTGAGGGTGTGGGTGTGTGAGGGGGTGAGGGTGAGAGGGTTGTGAGGGTGAGGGGGCTGTTGTGTGTGTATGTTGGTGTGTGTGTGTGTATATTTGCTGTTGTGGAGTTTAAGTTTGAGAGATAGAGGCAGGGTAAGATGATGAGAGATGGAGTGTGGGCGAGGGATGGAGTGTGGATGAGGGATGTAGTGTGGGTCGTGTGAGGGATGGAGTGTGGTGCGGGGGATGGATGGAGTGTGGTGTGGGTGAGGGATGGAGTGTGGTGTGGATGAGAGATGGAGTGTGGTGTGGGGGAGGGATGGAGTGTGGGGTGGGTGAGTGATGGAGTTTTGTACAAGATAGTAATGGAGTGTGGTGCGGTGTAGGGATCATTTTTGTGCGGGGAGGGATGGATGAATGGAGTGGGGGGATGGATGGAAGGATGGTTTGGGGGTGTATGGATGGATGTGTTGGGATGGATGGATGGATGTATTGGGATGGATGGATGGAGTGTGGGGAAGGATGTATGTTGTGTGAGGGATGGATGGATGTAGTGTGATAGATGGATGGATGGCGTTCAGCAGTGTGTGGTGTGCTCTGTGTGTGTTGTGCAGCAGCGTGTGGTATGCAGCAGTGTGTGGCGTGCACCAGTGTGTAGCGTGCAGCAGTGTGCAGCGTGCTGCAGAGTAAGGCGTGCAGTACTGTGAGTTGTGAGGTGATGGGGTGTGAGTGTGAGTTGTAGAAGATATCATTGCTACTAGGGGTCATGGTCTTTGAGTATATGCTGTGTTGTGTGTTGAAAGTACGTTCACAAGCTGTAGTTGTTTGAAAAATTAAAATTATATGCAGGTAGAATGTAGAATTGTACATGACGGGTTATTTTTCATGTTATTGTCTGTCCGTCACCTAAAGGCATAGCAATAGCATGAATGCAGGGAGCAGATGTTCCATAGTGGGTATATGTAAATACTTTGGTTCATGGTAACATGAGTTAATCTTTGATATTTGTTGTCAGACCCAAAATGTGTGTGTTTTTTTGTTCAAATTGTAAACATTTTCTATACATGAATTAATTAAAATAAAGATATAATTACTGATCTATCTCTGTTTGTATAGTGCTTAAAATTTATTTTTAATAGTTGTTTTAATGTATTAAATCAGAATTATATTATAAGTGCTTGAGCTTCCCTTTTGAATTGGCCATGCCTTATGTGTATGTTTATATGTAATTTAAATGTGTGTGTGTTTTTTAATATGTGTTGTGTTATGTGTGTGTTTTGTGTCTGTTGACTGCCGTATTAAATGGAATAAATTTAAAATGGCGGACGCAATGCGTCACTTTGACGCTACCTACGTCAGCGTTCTAGTTATTTTTTCTATTGTCACTGATTAGTTTTGATTGACGTTTATTTTTAGCCAATCGGAGCACTACGTTTTTGACGTAGCGTTCCGATTTGCTTTCGTCAACGTTGGAATTCCCTAGAAGATCGCGAATCGTGGGGCGCGGAAGGCGTGTGCTTGTTCGTGTGCTGTTGCTGCGTCGTTTGACAGGTAAGAGTTTATTTCTAAGTGTTTTTTTAATCTAATTTAATGTAGTATCGATAGTATGTATAAATTAATTAATGATTATGAGTGTATTTATATAAATAGTGACTTATTTTGTTAGCGATTGTAATTATTTTGTTATATATGTAAATTAAATTTAATTAAGTGTTTTTATTGTTGATATATAATGTATATGTGGGCGACAACTCTAATTTAATTCTTTTTTAGCTGGTGTTCGTTATTTTACGTACATGAACTGTTTTTAGCACGTAGAAGGGCTATTTCGTTTCGAGTGTATTTATGTATTAAGAGGATGTACTTTGATTTAATGTGTTTATTATTAATTTTTTACAAACTGTCATTTTGTAATTGGATGTAATAATGTTTGTGATATTTTTTATTTAGGGTATGTAATTATTTTGTTATTGTTGTGTAACAGTCTATTTTAATCCTTCCTGATGGGATGTATTTCTGAGATAGTGTAGTGAAGACAGTGTTTTTATGCAGTCTAACTGTATTTTTTCTTTTGCACTTTCTAGAAAGTTATTGTTAAAAGTCAGTTATAAATGTTCTGGCCCTTGTTAAGTAAGCTTTGTTCCATGTACCTTTGCATGTTAATGTTCACTGTCTATAACCAGCTTTCCTAACAATGTGCAAGTTCATCCATCTTGTGACTGATGATTAGTTGAACGTGTATTGTTCATAATCATTTCACTTTGGATTAGACCGTTTATTATTGGACTCAAGTTGTTGCTCGTAGACAGCTGTGTCAATGACGTGAAACTTAACTAGCGGTGTATTTATTGTCTTTCACCTGTCTTAAGAACTAAACAATGACCTTTTTATCACATAGATCTTTGCATGTGCATGAAGGTTCTTGTTAAATTTGCCCATCCACTTGTATCTTTACCCCACTTTTTGTGAGGCTTGTCTTGAAGGGTGAAAGTTGTCTAAATCTGTCTGTAGGTGATATTGTTGTGTAGCTAGCACACGGGTCAGCGCGAGTACATGCGTGGCGCGAGGTTTGCTCGCGCATTTCTCCCACATGGACTCGTGCCGACTCGTGCTAATGTTTTCATTTAACTTCACATCTCGAGCTTTGTTATTGTTTAACCCTGCATCACTCGTGCCCATTTACAGTTCACTGTATGTATATGCCTTTTCTCAACTGTAATGTGTGTCAGTTACCACGGAGTCCTTGGAGACTTGAGCTGTATGCAGGAGTGCTTCTTTACATGGAATAAACGTATTCTTTCTTCATTCATTTGTGGATATTTACTCAACAATTTGGCGACGAGGGACGGAGCATTGAACCTTCCTAGAAGCACTTCCTGTTTAATTTTATGCTATTTACGCATTTTTGAACAATTTTGTATCAGAACTTAGAAAAGTTTCTGAATATCTTCTTCATTTCCTGTACCTGAAAAGGAAGCGACGAACAACCTTCAGCGACGCACTGCCATTGCAAAAGCAGAATTGATTTATTTCGTTTTCTCTGCGCTAGGAAGTGCGCGTCTTCGTTTCTTGCTGTTTGGTCTTCGCGCTTTGTTGAGGAGTTTGAAGCAGAAGCCACTGCTGTATTTCTTCCGATACGCTTAAACGCTGAAACGCTTCTCTCCATTGGTTGCTCTGTTTCTTACGAAACTGAAGAGGTGACTTCGTTTTTCTTTATCCGACTGTGTCTCATTACAGTTTAAAATAACGAAGAATCCTACCAAAGAGAAATCGGAGTAAATGGAAAGCGAGAAAAGCGCATGGAGATTTAAAATACAGAACAAACCACTTTAACCTTCAATTGTACACAGGAAAACGCTCTTTCTTCAAGGAATCGTTTGACTATTTTTTTTCAGCTATTCAAGTATTTATTTCTCATTGTTATTTTGATGTTGCACTTGTTAGTGATACTCAGTGTGAATTAATTTTTTTTAAACTTATTTTCATCACCATGTGTGCTCAAGGTTATACCCTTTCTCCTCCACAAAGTTATTGGTCAGCTGGTAGTTCTCCTTGTATGCCTTGGATTGAGTGGAAAGCTTACTTCTTAAATTATATTGAGACATTAGATGCAAATGGTAAAATGAAAGCTCCAGAAAAAAAAGGCATTTTCTTACACTGTTTGGGACCAGAAGGATTAAAAGCCTTCAATCAACTCCCTACTTCACAAGCAAGTGGTGACATGAATGTATTTGATAAGGCTGTATATGATTTTGATAAGTACTGTTCTCCTAAAGTATGCATAGGAATTTCTAGATTTAAGTTTTTTCAAAGAAAACAGTTAAGTGAAGAAACTGTAGATAACTTTGTCTCGTCTCTGAAAACATTAGCCCTAGATTGTAAATTTGGAAATTTACAAGAAGATCTTATAAGAGATCAGGTAGTCATGCACTCTAAAAATGAGACCATACAGGAAAGACTATGGATTAATGGGGATGAAAACTTAGATTTTGTATTATCCATTGTTAGAAAAGCTGAACTTTCCTGTAGGAGTGCATTACAGGCTAAAGGGAAAGATGTTTCAGTCAGTAAAAATGTTGTTGCAAAAATTAACCATAAATATGATAGTAAAAATAAGGATGTACTTAAAAAGAAACAAATATTTTCTCCCAAAGGGAATTCTGAAATTTCAAAGAGTAATCTTAAATGTTTTAGATGCAACAGCAAATCACATTTGGCAAATGACAAAACTTGTCCTGGTTTGAAACAGAAATGTTCCAATTGTGGTTTAAAAGGACATTTTACTTCTGCTTGTAGAAGGGGTAATGCCAACCAAAAAGTCAAATGCATTGAGTTAAGTGAGAATAGTGATGATGAAGATTTTACAGATGATCCCAAGGACTGTCTTTTTGTATTAAACATAAAAGATTCTGTAGTTTTAAATGTAAATGACCATACCATTAAGAAGAAGCCATTATGCGATATGGTTATTGGAGGGGTAAAGATCAACATGTATGCAGATTCGGGATCACCTTATTCTATAGTATGTGAATCTGTCTGGAAGAAGTTATTTGTACCAAGACTAGGTAGTCATTTGGAAGAAAGTGATATCAATCCTGAGGGATATTCTGGTGGAAGAATAGATATTTTAGAGTTCAGAACTCTAGTTTTCAGGTTTAAGAATAGAAAATGTATTGCGAAATTATATGTTTCAAAGAAGGGTCCTTCAGTTCTTAGCTGGTTTGATTTTGGTAAACTTGACATTGTCCTGGATCCTAATAGTCCCAATCCGGTGATGTTGATTGATGAGCAAAATGGCATTTCTTCGCTTATGTTGAAAAAATTTCCAAATGTTTTTTCTAAAAGCATTGGGAAGTTGACCAACTTTAAACATGAAATTCGCTTGAAGGATAATGCTTGTCCTAAAATACATAAAGCTCGAAATATCCCCTTTGCTGTCAGAGAGGAAGTTAAGAATGAATTAAATGCTTTGGTAGAAGGTGGCATAATAGATAGAATAGAGTCATCAGAATGGGTTTTGCCTATAGTGGTTGCTAGACGGGCTAATGTCAAGGTGAGATTATGCATTGACCTTCGCCACCTTAACAATAATATTGTTGTAGACCAGTTTCCTCTTCCTCGTATCTCTGAAATGCTGTCTGTGGTTGGGGGGTCTAATATTTTTTCAACCATCGATTTATCTGCTGCTTATCATCAGATAGAGTTAAATGAGAAGAGCAAGGACCTAACTGCATTTATTACACCTTTTGGGTGCTTCAGATTCAACAGGATGCCTTTTGGTCTGACGTCCGCAGCAGCAATTTTCCAGAGGGTCATGCAAGACATTTTAAAAGACTGTAAAAATGCTATTTGTTTTCAGGATGACATTTTGGTTTTCAATGATGACAAGGACAAGCACATTACGGCTTTGGAAGAAGTTTTGAATGCACTTAATGAACATGGCCTTACCATTAAGCATGAGAAATGCAAATTTGGTGTTCATTCTGTAAATTACTTGGGTCATGAACTATGTGCAGAGGGTGTCAAACCAAAACCTTCACTTTTGGAGGCAATTAAGTCGGCTCCTCACCCTTTATCTAAAGACGATGTAAGATCCTTTTTAGGGTTAGTTGAGTTCTACGCTAGGTATGTTCCTGACTTTTCGTGCAGAACATATAGTATCAGGCAATTAATTAAAAATAGAGTTGTTTTTGAATGGACAAGTGAATGCAAGAAGGAGTTCTGTGATGTGAAGAATGCTATCTGCTCAGCAAGTGCACTCTCTTGTTTTCATCCTTCTCTAGAGAACATTATTACTACTGATGCTAGCGCGAAAGGACTGGGTGCTGTGTTTACTCAAAAGAATAAGGAGGGAAGAGAAGTTATTATTGCGCATGCTTCCAGGGCTCTTACTCCTGCTGAGGAAAAGTATTCTACAATAGAAAGGGAGACGCTAGCGTGCATTTGGGCTTTAGAACATTTCAGGGTGTTTGTCTGGGGTAAGGAGTGTACACTGAGGAGTGATCACAAACCTTTAGTACGGCTCCTCACTACAGAGGGCATGTTGAGAGCTTCAGCCCGTATTGCACGCATGTCCATGCGTTTGCAGGATTTCATTTATAATATACAATACTTACCTGGCAGGGAAAATGTTTCTGCTGATTTTTTATCTAGGATGCCCTTACCTATTCAGGAGGATTAACACAATGAGTGGGACAATTTCCAGATTGCCATGATTCATGATGAGGGTCCTATTTCCATTGATCAAACTTTGTGGAGAGAAAAGTTTGAAGATGATGAAATTTTAAAGAATGTTGCAAACTATATCATTGGTACTTGGCCTGACAAAAAGTATTTGAATTCAGAATTGAAAAGCTTCTGGGAAATAAGATCAGAACTTTCATTTTGTGAGAACATCATAAAAAGAGGTGAACGTATTGTTCCACCAATGGGTGTAAGGAAAATTATAGTCCTGCAGGGCCATGAAGGTCATAGTGGCATGGTTAGAACCAAGCAACAGGTCAAGCATTTATTTTGGTGGCCAGGAATGGATATGTTTATTGAACGACTGGTTAGAAATTGTGTGGTATGTGCCAACTCAGATAAGTCTTTAGTTACCTTAAAACCCAACATGGGTGCACATACTATTCCAAACAATCCTTGGGAAACCATTGCAATAGATATCATGGGTCCAATTGGTTGCGACTCCAAGTATGTCATTTCAGCCATTGACATTTTTTCTAAATGGCCAGTTATCAAAATTGTCAAAAAAGTAGACACTGATTCAGTGCTGTGTTTTTTAGATAAAGTCTTTATTGAGGAAGGCCTACCGGTACGAATTATTTCTGACAACGGTGTACAATTCAATTCAAAGAAAGCAAATGATTATTTTTCAAGGCTTGGGATTGCTCATTCCACTACTTCTTTATACAATCCTAGTGGAAATGGGGTAATAGAGAGGTTTAATAGGGTCCTAAAGGGCGCTATACTATTTACCGGTAATGATGACAAAAAATGGGAAGTTGACATTTTTAAGAAAGTGTGGATGTACAGGACAACCACGAATTCAATGACTGGGTTTTCTCCTTTTGAGATCATGAGGGGAAGAATTCCAAGGACCAAAGTGAATCCTTCGTGGTTGGTGAAATCCACATCTTCAAGTGTGGATTTGAGTTTAGTTAGGGAAAATCTTATTCGCACTCATTGCTCTAGTAAAAAGTACTTTGATGAGAAGTGTGGTTCCAAGAAAGATCCGAAAGTGGAAGTTGGCATGATGGTGAAGGTAAAAAAACCATGGAAAGTCAAGAAGGGTGAAAGTTCATTTATGGGCCCTTTTGAAGTATTAGAGGTATTAAAAAACTCTGTGAGATTATCCAACAATAAGGTTTGGAACCTGAGTAGAATTGCTATTCTCAAAGCTGACAAGGGTGTTTACTGCAAAGAACTTATTCCTGAACATCCCGATCTTTCTTTTTTGGATGAGGATCTCAGTGAGCCTACAGTTCGTGATGGTACAGATGCTATACCTTGTTGCTCTAGTAGTTGTTATACCAATCAGGCTCCCACAGTACCTTCTAGTTCAGGTGACAGCTTCACTAGTCAGGAGGTTACTGTCCAACATGATGTTTCCTTACCCAAAAGAGCTACTAGGAAACCCAAGTGGTTATCAGATTTTGTTGCTTTCATGACAGGAAAAGTGTAACCCTTTTGTTTTTTTTTCTCTTTCTTTATTTTTTTTTCTCTCATAAGGAGGGAAGGTGTGTTGTGTAGCTAGCACACGGGTCAGCGCGAGTACATGCGCGGCGCGAGGTTTGCTCGCGCATTTCTCCCACATGGACTCGTGCCGACTCGTGCTAATGTTTTCATTTAACTTCACATCTCGAGCTTTGTTATTGTTTAACCCTGCATCACTCGTGACCATTTACAGTTCACTGTATGTATATGCCTTTTCTCAACTGTAATGTGTGTCAGTTACCACGGAGTCCTTGGAGACTTGAGCTGTATGCAGGAGTGCTTCTTTACATGGAATAAACTTATTCTTTCTTCATTCATTTGTGGATATTTACTCAACAGATATGCTGTCTCTAGTCAAGTATTTTAAAACCTTGTTTGTGTGGTAGTGTACTTAGCCCTATTACTGAGATTTAGATGCCACTGGTTACTTCCGACTTCCCATTTCTTCTTTCAGAGACATATTGCCACCTAAATTCTGGCGATTTGTCTTATTTGGTATAGGCAAAAAAATCAGGGAGTTACAGTGGATTTAAGGTGCGGTAATGTACCATTCCCGCTGTATGTTTATGTTTCCAAGGTCACACTCAAAGTGTTCCAAGTCGGAAGAGGATGTGGCTTAACGGACGTAGTGTTGGATTTTGAAGCTGTGTAAGCAGGTTCGTATGTGGTGAAATTACTTATTCTCCCCGTGCTTTAAATTAATGTTTCCATCAGTAATGCAAGTGGTGCTCATGTAAAGCATTGTGATACCCTCGGGTCAATTTGTCAGTAGTCAAAATTACAGTTTCCCGTAGGAGGATTAATTACTCTGTATTCCTATTACTTTTTGAACTGAAAAAGTTCTGCTGTGGAATCAGGTCAGTTGTTTAAGATAGGATCTCATCATCTGTGGCAAATGCCCGTTTTTGCGCTATGAATTTTTATTTTCTTTATTAGTAACCTTGTGGGCATCTGTTTGGACTTGAGCACACATTGCTTCCTATTAAAGATGGCAGTAAATGCACTGTTTGTTTTTTAGCTATCTTTGAACAATGCACCGAAGGCTGAAAAAACTTGCACTTATTGCTGTGCGCTTTGTTCACGCGTTTCCTGCCTTTTCATAGTTTAGAAGTGGTTACTGTTCACTGAAACCATATCCGGTTTGCGAGTATACAGGGCAGCTTCTTTTCCTTAGTTTTTCGAATACCTTAATTTATGTTGAAGTACATTACTTGAACGTATTGTGATATTGTTTATTACTTTTTATCTTTAGGCTTACCACTGTGCATGTCGTTAACCTTTGATAGATAACAGGTAATTATAATACCGCATGTACATTGTCTGATTTTGATGTACACTTGTGTGCATTGTCGGACGGTGGTGTGTATGCCTGGTGAAAGTGTGCACTGATGGCTGTTGATGTGTGTGTGTGCCTGTTGAAAGCATGCTGTGATGGCTGGTGGTGTGTGTGTGCCTGGCCGGCTGGTGGTGTGTGTGTCTGGTGCAAGTGTGCAGTGATGTCTGGTAGTGTGTGTGTGCACACCATTCTTGTAAACGATGACGACTTTCCTCCCTCTTTCTGACTATAAAAACCTTTTTGATAGTACTTTTAGCCTCATCTGCTTTTCTTCCTGCCCATGTCTATAGCAAACATACATGTTTTGAAGCGGATGCCTGACAGTCGTATGCTGGACCCCAAACTGTGGTGTGTGGGCGGCTGTGGTGTATGGGCGGCTGTGGTGTGTGGGTGCTGGTGTTTTGTGGGCATGTGAGAGAGAGTGTGCGTGGGCGTGTGAGAGAGAGTGTGCGTGGGCGTTTGAGAGAGAGTGTGCGAGGGCGTTTGAGAGAGAGTGTGCGAGGGCGTGTGAGAGAGTGTGTGTGCGGGTGAGAGAGAGTGCGTGTGCGTGGGTGGGTGAGTGAGAGAGAGTGCGTGTGCGTGGGTGTGTGGACTTGCTGTATCATTCAACTACTGTAAGAGGTACATCTCAAGGTTGTACATGCTGGAGAATAAGCTAACTCTGGGCCTGACTCCACCGCTTGTGCGTGGATTCCGGCCTCTGGATGATGGCAGCAGCAAGTGCAATAATGCAAACGCTTTTTGTTTTAATGCTGAGTTGTTGTAGCTTTGGACTTGTATGGTGGGTGCTTATACTTCCACACAATGACCCCACAGTGCTACGAATACAATCATATAAAAGCTGCACTGATATGTCAAGCATTGCACTTGCTGTCCAGAGTGATATTTGGTTCCTCCAGTCTGCTCCTGTATGCATATCAAATCCCCAGCTTTTGTAACAGAGTCAATAGAGGACGTCAATGCTTGGTCAGCTCAGGTTTTGTGGATGTTCTCAACACACAGCGCTGCTCGCCGTATCACAGCAAATCATTTTGTTTTTCTCGAAACAGATGGATTTTTTTTCAATCAAAAGTATTGTGATGGGGCTGCTACTGCCTGCCTCTTGCAATCATTATGTGCTCAATTTCCCATTGCATGAGTGGATTTGCTTTCATCAGTGATTATTTGTTTGTTATTATAAGTGATTGCAGTTATTGTTCTGTTTGTTTTGTGAGTCTGAAACATTGTATGTATTTTCCGGCACCATCGGTCAGAATAGTGTTTTTGTTCTGCTATGAGTATGTTCTACATTTAGCGAAGTTGTAATTTAGTAAAGCGCCACCATTAAGATTGGTGGAGATAGAACATGTTTTTTTTTTTGTTTTTGGCGTCCATAGCTGGTGATTTGCTTAGATTTCAGTGGAAATTTGAACAAAACAACTCTGAGTGATAAAACAATCGTCACTGAAATCCACTCAGTATGGAGAGGGAGGAGGTGGGCTGCCTGCAACTCGAGCGAGCATAGGGAGGAGGGGGTGGTCTGCCTACTAAGTGTAATGCGTGTGGCAACAGAGGGAGAGCGCGGCGCGCGCTGGAGGGGGTGGGATGCCTGGTCATTTTAATAGCTTTGCTCTGTTGGTAGTGGTTGTGCAGGGAGAGAGAGGGGAGATGCTGGCGGCTGGGGAGGGGGAGGAGAAATGGGAGCCTGGCTGTGTACGGGGGAGGTGATGGCGGCTGGGGGCTGGGGAACAGATGGCGAAGGCTGGCAAATCTTTTTAAAACAATAGTTGGTTATCTCGAGTTGTGCAGGCGGAGGCGGTGGCGCTTGGAGTCGTGGAGTTGCGGGTTTAAGACAAGACACGGCTGTGAAACTGCAGGGAGAGAGAGGGGAGGTGCTGGCGGCTGGGGAGGGGGAGGAGAAATGTGAGCATGGCTGTGTGCAGGGAGAGAGAGGGGAGGTGCTGGCGGCTGGGGAGGGGGAGGATAAATGCGAGCCTGGCTGTGTGCGGAGAGAGAGAGGGGAGGTGCTGGCGGCTCCATAGCTGGTGATTTGCTTAGATTTCAGTGGAAATTTGAACAAACCAACTCTGAGTGATAAAACAATCGTCACTGAAATCCACTCAGTATGGAGAGGGAGGAGGTGGGCTGCCTGCAACTCGAGCGAGCAAAAGGGAGGAGGGGGTGGTCTGCCTACTAAGTGTAATGCGTGTGGCAACAGAGGGAGAGCGCGGCGCGCACTGGAGGGGGTGGGATGCCTGGTCACTTTAATAGCTTTGCTCTGTTGGTAGTGGTTGTGCAGGGAGAGAGAGGGGAGGTGCTGGCGGCTGGGGAGGGGGAGGAGAAATGCAAGCCTGGCTGTGTACGGGGGAGGTGATGGCGGCTGGGGGCTGGGGAACAGATGGCGAAGGCTGGCAATTTTTTTTTTTTAAATAGTCTGTTATCACGAGTTGTGCAGGCTGAGGCGGTGGCGCTTGGAGTCGTGGAGTTGCGGGTTTAAGACGAGACACAGCCGTGAAACTGCAGGGAGAGAGAGGGGAGGTGCTGGCGGTTGGGGAGGGGGAGGAGAAATGTGAGCATGGCTGTGTGCAGGGAGAGAGAGGGGAGGTGCTGGCGGCTCAGGAGGGGGAGGAGAAATGCGAGCCTGGCTGTGTGCGGAGAGAGCGAGGGGAGGTGCTGGCGGCTGGGGGTGGTGATAGCCGTGGGAGGGAGCCTTGTCGCTTTCATGTGCATGCGCTTTTAATGTCAATGCGCTTGCGCATTGAGCTTAGATTCGACAGGCACTGCAAGGAATCACCACGGAATCGCAAGTTGGTTAAAGTCTGTTTAAGCCCCTATAGTCTCGCAAGCTCAATGTGCATGCGCATTGACAGGCGAGACCTAAAAAACGGCTTTGGGGAAGGTTGAGGATTGTGTGGCACTGCCTCTCACTTTGGTACGGCCAGTGTATTTCCCTAAATGGGACAGGACTACTGACTGGCAGCCCAATCCCATTTCAAAGCCTAATGGAAGAAGGGGGTGGGGGGCTTAACACATTAAGGCTAATACCCCTTGCGCACTTAATCAACAGTGCAGGGTCCGTCTAGACCCTGTCCTGTTGATCACAGAATGACGCAAGGCAAGCCCTCTCAAACCCCTGCTGTTTGGGGCCATTCAAGTGAGCGCTGCAGACTCTGCAAAAGGCCACTGAGGGGCTCAGTGACTTGCAAGCTCCTCCGAAGCAGAGCGCGTCTGCCCATGAGCTGGAGGACATACTTAACCGGAGACTGCTGTGCTCTCAATGAGGGTTCCGGTACTCTCCATGACCTAAGAAAAGTGCAGGTACTGAGGGCCATAAAATTCAGAAGTGCTGTACTCAGTACCGTCCCATTTAAAGCACTGGCTCAGGGTCAGTGGTGCCTCCCGCCACCGCACAGTTTAGAGATGCATGGCTCTCTGATGGTGTTCTGGATTTGTGGTTCCACACAGTGGATTGGACACCTCTATAGCAATACGGATCTTGTCCTTTAAATTTATTTGCTCATCCTATGCAGAGGAAATTAGAACCTCTTATAGCAGTTGCTTGTGGAGAAAGCTTGTCATCACTTCCGAAACTTTTTTGCGATACGTAAACGTAACACACACACTTCTCACGTCCACCTCCACCCCTGACTAGGTCTCTTTGTGCAATGGTCAGTTGTTGCTAAATTATTACCAGAATGTATAGTTTCCCTGACCTCGGAAGAGTGAAAAGCTGAGCCGCCGGAGCACAATTTGTATCTGTGAACAAGGGGGTCAAATATCTGAACAAGGGGGTCAAACGCAGGTCCCCGGAGTCGATACTTTTGCTAGTACAAGACACTTGTACTAGCGAGAGGCATTGAGGGGAAAATGAAGGGCTTGACTGGAAAAGTTCTTTCTGTGGAACAGAAACTAAAGAAGAGGGACAGCAGATTGTCAACAATGGAGGGGCACTCAGCAGACGCTACGACTGAAGGGCGAGGAGGGAGCCGGGAATCCTGAAATGGTGGCAGAGGCCCTCAGAGAAATGAGTGAGGAGGTGGAACTGGATTTGTTGAACCGGTCACCTACAGAGATTTGTGAAGTGGTCAGGAAGGTATTCAAATTTCCGTTCAAATCAAGAAAATGTGAGATTGGTAGAGGAGGAACTCTTGTTAGTATTGGTGAAACGTATGTATTGGAGAGACAGCGTTTTGTGAGAGGCAGTCCTAAAGGAAAATGTATAGCTGGAAGAGACAAGCATTTTCTATTTTTGCACGACTTACATTCCACCGCACTGACCAGGAAGAGGTCCCTACATGAGTTTAAGCAAGATATGAACGCAAGAGGCTTTACAGTTTTACTATCCTTTCTTTAGCCCGAGGGTGGATCATGAGTCTCAGAGGGATGAAAGAGTGAGTCTTTCTTTATTTAGTTATGTTTTCAATTACTTGTTGTCTCTTCATTCTTCCCTTCACATGGCCGTGCTGAGACAAGGTACACCGTAGACTGCAGTAAATTACCTTTCGGAGATATGTCAATTTATAATGTTGTTGGTATGTTCCTGATTTATTTACGCTCTCCTCCATCTGGGGCCTGATGTAGGTAAATATGAAATACCAATTCCTAAATACCGAATTTTACCGATTCGGTATTTAGGAATCGGTATTTCATATATAGCAAAACATTTGGAAAAAAATACAGAATCTGTAAAATTCGTTATTACCGAATCGGTAATAAGGAATCACCTTCCCATTTATTCCTATGGGCCTGGAGGCCAATAGGAATGAATGGGAAGCCATTCACTATTACCGATTCGGTAAATACCGAATCGGTCATAGGGGGAGCATATTCAAGGGTGGCAGGGTGTCACATTGACACCCTGTTGCACATCTGATTTTTGTATGTGTGCACATGTGGCGCACATACATGCCCTAAGAGCATGTAT
The DNA here is from genome assembly GCF_964263255.1 of Lissotriton vulgaris. Classification (NCBI taxonomy): domain Eukaryota; kingdom Metazoa; phylum Chordata; class Amphibia; order Caudata; family Salamandridae; genus Lissotriton; species Lissotriton vulgaris. Next base: position 1,179,615,577 of record NC_141693.1, on the reverse strand, counting down.
GTCTGCCACATGGCACTGAGAAAAAAGCTTTATTTAAGTATTAATTATTTACCACCAACTTGTAGTTGGTGGTAAATAACGAATCCTGATAGCAAAAATGCACTCACTTGAGTGCCACCTACATAGCTTTTAAGGATTCGGTAATTTACCGATTCCTTAAAATAAGGATTCAGTATTTTACCGATTCCTTAAATTAAGGAATAGGTAAATTACCGAATCCTTAAAACCTGCCTCCTACATTAGAAAAGGCTAAATACCGGTCGGTAACGGGGCAATTATTGATTTTCGGCCGTTACCGATTGGTATTTAGCTACCTACATATGGCCCCTTGTTGCATGGGGTTTGTTACCTGGGACTGAAAATGTCCAGATACCTACCTCTGTCTCATGTTTTATTTATTATATATGCCAATACATGCTTTTGAACCACCACGTCAAGCAACAAATGTATTTTATCCGTTCAAAATGTACCACTGTCACATTTAACGAAATATGCTATATATCGAGCAAACTAAATCCTTCTAGTCAGGGCTTTAAGTGGGCTGGGTGTCAAGGGGTCTGAGCACCTGCAGTTTTTTAAAGGGGGCCTCAAACGGGTCTCTATTGGGCTCTGTTGTGTGTCCTGGCACAGACCTGAAAAAAGTGCCAGGGCTCAAAACAGCCCGATAGAGACCCGTTTCGAGACAGCAGTCATATCAATGTGCACTGCTCACTTCTCACTAGTGGAGAAGTTACGGCATGACGTCATGCCAGGTGAGCGTTCTAGGAGAAGGGAAATCCTTCAAAGAGTCATTTTCTCTTTGGATTTCCCTTCTCTTTCTGAAACGCAAGAGCAGCAACATTGTCGCTGTGTCACCAGGGCTTTAATTGGAAGTATTTTCAATATTATATGTAACAAGCCATAGTTGCAACTTATTTATCTATGCAACTAATAACCATTGACAAAGCCAATAGTCCTGACTTGTTGTAGGTATGATGTTACTTGTTGTATCACATGTCTGGATGCAATGACAGAAACCACAAAATTCAAGTCGGGCGGCACGCTATGCTAAACACAGATTTTTATCGTAAGTGTTTTAAATCCACGCCTTAATTAAGTCGGCCACGCTCCTTTGAGAGACCCCCCCAGTTTTTTCATCCCACTGAAAGCCCTGCTTCTAGTGAAGGGTCAGAGGGGAGAAGTTCGCCTCAGCCTGACATGGATTTTGGACTCCAATTACGTATATTACACAAATGAGGTGGCGGTTGCCTTAATGGCTATGGAATATATAGGCTTCTAATCACGATTTTCCAAGTGACAATATTTATTTTTGTGTAAATCATTTTATCTCCCCGTTGCCCACTTTCTACAGCTGACAACAAAATTGAGAGTGCCTAGATTTGATTTAATTAGCATGGAACGATATACAGAAAACAAGCTTTGGCAAAGCCAATAGGTTTTGCCTTTGTGACAGCTATAGGCCTTGCCAATGACTTTTAGCCATGTTGTAGAACAACGTGGCTGTGCAGCATGGCTAAAAGTAAAGTTTGAATTAAAAGCTATATAATGTGGCCAGTGTTGGCCACGAACTAGTGCTTTTTTAGGTCTCGCCTGAGCCAGCGCATGCGCTGTCTGGCGAGACTTTTAGTAAGTGGGCTTCAAAAAGCTCACCACACGCTTTTTGTGTGGCCTAGAGCGTGCGGTTACGCGCACAGTTACGAGCACAGGCGCCATCTGTCTTTCCTGTCTCATCATGGCTCATTAAGCACATCGCTCGCAGGCACCTTTACAGCCCACGATCGAGATTACTTTCACTTTCACGGTTGCGTGGCTGCGTCACTTTCATGGCTGCGCGCCCAATGCTTGTTTCAGTTGTTTTGTCTCCCTGTCTCTCACTGTCTGTGTTCGTTGACCCCCTCTACTTCAGTTGCTTTCTCTCTACCTATCTTTTCGCATCTCCAAGTGTCTGCTCTTATCTTGCCCTCTCTTTTCCTTGCTTCTCTCCTGCTCCATCATTCAACCCCTTCCACATTTCTCTCACCAGTCTGGTTTTGTCACCAGTCCTTTCTTTACTCTCACCCTTTTCATTCTTCCCTTTCTTTTCCTTTGCCCTCCCAATGTTGCCATTCCTCTTTGCCCCTCTCTATGTCTCCCTCTCCGTGCTTCTCCCTGCCTTGCCCTCTTCTCTTCTTTTCTGTGCCTCGCCCTCCATTTCTCTGCTCTCCATCTCTCTGCCTAGAACCCTCCGTAACATGTCTCTCCCTCCTCCTGCCTCACTTTCCTCTTCGCTGCCCTCTACTCTCTGTGTCCACTCCACAGGTGCTCCTCGTTTTCCTCTCTCACTATCTGTTTACCGCCTCTTGCTTTCTCGGTCTCGTCCTGCCATACTCTCGGCCTCTCCCTGACTCTTTTCTCTGCCTCTCTAAACTGTCTCCGGTCTACTCTCTGCCTCGTTATCTCTTTCCCCTCCACCACACGCTCTTCTCTCTCTTTAAATCCAATGTTGTCTTTCCTCCAGTCTCCTCTTTGAATTTAATGACTCATTAAAAGCCCCCTTCTGCCTTTCCTGTTCTCCCCCTCCTCGCCGTCGAATCTAACTCTGCCCCCTCGTCTCTGTTTCTCCCTTCCTGACCCTCTTCACTGTTTCTCTCCCTGCCTCTCCCCGCCCCCTCCCCACCCCCTGCCTCTTTCTGTCCAGGCTCTCTCCCTTGAACTGTCTTCTTCTTTCCCTCCACTCCTCTCGCTCCCTCACTGTGTTTTACTGACCCGTAAAATGGCCTCTTTCATATGATCTTTTGGTGGTGATGCGCAACGTGGAAGTCCGTTTCTGCCTTTCTCTCTTCCTCCCTCGTTCTGTGAAGATGATGAGGAGCCCTGCGCCCCCACCCACGCCAAAGGCCTCGTTACTGGAGCATGAAAGCAGGGCTGGACCAAGCCACCATTCTCCTGGCTGGCACCTCACCTGCCCCCTCACTCGCGCCCCCCCACCCACCCTCACTTGGGTCGCCCTCACAGGGCAATTTTTTTAAAAACAAAAATTATCAATCCATACAGCCGGCGCCTCTGGCGCTATCCTCAGGCCAAAGATTTGTCGGACGGAAGAGACATATATTACTTGCTTATGTATTCATTCATTCATTTGTTTATGTACCATAAAACCATGCATGTCGCGCTACGCTCACCAGATTTCTCACTGCATATGCCGATAGAGGATATCTCAGCAAAGGCAGGCTCTGCTTGGACCTTTGACACAAATGAATTTAAATGAATTTAATTATTATTACTATGAGTGCTGATTCTGTGCAATACACTTATCTCCTTCAACAAAGTTCTCTTTCAAAATGTTGTCCAGTGCTGTCTGGATAAAAATGCTCCTGTAGAGCCAAAAGTCACTCAATGTTCCTCCTAAAGTGCTTTCAGATGCACCATTACTCTATTACAATGTAATCCACGGAAAGCCTTTAAAGCAGCATCCAGATGGCAGCAATACTACTGTGTACCCAATATCTTTTCTTCACTAACGAGGGTCCGGTCAATTGGCTATTAGGTGCAAGGTGCAATTTAATAAAACAAATCCCCCTTGCAGGGCACAATTTACTAACAGAATAAACCAAGCATTGGCATAGCCAATAGGTCTCGTCTTTTGGACCTTATAAGTGTTTAGCCACGCAACAGATAATGTTGTTGCACTAAGGATATTGTGCTGCATAACTAAATACTTATAAGGTCCCAAAGGGGAGACCTATTGGCTATGCCAATGCTTGTTTCTTCTGGCAGCCAGGACTTGGCATGACTAACGAGGGAAGGAGATAAAGGGCAAAGTAGGGAGCGGAATGTTAAAACCAGCATTGGCAAAGCCAATCGGACTCAGCCATGCAAGAGCTATTGGCTTTGCTAATGTCATTGTCTTTTAGCTATGTTATGTTGCAGCCTGGAATATAAAGTGCCATTTATAGTTTTCACTTAATATATATATTAAAAAAATGCTGTTAAATGTTCAATGCAGCAACTATTACATAAATGCAATTACAATACAATACAACACATTATTAGGATGCATCCAAATACAGTATTTCCACCCAGCCCCAAGAGTTTGGATTGGCCCATTAATCCTTCCCCAAGGAGCTCACCCAACACATCTGATAAAAGAGCAGTGAAGAATGTTTACTGGGTCTACTGTAACCAAACACTCTAAATTTCAGTGACTCATTAATGGCTGCTTAAAAACAGAAATATACAGAAAGGAGGACATTTTTACTTTAGACAATTATATTTAATGGTACACATAAGTAAATGTTTTAAAATGATTGGTAAGGGGGAAAATTTTACTTGACAGTGGTTCGTAATGAAGAATGTTCCATTGTGCCATGTAAGCAGGAAAATGCGAGTGAGCAGTGCCACTGTGTCAGCATATGTGTATAGGCCCCTATGTGTGTCGGTCAAAGTCACATACTGTTATTACAAAATGAAAAAATAAAGCAGCATTTCCCATTCAGCTCCAGTGGTCCTGGATTGTTTTTAGCCAAATCAATATAGACAATAAGATAGAATAGTAGGAGAGACAGACATGATGAGGGAAGTGGCAAAGATTCCATACGCACAGAACAAGGAAGGGGCAAGCAACAATGAGGGGGGAGGCAGGTCAAGAAACAAAGCAGGAGGGCGTTGAGGGACAGAAACGTAAAATGACAGTGGTTCGTAATGCTGCGTGTTCCATTAGAGCATCCCTAGCTCCGCTACATACATGATAAATTATGCGTCAGGGAGATTTAGACTGAGTGGTGCTTGAAAGACTCTTTCCCCCAGCTCTGATGCACACATGTTTATTACCAGAAGCACTACTTTTTAACTACACTCAAAAGACACGGACAAAGAGAAAATACAAAATGAAACAACAGTCCTTCCTCATTCCAAGATGGCTGCCGATCATGTGCAGGAAAGGAAATCCTTCTCCAAAACACGCCACCATATGTATGCTCACTAGAGACACACCCAGAAAGTCCAGCGATTATTTTGTAACCGTTGTCACAATAATGAGGTTAGAGCAAGCAAACCAGGTGGCAAGCAACAAGATGGTAATCACTGGTGCGCCTCAAATAAAGCTCATGTAAACATGGCAACTGTTCTATCAGGGTCAACAAAGAACTACATGTGTAAAGCTGTGGTGCTATGGGGAACAAGCGGGTGGGGGATAGAACAGATACCCTTGGAAAACAGCAAATGTGACAAGATAAGTACAAGATATACAGGGCTGTTTACAGAAACGTGCTAGGAGCGAGCGCTTGTGTGAAGTGCTCAAAATTCATTAAAAAAGTTCCAAAACTAGATGCTTTACTGGAAGCTGTGGATGGATAGTTGTAATTAGTCACTGCTCTCAGGTAAAGCTAAACAAAGTAAGAGTTATGACGCATGCAAGCTGTGAACAAACAGAGAGAAAGAATAGGAGAGGGACAATGGAGTCAGCAATTGGGAAGCCTATGGGCCGGTGGAAGCCCACAAAGTGTATATAACATGCCTCTTAGAGACAGCGCATGTGCTGTCTACAGCTGAGACCTCAGAAAAATCACTGTGATGTTGCCAGCACTGGCCACGTCATAGTACTTTTTTGTTATGGTGGGGGGAGGCTACAAGAGAACTGGGGTTGCGGGTGGGAGGGATTTACCAGCAGAAATGGGTGGGTTCCAAGCTCATTATAGTAAACAATACCCCTTTCTCCTGTTGGCAGGAGAGACCAAAAAATGACTGCAGTTCTGACATTCTTGCACCCACTATTGTGATTAAGAAAAGAGCAAAAACAGCAAAATAAATTAAAATAACAAAACCGGAATAAAATAATAATACTGAAGTAAATCAGTAAGTCAATGTGGGCGATGTATGCCACAATATTCTTCATGTTGACACACACAATCTACCCAAAGTGAATGAAGCAAAATATCCCACAAATAATAATCGTAAAACTAACTAGCGATCATCCAGTAGGTGGTGCTGTTGCTGCAAAAAGAAGTCTAAAGCTAGAGACACAAATCAAGTTCTATTTCCACAGAGATTAAACAGTCACGTTTTGTATAACTCTGACAGTACACCATAAATGTGCATAGCTGCCAAGGTTTCAGATTGCTATGTGTGACATTTTCATAATTTCAGTGTAATTATGAGCAACATTTCAGCAACTATGAGTGACAGTTTCTCGCGAGCAAAATTAACTAATGAAGACGAGGGAATCGTATAAATATAAAAAATTAAACCCATTTGAGCATAGCTGCTAATGTTTCAGATGTCTTATGTGTGACATTTTCATAGATTCAGTGGATTTATCAGAGACCTTCAACGACTAAATGTGTGACACTTAGAGTTACACTTTCTTGCAACCAAAATCATGCAATGAAGTCCATGGAAAAACACAAATATCTGAAATCACACTCATTTGAGCAACAAGAAAGTCGAACTCTGCAGCAGGTGCTTTTAAAGATACTATTTAAATTCTAAATAATCAGGGCCAGACTAGGAACCAAAACCGGCCCTGGCAAAGGTTGTGGGTGCCGCTGAGCTCTTTGCCGGGGCCGGTTTTTGGACAATTTTGTTACAGGGCTGATTTTGCAGCTATGCTGCACAAACGGCCCTGTAACAAAAACGGTCCCCAGGAGCCCCAAACCGGCCCCCCACCCGTGCGGCGCACCGGGGGATTGCCCGGTGCCCACTACGGCCAGTACAGCCCTGTAAATAATCAGCACCCTCCACCCAAACCTCAGCTCCAGGTGCGACTGAACCACAGGTAACAAAGGGATTTCTGGGACAAAAGCAGCAACCCACTGAGCTATCCACAAACAATACAGTTCTGTAGTATGCTGGTAGACTTTCTTTGCAGCAGGCTTATAACCCTCTGCACTACTTAATGGTGAGAGGGAAAACTGCCAGTAGATAAAAGTCTGACCTCTCTCCAGTGGGAACATTATTCACCTGACCTATCTCTGACTTTACAAGTCTCACATTGCTGGGAAAATCAAGCCTCCTGCTTCGAATTGCCACTTTTAAGCAAGTACATTAAATCCTTTGCACTAAAAAAATCTGCAAAACTGCTAGTTTAGATAGACAAAACTAAGAGATGTCCCTGCATTTACATCACAGACAGACAACTTTAGTGTACTCATTTGCATGGCGCTATTTATTTATTTATTTATTTGCTGGTTTGTATAGCGCTTGAATCGACTCCTGGTGGAGTATCTCTGCGCTTTGGAGCCGGTCGAGGTGTGACTGAAATGGAAGCTAGATCTCATTTCTGAACAGTACAGTTTTCAGGTGTCTCCTGAATGTGAGATGTTCTTTACATTGTCTCAGAGACAGAGGGAGTTTGTTCCATAAAGTGGGTCCTGTGATTGACAGTGCTTTGCTCCCATGTCTGGCTTTTTTAGCACAGGGGACAACTAAAAGAAGATTGTTGCTGGACCTGAGTGATCGAGTTGGGATATAGGGAACAAATTTGTTTTCAAGGTAGGCGGGCCCTTGTCCATTTAGATATTTATGAATTAGACAACATATTTTAAATTTAGTTCTCTGCCGGATTGAGAGCCAATGCAGTTGCTCAAGGAGGGGCTTAGATGCAGTTCTCGGGGGGACATTGAGGACAAGGCGAGCAGCCGTGTTCTGAATGACCTGAAGCTTGGCCAACACGCCTTTGTTGGCAGAAAGCAACAGGCCATTACAATAGTCAATCCGACTTAAAACCAATGCCTGAACAAGAGTTTTCCTAAAGGAGTCAGGTAGTAGAGGGAAGACTTTACGTAACAGGCTAATGGTATGAAAGCATATTCCTGAGATACAGATATAGTTAATATGTTGTTTAAGTGACAAATCTTGATCCGAGGGGCGTGGCTAAGCACGCAATGGCGGAGGACGTGCTTGGGTAGAGCTCAGTGAAAAGCTCCCCTTCCCCGAGCCAATTATCCGCCAAAATACACCGTAGCCGCCGGGAATTGCAGGCGGACACCCACGGAGGTCATCTCGGCAGCCTGGCCGACTTTTGACCCGAGGCTCCATCGGGCCGGACCCCGACCTGTCCTACGACCCTCCTGCGGGCCCGGAGGCCTCCCGGCCGGCAGTGAAGCCACGAGAGACCGGGGCTTGGGCCCAGCATATAGGCCCCGGCCCACCCTCCCCGAGGGCCGCTAGCGGACTGCTGCCACATCGAGAGCGACCACCGGGGGTTCGGCGAAGGCCAGCCTCGCCACTCCTGCCACGACCAGCGGACCACGCCGGCCTGGCATCCGCGCCGCAGCCCCTGTAAGACTGCTACCGGCGTGCCTGAGGCAGCCTAGGAGCGCAACCTGACCCGGTGAGGAGGGGGAGAGTCAGGCGGCCCCTGGGGCGCCGCACAAACACCAGGCGCTACCCGGGGAGTCACGGACACACAGGCAGGCACGGAGAGACCGGGGCGGAGAGGCCGCACACAACTCGCCACTGCGCCCGGCCCACGCTCCCCGAGGGCCGCCAGCGGACTGCTACCGCTCAGATGGCGACCGCAAAGGGCTCGGCGGAGGCACAGCCTGTCGCTACTGCCCTGACCAGAGGACGACGAGGGCCCAGCACCCACGCCGCAAACCCAGTAAGACGGCCACCGGCGCGCCTGAGGCGACCAAGGAGCGCGAACTGACCCGGTGAGGAGGGGGAGAGTCGGGCAGCCCCTGGGGCGCCGCACAACACCAGGCGCCACCCGGGGAGTCACGGACACAAGAGCAGATACGGAGGGACCGGGGCGGAGAGGCCACCGACAACTCGCCACCACGGATCGGTGCCCCTGGCCAGGCCTGCAATCAACGGCTGGTGGTACAGCGAACATCCCCCCCCCCGCAGTGAGGACACCTGAAGAGACAATTGCGGACTACCCCCACCCCCTCCGCACAGGCACACGTGCAGGGGAAAAAAGGCCCGGAAGGAGAGGCCGACCACACACGAGACACCCGGACCCTTGGGACACCCACGGCACTAGGGGCTGCGCGGCCCCCCAACCCAGGCGGGGGGTGATCCCAGAGGTGCCACCAGAGTGGCGGAGACAACAACTTTGCTAGACGTGCACCCCCGCACATGTCAGGAGGGGTGCGGACCCGCACCAGGACTGGTGGGGCCCCGCAGAAAGGGAAAACGAACAAGCAGCTCGACAAAATGGCTGCCGAACAATTGGCCACGAGACTAGACAGCGTGCTGGTGGCCGTCGAGCGAATGGAACAATCGCTCCAGCAGACCAGGACCTCCCTAGAGTCCAAGATAGACGGCGTGGCTGTGGACCTGACCCTCCTGCGGGACGACCACAGGAAGTTGTCCGACCGAACCAAGGTCCTGGAGGGCGCGGTGAAGGAGATTGAGCCCAAAGTCACCCAAACGGACAGGCACGTGCAGGACCTCCTGAACAGAGTAGAGTTCCTGGGAGACAGGGCCGAAGATGCGGAAGGGAGGGCGAGACGCAACAACCTCAGGCTCGTAGGGGTCCCGGAAAAATGGGTAGGGAACCACCCCGCCCAACATGTGGAAGACTGGCTACGGACCCTGTTGCCTGAAGGCACGCTATCGCCCCACTTTGTCGTGGAACGTGCGCACCGAGTACCGACCAGGCCCTACGCGACCGGCGCCAACCCAAGGCCACTACTCTTCAGGATACTGAACTACAGGGACCGTGACACAGTGCTGCGAGAAACGAGGAGGATGGGTGAAATCCGCATAGACAATGCGACGATCATGTTTTTCCCCGACTACACCATCCAGGTGCAACGCCAGAGACACGACTTCCTGGAAGTAAAGAGGAGGCTACGCACTGCAGGCCTCAAATACTCCCTGCTCTTCCCCGCAAAGCTGAGAGTGGTGGCGGGGGACAACACGTACTTCTTCGGGACCCCCGGGGAGGTCAGCGAGTGGTTGGACGGAGGCACAGACGCGGCACCCAAGCACCATCGTGGGGGCGAGGCAAGGCCCAGGCGGCGCGGCCCACGGCACCGCCGGAGACACGGAACTCAACAGTCCCAGCGGGCAGAGGAAGGGTCGCGACACTCTCCCCCGTTGGATCAGATGCTCCAGGAACAACGCGATGCAATGCGGAAAGTTTCTCTGCTCAGCAACCCACCCTCCCAGGAATCACACCTTGAGGACGGACAGCAGACAGCGCCCAGCGACGACGACGAAGCCATCTACGGGATCCCGAACTCACAGATCTCTGTGGAATTGCCAGTGGTCACGCCGCAAACCTCAGACCTGATCCACTAGCCCCACAGGGGAAGTCAGGAAAATGACCGTACAGGAGGGGGGGAAGCGGCAATGGCCGGCGGGACGCTGAGGCGCAGCCAGCGCCGGGTGCAACCGGGGGTGCGCTCCTCTCCCCCCCTGACTACAGAATGGACAGCGGACCACAGAAACAGTGAGTACAGCCTAAATGGCGTTGGTGGTTGACGGGGTTGGTGATGGTGGGGTTGCCCCTTGACCCGTGCTCATCCTTGGCCATCTGCAGATGCGGCCTGGAAGGGGAGGGGTGCCCTCCCTGACTGGGGCCGAGAGCTCGCACAGAATCGCGACCCTTCCCCCCCAATGGCAGGGGTCCACACAAGCGGGGCCCCATGGGACCAGAGCGATGCCGTGCGCCAGTCCACAACCGGTGGCCAGCAAACGGCCTGCAAACTGAGGCTCGGGGATGGAACTGGAATCCCTTTAACTGACTTAACTTCCTCTTAGCCTCAATCGTGCTTATGCACACTGCCCCTTAGACTGGAACTGTTGTCCCTCTCAATTGAGATTATGGACGGTGGCCCGTTTCGCCACTGCCCCTTTGGTATTTCAGTGGGTCTCGCCCACAGTTGGTTAATGTTGTTTATTGTTTTTCCCCTACCTAATGTCTACCTGAACAATGCTAAGTGTACTACGGGGGGTGGAGATGGGCATGCTGAGGATAGCGATGGGATAGCCCCTGGTGGAGCTGCTGCTTGTACGAGGGATGGGGTGGAGTACACACCGCTAATATGACTTCGATTAAGATATGCACGTGGAATATCAGGGGAATGCACACACCCGCGCGCAGATACCAGATATATTCCTACCTGAAAAGGCAGCAAGTACAGATCGCACTCCTGCAGGAGACACACCTATGCGGGGCGGAAGTGGCTGCACTACGGCGCAGGTGGAGGGGTCAATTGTACGCCACAGAATACTCCTCGTTTGCCCGTGGGACACTACTGTGGGTTAGGCCGGGCACCCCCTTCACAATGTCGGAAGTGCTCACGGACCAGGGGGGGAGATATGTACTAGTGAAGGGTCGGATGGACGGGCAACCAGTAGTCCTGGCGTCCGTTTACTCTCCGAACACAGACCAGGGAAGCTTCCTGTCACACCTATCGGAAAAATTGGCGCCCTGGCACGGGGTCCCCTGGGTACTGGGAGGTGACTACAACACAGTGCTAGATCCTGTACTGGACCGCTCGACCCCACCCAGGCCAGATGCTACATCTTTAGGGGCTACGAAGGCTTTCACAAGATGGGCGACACAGTGGGACCTCAAGGATGCATGGCGCGCGCACAACCTAGACACCAGGGTATACTCTTATTACTCGGGGGCACACACGCTACATGTCCGCCTGGACAGATTCATGGTGACAACGGAAATGCTGCCTCACATCACTGAGTCACAATACCTCGGCCGGACACATTCAGACCACAACCCACACACGCTGGCAATAGCATGGGAACGCCCACACCCACCCATCCCCACGTGGCGGCTGCAACCCGCTCTACTACTCGACGCCCCCTTCAGAGACGCCCTGCAGGCCCGAGTAGCACAGTACTTCACCGACAACTCGGGCATGGCGTCCTCCCCGAGTGTGGAATGGGACGCCTTCAAAGTGGTGATACGGGGTCACTGCTTGAGCACACAAGGGAGCATACAGAAGAAGTTGGAAGCAGACCTATGCAGGGTGGAGGCGGACTTACTCCATTGGGAGCGGGAGGCGGTGATCGGCGCGGGTGACCAGCTACGGGAGGCCCGTGAGGAACATGCGGCGCTACTAGAAAGACTGAGGCACGTCAACTTCGCGGCCCACTCCGCGCGGGTGCACCAACACGGCGACAAGCCGGGGAGATTGCTGGCTTGGCTGGTCAAACAGGAGTCCCGCACGGAACCGGTATCCGCTATTCGGACAGCTGGAGGGGAGATCGCGTACACACAAAGCAGGATACACCAGGCATTTGTGTGGCACTACCAAGCCCTATACAAGTCACAGCTGAGGGTCTCCGCGGCCACCATTGCGGATTTCCTTGCTGACATCCAACTGCCTTCCCTGACGAACGCGCAGCAGGAAGACTTAGGGGGCCCATTTACCCAGGAGGAAATGCGAGAGGCCATCTTCGCGTTGTCCAACGGCAAGTCTCCCGGCCCCGATGGCCTGCCTGCCGAGTTCTTCAAGGCCTGCTCGGACGTACTGGTCCCGGAGATGCTCAAGCTATATACACATGCGATCGAGGACTCGGCGCTCCCGAACTCACTGAACGAGGCGAACCTGGTTTCGCTGTTGAAGCCAGGCAGGGATGGCACGTGTATGGGGTCCTATAGGCCTTTAGCCATGTTGAACACGGACTACAAGGTATTCACCTCCCTGCTGGCCCGCCGCCTGACCCTGGAGGTCCCGGCACTGGTACATATAGACCAAAACGGGTTCATGCCGGCGAGGAGCACTTCCCGTAACTTGCGACGCCTCTTCCGAGTCCAGGAAGCGGCCAAAACACACTGGCCGAGGTCGGGGAGCCTCGTCTTAGACCTGGAGAAGGCCTTCGACTCGGTGGAGTGGCCATACTTAGGAGCGGTGCTGGACAAACTTGGTGTAGGGGAAGCCTTCATGGACATGGTCGGGCTGCTATACCAGAGACCTAACGTCCGCGTGCGGACGGGCAAGCTGCTGTCGGAGACGGTGCGGGTACGCAGGGGTACCAGACAAGGCTGCCCCCTGTCGCCCCTTCTCTTCTCCCTGGCCATAGAACCCCTGGCAGCTCTACTGCGGGACAAGGGAGTGGAATGGGGGATCCCGCTGGCTGACGGGGTGCACACGGTCTCGCTATACGCGGACGACCTATTACTCTATGTGCGAGACCTCACTGCGGTGCCTGCAACGCTGTCGGACATATTCCGGACCTTTGAAGGGGTGTCGGGCCTCAGGGTCAATTGGACCAAGTCCGGAGTATACGCCTTCAGCCCGGACCTGGAGGAATGCGAGGTACACCTTGGTGGCGCCCGGCTTACCTGGTACCCGACTACGTTCAAGTACCTCGGGCTACACATTTACAGAGACCCGCAGAATATACTGGAGGGCAACCTGGTGCGCGCCGTGTCCTCGCTGAGGGCCCAGATGAACTTCTGGAAGACCTTGCCATTGAATGTGCCTAGCCGGATCGCCCTGTCTAAAATGATTGCGCTACTGAGACTACTCTACCACTTTGCAAATGTCCCACTGTATGGCCCCACAAGGATCTTCCGCGAACTGGAGTCGATGCTCCGCGGCTTAATCTGGAACACGGGGCGCCCACAAGTAGCCTTGGCGAAGTTGTACTCCCCGACGGCGGAGGGAGGGCTGGCGGTCCCCAATATGGAGTTGTACTACCTGGCAGCACAGCTGCAATGGGTTACGTACTGGCTCAGCGACTCGCACCTAGACGACACCGCCAACGCGGACTACCAATGGACGCACCCGCAGGTGTGTGCCCTGTTTCACCCACTGACCAAGGGACCTCGCCCTCTGCCCCTACACATGGCCATAGCCCGCAAATGTTTCCTTCGCTGCTTGAAGCTGACAAAGAATGTCAGGCCGTATGCCCCCGCCCTTCCCCTGCTGGGTACCCCCCGGAGGAATGGGATGGTGTCACTACGCAACATGGAACCCTGGGTTGCCGCCGGAGTGGAGACAATGGGAGACCTCTACACGGACGGGGGCCTGCTTCCTTTCGCGGAACTATCAGAGAGCACTGGCCTGCCGGCGGGGCAATTCCTGCTCCATGCGTCAGTGGTGAGGACGTACACGGAGTCCTGGGGGGATATCCAGGAGGAGCCACCGCTCCATCACTTGATCCAATACCTACATGTTATGGGCAGAGGCTCACACATTACACACTGGCTGGCACAGGCGCTCCTCATACACACCCAGAGGCCCACACAACCGATTAGGGACAAGTGGGCGGCCCACCGAGGGAGGGAATGGACAGACAAAGAATGGAAACTGGTCCTAGCCAGCCCTGTGAACATCCCACGTAACTCCCGCTTCCGCACTATTCAGCTGTACATACTGCACCAGGCATATCTGTCACCAGACAGAATAAATAAATACTTCGCGACCGATACCGCAGCCTGTCCCAGATGCGACCTGCTGGATGCCGACATCCTGCATATGCTTTGGAGCTGCCCGACTCTGTCCACATACTGGGGGGAGGTGACATCGCTCCTGACACATAGCACAGGCCCGGGGCTACCTAACACGTGGGAGGCATGCGTTCTTGGGCTATACAAGAGGACTAAACAAAATAAAACACAAGCCCGGTTCTGGGACCTAGGCCTTATCACGGCCAAACGCCTGCTCACCAGACACTGGAAAAGAAGAGAACCGCCAACTCCCGCACACTGGTACACATCCTTTATTAACTGGCCCAGAGCAGAGGGCACGGCACTGCGCGGAGAGGAGATAGCAGGTTTGAGACAGTTCCCGATCGCACACGTCTGGGATGACATCCTGGGGTCCCTGCGGGGGGAGGGCGAGGCCAGGGGGCTCACGCAGAGACAGCTGAGAAGGGTAGGCGCCCCGCGAGCGGCGACACCATAGACAGGGCTGCGCGCCGGGCTCACACCCCCCCTCCCCTCCATGTGAGCAACACCGACCCCCGGCACACAAGCCGCGACCACAATTGGCCACACACACGGGGGCTCTCCACCACACAATGGCCCGACCACTGCACTTAGCACCATAGCCTTGACACAACCCCCACGAGTACGCTCCCCCCCCCATTCCCGACGCCCCCTACACACCCCCATGTTAAAGGTTTCGCACTCCTATTCTTACTAGCTGCGTGTATACCCACCATCACACAGCGGCGGACTGAACACTCGGCAGGGAACACGGGAGCGGGTGACACCCACCGAAAGTGCAACAGGGGCGACACATATGTCTTGCCACACACGCCGTACACTGAACCGACAGTTGGGGGGACACTACCGCTCACCGGGCCTGTTCCCCACCAGCTTTACAGCTAACCATACAAGCGAGCCATAGATCCCACATTTCACTGACGCGCCACCAGCGCATGCCTAACAAGTTGATGGGACATTGGTGCCGTGCGCGCCGTTGGTACGTGGTGCAGCACTGGCACCACAGACACACTGGGACACACCGAAGTGAACAGCCCTGTTTTATGCTGAGGAGTTAATGGTTGAATTATAGAAAAATGTAAAATGAGACGTCAATTATAGAAATGATCGTGTGCAACATGTGATGAATATGCATAATCTACTTGTGACAAGGCACGCCAGACAACGAACGAGACGCTGCATAATGCCTTCCCCTGTACCCTATGCCCCAGCAATGCACGGACTTCTTGCAGCCGGCCCGCAGGGTTGTAGGCTTTGCTACATGTACTGCATTTTTTTCACAATAATAAACGTGTTCAAAAAAAAAAAAGTGACAAATCTTGATCCAATCGGATCCCTAGATTCTTCACGACCTGTTTGGGTTCGGGAACTGCTCCCAGGTCGTGCGGCCACCAATCTGGCGTCCACAGTATTTTAGCTTCTCCAAACAGCATTACCTCAGTTTTACTGACGTTGCACTGAAGGCAATTGGAGGACATCCACTGTGCCACTGCCTTCATGCCTGATGAGAAAGAGCTTCTTACATCAGCGGAGAGAGTCTTAAAGGGGAAGAGGAGCTGCGTATCATCAGCGTATGATACTGGGATGAAACCATACTTGCGCATCACTCTTGCCAGGGGTGCCACATAGATGTTGAAAATGGTTGGGCTCAAACAGGAGCCCTGTGGCACCCCTTTTGAGATCTCTACTTCCGCTGAATGATACGCATCCATGGTGACTCTCTGGGTGCGATCGGATAAGAAGCTCTTCAACCAGTCAAGGGCTTTGTTCTTGATGCCAGCGTTCGACAACCGATCGGTCAAGATGGTGTGTGACACGGTGTCGAACGCTGCCGACAGATCTAATAGAACCAGGATCACTGAGAGGCCCTTGTCCTGGTACGTATGTAGATCATCAGTGACAGACAGAAGGGTGGACTCCGTGCTGTGTTTTGGCCTGAACCCTGACTGGGAGTAGTCCAGGGCGCCAGCAAGTTCGATATATCTGGACAGATGGTGGTTTACATGCTTTTCAATCAGTTTCCCTAAGAATGGTAGTAAGGATATGGGTCTAAGATTGGCTAGTTCGGTCCATGGGTAGCAGTATTTTTCCTAATGGGACTAACAAGGGCTCGTTTCCATTTTCTGGGGACATTACCTGAGCTGAGTGAGAGATTCACCAGTTTTTTAATCACGGGGCAGAGTTGTTCTGTCAGGGCAGGCATTATCCTAGCTGGGATGGTATCATCTGGACTACCACTTTTGATCTGTAATATTAAGGAGGAAGTTTCTTGTAAGGAGATGAGAGGGAAGGTATCTAATGAGTATGTATCCTGCTTCAGTTCGGTATCCACCAGAGGGAGCGCCGTATCTATGGTAATTGCCCTATTAGCGCAAACTATTTTATTGTAAATTATGTCAATTTTGTTGGTGAAGAAGCAGGAAATTTCATCACATAGCTGTTGAGATGCCAACTCAGAGGATTCACATGCAGCTGGCTTGACAAATGTTTGTAAGATTTGATACAGGACCCTTGGAGAGTTCCCTGCAGCTTTGATTTGTGATGCAATATAGGTTTTGCGTGCTGTACAAATGGCTTTATGGTAGATAGATAATGCATCCCAATACTTTTTCTTATCGTCTGCCAGGTGGGAAGTTCTCCACCTTTTTTCAAATTTCCTGGCAGTTAGTTTTAGTGTCCTTAAGTGGGCAGAAAACCAGATTTCTTGTTTGTTGGCCGGTCTCGATTTGAACTGTTTCAGAGGGGCAATCTTATCTATAGCTTCCTTAGTTGCCCTTTCAAATTTATTAGGAGCTGTTACAATATTTTCCTGGGGGGAAAAGAGGGGGGAATTAAACTTTTCCTTGAAGGTGGTATCGGTAACTTTGTGCCACTGTCTACGTACACTCGGTAGAAACATTGGGCGTGAGGGGATGGGTTTGGAGTAGGGAGTAAGAAATTCGACAATAAAATGATCAGTCCAATTGACCTGTGTTGCAGGTAGGCAGGAGACTGACGGGAAGTTGGATAAGATCAGGTCCAGGGTATGACCTGCCTGATGTGTGGGCCCACTATTACGTTGTATTAGTCCTAGTGAGGACAAATCTGTTAATAGGGATTGCGCCTCGCTGCAATCCAACCTATCGCTATGTACATTGAAGTCCCCTACTAATATGAAGTCACTATCATTGTTGACATGTGGGGCAAGTAGCTCAATCAGTGTGCTGGAAAAATTATTACATGGTCCGGGCGGGCGATATACTAGGGCACCTTTTGACTTTCTTTGGGAGACAGTATTATTTTAAAAACTAATAGTTCAATTTCTGGGGTGCTTAATTCTTCTGAGACCGAGATGGTGATTTCTTGTTTATGCACAATAGCAATCCCACCACCTATTTTAGTGGGACGGTCTAATCTGACTATTTTATAGTTACTTGGGACTCCCAGGGTTATGGCAGGAGTAGAGTGTGGTTTTAGCCACGTTTCCGTGAGGTAACACAAGTCGGGTTGTTTAGAAGAAATTAGGTCCCAAACCTCCGCAGTGTGTTTGGCGAGTGACCTGATATTACAAAGGATATTTTTCCACCACAAGGGAGTATGATTGTTCTCAGCAACATTATTTATACCAGGATTAATGGGTTTTGGACATCTAGTGTTGTTAGTGTCCCTTGTATGTATAGAGAACTGAGTGTGGCAATGGAGGCAAGAAAAAGGCCCTACAACCTCAGGGAAATCCCCACACCTACAGCCCAGTAATGGATCTGAGTTAAGTCCCAGCAGTACCTGAGGAGTATATGTTATCCACCTAGGAGGGAGTCTTCGTGAGTCAGTTTTAGCAGCCCCCATGGCCCCTTGCCCAGTCCTGTCGCGGACGGGCGCAGACGGGCTGGTCTTTGGCTTGTCTTCGGCGCCGTCAATGGCGCCCCTCTGCGCACAACCGCTGCGCGCTTATGCCGACGAGTGGCTAAATAGCCCTGTGAGGAGCGCTGCTAGAGCGCTAACCGCTCGGCTGTCTCGGGGTTGCTGGGCGTGTCTTGCTCTTGTCTACCCCGCCCTCCGCTCAACGGTATAGGATACCGAGGCGGACGAGGGCGGGTAGGTTGGAACACCAAGCAAAGACAAGGACTGGGCCCCAAAAGCCCCTTACAGTTCGGGGGAGATCGTAAGTGCACCGTCAGTAAATATATTAAAATTCGCAATCAATTCTAATATAACACAGCGTGAAGAAGTTTAAAGTATATGGGCAAATTAAACGCGGCGCAAGTGACTTTAAAATTATTATATCAATTTCGCAGTGACACAGATTCGTCCGCAAGCTGTTCAGAGTGCTCCGCTCTGAAAAATCGTTACCTGGCACCAAGCGGGGTCGGGAGACACTGCCACTGTCCTCCCCTTACCGCAAATGGCCAAGCCTCCTCACCGCCTAAATAGCCCTGTGAGGAGTGCTGCTAGAGCGCTAACCGCTCGGCTGTCTCGGGGTTGCTGGGCGTGTCTTGCTCTTGTCTACCCCGCCCTCCGCTCAACGGTATAGGATGCCGAGTCGTACCAGGGCGATGCATGCTGGAGTCCCTTCCTCATTCTCGTGATAAATATTTCAAATCTCAGCAGTGGATTATTAAATAATATCTGACTTACCTGGGTCTCTTGATAGTCAGAATGATCCACTGAGAGGAGCTGCCTGTGTGCCACCACGGCGATTGTGAGCCTGTCTCTTCAGAGAGCCATGGAGCGAGCTGTCCTGCACTGCCTCAGCCTGTGCCACCTGCTCTCACTATAAGACTCATGCTGGCGTGGTGAGTCCGGGGTACAAGTCAGGCTCTGGGGAATTCAGCAATAGCAACACACGAGCGGATCACCAATGCTGTAGCTAATGCTCAAAAGAAGAAGTCGCTGACGACAGCCAGTATAGTGTATAGGAATCCACCCAATTTAAGGAAATGGCACAGAAGGTATCAGGTGCTGCACTAGGTAAGAAGCAAGACCGTCAATGGCTGATCAGGAGCAACGGGAGCACAGGAGTGGGAAGGGAAGAAGCAACAAGGATATGGTTTGGAGCTAAGAGTAAAGCAAATAAATAAAATAGTACCTGCATCACACACAAGCAGTGGTTGACAGCGAAAGGACACAAATCAAGCTAAATCCATCATTGATCCATGCACCACACATAAGAAGAGAAAGTGAAGCTGGCATGTGCTGGCCAACCAGAAGGCAGCAAAGAAGAGTGACAATAAAGCCAATTTTAAAAATGGGTGGTTCGCCTGTAAGGGGGGCAGGGGCAGAGAACCACCAACAAATGTCCCAGGCCTGCTTCGTCTCCAATTACCTACTGATATGATGTTGTACTTTTACAGGACAACGCATGTCTGTTTTTAAATGAAAGTGCAGCATCATGCCAACAACAGAGGGGGCTCTAAAGTCCCTTCTAAACTGTGCATGTTTCAGGCGTTGGCTTCTTCAGCCCACCTCACACATCCACAGTCGATAGCAGACATGTAACACTTGGGTAGTGCAGCATGTCTGCTAATGAGGCTTCAGTGGGGCTTGTCACTTCATCCCTATACCCTATCAGATGCCAGGTTAGGGGAGAAGGACCTGCCTCCAGCACTATCCTGGAATTTGATGGGGTGCTAGCTTTTGTCGCAGGCCAGGACAAGCAAAAGCTGTTATTCATGGCAGCTTCTGCTTGTTTATACTGGTGGCTATTCATGGGAGTCAGAATCCTTGTGCAAGAAATCATGGCGAGGTTGTATTCTCTGTATGTGCTCGGGCAGTAAGGCAGCTTCTCTAAGATAGCGTTTGGCTTGTTTCTTGAAATTCTAGCCTGAGCCCCCCTTCCAGTTTTAGCTATGGTAGCTCACATGCTCCAAATCAGATCTTAAATTCGCACCCGCCACTTTTAAAATCTGCCAGCCGCCACAGCTCCAAGCCCTCATATCTCTCCCAAGTGAGCGCACATGCGCTCATATAGGTGAGACCTGAAAATAGAACTATCTTAAAGGTTCCTCCAGTGACCTGGCTAATGAGTCTCGCATTACCATCCCTCACCGTCGTTCTCCAACAAATAATGATCCCAGATAAAATGACAAAGTGTCAGCAACAGGAAGATGTGCCATTGTAGACTAGTCTAGTATGGGAGATGGGGTACTGTAAAGTATCTTCTAAAAGGTTACTTTTTAGGCTCCATCTTACCACTGAGGAAATATAATCATTAATGTTGCCCATTATCACGAAGAACAAAGAGGGAAGTGAAGAGTCCAACAGAACACTGAAGGTGGATACGTCCTCCTCTAGAAATGTTTCAAAAACACAAAGATCCACCCTTAAATCGATTTATGGAAATAATGTACTCACAGGTAATGTGCGTTTCCTACAGAGGTTGTAAGCACATAGTGTTTCTTTAAATACCCCTCACACACCAAAAGGGCCCTTGGTATCATGCTCCATCATAGGGGTCTTCCCGCCCCGCTGCGGGACGGGGCGTGCTATGTACCTACGACTACGTGGGATCACTGATTTTCAGAACTATGTGTAGTGTAGGAATGAGTGAGTGGAAGGGTCAGGGGTGAGTAAGAAAGTGAGTTAAAAAAATACATAGCTCCTGCGGAGTAGAACATTTAATATTCCTTGGAGCTGGTACTGTTAAAAGCGTGGGTCGGAGGTATACTGCTTTAATGCCTCATGTGGATAGTTGCGGCTGCCCCTCCTGGAACATGGGGTCGCCAAGCCACTTCAGCATAAAGGCAATGGCCGATCGGTGTGGGGGACAGGTTCCTCCTGCTACAGGTTTTAATCCACACAATGGCAGCCCCTCCTGGCATACGGGTCACCCAGTTAATTCGGCACACGGCAACGACCCAATCAGTGCGCAGATGGGATTCTCCCACCACAATGCATGGGCAATCAGTGGCGGCCCATCCTAACATATAAGGTCTCCCAGTTAGTTTGGCACATGGTCAAAAAGCAATAACAATATCACCTTGAGAACTCTTGAGTACAGACTATTAGTGTACATTCCCTGAATGCAGCAATCAGTGACAGAGGAATAACACCGAAACCATTACACTGGAGGTAGAAGGTCAGGAAGTGACTTGACAAATACTAAAGTCCTGACCTCAAGGTGATTGTGTTATTGCTTTTTGAATGTCATTTACCTTTGCATGGGTAGAGTTAGAATAAAAATACTTCTTTTTCATACAAAAACAGGTATTTGACTGGACATTTATTTATTGCTGTGCTGCTCTCATATTGAGTTACGAGTCATGTTCACTGAACTGTTTCTGAGCTTCTTTGAGGGAGCGACCCTTGACCCTTTTTAGGCAGGTCGCTCTCCACGCTGCACAGCACCACACCACCTGTGTGCCCGTGACCTCAGCCCAGCTGCCACGGCTGCTGACGAAGTTCGAGGCCCTCCTCCACCCACAGGCCTCATCCTTGGTGGCCAGTGGTAGGCCAAAGGTTTGCTCTGCTCGTGTTCTCTTTAATTTTCTTTACTAGTTTATTGCATTATCTTGTTATTTCTCCTTCCCTCCTGTGCCCTTACTATGCCCTGCTGCCTTTTCTGCCCTTTTGCCTTCGTGTTCACTGTAATTTGCTTTACCAGTTTTTATTGTATTATTTTGTTATTTCTCCTTCCCTCTTGTGCCATTACTATGCTCTTTTACCTTGTTGCCCTTTTTGCTTCCTGTACCCCTCGCCGCTCCTCACACCCGTTCTCCAGCCATCCCGTTTTCCCGCCGCTGCGTCCCCGCCCCCGCTCTCCCATTCGTTCACTCCCACTTCCCAGCTGCTCCTCCCTCCCACCTCCCCTTCTTATGGCGGACGCTGCACAGTGAGGAGAGCGACCCATGACCCTTTTTAGGCAGGTCCCTCCCCACGACGCATAGCACCACCTAGGTGCCGTGACCTTAGCCCAGTTGCCACTGCTGCTGACTAAGTTCGAGGCCCTACTCCTCCTGCAGGCTACCATCTGCACCTCATCCCTGGTGGCCAGTGGTAGGCCAAAGGGTTGCTCTTGTTCGTGTTCTCTTTAATTTGCATTACTTGTTTATTGTATTATCCTTTTATTTCTCCTTCCCTCTTGTGCCATTACTGTGCCCTGCTGCCTTTTTTGCCTTCGTCTTCACTGTAATTTGCTTTACCAGTTTTTATTATATTTTTTTATTTCTCCTTCCCTCTTGTGCCATTACTGTGCCCTTTTACCTTGTTGCCCTTTATGCCTTCTGTACCACTCGCTACTCCTCACACCCGTTCTCCTGCCGTCCCGTTTTCCCGCCGCTGTGTCCCCTGCGGCCCTGCCCCCCCCCGCTTTCCCATTCGTCCACTCCCAGTCGTCCTCCCTCCCACCTCCCCTACTTACGGCAGCCGCGCAGTGGGCGTGCCACTGGCGAATCAAAGGCGTGCCTAAGGCAAGCCCTTCTGCACCCATCCGCGCCTGGACCGCGCCCAGCACCAGAACCCCTGGCCCCCGGGAATGCCACAACATCCCTCCACGCACTCAACATCGGACGATCAAACTCCTGCTTCCTGGCCTCCTCAAAACGCACACAAGGACCCTTCTCCTGCCGGAACTGCAGCTTCACCTACATCCGATCCGCAAATCCATCCACTAGGAAAGAACCCAACTACCTCAGATGCATCCTTCTCAACACCCGCTCCGCCCACAAACATGTCGTTAAACTCTGGGACCTACACGACTCAACCTCCCCAAACGTCATCTTCCTGGCGGAGACCTGGCTGAACCCCTCCTCAGCACCCGACATCACCATGGCCATCCCGGACAGCTACAAGATCACCCGCAGGGAACGCACCAATGGAGTAGGAGGAGGAATCACCATCGTCCCCAGGAACACTCTCAGAGTCTCGACCAACACCGACAACACCCTCAGCACCATAGAACACTTGCACTTCCAGATCCACACCGATCCCAACACCACCCTGAGAAGAACCCTCGTCTACAGACCCCCAGGACCCAGACTACAGTTCAGAGACTCCATCACTGACTTTGTCAGTACACAAGCCCTCGCCTCCACAGACTACATCCTTCTCAGAGACCTGAACTTTCACCTCGAGAACAACAATGACTGCAACTCAACCACCCTGATCAACAACCTCACCAACCTCGGACTCAGACAACTCGTCACCACACCCACCCTCTCTGCCGGCCACACACTTGACCCCATCTTCTCCGCAAGCTCCCACGTCTCCTTCAACCACACCACCGAACTCAACTGGAATGACCATCACTGCATCCACTTCACCTTCCGTAAACCCACCACCGCTCCCAACAGAGCCTCCGCCGCTGCTGGAGCAAAGTCACCGAAGACCTGCTAACCACAACCCTGGCCCGCAGCCCACTCGCCAACCCTGCCACCCGCACCCTCTGACAATGGATCGACAACTGCGCCAACACCCTCCCCCGATGAAGAAACCCTCCAACAGACACACCAGCAAGAAAGCCAGCTGGTTCACTGAAGACCTCCAGGCCTCCAAGCAAACCTGCCGTACGTTAGAGAAGAAATGGCTACGGGAACAGACACCGGACAGCTACGCAGCCCACAAGAATGCCACTCGCAGACACCATCACCTCATAAGTTCCGCCAAAAGAGCCTCCTTCAAAGACCACCTAGACAACAATGCACACAACAGCAAAGAGCTTTTTAACATCGTGAAGGAACTCTCCAACCCCAGCTCCAACACTAACGACATCCCAGCTTCGCAAGACCTGTGTGACTCCCTTGCCACCTTCTTCCATCGCAAGATCGCAGACATCCACGACTGCTTCTAGGGGCCGACCGCTCCGACAACCACTGAGACCTCCGTCCCTACGGCAATCATCCGCACCAACCCCATGATCTCCTGGACCAACATAAACGACAACACCATCCAAAGCATGAACACCATCCACTACAGATCTCCGTTAGACCCATGCCCACACCAGATCTTCAACAAAGCCAGCACCACCATTGCACACCCATCTCCGGAAAGCAATCAACATCTCCTTTGAGACAGCAACCTTCCCAGAGAGCAGGAAGAACCCGCGGAGATCAATGCCTTACTCAAAAAACCCAAGGCTAACCCCAAGGCCCTCAAGAACTTCCAGTCCATCTACCTGCTCCCGTTCCCGGCGAAGGTCATCGAGAAAACCGTGAACAGACAACTGACCCGCTTCCTCGAGGAGAACAACATCCTGGATCCATCCCAAATCGGGTTCCGCAGCAACCACAGCACCGAAATTGCCCTCCTTTGACACCGTCTGCCACCACACCATACGCACACGCCTCCATGACGCTGGGATCCGAGACAAGGCTCTGGACTGGACAAATGTAATGGCCGGATTTTTGCCAATAATCAGGACATGCAAGTATATTCCTCTTGGGACCCAAAAGATACAAGACTCCACAATACTTACCCAAGATAGGAACAACAACAATTATAATTCTATAGAAATTGCCGAGAGGACTCGCACACCATATCAATCTTCCTAGTGACAAGCGATGCGCGTGAGGCAATTTACCGCTCCTCTCTGCCACAGAATAATCCCCTAGGAAGACCAACATATATTCAACACACATATACATAATACCTCTAACAACAAGGCTGGAGTGGAAGAATTAGAATTTTGCTCCTTGCTAGGAGCAGGTCAACCTTCCGTATCACAATTACTTGCCAGAAGGGAATTTATCCATCCTTCTACAATGAGCATTTGGTCAAGAAGGGGCCAGTACTCCCACAACAAGGAAACCAGACAAATAGTTATATCCTCTGGGGTTTCTTTTATTATATTAGAAAAATGATACACTGTAGGCCTTCTTCGAACTAGTACCTAAGCAATTGCTAAATGCAATCAGTGAAAACATATATAGAACTTATATGTATATAAATGTATAGAACCTGAAAATAGAAGAAGATAGGCAAGAGCAGTAGGAATATAAGAAATAGTGGAACACCTCACCAACTGTCTGCTCATCCCGCTTCCACTTTGCCAGAGGGGAGCCTGTTTCTCCGGCCCAATCGGGAGACAGAGCGGTACCATTCGCTCCACCGTCACAGCTCCAAGTCTGCCCTGCGTTGGACTTCCGGTGATCGGAACCCAGACATCCGCTTTAGTACCAGTGAAAACATAAGAGGAAGCTCCTGTGAGCCATGCCCCCTTTTCCCATCAGATTCCGTACCACTCCGCACCAAAGCCACAGTTTCAGCTGGCCAGGGTCCTGTTCCTACTTCAGAGCAGAGCGAGTACATTTCTCTGACAAGAACCAGTTCCTACCAGTATATGAAGTGCAGAAAAAAAGTGAAAAGCAAAACATGGCTTCTCAACCAGAAAGGCTTAGAAGATGGCGACAGCTTAGAAAATGGAGTCGCTCAAACATAGGCTACTTTTACCGTAAACGAGCAAAATCAGTATGCAAGACGGCATAAAAGTATGCCAAAGCCAAATAGCAGTACAAAAGGGGGTGGTGATGGACGGAGCATCTGAATCAATCAAACACTCACACCCAGTCAAAAGATCTGGGTTTAATCCATCACCGTTCTTTAGCCCACTCTGCCACCCCAGTTCAGACATGGCTATATGCAAATCAGTCTGACCCTGTGCCTCATGGGAACAGTCCAGCCCGAACTGCCAAGCCATGTCTTCCCTGGACCGGAAACAAGCTTCCGAGGACCGGTTTCGGGCATTCCAGCCGTCTTCAGCCCGGCTTGCTTGAATCCAGTGGCAAAGTGAGCAAGGGACTCACGTCTGAACATAACCTGCCACACTTATGGCGGCCAAAAGCAGTACAAAAGGAAGGTGATGATGGACGGAGCATCTGAATCAATCAAACACTCACACACAGTCAAAAGATCTGGGTTTAATCCATCACCGTTCTTTAGCCCACTCTGCCACCCCAGTTCAGACATGGCTACATGCAAATCAGTCTGACCCTGTGCCTCATGGGAACAGTCCAGCCCGAACTGCCAAGCCATGTCTTCCCTGGACCGGAAACAAGCTTCCGAGGACCGGTTACTGGCATTCCAGCCGTCTTCAGCCCGGCTTGCTTGAATCCAGTGGCAAAGTGAGCAAGGGACTCCCGTCTGAGCATACCCTGCCACACTCATGGCGGCCAAAAGCGGTACAAAAGGGGGTGGTGATGGACGGAGCATCTGAATCAATCAAACACTCACACCCAGTCAAAAGATCTGGGTTTAATCCCTCAGTCCCACCCTGTTTAACAATTACATGAAGCCTCTGTCCCCATGTCATCAGAACTCGTGGCCTCAATATCATATCCTACGCAGATGACACCCAGCTCATCCTCTTGCTCTCAGAAGAACCCTCTACCACTAGAACCAACTTCCACAACAGCTTGACAGGTGTCATCATCTGGATGAAGACCAACTGCCTTAAGCTCAACATAGACAAAATGGATGTGCTGATTTTGGGAAGAACATTTCCCAATGGAACGACACCTAGTGACCCTCCAAACCTCACCTACACTGACAGACCATGCGGCATCCTTTGCATGAACCTGGACAGCAAACTTACCATGAAATGTCAGATCAACCCAGTCTCCTCTGCCTGCTTCCACACACTACGCATGTTCTGAAAGATCTTCAGATGGCTCCCCGTCAGCACCAGAAAGACCGTCACTCAAGCCCTGGTCACCTGTTGGCTGGATTTTGGCGATGCCCTCTACGCAGGAATCACCACCCATCTCCTGAGGAGACTCCAGACGATTCAGAACTCAGCTGACAAACTCATCCTCGACCCCCCCCAGATGGACCCACATCGCCCCCACCTCAGGAACCTCCATTGGCTCCCAATCCACAAAAGATGGCAATTCAAGACACTGATACACGCTTAGAAGGCCCTCCACAACCAAGGACCAGCATACAGCAACCACTGCCTGAACTTCCACCAACCCTCCAGACACATGCGTGCTCCGCCTCTCTTACCCTCGCACACACTCCCCGCATCCGCCAGAGCTCTTTCTCCTACCTAGCTCCCAAGCCCTGGAACGACCTTCCCCTTCACCTCCGTACATCATCCTCTCTCCTGGAATTTAGAAAGGGACTCAAGAGCTGGCTTCTCAACTTAGCCCAGCAAGTACCTAGCACTTGGATACCCTTATGAGTGAGTAGCACACACTCTAAAATTCAGAGTTGATTGATTAACCCACAGGATTCATGGGAGAGACTAAGGGAGGTAGGCGTGGAGGGAGTGGCTCTGGCATGGATGGAGAGCTTTTTGTCTGGTCGATCTCAAGAAGTTAGGCTGGGCTCCCATAAATCCATCCACAGGGAGCTCAACAAGGGAGTGCCACAAGGCTCTTGTCTAAGACCCACACTTTTCAACGTGTATGTGGTCCCCCTAGCCAACTTAGCAAGATCTTTCGGGTTCACCCCGGTGTCGTACGCTGACGACACCAAACTCCTTTTTCCCTACAAAAACCTTACACCTGCAATAAAAAGATCTTTTGCAGATGGCATGAGAGCCATTGCAGAATGGATGTCATCAAACTGTCTGCAGTGTAACGTAGGGAAAACTGAGGTCATGCTGTTCGGGCAAGCGGCAACACACTGGTCATCTGACTGGTGGCCCCTAGAGCTAGGCCCCGTCCCCACTCCGAAGAGCACGGTTAGGAACTTGGGAGTGTTACTTGATCAGCAACTTACATTTAAAGATCATGTAAATCAGGTTGCCGGTACCTGCTTTCGGGCTATTGGGATGTTAAGACGAGTCTTCCCCTACTTACCGGACCATCATAGGAAAACGCTTGTACAGGCTCTTGTCATCAGCAGGGTGGATTACTGCAACGGTTTGCTCCTCGGAGCAAACGAGGAACAACTTAACAAACTGCAGGTAATCCAAAACACAGCAGCAAGGATTGTCCTGAACGCTCCACCAAGGACTCCCTCCTGTCCCCTACTGACTAGACTCCACTGGCTTCCAGTGAGGAAACGAGTCCAATTTAAAACTCTATGCACCATCCACAAGAGTATGATAGGGGAGGGCCCTAAATATTTGATGGAAATCTTCCAGCCCTATATCCCCGGGCGTTTTTTGTGCTCCAGTAACCAGCAGTTACTACAGGTACCTAGAGTAAAGAAGACCAGACAAGGTGGCCGTGCGCTGGCCCATGCTGGACCAGTACTCTGGAACTCTTTGCCCTCAGAATTAAGATCACTTACCAGTCACCTGATTTTTCGGAAAACCTAAAAAACATACCTGTATCCCAGTAATTAATGCCTTTCTTGCCTACATACCATCACTGGACATATTATTATAGAACACTCCCTTTGCAGCAACAGCGCGGAGATACCCCTTTGGGGGTCTATTCTGGCGCTCTACAAGAATATAATATAAATAAAAAATAAAATAAATAATTCACACCTGTATGTCAGCCACAGTGATATGTGCATCAAAGGTTAATCGGAGATAGATAGCAGGGAAAAATATCGCATGGAACTTAGAATATACAAACGTGCTATACGTACTTCTATGGGGAGAGAGTAAATCACGCTGCGTCCTCATCCAGGGAAGCCTTCCTAGTGATGAAGGAGCTTCTTAAACCACCTGAGCCTACTCCTGTCTACGATAGACCACAGGAAAAATGTCTGGAATTAGCCACCTACTTCAAAAACAAAATTGACATTATTATTAGTTCTCTCCCCTCGGTCTTGGGAACATCGCCCCCTTCTGAGGACTTCAGCAAGTCGGAAAATCGACTGACGTCATTTGGTCCTGTATCCACAGGTGAAGTACTGAAGGTCCTCGGGAGCATGAAAAGTGGCTCACCTCGGGACCCAGTCCCGATGCGGTACCTAAAGCAGGCCGCCCTTGCGATAGGAGAGCCCTTGACCGATCTGATCAATCTCTCGTTCACTCAGGGGACAGTGCCGCCTGACTGGAAAAGTGCGGTCGTCAAAGCGCTTCTGAAGAAGCCGGGCTTGGACCCGCAGAACTTGGCCAATTTCAGGCCCATCTCCTTATTACCAGGAGTTAGTAAGATTGCCGAGAGGCTGGCGAACCATCGGTTATCAAACTTTCTTGAGGAGAATGGCCGGTTGAGGGACTCCCAGACGGGATTTCGACCAGGCCATGGAACGGGCTCTGCTAGCAGTGGTAGAGGAGGCCAGAAGCACTTTGGACGCAGGGGGATCAGTGGCAGTGATCCTCCTGGACCTCAGTGCGACCTTCGATACCGTCAACCATGGGGTGCTGATACAACGTCTAGCTGAGTCGGGTGTCACAGAAGTGGCCCTGGAATGGTTGGCCTCCTTTTGGAGGGGCGTACCTTCGAGGTTTGGGAAGGAAATGCTAAATCCCCTCCCCTCCCACTTCACTGCGGGGTGCCACAGGGCTCATCCCTTAGCCCCACGTTATTTAATGTGTATATGGCACCCCTGGAGGGTGTGGTGTCTCCGTTTGGCTTTAAGACCATAAGCTATGCGGATGACACCCAGCTAGTGGTGAGTCTTACACAGCTGGAGAAACAGCCTGAGACACTCCATGCATGCTTAAGAGATGTGTTTGATTGGATGTCCAGGTCATCGCTCAAACTGAACGGATCAAAAACTGAGCTGATGATCTTGGGCCAGTCAAGTTTTGCCCTCTCGCCAAGCAGCTGGCCCAATTGCATGGGCACCCCGCCCGACCCAAAAAAGGAGATTAAGAGCCTGGGGGTCTGGCTGGAGCCGGACTTGTCCTTTAGGACACACGCCAAGAAGATCGCGGGCGTTTGTTATGGAATGCTCCGGTCGGCCCGTAAGGTTCTCCCCCTGTTACCAGAACTCTCCCGGAAGCTGTTAGTCCAAGGCTTAATCATCTCACGCCTGGACTACAGTAACGCGCTCTTTCTTGGAGCGCCAGAGTCAACTTTTAAGATCCTGCAACAAGTGCAGAACGCAGCAGCAAGGCTGCTGCGGAATGTTCCGGCCAGGCAGTCAGCCAGGCCTGCTTTAAAAGCACTCCATTGGCTCCCTGTCAAAGAGAGAGTTACCTTCAAGGCCCTGTGCATCGCCCACAAGAGCATACAGGGGAAAGGACCAGCTATTCTGAAGGACATGATTCGCCCCTATAAGCCCACAAGAGCCTTACGCTCTGACAATAAACATTTTCTTCAGACTAAGAGAAGCAGGAGAGCCCGCTCAGGGGGCAGGAGTTTTTCTATCCATACAGCGCGCGCCTGGAACTCCCTCCCATTCTCGCTGCGGTCCGAACCAAACCTCCTCAGATTCCGGAAACATCTGAAAACGTATCTTTTTCCAGAATAACTGTAGCTCCTCTGTTTTCTATTAGTAGCCTGCTCTTGGTTTCTATAAGCGCTGGGATGCCCCTGGGTAACCGTGCGCGGTACAAAATTCAATAATAATAATAATAATAATAATAAGCCATCAGCCTAACACTTTGATTCTCTTAAAAACCCCGTCTGCCTTTTCCTGAGATTGTTGAGACACCTTTCCTTGTGATCGGTCGCTGGAAGAGCCCTTTGAAATGTACAGGGGGGCCTGGCTCTCCCCTCATTCAGTGCTTGACCCACCCAGCTTACAGGAATGCAGCAATACACAATTATGTGGGGGGAGGTTCCTCTACTCCTCGTGTTTTCACCAGATAGGCCTAGGCTTCTCAATCTGGAACCCAAGGTCCTCCATGTAATGTACTAGTGCAGGGATTTCAGCACTCAGGGTACCTTCATAGCACACTCACTGCCAAGTACTGCTGCCCTCATGTATTATGCAACCACCAGCATTCCCGTATGCAGCACACATACTCAGTCAGCGCACACTGTTCAGTACTGCAGTCACTCTGCACTACATCTGTGTTTTATTTTAAAAGCACACCCTGCCAGCACACACACAATTACCATGTGTGCACTGTACCCTAGGTGTAGTGTATTCCTTTTCAGCACACATGCACTCGGCACGTTTGTATCTTGCTCGCACTTCCACATCCACCTGATGTAGGCCCGCAGCTGTACTTTAAAAGTGAGGGAGCCTGTAGGCCTCACTCAAGGGATACAGGCTAAAAAAATACCTGTTCACTTCTGATCACTACACAGTATGCTGCAACCACCGCACTTGCACTGTTTAACTCCTGGTGAAGGTGGTAGCCTTCCACAACTATGAAGGTGGCACTTTGGGCTCCCTTCCAGGTCCAACAAGACCACAATCCGCGAGACAGGTCTATGTCATGGCACACATGCATTATCCGTGTTCGCCTATGACCAAAAAACGTCATGAGGGATCAAGACCACAATACAACTAGGCACTCCGGGCAGGGGTACACGTCCCTCACCATGCAGAGGACTTTTCTGTCCCAACAGAGGCCAACTAAGAAATCAGATATACTTGAACTAGAAAAACTCCAAGGGTCCAAGCTAGTCATTTTTGTGACCTTCACATTACACTTTATGGAAACAGTAAAATGATGATGCATCTTCCAAGATAAACTTGTACATGTTCACAACAGTTTTCAACTCTTAAAGATCTTGAAGGCAGTACATATCAACATTTCCCTCCACATCGTCTCCAGACACATCCCAGGCCTCCTCCACCAACAAAATCCCAATCCATAACAATGATTCATGTACATCTCCTATCAATCCTTGTGATAATACTTGCCAAGAGGAGACGAATCATCCTGTCAGTAATAACCAGGATAAACCAGAATGCAAAATGTGCTCATACTTCAGATACTGAAAACATCATCTGCGGTCTTACTCCGCTCCTCATCAACAAACAGGTCTCTAATGCGCTCCAGTGGATAGGTAAAAACACGTAAAACCAGCATCAGCATCCTTCTCAGTAAAATTATCCACCTTCATTTTGCAGCAGATGCCACGAGCAAGCCCCTACCCACTTATAAAGCACAAAATAAGACATTTAAATTTCTGCTCTATACCAAGTCCTATATCCTAGAAGTGACATTTTTCTCTTACGAACTTTCTATAGGAGATATCACTTTTGTCCCTTACTTGCTTGTCCCAAACCAGTAACATCCATCAAAGATATCCATAAGTAAATCAAGAATCTCTCACTACAGATCCACCAAATACAAAGAACTAGACAAACCAAAGTTGATCTGAGATCTGTTGCAGAAACTGCACCAGCACAGACGACATTCAAATCCTCATGCAGAACCAACAAGGCTATAGACACCCAAAAATTGAATACCTTCTAGAAAATCTCTCCTATGCAAGCTGTGCCCACCATACCACACTCAGCTCCAACCACCGACCCTAGAGTTGAAAAGATGCAAACAAACTTTTTCCTAACTTGTTCCTTCCCTCTGGAACACCCTTCCCACCTAGAATAGCACAATTACTCCGAACTCCCAGAAAATAAGTCAAGATTATTCTGTGCTCACTATTTTCTCCTCGTGGTACTTTCAATGTTAACAAATAAATAAATGAAATAATTGTTGTAATATGCGATAGCTTGAAAGTTATGTATAGCTGTAACTGTGCTGTAATTTCCGTTAATGTCCAGCAAGCTCATATAACCTGCATGAGGTGACATGTAATGTAAACCTCTTAGGATTGGGGTAAGTTCAATTTTATATAAATACACCCAAAAAAATGAAAAATATATTTTGTTCGTCTTTCTACAGTTACAATATGAAAAGTGTGCAACAGAGACATACAGAGAGACTTTACGCATGATCCTCCTGAAGGTGGGATTTATGGAGGTAGATTGGGGGGAGGGTAATTTGTAAGATCCACGAGGCTGACTTGAAAAAAACATTCAATGCCCAACAAACCAATGTGTCTCAATGAAATCTTTATTTACAGTGAAGAAGGATTTCTGTTGCGTGCGATGTGCATGTGCTCACCTTTCTTCCTTTAACTCTTTTTCTTAATAAAGCATCAAACGTATATATACTTTATTTGTTTTGCTCCATAAGGCAAATGTCCCTTCCCTCTGCAAGCCCACACAGCCAATATATAACCAGCTTATCGGAACCCCATAGGACATCTGAGCAGGAGGGACCCACAAACCGTTGCTTTCCAGGTCTCAATTCCATAGCTTGGCAATCTCCCTGATACAGGAACATTATGAACCAGACTAAAACAACGAAAAGCACATCAGAGGGAGCGGGCTTGCACAGGTTTAGCATGGGACGGCGCCCCCTGCTGACGAAGAGCTACAGCTTGGAACAGGAAGCACCAGGCCCAACAGGAAGTGTAAGGAAAGGGAGGCGAGTTAACAGTGCACCTAGAGCCGTGCCTCCCGACCCCGTACACCCAGGGCCCTCTGTTCCACAGAACGCTCAAGGGTCTGAGCTTGTATTGCACAAGAAATACTGGAGTCCAGAGAGGGTTAACTCTTCCCCATCTTGGAAATCAGCTCATCGCAGATCTTGGTCAGCTCCTCAATCTCTTTATTCTGCAGGAGAAAGAAGAAGAAAACAAGTGTCAGGCAGAGCCACTGATATTTGTAGAAGAGTGGAGCCCCGAGAAACCTAAATTAGGGAGAGAGTGAGGGAAGCTCTCTGTAGATTCTAAAGTACACTTTTGCGCTTTTAAATAGCAGTAAGGCGAAATCTTGATCGACCAAGTCAGGTTTCAGTTTAGAGAAGACAAACAGCTTGACACAGGCTAGCAGGGCTGCAGGCTAGGCTAGAGACAGACATACCGAGTTAAAGGAGCTTCTGGCAAAGAGAGAGGCAGAAATCTGAGACCGACATGTCAGAGAAGATGGAAATCCCGAGATGGGAGGGACAGTGATAGAGGGGGAGACATACCTGGGAAAAAAAGAAAAAGGAAGTGGAAGGATGACCTCAAAGGGAAGCAGAAGTTGGGATGAGAGGCAGTGTGAAAAGAAATACACAGAAACAGTAGTGAGGGAAAAAGTAGCCTTATAGAGGAAGCAGTTTGGGAGAGCGAGAGCAAGACGCAGCGAAAGACCCATTCTTTGTTGACTTGATAGGCTTGGTTATTCATTTGAATGTCACTGCCGGTGGTTCCGGATGTATGTTGACCAGCTAACTAGTCATTCAGGTTGTCATTCAATGTCCTGTCTGGCCAATTCCTATACAAGTGTATAGGAGACCTGAGAAGACCATTATATATGTAATCAAGCTTAGCACGGGAATGCTGATGGGTATAGGAGCATAAAGGAGGTCTCATATAGGCAGTTTGTTAGACCTTGTCAGTATGAGTGGTAAGAAGATATCAGGTATGTATAGTAAACGCCTGTTTTATGTTTGTAAGTAAAATAATTAGATATGTGTAGAGAAATGAAGGAGATATCCTAATTATGTGTTTTGATGCACTTGTGCACATGACACCAAAGAAAAACACTGGCAGCACTCGAGGGACTGCGGATCATACAACCTGTCTTATTTCCAGCCTGTTGTATACATAACTGACTATACATTATCTGGAGGGATGCCACACTACGGTGGCTTTTAACCAGAACCTATGTGCCAAGACCTCCTAGAAGTACACACAAAGAGAACTAAAAAATCATAATTGTTTGTAGATAGAGGCCTGGTGTCACCTTCTGTCTGCACTGAAAGGTTTGAAAGATAACTACTAGTGATGTCTTTGAGGCTGTTCACTAGAAATTACAACAAAAATCTAGGTAACAGGTCGCCAACTCTAAAAGGGACACTGAACTAGGAAAAGCCTGGGCTAGTTTACCTGGCCCCTCTTCAATTTACCATAAGACGACTCACCTTTTGCTCCAACGTCCTCTCTAAGGCGTCCACCTTCAGCTGCTCCTTGCGAAGGCTGGCCTGGTAAGCAGCATGCTCTTGAACTGATTTGGTACGCACTTGGGCAATTTCTGAATTTGCTCTGGAAAAGGAAAATTGCAACAGTTGTTTACATTTCAGTTCATTATTATATCATGTTGTTAATTTATGTTGGAGCACAGGTCTATCCTAGAAAAACTCATTGTTGGCGAATAACATGGAAAAGAGAATTCATTCGTATGTGTGCCTTAATGCTTACACATGTACTATCAAAATGCAGTTGATGCCGATGTTGCATTTATGTGGAGAACTATGGTTTCCTTGGGTCTATGCACTCTTAGAAACTACATGAGTTTTCTTACTGTATCCCGTGTGTAGTTCCCCCTTTGACATTGGCCTCACCCCTTCTGCTATTGCTTTGCTTCCCTTCCCCCAGCCAGACTGTTATTTCCCCTACATCTTCTTTGCCCCTTTGCTTGTTACTCCCACCCCTTTGCCCCTCTCCCACTTCTTTTTATTTTTTGCATCTATACACTATCAGTGGGCGTCTGTCTTGAAATTGGGTTTTACCCATTTCAAGATGACCATCACAAGCATGCATGCTCAGCAGGAACAGGGTATTCAAAGATGGCTGCCAAAGATACACGTGCATCCATAATAGCCCTCTTTGAATGCATTTGCAAGGTTTTTGCACACACATCTGTGTTGGCTAACTTTATTTAAATTAAGATTTTGTAGAACAAAGTCATGCCTCTGCTGTATCTATGTTCCTAACAAGTTGGTATGGTATGGACGGTTCTAGAACAGCTCTTCTTAGCCTCAAGCCATCTCCCTCATTTCTCTTCCTGTCTCCACACTTTAAAATACCGTCAAAGCTTTGTTCATTTAAGCAGTATACGAGCTTGTAAAATATTGGGCTTTATATATGTATGTAATTGATGGGTGATTAATTGATGGAGTATGAAGTGCGGCTCTGCAAAACGCGAAAGCGAGTATCCAGGTTCAAGGGTGCTTTAAAAAGCAGCAACACTTATATCCTGCTTTAAGTCTTTACCAGCAGTAGTACTGCTGAAGTAGTTTTTATGAATATATTGTATCCACCAAGTAGCTATTTTTTGTGTCACCTGCAAGTGGAACACACAGTACCGCTGCCAGTAGCCAAACTGCTAACTATCAGTACTCTGAGACAGAACCCTCAACCGTCCCAATGATATAAAGACTGAAGTATAAAATGGAAATCAAACAGAACTGTTGTTTCTAAGTCGAGCCACACAATTGTTAGTTTTGTCCAACATTTATATCTCGATTTTGGGGGGTGTAGTGTCCTATACTGAGGAACACCTGACCCAATCACACACCTGCCATAGACCAAGCGGTACAGACAAAAGCTTAAATAAATGTCCCTTGCTTGCTCAAGAAGCGAGGGGCTGAGCCACGATCCAAGCGTGCATCTCCATCACTGCGCTGTGTCCCCAGTGCTGCGCCACTCGTACAGATCCAACAAGCATGGATAGCTAATTTTAAGTAGTTATACTTGTGTTTAGAAGCGTGACTTTTTTGAAAATGTGTAACTTTTCTGATAATTCTACAGACTTCGGGATGTTGCTACAGCAGAAAGGAGTTAGTGTGGACCAGGTCGGCCTACCATAAAATATGGGGATTGAACAATGCAGTTTCCTTGTGCGAGTGTATCTAGACGGTTCCTTTACCTGGCTCTACGTCGCCAAGAATGAGAAGTGATGAGTTTGTTAACATGGTAGCATAGACCCTCTGTGTACTGCTGATATATGGCTCCATCCATATCTCCCCCAGGGACCTAAAACATAAATTAAAGGTTTGGGGGAAGGACATTTTGACAGCGAGCTTCCCCTGCAGGTAATGTACCCTATGCAGAGATGAGATAACCCAAAGTTACAGCTTTGACTCTTGGTGGGCCAATTCCCTTTTTTATTCTTATGAGATAGATAATGCTGTAAATTGATTTGAGTGATAGTAACTTTTTATTCAAAGTTCTGCCAATCATGAAAGTATGTTCTGAATATCTATTATTAACGAGCTATTTGTATTATTACTCCCCTGTTCACTTTGTGGCCGCTAAGTCTAAGAGTGTCCTAATACCAGTTCATTCCTTTTACCCTAGTTGCTTAAACAAGCATTCATGATTATTAGAAATGTTCCACAATCCCAGCATTTCACTAGCCATTCAGCAATGTTTTCCTCTGTAATTCACATATACGTTAGCTAGTAGAGCAGAACAGATATTTATTATTATCCACTGCAGACAACAGAAATACTTTAGGAGAATGTAGTATTTCTGCTGTGCCTCTATATCGGGGTGGTTCCTTCTAAGGAGTGGAGGAGCATCACCCCTCCTGCTGACAGTGCAGCGAGTAAACACACATTAATACAAGCATTTGCCATGCAATAGGTCTCGAATTTGCAAGAGTTTAAGCTATTTGCATCGTAAATGTCAATGCCTTTAATTTATTTGTTTTAAAAACCAACACATAAATAAAAGGCATTGCCATTTACAATGCCAGTAGCTGAAATCCTTGCAAATGCGAGACCTATTGCATTGTATTTTCGAGATTTGTAGGTTCCCGGATTAACTTCCTGGATTGAGAGCATGTAAATATTTATATATTTGTTTTTTGTTTTGTTTTATTAGCGCCACTATATTCCAGGGGCATCAGAGAGTTTAACGTGTAAAACAGAAAGCATTTCCTTCCCACTCATGAGGTGTTTTGACCACCGCCTGTCATGCCTCTTCAAGGTGCAGGTGGCACACTGTCCACTCTAGGAAATGAGGTCATGTTGGATTCAAAAGCAGGGAGTAGGGAGTTTGAACTCAACAAAATTTCACCGGGGCACTTAGACGAGACCTCAATTCATGGCTGGATTTGACCCAGGGATGGAAATAGAAACCCGAGGTCTACTCAGCACAAAGTAGAGCCGGTGAGGCAGGACTCACGAGCAGCAGCACTCAATAGGATTTCAGCTCTGAGGAACAGCAAAGTGGGGTTGGGGCCGGCGACTCATCTTCACCTCCATGTGCATCACGGAGGCAAGAGGGAGGATTGAACTTTATACAGCAATTGCTACTGCAATTTACCGGTTTTCTAATGCAGCATGTCACTTATTAATGCACTTCAGAAAGATTTAAAGGCTGAGTTGGCCCCGTAGAGCCCCAAACTTGTAATATGTACCAAACACAAAAAGATGGAAAAAAAAGACTTTCTACCTTTCAGGGCTACGTCATGGACTAGCCCATGTTCATCTGAAACAGTGCTACATACCTTACGAGAAACATGAACAAACACTCGTTGCAAGCTGAGCAGTGTTTCCAGGAATCTCTCTAATTTAAACTTCCGCTGACTTCTAGGTAGAGAGGCCGAAGGGCTGATGAACATTCAGAGCAAACACACGTGACTGTCTCTGGCCCAGTCCTTCTAAACACAAAAGGCACCAACAAGTGGGGAAATATTCTGCTTCAATTAGAACAGTGCACCTCTAATTGAGTGAGGAGGTCAAATAGCTAAATTGGTCTCGGATGACTCCCACAATTGCCACATCGTGTAATCCTCGGCAAGCTACCAGTTTCCCTTATCTGCCAGCTTTGGGAAGCTTAGAAAAGGCCTAACTGCAGTCATGCAGGTCTAAAGAAGAAAAGCAACAAACAGTTTACCTGGCGCATGCTCTGGACATGGCAGGACTTCCCTAACAGAAGGAATCCGGCTGCTCGCAGGCAGCTTGGAACGGATGACAGTATGAGGACGCCATGGTACAGTGTCGGTGCTGAAAGGCACCGGCAAGAAGCAGAAAACGGAACAAAAGAAGTGGACAGAAACGAAGGCGAGGTTCACTGCTGGATTATTTACAAAGCGGCTCACGGTGGCGCGTGCTGAGCTCAGAGCGTCAGAACACAGCATTGGTGTTGGAGGGTGTATTAAGGGAAATGCTGGTAACAGCGATGGTGGAAAGCAACCTTTTTAAAAAAGAGTTCTCTTTAACAACATATGAAGAAAGTAAGTGTAAGGAGAGTGTGCTTGACTGGTGCTCCTTCGCTTTGACCGGAAATGATGTAGCCTGTGTGTAAACTATTTAGGAGGCAGCAAAGAAGATCTACACAGCAGTGACTCAATGGCAAGTAGGAGGGGGATTAAAGTAGTTTAGTTGAACACAAAAGGTCTTGCAGACCGCGCATGAGCTTTAGGCTCGACCTTAAAATGGTATTTCCATTTTATGATAATTTGACACCGGCTTGCGCTGTTACAGCATGAGTGCGAGGGCAGGGCCGATTCCTGCACTATTACTGCTTCCCCAGCTAGTGCATGCACATGCTGGATTGGCCGGCTGTCTTGCGATGGCCAGTTTGACATGCACACTTCAGACCCAGCAAACCCAGAGCTGTGAAACAGCCTGGGGATAGCTGGCATAGACCCACAGCCTCAAAATGAGCGCTGGGTTAGCCTGCTCCAACCAATCCTGGAGCTGCTCTCATGTTGCAAACAGCTTGAGAGCAGCTCCAGAAATGGTTAGATTCGCATTGCACTAGGAAGGAAGGAAGCCTTTCCCTTTCCTGCTGTTGTCCTGCCGAGGAGACACACACTGGACAGGACGGAAGGCGGGCAAATATATGGTGAGTTTTTTGGTCAGTGCACCTCACCATATTTTAATGTTGCCAGCACTCTAAACCATTTTTGATGCCATTTTTAGTAGGTTGGGGGGACATACTTTTTTGCAGAGCACTTTGTTTCCATTATTAAAACAAGCATTTACAATGCAATGGTTTTGCCTTTGTTAAAGTTAGAGCGATTGGCATTGCTCTTGACATTATTTTTATTTATGTTTTTTTTAACATAAATAAATGGCATTGTCATTTACAATGCCACTAGCTTTATCTCTCGCAAATGACACACACCAACACCCACAGAGAGCCCCCCCAACACACACAAACCCCCCCCACACACACACCCACACAGAGCCCCCCCACACACAGCCACACAAAGCCCCCCACACACACCCACACAGAGCCCCCCCACACACACACCTTCTGGCCCATTATCTTTTCTCCTCATCAAAATAACTGCCACACCCCTTTCTTTGTTCTGAAAGTGGTAGGTAGCAAGCCATTTCAAATCTAGGGGGCTGTGGCCTAAAGAGAACTTTCTGA
This sequence comes from Lissotriton vulgaris, assembly GCF_964263255.1. Lineage (NCBI taxonomy): Eukaryota > Metazoa > Chordata > Amphibia > Caudata > Salamandridae > Lissotriton > Lissotriton vulgaris. Next base: position 1,179,575,398 of record NC_141693.1, on the reverse strand, counting down.
GGGCATGGAAAGAACAGCAGTCTCCTTTTTCATGGATGAGCATCCCCTAGCTCGGTTCTTATGCTCCACCTGTCTTTCTTTGATACTTCCTCCATTCTTTCCATAGTGTCAACAGTGGGTCAATATGCTTTGTCCTTTCTTTCCATAGCATCATGGCCGCTGTTGGATTCGATACCAAGTACAATGCAACGGTTTTGCCTTTGACAAAGTTAGAGCTATTGGCACTGTAAATGACAAATTGTTTATTTATGTGTTAGTTTTGAAAACAGATAAATAAATGGCATGGTCATTTACAATGCCAATAGCTTAATCTTTTGCAAATGCGAGACCTATTGCATTTGCACCCACACCCCCCCACACACACACAGCCACACGCACACAGAGCCACACACAGAGCCCACCCCCACACACACACAGCCCTACACACAAACAGCATCACACACACACACACAAACAGCATCACACACACACACACAAACAGCATCACACACACACACACACACACAGCATCACACACACACACATACACAGCATCACACACACACACACAGCATCACACACACAGCAACACACACACACCGCAACACACACACACAGCATCACACACACACACAGCATCACACACACACACACCGCATCACACACACACACACACAGCATCACACACACACACAGCATCACACACACACACACAGCATCACACACACACACAGCATCACACACACACACACAGCATCACACACACACACACACACACAGCATCACACACACACACACACAGCAACACACACACACAGCATCACACACACAACACACACACACAGCATCACACACACACACACACACACACACACACAGCATCACACACACAGCAACACACACAGCATCACACACACACACACAGCATCACACACACACACACAGCATCACACACACACAGCATCACACACACACACAGCATCACACACACACACAGCATCACACACACACACACACAGCATCACACACACACACACACAGCATCACACACACACACACAGCATCACACACACACACACACAGCATCACACACACACACACAGCATCACACACACACACACAGCATCACACACACACACACACAGCATCACACACACAGCATCACACACACACACAGCATCACAGGGGAGCAAAGAATTATGTGACAGTGGAGCAACGAATTATGTGACAGGGGATCACACACAACAACGTGAACCAGGTTAAGGAAGATGTCAGGAGCTAAGGCACATAACCCCAACTAGCCCTTCGGTTCTCAAAAACAGTATTCAGAGGCTCGGCACCTCTTCTCACAGAGTAAGCACTATCTGCACTCACTGTATCAGCTTCCTGGGTTTAGGGCATGACTCAAAGGCAACGGTGAGTTGTCAAACTTATGAAGGAGAGTCACATGGGGACAAATTCTGTAAGAGGGACAGATAAAAACAAACATGTGCCTCGAATCAGAACCGCACATTCGTCAAAGCCAGGATGGCAAACCCAGGTTCCCTAAAGGGGTAATCATTATTTCATTTTCCCCGGGTATCCCTCAAGTCCTGAGCGCTACTTACCAAACAGTTCACCCAAACTCGCTGGTAATAGCTGGTTTCACCGTTCCACAATCACTAGTTATCAACTGGGAAATCTCAGAACTCAGCCCGCTGAGATCCGTGTACTTGTGTCGCATTCAGGAATCAAAATCTAAAACAACAAGCTTCAACTAATACAGAGACAGACTCGCATGCATACCACAGTCCACAACAGAGTCAGTTACGCTCAGACAGAAAGACAACCTCACAAACACCTGGAAGCATGGTTTGTGCACACAGCATAAGGAACAATGCAGCCCAACATGCTCGCAAGAATATATGAAGAAATTAAATGACACATGTAGCCAGACAAGAAGCGACAAACAAGATCAGTAGACCCGAGTACACCACAACTCGTTCACACGATAGACCCAAAATTGCCGCACACAATATATACATAAATTCTTGCGCACATTATAAGATAGGTAAAATAAGTATCCTGGTAAACGGACAACAGGCCAACCCGCACATCGCCAAGCACAACCTTGGGCTCAGGGAAATACTTCATGTCAGGTACCGACAGAAAACGGCACAGAGACACGCGATCGGACAGGCACACAAAAACACGAAGAGGCAGACACACACTGGGGAAAGGCACAAAGTCAAGGAAAAACAGAGGCGTGGTGCCATCCTAAAACTCCGTTTAGAGAGTAAACAATATGTGCTGGTGTTTTTATTTTAGTAGTAAAGCTTGGTGTTAAGGCATGTTTGTTTTCTGCTGGTGTGCTGGGCCAGCTTTAAAGTATAAACGCGCGGCACCTTTGCAGTTCATTAGGCAATAGGGGGACGGGGGGAATAATTGTGGGAAGTTTTCTGTAACCGCAGACCAGTGATTCAAAGATAACCCCGTGCTGGGCGCCTTTGAGACATAACGAGGGTGATGCCGGTGGGAAGGAGGGTTTTTTCAAACACCCTAGGGATGGCCTACACTCGCAGTGTTTGTACATACGAAGGCACTGGGGGCGCAAGGTGATACACTACATAGGGTATGGAGTCTACTCTCCAGAAATAGTGGGGGGACTCCCTGCACTAACCGCCACCGTGCCTGTGCTTTTGGACACGCTTTACCTGTTCACCCTGTCATGACCGGCGCAGAAAACCTCTTAACGATACAAAATGAGCTTTTTATAAAGCGCCAGAGAGCATCTGTCGGATTCTTGGCGCTAGGAGACCAACTAACGACTATAATTTACTCTCAAGGATTTCAGATCCTTTCTTCTTAGACGAAGGGGCGTGTTCCTCAGCTCAGCACAGAATGGCTGGGAGCTCATTTCTCATAGTGGGGGGGTCGGCAGCACAGCGGGTGTCACACATCACTCAGGATAACGAGTCCTTGCTCTCTCATGCTAATGAAGCATTAGTGCAGGTTGTTGGTTCTGCTCTGGTGGGGGGCAGGGAGGGTCTGGGATCACCCGCAGTGACACAGCCCTGAGCCCCAGCCCAGGAGACCCCGGAGCCAGCGATGAAGGTGACGAACAGGCAGGGGTTCAATAAGCCCGCCCCCTGGGGAGCCGCACCTACCATCAAAATCATCCCTGAAAAATGGAGGGGTGGTCAGGGACGTTTGCTGAGGGGGGTGGAGGCGGGGGTGGGATAGGGGCTGTAGGGCTTTTGGCTCAAGCATTTTTTATTTACATTTGAATTCGTGGTTTTCCTCAGTACTAAGGCGCTTTATTCCTTCGCATTACCAAACCCGGCTAATATTGTAACAGGAGTGGGGTCAGGCCAGCCTCGATCCTGCTTCTAAACACGTATAGAGACCCGGACAGGAAGCAAGCACAACACAGAAGAAATGCGACAAAAATACACAACTGACAAAGTAAAATAACACTTATAAAATGTCGTTTACACACACACAGGAGAAACGGCACTGCGGGAACGGGAGCCGAGGCAGCGGTAGGGGGCGGGAACGGGGCCGGGGAGACACGGAGAGCGGGAGAGGGGGTGGGAACCGGCAAACATTTCGCTCACCTTCCGCACCCGACGCTTGAGCAGTGCCTCCGCTGCAAACACTCGCTCCCCAACAGCCGAGAGCTCCATGTCCGTCCCGTTCCCTACAGTGCCGGCAATGCCGGACCAGACTCGGGGGCGTTCCCGGCGTCGCGTGACGTCGGCAAAAGCAAAAGAATGTCGGGAACGCCCCCGTGTCTGGTCCGGCATTGACGGACAGGCCCCTCGTCCAATGGCAAGGCTCCATTTACAGAGCCAGCCAATGAATGAGGAGGGCCGACCCAAAGCACACTACAATTCTCATCAGGTTTTCGCCTGCGCGAAAAAGCTGCGCAGAAAGCGCAGCTTTCGCCAGGCAAAACCTAAAAAGCTATATTGTGGCCCCTCCTGGAGTAAAAGGACACAAATCTGGCATGGGTACCTTTTTATGGAAAAAAGTTATGAAGGGCCCTAACATCAAAAACAGGACTTAGCCTGGGGGTGAAAACCTCAGAAGCTAAGGGGTTAAACACATTTGTTCAAGAGATTGTGAAATATTGGGATACAAGATTGCTTTTGATTTTGTTGCCCATTAGATTAACCATTTCTATCATTTCATGAAATATTTTGAATCTCGTTAAAGAGAAATGAACAGCAGTTTAAAATTAAGTAGTGGAGGGACTCCAGTTTAGGCACAGGAGAACAGTGATTAGATGGTTTTCTTTTACTTCAAGAACACTATATATATATTTCCAGACAGACTACCTTCATCAAGTGGGACCAAGGATTCAGAAGATGCTAGACAGCACACTCTTAAATGTTGCAAGTAGGCTAGTCTTAATGAATACAGGCCTGTCGTGCAGATTGGTATGTGAAGCGAGAGGTTCCCGTCTGGTGGATGAAGTCCCTGTTTCAACATAGCAAATGAGAGATAAAAGTAGCCCACGTACACTGAGAGGCAGTTTGCAACAATTCCAGTTGCTGTTGGAGCTGCCAAGGCAATGAGGGAATGGACATCTTGGCTGCAGCTGGAGTAGCAGAGAATGCCTGGTGAAAGGGGGGGGCAGCAACAGACCAGAGCCGCTGTCTCTGGCTTCTCCAACAGCAGGACCTTGGTTTGGCCTGGAGAACTGGGGCGTGAACAGAGGGAGAGAGAGAGAGACTGACTACAAAGAGTAGGTCATTATTGACCGCACCATGTGGAGGTGGAAGAAAGAATTGTTTTTCTACATTTATGACTGCAATGCAAGGCTCATGATCGGAGGGGGAAGGATTTTGTTTTAAAAGTTTCAATCAGTTTTTCAGAGTAGCAAAATGCAATTATCCCAATTCCATTTGAAAAAAAGGACATGTAACACAGGTACATACAACTATACTGAATCTATGGTAAAGGGATCTTGGTAATAGCAGCCTCTACCAAATAATACCAAATAATGAAGCAGTCCTATATTCCGACTGGTTTACCCTCTGCCCATATTAATTTCCAAAAAGCATATAAAAAAGTAGAATTGTGGTGCCCAGCATTTTCAAAACTATTTTATAGTTTTGGATCCATTAAGGACTTATCACATTGATGACTCATATGCTGGTTGCATTAGAATGATTTATTTGATTAGAAAGATTTGATTAGATTGTGTTAGTGATGACAGTACAATTCTCATTTGAAGGGTGTATTAATGCAACAATCAAATGACATCTAAAGAGAAATCAATCCAGGTGATCAGATTCATACTGATTTTACTGACGGATGGGACGGTATGTCTCTTACACGAAGACCAATACGTTGTACGCCCAAGTAAGGGGCAGCCCACCAGGAAATCACACAAAACAATGTTACTTTCATGGTTTGAAGGAGCAGCACATTTGGAGCACCTCTCTTAGTCAGTGTCTTCTGAAACTCTTGCCTCCTCTTTGAAATAGATGCCTGTAGTGTGCCCTGCCAGCCATTAAGGTCTAGATCTGACCTGTGACCCTATTACCTTTACTATGCCTTTCCAGTGACACACCAGTCCCTGTTTGGTCCTCTGTCTGTCCGTCATTTGATGTGAATGCCTTTTCTATCATCTTACACAGCGGTGTTCCCTGTTGCCTGTACTTGGACACATTAGTCAGTCTCATGACCTATTTGCCTGCTCTGTGTGACATCAGCCTGTTGTGTGGTGATACACCTGCACACCCACGAACAGGTTTCTGTCCTGTGGTGCACACCTCCGAATCCTTACCTGTCCAGTTTCTCCTCCGCATGTATCTTGAGGGCATTGTAGCGCTGCTCCTCTTTCTTCACCCGCGTTAGGTACTCCTGTGCACACTTCTTCAGCACTTCCTCATTCTAGGAGAGAGAAAAAAGGTTTAAAGATTGCCCATGTCCAATGAGGTAATTGCCCCAGCCTCGTTCCTTGAAGCTTGAAGTATGAGGTTTAAGGATAGCAAGGTAGGCCACTAGTCATTGTCAAAAAAGGTGCTTAGCACAAATTTAAACACCTAAACTCCTAAGATAAATTAACTGTTTTGAAGTGTACTTCCCATGATTGATGGAGAAGCACCGGATTTTATAAATGTTCTTGAACTATGGAAACGTTTTTCTGAACCCGATGTTCACTTTTATTCCAAATGAAACCGTATTGTGTGGTTCCTAGTTAGCCCTAATAGACTAAATGTGTTGCCAAACTCAGCAAACTGAATCCGGCACAAAGATGCCTTTTTAGTACACTCTGCAAGTGGTAAAAATATGTAGACGCCAGATGCCCGTACATTTTTATGCATACATACATTTTTATTTTTTGTTGTCAGGGGTCTTGCTTGGTAGCGTTTTAGCACATCACCGACAATTTACAACTGCATGACAGGATTGCCATAATCACCAGTAAAGGCTGGTTGGAATTCCGCCGGTTTAAATGCAAAGAATGTGGTAATTTATTTCACTTGTACAGGCCTACAGTTTTCCTGTTGATGTCAAAACTTGATGGTAAATCCCAGCACATTTTTACCTGCTGAAGTTTAAGGTCCTTGTTTTGAATGATTGTCTAAATGAGCATAAAAAAGGACAATTGCTCTATTGGTAACAGGCTCAGCGCAAGTACTGTAAAAGTGATTTTACAATTGGTACCCCATGCAGTCGACACAAATATAAAAATATAAGAATTGACTAGACTGCCATATTCAAAAGTAAAATATGAATGGAGTGTAACTAAAATCTAAATGTTGCAAAATAACAGAACTATGCTTGTTTTGCACAAAGCCATTATAAACAATGGGGTATTCCCAAAGGTCCCTGGACCTGGGTATCGGTTATTATAAAGAAACAATGGTCCTGGACCAATTATTCAAGGAAGATTTCGATTAACAGAATCATCAACTTATTTGAGCTTACATTAATCAGCTCACAAACGTCTGTAAATCGGAAAAATAATTAAAACAAACAGATGTGCAGAAAAACCACTAAGTATTATTACAATGTATTTATTTAGTCATTTAAAGGAACAATCAGAGAGTCAAGAAGGTAGGAGAATGTTCTAGGGAACGTGTAAGAAAGAGTGCTCAAGTGTATACATAGGAGTCAAGAAAGCTCAAAGTGTGTAGACAAGTAAAGGGCATATATTTACAAGACTGTACAAAGCTGATATCCAATAAACAGTTAGATGCAACCTGCCCACATGCAAATTATTCCTTGAATTTATTTTTTCTAAAGTTGTAAGGAGAGTCTCCTTAAGGCTGTAAACAGGGGTAATGGTGCTGTAGGGGATAATGTTGACGTTTCGGTCTGGCTTGTCGGCAACCAATGGACTTTAATACCTTAGCCATGCGGATCTTCCTCAGGACAAGGGGACAGGCGAAGTGACCCTCATCAATCTTTCAATGCTCAATTGGAGTCCAAAACCAGGTTACACCAATGCCCATAAAGTGGCAAGGGCCAACTAAGGACAAAACCTGTTATTCAGTATAAACCATGACGGTGGTGCCCAGACCAACCATGGAACGTAATATTCAGGCCCGTATGTGTGGCAAGAGTTTGCTGAATGAATCAGGCAATCCGGGGCACAGCGTAATTTATACGACTGGAGACAATCTGATCGACGTCCTTACTCCATTGCGTCTCCAGTTGTATAAATAACGCGGTCTCCTGTGACAGACTCATATGGAGCCTGCCGTGGAGCACTATGGTGAATGAGGCCTTCATCCCAAGGAGACACTTTACAGTACTGACAATAAGCGGACTATTGGGCTGAAAAAGGGGTAGCAGCTGCTAAGGTTCCAACACCATCTGTTGGTTGGCATAGGCTTTTACAGTAATAGACCTTAGAGGAGACCCCAGGAAGGGCTGGACCTATAGGTTGAAGGTAGGACATGGAGGCATTTCCAGTAAATCTGAGGCTATTGAGCTGGGAGATTGCTGCTTGAGCGTGCGCTAGGAATTGCTGTTTGTGCTCCAGATCAGCCAGTCATTCAGGTAGGGGAACAAATTAGTGCTACTCCTTATTAGATGAGTGGGCATTACCACTTTGTACTTCGTGAACACCCCTGGGATAGTGGTAACCCAGAATGGCAGTTATTTGAACTGATAGTCTAGTCCACTTACCACAAAGCGAAGGTAGCACCGGTGGATGGGCATGTAAATGTCGGCATTCTTGTAGTATACGACCCTCATGTAGTCGCCTTGTTACACCAGAGGGAACACGTCATGTTGAGATGTCATGTGAAAATGTTCTTACAGGATGTATTTGTAGAGAGGCTTGAGAACCAGGATTTGCATGAGGGATCCGCCCTTCTTAGGAATAAGGGATCAAAAAGAGTTTACACCCTTGTCCGTGGTGAGGTTGCACTCTCTCTATTTCCTCCTTTTGAAGGAATGCTTTACACCACTTCCTGGAGAAGGAAAATATGTTCTATATTAAGTGTGTGTGTGTTTGTGTGTGTGGTGTGAGATGTTGGGGGTTGTGAGATGGTCTAAGTAGTAACCGTTGCAAACGACTGCCAGAACTCACTGCTCTGAGATGATTTACTCCCAGTGGGAGAGGAAATAGGGTAGTCTCCCACCTGACAGGTAATAACTTGATCAAGGAGGAGGCCCCTTTACCGGACCAGCCTCTACCCCTACCTTTGGTGTTATTGTCCCTGTAGGTGCCACGATTATAACCCCTCTTCGTATTCTGGTGGAAGGGCAGCTGTTGCTTCTGATAAGAGTATCTCTTTTTGGGGTGAAGTGGCCTTAGCACCTCCAGGCTGTTGCCCCCTAGCATGTGGAGTTTGAAGGCTAACTTAGATTTTGCAACGTTGGCGTCCTCCTTGATTATTTTCCAGCATCTCTTCAAACCTGTGGCCCAAATGGGTGTTCTCCATCGCATGGGAATTTGAGGAGAAGCTATTGGACCTTCAGTGTGAACCTGAAGATGGGGAGCCAGGCATGGCCTCTGAGGAGGACGCTGTTATGAATGCCTAAGAGACTGTGTCCACAGTATCGAGGGCAAAACAGATATTGGCCTCTAAGATGGTTTTCCTCTCTGACACAAACTCCTCGACCCTCTTCCTGAACTCCTCAGGGAGATGTTTATCCAGATCCTGCATTTCCTCCCACTGGGACCTCTCATGGCTAGAGTGGAGCCCAACAGAGTTGACTATATGAAAAATGGGTAACTACCCTAGGGACACCCTCTTACCCACTGCATGCAGCATGTTGCTGTTTTGATAAGGCCGGGGGTTTTACGTGTCATCTGAATAGAGGCCCATTTTCAGATGATATGGACAACAAGGAAGTGAGGAGAAACTAGCTGCTAATGTAAACAGGGTAATTAAGGGAGGGTGTCTACTTCTACACCATGGGTGTTACTACCCTTGCCTTCACCAACTCTTTTAATGCATTAGAGAGGGATTTAAGTAAGCCCTTGAACATGGGCAGGAACTGGAACATCCACTCTGATTTAGAGAGTGTCTCTATGAGGAAGTCCTCTTCCTTGTGGAGGATGTGCATACCCACCTGGTGAAACGTGGATGCTCGTTAGATGATCTTGTAGTATGATGTAGTATCATCCAAGGGGGTGAAAACTGTGCTTGGTGAGTGGGGATGCCATGATGGGATAGTAATCGATGTCTGGATCACCAGGGGGGATCGACAATGTAGTAGTCCCAAGGGTCATCTGTAGGCCCTGGTTCAAAGAGCGTGTCATTGGGAACAGGAGGACCAAAGGGGCTTCCCGGGATGGAAAAGAAGTGTGGGGGCCCAACAGGTGAGTTTGGTAAGGCAGTGGAAGTGGTTTGCGATAGCACAGCAAAGGAGGTGGCGCATAATGGAGAGGAAGGGGGCTAGAGCACTGGTCTCTATGCCTCTTGGCCATTGGATCCAGGCGGTACCTCCGATGCAGTTTCTACTTGAAGGTAAGCCTCCCCATGCAAAGCAAAGTCCCTGCTGACTTTGGAGGAGGAGGTTTGGCCGAAACGTTTCTAATGACTTGATAAATGAAAAGGCACTTCTACCTTGCATCGAGCTCTTCTTAGAGCCTTTGCAGGATCAGCTGCTCTGAATTCTTGGAGTTGGAAGTGTCTCTAGCATCTAGTCAGTTTTTAGAGTCGGTGGAGGCCTAGATGCTGGTGTCAATGGATTCTTTCATGCCGGCTTCAAGTGGTGTCTGCGCTTGTCAGTCGGTTTGGACAAATGGAGCTCAACAGCTGAGAGGGGGGTTGGGAGGTCGACGCCCTTGGACAGGCCCTTCTCTGGATCTGAAACCTTTTCCCTGTGCAGACCGGCATGAAAGGTAGCGGCAGGCCCTGGAGGTGGCAGTCTTTTGTGCATGGGGCTCAATGCCCAACTCTCTTGGGAGAGGAGCTCTGCTTTGGCATGCAGTGAGGCTTAGATGAGTGTCTGAGCCGAGTATACTTATGACCCTAGCTGAAGTCCTCATTCTAGGACCGTTGGTCTTTGGGACAAACAGGGCTTCCTCTTCTTCGGACATGGCTTCCAGGTTGGGTGTGGCTTGGTACAACGGAATGCAGTTGGGGCCAGCATCTGATCCTTCCTCTGCTCTGAAGGAATCCTGGTCACTGAAGAGGTTGGGGATATCGGCGCACGACTGACAGTACATCTTGCGGTGTGCCCAGCGCCTCGACTTTAAGTAGTGTAAGGTCGTCATTGAGCTGAATGAAATTCGCTAAAGGCATCATCATGGTTTGGGGAGAGTCATAGGTTACAAACCTTATAGTGACAAGACCACGGATACTTCAAATGACACTGAGGGCAGTTCTAGTAGTGCATTTGTTCCATCACTCTTTTAGGATCCACATTGTCTAGTGCTAAAAGTTGAAGAATAAGGTGCACAGCCCTGGCTGCTGGTCTTCAGAGAATATTGACTAAGCGCATAGAAGACGAGGCTTAAAAAGGTTGAATGCAGACTGTTTCTTCTGAGGCTGGTTTTCAAATTTGTATTGTATGGGCCAAAAAACACACATGATGCATGTTAAATGTTGGAGCCCAGTCAGTATACCGCCAAACTCGCTGGCAGGAAAAAATGTTTTAACATGTAATTGGTGACCATGCTCATTGTCCAGTAAGAGAGGAATGACACTACATCTCATGACGCGAAAGACTTCTTTGAAAAAAAAAATCTACAAAAGTCCGAGCCCTACAGTAGATGGCAGGAGTATACAGAGCATATATATCTACAGCCAGACATGCTACAAATATCCTATTTCTAGGTTCCTTCTCGTGCTTTGGTTTGTAATGGCAATGCAAACCCACCTTGCGAAAGCCCTCCAGAACCTCCTTCATCTTCTCATATCTCCGAAAGAGTTCTGCAAGTGACTTCTCCACAGAGTTTAGGTCAGACAGGGCCTGTTCTTTCTCCAAGACGAGCTGCTGCACTGTGTGGTTGGAGACAGACTTCTCACGATGCTCATCCTCTGCCACAAACAGAAGGAAATACACCTTAGAGCCCAGCATGAACACTGCTTGCTGAACCCACTTAAGCACAACCAGCAAAAGAAAGTTCATGATTACAATCCTCAAAATAAGTAACTCACAAAATTATAATTGACTACATTAAAAAGGAAATGCATCCACAGTCTTCCACTGTTGGAAAATTCATGTAATGAAGGCCCTCAATAAGGATACACTTGTTTGTTAAGTAACCCTGCTCTTTTCCCAACCTTTCAGAAGGAAGATACCACAGTTGTACCTGGTAACCAGATTAGAACAACAGCTCCAAGCAGAGATAATATCCGGGATGTATAGGCTACACAAAATTATTAAGACAACATTTTTGCCATGTGAACACATATACAAAATATACAATAAGCAGAAAGACTGTAGTGAGGACCCGCATATCAGAATTACTGCTGCAGGTGGGTAGGACTGTGCTGTCTACAACCAGTTTGTTGCAATTATGTTGAGCGCCAATCAAAAAATGCCTGTCCTGCACTGGATATGTGGTGTATTTGGCTTTTGTGGTCAGTTGCATTTGCCTTTAAATTTGTGCATCTGCTTGCTTGGTTCAGTTTTAGGATGTGCTTTTGAACTCATACTGCATGTGTCCACTATTGAAGACCTTCAGTAATGCCTGCAGAATTTGGCTAACAATGGTAGTCTTGTGTTCAGCGCTACGAGGATATAATGGGTGGGATATCGCAACCATGACCCCATCACGCTGAAGGCATCTGTGTCATTGGTCTGCTTTTGAGCCCCCTCTTCTCAAATAAACTGCCCTTTGTATTTCCCTTGTTACCATGCACATTTTATTGCTGGAGACAATGAGCTGAATGTTCGTTGTAGGGACAAAGCGGTAATCACAAATCCCAGGTTCAAATCCTCAATATTTCATATTTCCAAAAATGACAAAATTCTACATGTATTTTCCTTCCCTCCGGTTCTTTTCATCACATGTTGATGGCCATAGAGCCAAGCTGGTAACTGTTCCTAAAACTCTTAATTTGCAAAACACGTTATTAGAGATGCTAGGAAATAAGGGTATATTACAAGCATGATGAAAATCCTGCATTTGCTACAGTTTGAAGCATGTTTCGAGTTCAAAACAGGATGCATTTCATGTCATCATCCTATGTTGCAGCAGCCCTTTATTTTCATGCAACTTACCATCTTGGAGAAAAAAAGAGCTTGGGCAAAGCCTTACAAAACTTTTTCCCGCCGGGCCAGACCTTTTGTCAAACAAGCATTCGTAGTGCAATAGACCTCAAATTTGCAAGAGTTTGAGCTATTGCCATTGTAACTGACAATGCATTTTAATTATGTGTTCTGAAAACCTGCAAAGTACAAAGTGTGTGCTTATGCACCGCTTGCTGGTTTTGCAAACACATAAATAAAAGGCACTGTTATTTACAATGCCAATAGCTCAAACTCTCGTAAATGCAAGACCTATTGCATCGTAAATGCTTGTTTTGGAAGTTTCTTGTTTTTTTTGCTTTGTTTGTAAACTGATGCCGTCACTTGGTACCCATTACTTTTGGCCCATACTCTAACCCTGCACAGGTAGTTACATGGGCCCTTTAACACCTGTGCCAGGGAGACAGAGAGAGAACGCTGTGCCCTACTGCTGCCGAGTCTGTCACCGAGAAAAGACAGCAGAGAAACAGTGCGAAGGAGGGTTAGTAACAGGGGGAGACAGTGAGTAAGACATGATGAAGGAATTGAAGGCGAGGGAAACAGAGGGAGGGCGATGCGTGCCGGGTGGTAATGAGGATGAGAGGTGGGGATAAAGGAGAGAGGGGGGAGTAAAGAAATGCAGGGTGCTTGAAACAGGTAGGATGAGGAGGACAAAGGGAAGGTATCAGAGAGACATGGGGCAACAGAAAGAGATGTGGGAAGTGGAGACAACATCTGGGAGGGAGGGAAGATGAGGAGGCAGGGAGGTTAAGAGAGATGTGAGAAAAGGTGATGGAGAAATAGAGACGAGAAGAAGGGTGAGGGGGGTAGAATGGGGGAGCAATGAAGACATGAGGACCATAGAGAGGGGAGGTGAGGGAGACATACCTCAGGGAGATGGGGGGGAAGAGATTGGCATGCCGAACGAAACTATGAGTCGAGTGAGGTAATTACCAAAGTTCATGTATACATACAAAAAAACCTTAAGGAGGTTATTCAAAATGTGGTCTTTGGTCAACAACTGATGAATTGTATAACAATTAGGCAAAGGAGGATTAAGCCGGCGTCCCAGTAGTGCTATGTGGGGCGGCAGCCATTGCCGAAGCCGGTGTTCTGTTTTTTTGTTTGTGCTCACAGTCTGTTAAGCTGGCAATGGCGGCTACCTGTTTGTATTTGCAGCATGCCATGCACGCTCTCACTTTAAGACGTGAGTGCTGTGTGGGATGGCATTTATTCTTAAAGTGAAAGCGCGTATGGCACATTGCAAATACAAACAAGTGGACGCCATTGTCGAAGCCAGTTTCCCATTGTTTTGCACTCCTCTTGTTTTGGCGGCTGCTTATTTGCATTTGCAGCGTGCCATGCACACTTTCACTTTAAGAATAGCTGCCACTTCACACAGCACTCATGGGACGCGAGTGCTATGTGGGGCGGCAGCTACTGTTAAAGTGAAAGCGAGCATGGTGCATTGCAAATAAAAATAAGCGGATGCTATTGCCGAAACCTATGCACCACGAGCCGCGTCTAAAATAAGCGGCAGCCATTATTACAGTGAAAGCTTGCCTGGCGCACTGCAAATACAAACAAGAAGGGCACCATTGCTATGCGCTTTGTTGTGCTTGCTTCAGCAAGACATGAATAAAGTAAATAGTGCTTCCTACCTGCTAATGAAAGCTAAGATGTAAGGACACATTTTAGAGGGGCTGTCCTTATAGGAGGTAACAACAGAAGAGAGGTAGGTACTAAGGAGGGACTACTAAGCATATTCACGAATCAAAAGCAACCCTTTAGAAAGCACAGGAAGAGGAGTCAATTGAAAAGATGGGTGGAAAACGGGCGAAGCTTTAAGTCCATACCTGAATACAGCAAGTCTGGAAGAGACAGCGCAAGCGCTGCCTAGGCGAGACCTAAAAAGTATGCACCTCAATTAAAGCTTTTTTGATTGCTACTTCTTGTGCCAAGGAACGGGCTGAGGTTGTGCTGGGAACCATCTATGGTGATTGACGGCACACCAGCAGCCAGGACACCATAGACTGCAGATTAAGAAGTGTAAAAACGAAAATACAAGGCAGGCAGCAGGGTGTTTTTAAGGTTTAGGGTGGGTAAGGGTATTTGGGAGGTAAGGTTGTTTTTAGGGTTTAGGGAGGGTGAGTTTAGGTGTTTGGACCGATAAGGTAATATATTTATATATAAATTATTCTTTACTGTAAAATATTAATACTGGATATCTCTACCGTTGTCTGTACAGTGCACTGCCACCCTTATAGGATCTAGTTGTCCTTCAACAAAAAAACATATACATCTACATTAGGGGGAAACAAATGGAAATAAAACAAATGCCACTGTCTTTGACACAGACATTCATATGGATTATTCACTAAACAGATTCATGGCAGGATTTAGCCGTCATTACCCAATGTAATACATTAAAAAAGTATACATCATTCAGTACCACCACAGCTGGCCTTTAGGACTCCTTGCTGAACACAAGCACGCCACCTTAACTCTGACAAAGCAGAAACTCAGAACCGTAATGGGCGCTGAGTGGTTTACAGGACCATACACATGGTAGAAACATGTTGCAGAGACACTGATAATATAACATACTCCTTGCTCCCAGAGAAAAATGGAAACCGACAATCTTTAAGGTGTTTCATCCAGAGTCCATCTGGGCCTAGTGAGTATGGAGCTTCAGTATATCACCAGGCCTGTCCAAACACTTCAGCCAGTGTTTACTCCAGTGGTTAATTTGTAAAACAAATAAGGGCCGGAGCTCTCGTCAGGAGACAGCATGCACCAGCCCATTTCTCGTTAGCTCCACCTAAAACAGAACCAACTACTAACCATGAATGGGGAGAGGATGTGGTGTAATGGCCAAAGCAGCAGACTTCGGACCTGGGGAACCGGGAACGAGTCTCAGCGTCAGATTAACATTCTGGGCAAATCACTTAATCTCCTGTGCCTACAAAAATGAGTGGGTCCTTAACTGGTTCTTATGAAAAGTGCCCCAATTGGATCTAGTTTGCGCTAAAAGTGTTGATGGTTAAGTGCCGGTGCTGAGCACCGGAAACCACCGGCTCAAATTGAGCACTCGTTGACTCCCATCAAAAGCCATGTTTCAAAGACAATGTTAGCATCGGTTTTGTTTCGAGGACCTCGTTGCAATCCATAACGTTTTCAATGTTGAAAAAGAGCTCCTATTAACGTTTTCTACGGTAATTTGGGTGCACTTAGAGAGCAGTGCAGAACCCTTGAGCAAGCCTCCTTGCTGCAGCTAGTGATGTGTAAATGCATTGTACAAAGAGTGTTCGCTGATTTTGGCATTCAGAGATCTACAAAAGGCATTTAAGGCCACAGACTGGAGTCCTTCTGTGGAAGAGATCTCTCATCAACAACATTATTCAGCCACCACAACAACAGTGAAGCATGCCAGAGCAGATCCATTGACAGACTGACTGTTGGGTGTGAGGTAGGAGTGCTCTCCATCTCCTGTTATTTCATCTTTATGCAAATGAATTCAATTAATAAAAGTGAGTAAGATGTAGTGAACATGAAAAGAGGGAAATGCTGAAACTTTTAGAAAAGAAAGGAAAGAAAATAAGTAGAGAGAGTTAGATGTTGCTGAAAGAGGTGTGGGGATGTAGAGTGGCGACATTCTCAATATTTTCAGAACTCTTGCCTCTGCCTCTCATTAAGTTACAAGGCCACTGGTCAGCCTTGCTTGACTGCCACATCTCAAAAAGGCCTGCTTGGCACAGCCCTGCCACATGAATAGGCAATGTTGGCAACAACTGCAGCAGCTCATTTTCACTTACCAGGGTTTCCTTTCCGTTCAGCAGCGAAAGGGAAAGACAGACAGTAGCAGTTAGCGAGAAAAAGTAGCAGCAGTTAACAAAGATGATAACAGAAGGCAGTGGAGGTTTATGTAGCTTTGAGATGCAAAATGCTCAGCAATTAGCAAAACGTCAAGTTCTTTGATGTTGACCACTGTAATATCGAACATGGGTTGAAGGGAAATCAGAGTAACACGAGAGAAGTGAATGAACATAGACCATCGAAGGATGGGGGTAGACAGTTGTGTGGGAGAAGGCAGGACACTGTATATGTAACACAAAGTGAAAAAAGCCACACAATAGAATATAGTGACAAATTTGGACCACAGATTCATCCCTTAATGCACCTCTCAATAGTATCATGCTGATATTAGATCGTTTTTGGGAACTTGTATCAAATTGTATGGATACTTATACTATGCATATCAGAGCCTGGAAACTAACTCGGAGGACTTCCATAATTTAAGGGTGGCTTGGACTGTCTGGAAAGAAACAAAAGGACAGGAGCTCTAACACAACTATAAGGACCATACGAGGGGATTATTATCATCTTCACATCAGTCAAGATAACTCATAAATGTTTGAAGGCCTAGCAGACATGGCCAAAAACCAAGGAAGGTGAACTTATGGCCATAGACTGACCAAAGGAATCGAGAGAATTTACTCAAGTTAGAAGAACCCTACTTTGTTATTTAAAAAGACATTCCCAACTTTTGTATATTGCTCACCAACATTATATAGATAAAAGTAACTGATGGGCAATCCGGAATCTATGGGAAGAATATCCTTACCCTTGTTAACTGGTTTGCAAGTGGTACACATATTTAAATTTCAACCATGAGTCCAAGATTACTGCGTAAAAAAGGTAATTGTCAGCCTTAAGCTCATGCAGACAAATGTAGTTAGTACGCTGCTAAGTGTAACCTAAAACATGTGCTCACCACAGCTGCCCAAAAACAAAAACCTTCTCCTATATGTTTTTTCTTGTTTTTACCACTCCTACTCTCTTGTCTACTATCTGGCAGTGAATCTCACAATTTATCATTTTTTTATGAATTCAATTTTGAATCTGCCTTATAAAGTATTACATGAACATACTATAAAGTAAATAGTCACCCTTTGCAAGATGGCAACTCCAGTTGAGACAGGTTCTGCACTGAGGCACTTTCTGTTTGTCTGTTTTCGCTGTTTTTTGCACGTATTGAAGGTACATATTCAGTTGTTTTCCTCATCGTGACCATGGTAGCTGCGATTACCGAAACTCGTTGATGATACTCTTCAGCCATAAATAAATCAGTATTTCAAAAATCCACCAATATTGCCAAACTCACGACAGGTGCTATTCTCCGTTCCATGAGGGTGGGCTCACATTATAAATCCAGCGAACTCCCAAAAGGGCAACACAGAACACTCACAAGGCAGATTAAACTTCTTTTTCAAGAAGATGCGTTTCAACATTTTGCCTTTCTTAATACTTACAATCCGATTGGTGAATTAATTGCAGACCAGTGAGAGAGGAATGCTGCCGTTTTGATGTAAATACACTGTCTCTGTCACCATATTAATGTGGTCAACTTTACACAATATCACATAAAACCCCTTGCTTTCCTCATTCATGATAAATCTAGCCTCTGATGGTAAGTATACAATGCTTCTTTCCATATATCTCAAAACTGGTGCTTGTTGTCTTATTACCATATATTTCGTTCTTTTCACGCAGCTCTCTCAGCTCATCCTTACTGTTTTACTTTTTAAGATGGTTATTAAATCGAATAATGCCCCTCGCTGCTGCCGCAAATAAAGGTTTTATAGCACAACCCCGTAGGAGTTGGTCGAATGGCTGTGAATCCCACAGTTTGAATAATTGCCAATATCTTATATAAGATTCATTATGGGAACATCTGGAAGAAGGTGATCTACTTTAACACACGAAACATATATCAGGTTAAAGTAATCAGATGTTTATTTCCTAGAAAAGTATTCTCTACAAACAGGTTACAACTGACTTATGTGCAATTCGAGTTTAACAGTATAGAATGCTGTGACCCATAGCAAGATAATTTGTAACCTCATTAAAAATGTTCCTGGGCATACATATTATGCTCTTCATTCATTTATAAACTACAGAAAGATCCTCAGAATTAACTATAACTTGGCACTCGCACGACAACATTGGTAGTCGGAGAAGAATATTCAGAGAAAATTGAGCCATCATTTTACCACCTTTCAGAAGGACAACAGGGTATGCTTGCATCTAATTGGAGTCTGTAAAATGCTCCAGAGCTTTGACTAAAAAAACAGAAATCTTCCTATATCCTCTAACCTAACCATCAATTTGGGGGATAGGGGACCTTAAAATACTGCTGCTGTTGACCTCTTGAGAAGTGGTGCCGCAAGAGTTTTCCGCAACACAGAATAGCCCACGGCCATGAAACTGTTGGCAAACAGAAGTCAACAGAAGTCAACCACAGGGAGAAAACAAATAGGTCTCCTAAGGGTGTAGACTGGGTCTTTCTTCCTTCTGTCAACTGCATTTTGGATTTTTGTTAGCAGCTGAACCGTAAATGTAATTGTAAAATTGGTGGAAAGATGGGATGAAATGCTACCCATAGAATGATTGCTCTTTAATTTTTAGCAAAGATTCTTCTTAATACCTTTTGTGTGATTAGTATGAAATTGTTTATGCTACTCAATTGAAGAAGGCTGTATACAGATCGACTAAAACCTAAAAATAGTACAAAAAAGGTTCAGAAAGACTGAAAAGCCTGAGTGAGCTAATGATATGGAGATGGACTTGGATGAGTAGAAAATCTTGCACCTAATCTGTCACAGTATAAAATATGAAGACAGATGTGTAAGTGGTGTCTAAATTGTAGACTCTGAAAAGTATCTTACTGTATTGGTGGATGACAAACTTAGTGCCGAGCTGCTCACGCGATTCAGCAGCTTAAAAGCAGTTCTAATGTCTTTTAAAGGAGTTGTAGCAAATAGAGACACATAAATCATAATGTTAAAAATGATATTGACAGCACTGTTCTCCAAATTATGTTGAACAGAATTGAAACTGCATTGGCAAACTTGGGGAATTTGAAACGTGTGATCAATTATAATATATAGTCCGGTGTAACAAATGGGGAATAAGTCAATATGGCCAATCTCCAAGTTGGAAGCAGAGTGACATGTCTCTATATGGTTATCGTGACCTCATGAAGCTCTAATGACTGGGGATGTATGCAGAGAAAAAATCCTACGAGGGACACTCACCTATCATCTGTGCAATCGTTTTCTCATATTCCGCAACTATTTTCCTAGAAAAGAAGTGCAAAAATAAACTGTAAATTGCAAGAATAAAGTATGTGAAGGAGAATCACAGTAAACAAATACTTTCTTCATACACGACCAAAGAAAGAACTAAGCACTCTGCAAGTCAAAAGAAGACTCCCAAAGGTCACACATGTAGCCAACAAAATCACTGGTGATTCAACAAGAGCTCAGAAGGAATACATTGTGGGATCACACAGAGAGCCTAGATCATTACACACAAGGAGCTGAGGGGATTGTACCGGGGCCAAGGAAACATATAGTGGTCCACATATTACAACACTCATGACATCAGGAGGGATTCAGGAGCTCACACAGAGTGGGGTTTACAAAGAGAGGCTAGGGGATTACACAGGAACCACAAGTGATTATCAAGGATGCTTCCTTTGTAGATGTGCAAGAGATCACACAACAAGCTCACCATGAGTCGGGGGCCCAAAAATCTATCCTGGAGCACAGGAGATCTAAAGTAGAGGTCAAGACATCCAAACCAGAGTCCCCACTACCACACAGCATAGGCTCCTGCAGTCTCACATGCACATAACGAACACTCGCATTAACGACTACACTTAGCATCAACATCGGCAGCCTCCATGGATGCAACACAGTCGTGCCCAAACTTCATACTCTTAAAGCCACTCCACCTGCACTCACCCTTGAATTTGATAATGTCCACAATTTAAACTATTGCAGCTTTGGCACTCTTGCACCCAGTTGACGCCAGGGCTGGACTGGGAATCACAACCGGCCCTGGCAAAGTGCGCGGCCGCCTCCCCCCCCCCCACACTCGGGGGGGTGGGGGGGGCGGGGGGGTTGGGGGTTGGAGGTGCCGCCGAGCTCTTTGCCGGGGCCGGTTTTCGGCCGATTTTGGTACAGGTCCGATTTTGCAGCTATGCTGCAAAAACGACCCTGTAACAAAAACGGCCCCCAGGGGCCCAAAACCGGCCCCCACCTGTGTGGTGCACCAGGGGATTGCCCGGTGCCCGCTATGGCCAGTCCGCTATGGTTGACGCTCTTACATGCAGCATTCTCTTAGTAACCTGTTTTTCACATTGCACCTCAGGCATTTTTAAGTGCTGTGCATAGCATGTGTTACTATTACCAGTTTACTGATACTCAGTCTACCAGCCTCTGTAGGATTGATGGTAGGATTATTCAAAATCGTAATCTGCAGATCACAGGATATGAGCTTTTAATTCACACTGGGTACTGCAATCCCTTTACACCCAATTCAAACTCCTGCAGCCCCCACCATATCAATAATATTCCCACCTGAAGCTCCTTCATGGCCCACCCACATACTACACACTGATAAGCCTGAAACCTATGCTCTTATCCACTCTTGCAGTTCCCCTATAAAAGTACTGCACTCACCTCATTTCTACCACTTCCCGTCGGCTCTTCTCGTACTTCTCCTTCCACTCGCACACTTCCTGCTCTTTTTGTTCGATCTGAAGGAACAAGTGGAGGACGTAAATGGTAAGTATGGAGGCCTTATGCTCAGATTGGTCCAGCTTGAATACTGGCAAGCCCTCTGACCATCTTGCACCAGTGTCACTTGCCTCAAATTAGGGTAACATATTAACTATCCCATTTCCTTCTTCATCACCTTCACTGCTGGCAGGCACATGTATACATCACTCCTGTTTGATTACCCTATTTGCCTCAATTTTGTTTCCTTATGTTGGAAAATCATACTCTCTACCCCAAGGTGCTCCAACCTTTTTAGTAATAAGAGCTACTTATGTCCAATAAAAACGATATCTAGCTACTAATATTATTAGTGTTGTAATAGATGATCATATCAGACAAGATTTCATTACTGGTCATTCTAGGGAAGATTACTAGCAGTGATCTCCACAGTGCATCAGGCAGGGTTGCCAGCTGTAGTGTAAAAAAGGGATTTGTCAATTTAGAATGCCTGTACATGGCGAATACATATCAGCCAAAGTGGCCATGCCTCTGGTACCAAGTTCATAATATTAATAGGACCCCCAGTGTCACTTGATTTATCACTGAAATATCAGCTTTAAATATATTTCGGAAATTATGAGATCTGAAAATTAACAAATTTTTGTCTCAACTTCACATTATTGAATTTTAGTCAACATATATTAATTCAATCAAACAAATTTAGTAGGTTGAACTGCACACAGGAGAGCTACTTACATGTATATGGAGAGCTAGCAGTAGCGCATGAGCTACTCGTTGGAGAAGCCTGTCTACCCGTATACATATTCCCCTTTCGAGCAGTGCATGACGCTTTCATTGGCCATGCCTTCTCAAGATTCCTTAAGCATTTATAGTGTGCTCTTTACTAGGAAGTCCTTCTGAAATCGCTGTCATGGGTTAGTAATGGTATTAATGATGGGAATACCTCCTCACTACATGTTATTTTCATTTTTCCTATGGTCATAACAATGAATCCTTGGGGGTGTTGCCCGTCTGAGTGGAGGGCTGCATTGATGGAGAAGGTCATCTCAGTATTTGCACGGTTGACCATTTATTGGCGGTCACCCTCTTCATCGACCTGACATTTCTAAATATCACTCTGCAAATAATTGCTATTCTCTGCTACTGTTTAGTCTCCTTCCTATAGTTGTATGAACGATGTATGAGGGCAGTTCACAATTCTACTCCCATGATCATGCAAGTGGCAAGCGGAGGGAAGACGATGGCACATTCTGAATGCTTTTAGGAAACAAACTAGTTTCTTCAGCCTTTGTAAACCTTATCAGAGAAAGCCGACAAGCCTTCATGAACTTTCAAGTAAGGGAATCTAAACGTATAATAACTAGACTAACACATACTTGTTTTTAACTTACACTACCAAATAAGGCCCCTTTCTCAGGTTTGTACTATAGGATCTGCTTACATGTGTGTTTCCGATGTGTGCGTTTTTCTAAGATCTTTGTAAACAGAAGTACCATTAATAAAAAAATACACCCTTTTTACATAAGGGAGCAACTTTAAACCCATATCAAGCATTTCTAATCCTTACAGTTGGAACAAGGACATGGTGTGTGCATGGGCAGTATCTGTACATCCAGATCGCCTCTGGGTTAGTGTGGCTCAGAGAGGGATTTAGTCACTCAGCCTTTCCCGGACGTGTAGCTTGTTAAGAGCTGCTGTGCTTTCAGTCCAGCACACTGATCTCAAGAGCTTATCCTCTGATGGCGGCGTGATCAGGGTGTAGTCAAGGCCACTGAATGAAGATGAGAGCCGGAAGAGGCGCTGCTGCTGCCGACAGTCGCTAACAGACTCCTGTACCCCTTACTACCCTTCTCTACTTATTTTAGCCAGTGCTTTTCAGAAACGAAAAGAAAAGGCTGAAATAAATGAAGCCGAATGGAGAACATCATAGTATTGTGGGTAAGCTGTCAGCAGCAGCAGCACGTCTGCTTACTATCATGATTTTCAAGGTGTAAAAATGACACAGTCAAGCCATAGCTTCTATAATGCGGATTAATTATTTATTTATTTATTTATTTTTAAAGGACAATGTAAGCTTCTCGGCTATGGTGCAGACAACAACAGTGTAACATTTTCTTAGACACAGCACGGGTATATAGTTTGCAAAAGAAGTGCACCTTTCCCTAAGACAAAACAAGGCGTCCAGAGGTGCAGTAGCACGGTCCCAAGGGGTATGAGTGGCCTGCTGTGTCGTAATTGGGTATGTACTTTACTACCAAGCCGTGGCTATTTTCTATTTTACTCCACTTTTTCAAAATATGCTCTGGGAGAACACTGTGCATATCTCTTGAGGAATGTAGATCACTCAAAGACCACTTTCAGAAAACTTCTGAAAACCCATCTGTTTTCCCTGTAAGTCCCTCTCCTGGCCCTGACTCTTTCTCCACAGCGCGGGGACACGCCGGGATGGCGTCACCAGGCGCTTTACAAGCCCCTTTATTATTATTATTATTATTATTTAAGTGGTCAGTGCCCAGCGGAGGAAGTGGACGGCTTGAGTGGGAAAAGTGAACTGTGGCACAGCAAGAAGAATTAAAAAAAAGTTTAGTGACCAAAGGCAGTTAAAGCCAAATTATTACCAATCGGGGCATGAATTTTGCGGCGAAACTTGAATTGTGGCTTCAGAAATATGTCTGCTGTGGTTGCATTGCCTGGTGTAATCGCGATCCGTGGGATGCTTGCATTTATCGGTGTGGCAGCAATTCCTGCCATGCGAGATTACCTCTTTTCTGGCTTCCAGCAGTGCTGAATCCAGCCCTTTTGGAGGATAGGGATGGTGCTGCATGTCCTCAGCTTCAAGGGGGGTGGATCTGGAGTAGGGGCTGCTCCTGGAGAGAGGTCCTCCTTCAGGTGCTACAGAATCCTGCTGCTGGCAGAAAAAAAAAAGACAGGAGAATATTAATGCTACTCAGAAGTGTCACCTCAAGGCGAGATAGGCAGTTAGGACACAGCACAGCACGCTCTAGGTTAAATAATTGAACACTGCATTGCAGGCATTACCCCATCTAGGTAGGTTTCAGGGTTTTCACCTTGCACTATGGACACGGCGATCTGAGGAGCAATTAGAGCAATACACAGTCCAATCCAGCATTGAGTTCAGATCAGTTTGAGCTCCTATACAAGGACACAGGAACCCTGGGATGGGTAAGGCATTCCACATGGGAACAGCGACACTGGGTTTCACTAAAGCATCTCACGTACCACGGCAGATGGAGCTTCCTCTAGTGAAGTTAGAGCTTTTGCTACTTCACCCAGGGCAAAGATCTCAGAGTAGGGTAAGAGCTTTCCACTCTCAGCCTGAGAATGGGGAGTTTGGTGAGACTGGTGCATTCTCCAATGTATTTCACCATTTACCTGAATACCGCTTCATCAGGTGAAGTTGAGGCATTGACCATTCTCCTCAGATCCTGTGGTTTCAGGTAAGAATATGCAGTGCTCATCTCTTAACTTGCTGTCAGCCTATCTCCATGTCCTGAGACATTCTACACTTACCACCAAAAAGTAAGACTGTTACATTGCAATTAAGCATTTCACATCCTCTGTCAAGCATAGCAAGTTAAGTATTTTCTTTTTGGAGAATAGGATCCGTCTGATGCCAAAAGACAGTGTTTGTAAATGAGGAATTCTTATCACCCAGACTGTAGGAATGCCACGTGATACTTCCGAATGTTAATCAGTAGTCTGGTATGTAATTTCCAGTGCCCACTGACCTTGTAATAATGTGTGTCTGCACCAGATAAGAGGGAAAATGATACAAACTAGAGAAAATTGATACCTGTTAGTAAAGCATGCTACGCAGCGCAAAGTGCATTTCGCTTGCGAAGTAAGGCTCACAGCATTTGTGAGGAGGATGGGAGAACAATTCAGGAGACAAAAATGCAAGTCACCTATCTTATGTAGGTTGCACTCATTTGTATGATAAGTACTTAAGGATGATTTACAATACTTCATGTTAGTATACTTGATGGGACACAACATGTAAGAGAAAATGTGCTTGAAACAAAGATATTTTTTTTAGTTAAGGAATAGTGGCGACAGTTTATTTTGTGCTCATTTTAATACTGATTTTCCTTCGGCAGTTGAGATAAGTAATTTCAACATGTCATAGTAAGCTAAAATTGTTTTCTGTCTGAGTGCGAGAGGACAGTGGATTTAGTGTGGCCTGTTCTTGTAACTGAGCCCATGGAGTTACTTTAGCCTCCATTATGAAATCTGTATTGATATGGCAGACAATGACACCTGGTGTGTCAGGGAACCTAATGTAAAGTACAATAAGACTGCAGGTAGCTACAGACTTGGTCTACAATGCCATAGGAATGAATTACAGCTAACCCCCTCGTGTTTGGTGGATTTTGTTTTTATAGAAAGCCGGAGCCTAAACTGGGTGTGCTGGACTAGGACATACTTTACACTGTACTGAAAACTCGACCTTGGCTCCATTAACTTTTTTTTTGTTGTTTTTTTTTTTTTTTACAGCGTACCACCATATCTTGCTGAGACCACTGCATATTCCCTCAGTCAGCTTTTTAGCTGTATTGCTCTGTCCACAACAACATCTTTGCTACATGTATGGGTTCAGGTTAGGTTGTGAATTAAACTGCACTAGAAGAGCATGTTTTGGTTACTTCAGGGTGCAGTCCCCTCCCGCCAGCGATCACCCCCGATACGTATGATCATGGATGAGTCTGGAGTAAGATTATAGGATGTGCACTCTACAGATAGCTGTTACACCTACACTGTAAAATGTTATCTTTTCCTTTACAAGAATTCATCTGTGCAGCGGACTTATTTATCCTGCTGTTGAGGCTCGGTAATAGCATGATGGTGAGACCGGTCAATGGATGCATTATGTTCTATCCTTTTTTGTCAAACGGAATAGCAAAATGTAAATCAGTCTTGATTATACTCAAAAAGGAAAATCCAGCCCCAACTACTAGGTCACAGTCCCTCAGATGCCTAGCAGTTTGAGCTGAACGATTCCCTTTGGGGCTTGGCCAAGAATAATTTACTGAAGCTGGGTCCCTTTCAGTAACGATACAGGGTAGTTAAAAACAATGGAATGTAGGCCAGATGGAGTGCCATGGTTTAGATTGATGGCTTTATAAACCAGCTAGTAATTCTGCCTCAGTTTAAATCCCGATAACACCACACCTTGAGGTTTTACACCACCCCATTTCAAAACAATGTAGTGAGGAAGGATAACTTGTACAGTTGGAGTTGGTGCACATGATTACTGAAGCTCTTTCAGACCTCTTTTCCCTCTCGCAGATTTAGCTCCAATTTATCAGGCAAAATCTGCACTGGGATTAACATTGAATGTGCAGTCATTCCACAAAACCCGGAATCTACAATGTCTGTACCAGATAGCTGTATCTCCAAAGAACATGTAATACTATAATTACTTACAAGTAATTTAATTGCTTTGAGTTTATTCTTCCTTACCTTCTTAAACGTTTGAGGTCACTTCCTCCCAAAGACCCCTATCTACTAGTCTCTCATTAGTTTCGATTTAAAAAGTAGAACCCACCCCTCCCTTATAAAGGAGCTGTCCACCAATTCTTCTTCATGTTTATAACAAGCTATCCCAAAAAAGACCTGGCCCGCAGAATATACTTCCGAATGGGAGGCTTGGCAGGAACCAATAATTGTAATGAGGAGGAATTAACCCAGAGTAACGGAATTATGGGCAAGTAAATTACCTCCTCATTATATTCCCTGTCACAGTCCTAAACACATGTGAAAAGCTAAAACTAAGGGGGCGGGGGGGGGGGTAATCTGTGACCATAATCCAAAGCAATAGAAGACATAACCCATCAACTCAGGGAGTGAACTAACAACTTTAACTCTTCTTGAAAGACCTGAAATCCACAAACAGACTCGATCCACCTGAAAGAAGAAACTGTATTGACGTAAATTATTATTATTATTATTATTATTAATTTTATTAAGCGCACAGCTACCCAAAGGTTTCCCGGCGCTGACCAACAAAGGTATGAGATTGCAACAGATTACTGATTGAATAGCCATGTCTTCAGGTCCCTGCGGAACTTCAGATAGTTGGGCTCAGTCCGAAGACCGAGAGGAAGGGAGTTCCACAGGGATGGACCCAAGAAGGAAAAGGAGCGACCTCCCATTCTTGCTCTCTTGATCCTTGGAATTAGAAGCTTGAATTGGGTGGATGATCTAAGGGTACGGGAAGGAACATAAGAAAGAATAAAAGATTTAAGGTATTGTGGGGCATTGCCCGCAATGATTCTGTGTATAAAACACAGAGCCTTAAACTTAACCCGGCTCTCAATACGGAGCCAGTGAAGGCTACATAGAAAGGGGGAGATGGAAGACCTGTTAGGGAGTTTGCCAAGAAGGCGAGCTGCCATGTTTTGAACAGTCTGCAATTTCCGGACAATCTCCTTGCCGGCACCCAGAAAGAGAACATTCCCATAGTCCAGGCGGGAACTGCTCTTCTGAGGTTCAAGGGATGGACAGAAGTCTGATCAGATAAATGTCTGCAACCAGCTGCAGCAAGATCACCTCTTGGCCTTCATGAAAAGGTGAATTCACTTTAGACCTAAAGTTGGGACTACGTACTAACCGATCAGGAAAAATAGTCAAATAAGGGGATCCACAAGACAGAGATCTTATCTTTCCAACCTATGGACATAGGTGATGGCAACCAAAAAGAAAACTTTCCTTGTCAAATACCGAAGTTTAACCAACTTCAGAAATTCAAATGGGAGTCCTTATAACAACTCCAGGTCTAGTTGCAAATTCCGGTCTGAAACCACTTCTCTAACTGGAGGGCTAAAATGGCAATACTCTTCAGGGGCCAGAAGACATAAGAGTCTAAGGATTCTATTCCTCTGGCATTTTTCAGAATGTCATAATGGCTGGCCATTGAAGGTTCTTAGTGGAAGAAGATTGGGCAAATCAAAACCATCCTGAACAAAAGAAAATACATTCACTCCTTCACAAAATACAGGTTCAAGATTATTGGGGATACAAAACTCCCTAAAAGATTCCCAATGATGCTCATAGGAATAAAACGTAGACCCCTTTCTAGAACCTTGGCTTCTTATACACGCCTTTTCTGTAAATCTAACCTTTCAACTTCCAGGCAAACAATCTGAGTTTGGTCAGTGATATCATATTTAGAAAGTGATTTAGACTAGGAAGAGAAGAAATCAGAAGAATCACTCTTGATCCCGCCCCATCTGATAAAGAAGAGGGAACGAAGACAAGCAGGCCAAAACGGAGAAAAGCATAAAGAAGACCAGGGGCGATGGGCAAGAAAGAGATCCTATTGCACAGGCCTCTTTCCCCTATGCCGGGAGATGAACCTGTGGCATAATCAATTCTCACTTGTCACAAATGGATCTGCTACCGGACAACACCAACTCCTGAATATTCTCCTGAAGCACTCCAGATGTAGACCAAGAACCTAAGATGAAGGAAACACTCTGCTGAGTCTGTCCACCATCACATTCTCCTTGCCTTTGTTATAAACTCCTGTGAGAGATACGTTTTTCACCACCCAACTGAAGATCAGTTCTACTCTTTGTCAATACATAAGCATGAGCCCCCCACCCCTATCAGTTTGACTAGATTATTGTTGTTAATTTGTCTCTTCTGAACAACACTGGAAGGAAGGCCTTATCTAAGTGGTCCATTAACCCTGAATCTCCTGGTTGTCAAAAGTTTTTTTACCATCAATATTCACTTGCATTCATTGTGACTACTTTGGTTTGGAGAAAACTCAAAGCTGTCCCGGCTCATAGAAGCAAATGGTTCAATAACTACTCTCTGCAACATTGGGAGAAGAGTGTCCACGTTCATTGTTCAATAGGTGGTGTACAAATAACCCCAGATAAAATCGTGCCCATGGGATGATGAACAGTGTTGCTGCGGATTCTCCCTGAACCTGCAGCCTTCTTCTTACCTTTGACCTTTTTTGGCTCTGCAACAATGAGGTCTGAGCCTGAATCTTCAGTTTCCTTGCTTCTAGAAAGAGAATCATTCCCACAACACATAGTGGAGAAGTGTGGCTCACTGGTTAGAGGAGGCAGACCTGGAAGCAGAGGTCAGCCCGGGACCAGGGTTCAATTCCCGGCTCGGCGGGGTCTGGAGTCCTCAAATGTCCATGGACTCGACAATTCTCGCTCCGGTGCCTACTCGATTCACGGGTTCACACTCTGCGACTCTGGGCAATAGCTTGCTTAATCTCCACAACGGCCCCTCGCGGCGGGATGCCTGCCTTTCACCTTGCGGATACCCTGCCGGGGTTATCTCACAGGGGAATACCAGGATGGGTTCCCTAAGCAAGCGCTTAGAAACCAGTGGTGATTTGCGCTATATAAATTCATGAACATTTGCATTTACATCTGTCAAACCTTGCTCTGATGAAATCCCTTTCCTGAGATGCAACCAGATTTTATTTTTTCCAGGTTATAAGAATTCCATGATCTTGCAATACAGTGATCACCTTCTGAAGATGATTTGCTATCTGCTGACTGCAGAAAGAATGAATAATCCAATCATCCAAATAAGTATGCATTGTTATTCCCTGGTTGTGTAGCAGAGTCAGTAATGGCGCCAACACCTTTGTGAACACCAACTGCGCTGACTTCAGACCAAATACAACATAGAATCGAAACATAATAATTGAGAATTGGAAACTGCAGGAGCTTTTGCTGCTCTTGATTAATCGGAATGTGGAGAAATGCATCCTACAAATACAACTTCAACATAAATTTCTCTTGGAGACCCTAAAGAATAATCCCCTAAAGGCAGTCCATTTTGAAATTAATTTTGGAGATTCATTTGTTGACTAATTTCAGGCCTAGTACTTGCAAGTTTCCTCTCTGAGGACTTCTCCCCAGAAAAAGGATTGAGTAGATTCCCAGCCCCAAATCTGGTTTTGGAACTGGAAGAAGAGGCTTTTTCTAAGTAGTTCTTGTACTCCCTCCCAAAGGGCAGGTGCTTTTAAACATGTTCACTAGTACCGGCAAAGGGATGCAAACCTGCTCTGGAGGATTTGAACAAAAGACTATACTGTAACCGTGTTTGATGCACTCAAACATCTGTTACATCCTGATTCTAGGTGTTTAAATACTCTTGGATGCAGCCACACACCAGGGATGCTGAGTTTAAAGTTTCACGAGAGTCATGAGCGCTGACTTTCCTGATTAGAAGTATGCTTGTTGGAGATCCTCTTTTAGTAATCCTTCTTAGGTTGCAACTGCATTCTTCCCTTTGACATCCTATGAGCATCTGGGAAGAAGATGAATTGGGCTTTCCTTGTACAGAAAAAGCACGCTTTCGGTCGTTAAAAGGCTTTAGTGACCATGGAATCAATCTGCTCACCGAAAAGCTTTACTCCTAAAAAATAATTTTGATGAAAGCCGCCTCCTCTGAATTTTTTGCCTTCCGGTCCCTAAAACCCTATTTGCCTTCTGGCAAGAATGGAACCACCAGCCACTATTGCTGACGCCCGAAGACCATACCACGACACATTTGAAAGAAATCTAGGTTGAAGCTCCATGTTCACCTGCATGTCGGAGTGGTCTTCTACTTCAATTTTATTCTTTTTCATTACATTTTAGAGCTATACTTGTAAAAAAAATAGAAAACCTTAAGAGAAAACCTTCTAGCACAATGGTATTTGACTTACACAAGGTATGTTCAAGTTGAGCTTTGGGTATGTTAGGTATTGCCTGACTGCATTAAAGCACTACAGAAATGAGGCAAACAGAAGCAGTTCCACAAAACTGTGACATAGACCTGTCTTGCAATGCGCCCTTTAGCGGGATCAATGTTGTGAATTTATTGGCACAGAATCCTTTATAGGAACTGATGTCTGTATTATAATCAGTACAGTTTGCCTTAGAGGGAAAGGTTCTTAGTTTATATCTTTAATATGACACCCCATCGAGGAATAATATTTTCTATGTTATCAGCACGCCTCCAGGAGTGTCTTATATGTCTTCCTAACCAGCGCATCTCAGTGGAAGCAGCGACTATCATATCCTCATCATGCTGCTCCTGTGAGAGAACCACGCCTTTGATTTCATCCGCATGGCACATTAAAGGTGTACTTACATTTTTCTTAACTAGAAACTTTGAAGGATCCTTCAAAGTTGCTAAAATGTTAGGCCAGATGTACTTTGACAGACGTACAGGAGAACTTTAGAAAGGCGAAGGAGACATGATCTATAAATACTGTCTACAGTTAGGGCAATACACACAGCGTTGTACATTGTACACAACCTTTTCACACCTAGGAATGCCGACGCGGTTGGAGTTTGTAAATTATGTGGAAGCTCCAAGGGCAGCTGTGCCTTTCAACGGGAAGTAAATAGGGAAACACAGCAGCATAAACCAGTGCAAAGGCAGAGACAAACAAACATATCATCACTCGCAGGCTCAGGCACTATACCTGCACATCAGAGGAGGTATGAACAGACAGAGAGATGTGCCTAGCTAACTTCAAAGCCTCTATCCTCATTGCAGCAAACTCTAACTCCTCCTGTTAGGGTTCATGGAAAAAAGAGGTAAGAAAAGTAAAGGTTTAAAGATGGAGGACCTTCCCTGGAAAAGAAGAACAAGACAATCACAAGGACAATAAATGAGGTCGTTATACTGAAATTCCCCCACAAAGGAAAAGACAGCTGGTACCCTTTTAGTGGCCCTCTATTGCCGACTTGGTAAAGGGCCATGCTGTCCTCTGGAAATGTTAAATAGATGAAAACGTGAGGTTTTCTCGGCAAGTTAGTGTCTCTAATAGCTGTTAGTGCTGGAGCAGGGTCAGTACCAGACTCTTGTCTCAACTGTCATGTCGGAGAAAAAAACAAAATGGTGGATACAAGCTTGATATCTCCAGGCTTGTAAACTCCCTTTTGCTCCATCAGCCCCCCACTCCCCCATAAAAAAAAAAGAAATTAACAGAATGAAAAAAGAATTGACATGGAGACATGAAAATAATACACAAAATATGTGAAAAAGAGTATTAAGTGGGGAGGGGATGTTCCAGAATACAGGCAAGAGAGCAATTACAGTGTAAGAGTGGGCGAGGTACTATGGAATTCGTGTATAGGATGAGAGTATCTATTGGGTGTAGGCATTAGAAGCTAGATTGGAAGTGAAGCTAGGCAAGGAAAGCCACCAAGTCTGCAGGCATACATATGGAGAAACTAAAAAAAATCGTTTTAATAGTCAATTTCCAATGCTTGTACTCTGTCACAAAAAATACATTCACCATTTCATGCACACTGTATGCAAACAATCAACTGCGACAGAATATGTGACATTCCTATTTCCTAAAACCAATCAACCTACACAAAATATCTAAGAAGTAACTTTGTATCAAAATATTTCTATCAGAGGCATCTAAGATAAATGCACACAATGAAAGGAACTCAATTCTTCTTCTAGCCAAAAAAGTCCCCTTCTGTGTCTTACTGCTCAAGGGAACCACAGTGGTGTTGTCAA
Organism: Lissotriton vulgaris; assembly: GCF_964263255.1. Taxonomy (NCBI): domain Eukaryota; kingdom Metazoa; phylum Chordata; class Amphibia; order Caudata; family Salamandridae; genus Lissotriton; species Lissotriton vulgaris. Next base: position 1,179,542,672 of record NC_141693.1, on the reverse strand, counting down.
GGAAGCCTCTACCAGGTTGCACTAGGGAAAACACTCTTGCTAGCGATTCACCACTAAAGAGATTTCCCAGGGGAATTGAAGAAACGGACCCTTTCCTTCAGGTTCACCAATTGAGTGATTTACAGGGCATTCTGGGATACTGCACACCCCTCTAGTCTTATTATTCAAGGGGTTCTCAGGGTAACTCCTCCCTGAAGCTTCAAAATGGTTTGAAAACATGCACCTTTCCTCCAGGTGCAGTTCATTTAGTAGTGTAGTTAATTTGCTACTTGTGCTGTGGCTCTGTGAATTACAGAATATGCACCCCTGGAATACCCATCTCCCCTCTTTGCCATGGAAATTGAGGGCACACAGCCCTATCCCAGTCAATGAAAGCTACAGGGCAGCACCATCCCAAAAAAGGTTTTGCATGGAAATGTATTGCTCCGAAGTTCCTACTCTGAGTGGCAGGTATGAAGTTACTGTCCAATAGTAGACAATGGAAAGGTGGGTGGCGGGCTTAGTGTGTTAAAATAACATCATAAATATGTGAGGTGGTATGTTTAAGAGTGCTTACCCAGATTACACACTGCTGGTGCATAACCTGTTATACCTGCATAAAGAAGTGTGAGAATGTAGGAAGGTGCTGGGTAAATGTCATTGGGTGTGGAAAACAAATGTCTGAGAAATACAAATTGCAATGTATGGACTCTTCAAAATTAATCTTAACCCCTTTTAATTACACTGTGCACAACACCTTTCATAACTGCATAATGGATTTACAGACAAAATGGATGAAACACGTGCAATACGGTCTAGTCCAGTCATAACTATCAAGCTACACTTCCTTCAATGGAACAGCAAACAACCCCAGATGAATTCTGGCCATATGGACCCAATATGTCCAGATGTAGGTCCGGAGTTGGTTGTACCACAGGGACTCAAGTACCACCACAAAGGGGAGGCCCAATAAGGCAGAAATGATTCTGGAGTTGCTTGTGTTCCTAATTAGAGTGCGGTTAGACTAGCTATTTTGGCTAGATTGTAATCTGTGCAACAAAGCAAAAGACACATTTTCATATGGTTGGTCCTCTAAGTGATGGCAGAGGTGAGCTGAAGGATTCAAGAATTACATGGAATGTGTCTAGAGTAATATTCAGTTGTTCTGATCTATTTGCTCATTTGTATCAACTCAGTGCTAGGTGCAAACAGGCTGCCCAGCATTACTGTATGTTCTATGGTTTTTCACATCCTGAAGCCCACCTGAAGTTTTTGGGCAAACACTGGAGGGTTCTTCTCTGCCAAATCTGGCTCTAGGTAGTCCAGTGAATCACAAGTCATGGTCTGATGGGAAATCCTGGAAAGCAGAGCATCTGTAGAAGAGAAGGACTCCTCTGGAGACATCTGCAATGGAGGGAGAGGAGAACGTTATAGGGGTAGATCTCTTCACATATGATAATCTGGAGATTACACAATAAGAATTTGTCACTGAAAAGTTGGTAAGAGTCAGCTGTCCAAATTAGTACTGAAATAGCCCATGATACCTATATACAACTATAAAGACACAAAACAAGGAGATCTGAGGATCCTTCAGGAGGCCTGGAATGGTGGGAGAAAATTCACACAACAGAGGAGATTTGAGAATCTGTAGCATTTAGGTCTAGCCCCGGGGCAGAAAAATTGTTCTGAATTCCCATAGATGGGGCAGAGGTGGCACAACTTGTGAGACATAAGAGGGGCCAGAGGAACCACCAGGGTCTTCGACATTGCGAATAGTGACCATGCCTGGAGATTTGGAACCCTAGCCATAGACTATCACAAATGGGTACCAAGATCCAAAGGGGTTGTCACACTTTGACCATCCAATAACAACTTTTCCTTAGACTGTTTAACAAAGACAAAAACTGTGGTATGAGATCATAAGCAAAAAAGATTTCCTAGTATTCCATTGCAGAGCCTCCATTCTCAACCTCATTCTGCTCTCGGGCGGAGCCAACCTTGGACTGAGCCCTAGCCCCCTTCCCTCATCCATTCTTCTCTTACCATCTCCCTGATGCTAGACATGATTCTTGGTGTCTGGCAGTCCAGTTCCTTCTGCTTGACCATATCTGATAAATGTCCACTGGGGTCCTGGCTACCGGCAAGCAGGCAGGGTCCAGGATGTGAGAGTTTCAACCCGAAGGACTGCTGAGAATCTGTCCCTTCGAAGCTCGACCTATGAGAACAGTGAGAATATATCAGTATTATCAATGTGACAGCAAGCATTTGAGAATTGAAAGGTCTATGAGGTTTCATAATTCATTGGCTGGATTTCCTCCGATTTCTCTGGTCTGTTTCCTTGGTCTTTGCCCCTCTCTGTTTCAGATTCCTAGTTATCCTGTCCAGTTCTAAAGTCTAATCATTTTCTTTTTCTCCAGATATGTGTTTTGTTTCTTGAAATTATTCTATCTCCTTTTCCCTCTTTGCTACATTAATTGTTATACTGGTCACATTGCAAAATCTCCTCCACTCCTTGGCTGCTTTCTCCCCTAGCCCCACTATTTCTTTATTCCTGGTTCTCCCTTCTGTTTCTTAAATCTCCTCCTCTGAGTCACAACTATTAAGACTTATTCCTTTCTGGTTCCTGATTTGCTTCCTCCCTTTACCTCTGTTGGACCTTACCTCTGTATCATGCCTGCTTCCTCTGTGGCTCTTGCTTATTTTATTTTTTATTTGTTTCTTGTCTACAGTCTACCCTCAGTTGCTTCATTCCTCGTGCTCCCTTTTGTCACGTGTTCTCCATCCATTATTCTAATTCTTGGTCCTTCTACCAGATTTCTGGCTCCATTGCTCCTTTATTGCGGGTTAAGCGACCCATTCCTTTACTCATTTGGTTACCTTAATACCAGGTTGGTCTGTCTCTTTACTGACCCATGGGTTAACCTACCTATTATGCCACAAAATACACATTTCAGATAGGGTCATTTATAAAGCTGTTTTCAGAACTAATAGTACATAGTATGCTTCATTCTCATTTTGTCGACTCCAAAGGATGAAAGACTATATTGTCATGCCAAGATACAATCTTGTAACTTGAAAGTTACAAATATCCCTGCAGGAGGTGCTCAACCCACTACACTAACTCTTTGGCTTTCATGTCTCTTTAGCTTGTTTTCTTCCCTTTTAAACCCAATGTCTTATGAAAGTCTAAAGCCAACAATAGTCCTTCTGGGACATATATAGACAATAGAATGTCCCACAGTAGTTTAGATTAAGACAGATGTCTCTCACTCTGCCGCAACTAAGACGAATCTTTGATTGGCAGGTAGGTGAACTTGTGGAGGCCTTCTCTCTTTAATACCATATAATGCAAAACCTATTTCTCACTTTTAAATATTTTTGTCTGTCTTCTCCCACTTTAATATGTTATAGGTATATTCATATAATTCTACTCAAAGCCAAATACTCGTTTTTTTATTTTAACATATAATAAATGTATGTAGCAAATTTGCCTTTTCTCCATGGTCACCACAGATTTTCCACCATTTGTCAGGCCCTAGTGTTGTTGGCATTGGGAAACTGTGTACTGTTAAACTGCTAGTCTGTTCTATAATGCTATGCTCATGCTTATGACCCTAAAATGAGATTGGTAAAATAAGCTTCACGCAATCGATCTATTTAACTTCCCTTTAAGGCCAAGTTAGATGGCATATGTGGGTTGCAAAATTTATTTAAACCACCTACATCCATGGCAAAAGTATATGTCCTACAGGATCACCACTACTCTGGCTCTCTTGCAGTTTAAAGGTATTACAATAACACATGGCAATGAAAAGTGCCTTCATTATGCGGAAAACCTATTTTTATATATCAATAAATCACCCCAAAAGTTAGCTCTGCATGCTTACATTGCTGGAAGCCTAATCTTGTACATATATTTTGTACATATACATTGTCAAATCAGATCAAGTGATGAAACATGATGTTTGATTATTCATTTGAGTGCAAAAGTAACTTTAGAAAAGTGTACTTTAGGATTTTTGAGCCAGAACTGCCTTAAAACCAATTCTGCCGCTCATAACACCTCTAGTGATGGAATACAAATCCTTGGCTCAGAAGACTATTACTTGCCCCTCTCTATCCAGGACTGACAGTGTGATATTAAGTCACAGGGATTAGCAGGGATGAGCTGTCTAGAAGTGAACAGGAGAAGCATGTAGAACAAAGAACAACATTAGCACTACCTCATGAGAGGTTCTTCAGCTCCCATGGGAGGACAAACTCTCTACACCATGGTAACACTGTACCCCGTAGGTGTCTTCTGCCTCCATTCACAAATGATAAATTGGCATTGCTCAGATCCCACACAGGGATGCAGCCGCTTTCTTCAAGGTTACCTGGGATGAAGCATATTCATTCACTCATATCAGAGGCCTGATCTTGGTCAGAGAGATACCAAGTCTCCAAAGGATCTGCCTGCTCAATGTCAGTAAGCAGCAGTCTTGAATTTTTAATTATGTCACCATACTGCCGACATCCAGGGAGGATGCAAGTAATGGCCAGATGACACAGCCAGGTGTGAAGTGAATCTCAAAGAGAATGTATAAATACAAAGGTGGTATACAAAAGTTTATATAAATTTGAAATAAAAAAATCAAAGCTTGCATTTTTTCCATTAAATAGGTGATCTGTCTTGATACATGAAAATATTTCAGTTTTCCTTTTCAAAACGATGCATGAAAAGGTACACATCGTATAATACAGATACTTTTTTCGGGGAAGAGATCCTTTACAATAGGATCCTTTAAGGCAATGTTTATTGAATGCATTGAATGTTTATTGAATTGAACCTGAATTGGTTGAGCCTTTAAAAGCAAAAGTTAATCGTCTTCCGCTAGTGGGTTCAGTAATCACTCATGGTGACCAATGGTAGACTATCTAGTCTGTTCTAGTAAAATTAGATGAAGATGTCTATAATAACAAAGAGCTAACCGATTAGAATGCCATCGTTTTAAACACATCTATCAGTCATGCAAGATCCCTACACATTTTCTTGAAATTCATTTGAATCAAATTTGGATTCTGCCATTCTCAACAATGAGTGACTGGTTACTCCAATAAGCTTCTGTTGTCACCTTTTGTGCTAAATACTAATTTGGAGCTGAGATTTTTTATTCTGTTGACCTGAATTTGCTCCTTTAATTAATAAATTACTATCATTCTACTAGTTTTTAAACTAGAGAAACACAAATCTGATATCACACAATGGCAAATGTGAGCTCAGTAGACCAAGAAATAGTTTTAGTAGTAAACCCAACCTGAAAGTTCCACCACCCAAAGATCCACCACCCAGGGTCGCAATATGGAGACTGCATAACCAGCATTTCATCAGACGGTTCTTGGTACTATCTGTGTGAGATCAGACACCGACCACTGCCAAGTTGCGGAGATACCAACCACATTCTAATCTCCAACTGGGTAGTGTCACCCTTTATGCAAGTTTATGATTGATGCCTGGGTAGCCCAAATGTTAAAACAGCCTTCTACAGAACCACTTCAATCTCACACAAGTAGAAACTGTTCATACCCTGATCCAGGCGTTGTGGAATCGGAGAATCTGACTGGTGGAGATTTCACTGGGCTCTCACTCGAACCATCAAACATCAGGTAAAGACTCTTCTTAGGCGTCTCCTCTTGGTGCTAAGGAGGAGAGAAGTTGTAATGTTACTCAGTGCCTTTGTGATTAGTTGTGCTACCAGGCTGTTAGAGACTAGGTTAAGGAGGAAGAGAGCAAAAGGGGTTCTGGATTTTATTAGTTTAAAAAAGAAAATTATTCTAATTTTTTATTAAAATATAAACATAATCTTATTGACACATTGATTCACAGATACAGTAACAAATCATTTCAAAACACAGAGTACTATTCTCCCATTAGCATGCAACCCTATAATAGATTAATATGCTATGCTCACAATTGCATCTAATGGTTGGGTTGTAAAAGTGCATTTGTTTTAAAAACTTTCTGCCATATGGAAGTGTTGAGAATGAGAAAACTGTATATCGCTGATGAGTACTCCACAATGCCCAAGGCATTGGTACCATCTTTCGGTTTATTTTCTTTTAAGTTGATTGAATGGCATGTGAATCTAGAACTGTTTAACCCTCCGATATGCATGCTCTTCAGAGAGTAGCAAGTAGTATCCTACATTGGAGATTTGTCATAGGCTGAAACAGTTATGATTAAATTCCCCCCAAAATGTGCCCCATCTGTGAATCTTGTCTTGCATGAATACTTTTGAAGAAGGTTAAAGTGAAATTGTGTGTCAAACTCCATGCAATTTTTCTATAACTATCATATAGTGCTCTATTTGCTCCAAGAGGCAAACGTTATTGTTTGTGCTATGACAGAGATAGCTTGGGTCATATGTAGAAATATTTGCCTGGTACATGGTACAATCCATCTGGTAAATCTTAACTTTGAGAAGGGGCATCATTTGTTTTACTGCTAAAAAAGGTAATTAGGTATTTTTGCATTATGTTGCCTTGCCTTGGCAATATGCCAGTATCTAGCATATGTAAGAATTTTGAGGCATTACAGTCTAGATTCTGACAAACCTAGGCATTCAACTACGCAATTAACATTATACAACATTATGTATGACCTTTCGCTGATACCACCTTATCTATGTATTATATAAATTGTTTCTAAATGGTTAGGGCTTGCAATCCACTCACTGTAAAGTAGTTCTGCCTAACAAATACCACTTTACTTCGGTCTTTGAAGAAATGCACAAAATAGGAATCAAAAACAAGATACATTTTTGTTGTGAGTACTAAGTCCTTAAGCAATGTTGGGACTGGTGTTCAATTAGGTGAAATCATTGTCTTCAATCAGCATTGGTACTCTGAAGTCACCAATTTTTGAGTCCTCTTGTAAATGGTCAAAGCTGTAAGGTACATTCTGACAGTGGCCAAAGAAAGTTGTTTATCGGTTAAATAAAGTTAGTACGTCAGAATGTTTCGAAGAGTACTATTTGTAGAAGCCACATGATTGGTTATAAACCATATTATAAATGTCTTCCAATTACAATTGTAATAATATTCCACTGGTAGGCCATTTCTCCTCCTTTAGCAACTGCAAGAATACTTATGGGAGTTTTATGTATACAGACAATAATGTCGGGATACAGACTTCTTAGTTCATGGAGCAGAGTTGAATAGTGTGATCTTCCCTTGTTCCATTATCAGCATTCAATGATGGGCTTCCTTTACAATAATACAGAGAGTTCTATCAAATGGAATGGCAGGTCTTCATTGACTTTGCTGGCATCTCTTAGAGATCAGGGGTAATTGTGAAAAGCGATATGCACATTTTTTTGTACCAACTAATGACTAAGGCATTTCCGTTGTACTCAATTTGTTGTTATCAGGATGCATAGTCTTTTTTTGTTGCTGGTTGTCGCAGTCTAATTGTATCGGACGGCCGACTTTTCTTGATTTTGTTTTATTATACTATCATCAAAGAACCCCTGTAGGAATCTGCATACTTTACACTCAATAGAGACATATTGACTTGCAAGATTGATTATTTTTATAGCACAGTAATATATCTCGTAATAACTGTGGAACCTGTATCCAAGATCTAATAGACTGTTGTTGCGTTATCTGTTGTGATCTTAACAGCCTCTTTACAGTAATATTTTGGAAAGATGTTAAGGTCAACACTGCCATCTTGAATTCTAACCCGTTTTTTATAGGCTGTCAGTAACTGAATATGGGCTTCCCAGCGTTGTAGGAGTCTTTGGCATAGTCATCATCTGGGATTACAGCTCTAGGATTTTCATTTCCTAAAACGTAGTTAATCGCCTTCATAAATGCAAGAGACTGATTCCTCAAAAACATATTTTTCTTCCAATTTGAGCACATATGCTCCCAAACATTTCTCCTTATGACTGGGTGGAACATAATATTTCCCTGTCCATTGCTCCTTGTGCAAAGTCAGATACATTTAGTCACATAGTCACATTTAGTCACAGCTTTGACTGAAAGTGAGTGCAGCTAAAGCTATATATAAATGCTATTCCTTCTTAAGTAGACAACATTAGGAGGCAGACAGTTTGTCAAACACCACCAATTCAGATTCTATGTACAAGGGTAGAAATGTGAATGGATTGTGTTTTGAGCTACTCCGAACCTGATGTAATTTTTGTTTCCAGCGCAATGGAATGTGGAAATAGTATTTTTTTTAACTGATGGTAGGCATGACTTCTCCTTCCAACATTAACCAGACAAAACTGTAGCATTACCATTCTGAATTTCTAGTTTTATATTCACCTTCTACGTGACTGGAGATTCCAGTTCAGTTTTTAGCCATTTGTCTTTCATTGGTATGAGGAAGCAGACTCCTTGACCTCCAGTAGAACCAGCATGTTAAATATTTAGTTCAGACGTTTTTTCGAGGTCATCAATGTCATTGTCCAATGAAGAACCTAAGTTTCCCGGGAAATGTTATTCATAGGGGGCAAGATGTTGGCCGCTTAGGTGGACATGAGCAACACTAGCAGGCTGCGGTCCGATTAACTTCTATGTGACCGATTTTGAATAGGCTTCCCCACACTAAAAAAGTTATATCACCCTCCCCCCGGCTGAATGCTGCTCCTCCGTAAGGGAATTCGGCCACAATACCTCGGAACGATTGTGAAGTGGTGTGTGGAGCAGTACCTGAGGCGTTTGGTGCTCCGGCTCACGGACAAAGAGGTAATCCTGGCCCAGAAGCTGGCTACGGGCGGCCCCGCCTCCAAGACAACCATGGCTGTAGCCACTCGTAAGGCTCGAACCGAGGCACTGACGGCATCTGCAAACATCGAGACTCCAACTTTGACTTCAGGGGAGAGCGACCCGGCACCAGGAGAAGGTTCTCCTGGCTGCCTGCATCGACTACGGCAGCCCGAGCAGCTCAGGAAAGGAAAAGGCGGGGCGCCGGCTCCAGGAACCGCGAAGGGCCAGACGGTGATCGAGCTGATGTGGCGAGGAAGGGAGCAGGCTGCGGGGCTGGTGAATGAGACTGCAACATCAGGAGCCGAGCCAGCGGTAGACAGAGAAATTGATCCTGGCACGGGGTTAGAAACCAGTGCCATGGTGGTGAGTCCGGGGAATATGTCACTGACACCGCAACCGACCAGGGAGGCCCAGATGGCAGTAAGTCCCTCAGAGATCGGTTTGATTGGGGCAGGTCGGGAGAACCCAGGGGATGTTACAGCGTATGAACAATCTATTGGGAATGATTTTGTACTGAATAACGCATTAATGACTGCTAGGATACCTGATCCCACCAGACCCCCTACGATTAAGGACCCTCAGAGCCAGTCCGGGAGACAGAATGTAAATATCATGCTGGCATCTAAGACCCCGATGGAAGACAAAAATAAGAATGAGACTCTAGTGAATGTGAATGTTTTTTCTCCATGACAGAAGAGGCCGAATGGTCGGATGATGCTTTGAGCACCTTGCAAGGGGCAAGTAGTTTAGAATCAGACCCCGAGGAAAGTGAGGAGGACCATCGATCGTCAGTTAAGAAAACGCTGGCTCAAAGGGGAAAGGAAAATAGAGAAAAAAAGGATCTTTCATGGGACTATTCTGCAACTACTCCACTCTCAGGGTCATCTGGAAAAACACCTCCAGGTCTAATGGCTTAAGTCCCTCCCACTTTAGAGGTCATTCATCAAGCTATTCTCTCCCACAGGGAAGAGGCTCGACAGGATAGTCGTAAGGCACAGGAGGGGATGAGAAAAATGCCAGGAGTGGTAAGCTCTCAAAGGCATTTTCTAATTTCGGAGAAAGAGGGGTAACTCTGGAGGAAATAATGATGGGCGCAGAAGCTGATGCAGCCAACGCGGTAACTCTGGTGGAATCTTATGAAGAACGGATCAAGGCCATACAATGGAAACTAGAAGAGTCTGAAAACAGACAAAGCAGAAACAACCTAAGAGTTCTAGGAATCCAGGAGGGCTTGGAGGGGTCTGACACCAGGGCCTATATGGTCACCCTCTGTTCAGCAGCCTTCCCAGAGCTATACGAGTGGAATTGGGCCTCTGAGATTCAGAGAGCACATTGCATACCCTTTAAACAAAAAGCTCCAGCAAAGGAGGGTGATAAATCACATGCCATATTAACCTTTCTTGGAAACTTTTTGCTGCAACAGACCATATCTGATAAAGCCAGGCCGGATGCCAGGAGGACAGTTGGGGGGGGGGGGGGGGGGGGGGGGGGTGGTTCATTTTTTGTAAGACCAGACTTTTGCCATGTAACGGTAGAAAGGCGTTGGAGGTTAAGGCAGCTGTTAAAACCCTTCCAGGATAAAAAGATTCAATCGTATCTGGTTAATCCGGCACTGCTCCAAATTATCACTCAGGGAACCACTCGATATTTCTCCTCAGAGATAGAGGCAAAAGAATATATGGACTCTCTAGACAAATAATCTGTTTAATCTCTGACATGTTTGGGTGTTGGGGAGCAGGGGGGAAGGGGGGGCGACTGTGAAAGCTATCTTTAATATGCTTAGTGAAGAAAATGCATGGGGGTAAGATTCTGTAGGGAACAGGGAAGGGTAAACTGGATTTCCATTTTTTTTTTGTTTTTTCTTTGGTAACTTCTATACGTACACGTATAGGGAAATTGTCGTCTTACCTTACTTTTTTCCCTTTTAGGTGTAAAGGGTTTATTGAAATGATACTCTTTGGTTGCACTTAAGGGACAGTGGTCTGCTAGGACTGCGAACATCCTATGCACAGACCTAGGTCTGAACATCCTGAGGGGGGGTTGGCAGCTTCAAGAAGGGGGGTGGGGAAGGCGTTCTCGCAGGGGGGAACGAGGGCAAGAGGGCGGTGGTGGTAGGGCTTCACAGGAGTTGAGTGGTCACAGGGGGGGGGGGGGAGTAGGAAAAAAGGAAAAAAAATGAAAAGTAAATTTTATCTGGTGCATTGTTGTTAGTGGCAAACATGATGTAGTCTTAATATCTGCCGATACTCAGTCCTGGGGTCTGCTGGGAGCTGTAGAACAAAAGAACGATGATGAGAAAACTTAAGATGTGTACATTGAACACAGGGGAGATGAATGACTGGCATAAAAGGCAAAGATTAGAGCAATTTGTAGGGATGAATCCCCTCAACACAATTTGTATACAGGAAACCCATTTGCCCTGGTCTAAGAAACATCTCTTAAATGTTAAGGGATTTGAGGTACTGGTATGCTCCACACAGACATCTACTGTGAGGGGGGTGGCAATCTTAGCCAGAAGTAATCTGGGTGGTAGCTAGCGTTTTTGGGCAGACACCTTGGGTAGATGGGCGATTGTGGAATTGAGGATAGGGATAACTCTGTGTACAATTTACGGATCTAATCAAGACGAACCGGATCTATTTGGTAAACTAGAAGTGGAATTACTGAACTGGCCGCAGTCATTAATAGTATGCGAAGATTTTAATATCCCTGCAGACTTCATGGGTGCTAATAACAGGCTATATATGCGGAAACCCTAAGTTTTTAGAGCTCTGTCTGCTTTAATAAATACACATAGCTTGGCCGATGTGTGGGGAGCTAAGGAACCTCATTACCCGGGCTTTACCTATTTTTCCTGTCCCGTCAAAAAATATACTGTTAGATTATTTTTTATATCATCGTCAGAGGTGGGCAAGACGGGGATTACTAAAATGCTCAAGACAATATCCGACCATAACCCCTTAATTTTAAGCTATGAATACCATCTGGTTAATAACCCTCTGTCTAGAAGGACGTTTGAGAGAAGATTGCTACTTGATCCCGAATTCGTAGAACACCTTAGGAGCTGGGGTCAAAGCTATTTTGATATGAATAGGTACAGCGCCCCACGAAACTGCGTAGGGGATTCCTTCAAGGCAGCATTACGGGGTGAAACAATCAGCGTCTCAGCTAGTCAGAGGAAGAATACAAGACAGGCGCATGAGGTGCTAATGAAACAACTAGTCCAAGCAGAAGAGCAGCATATAAAAGACATTTCAGGAGGTAAAGATGCTGAGGAGAGCTTATCTAAGATTCTGGCCCTCAAGGCAAAAGTCTATAAAGTAACAGCTCAGAGAAGCACTGGTGACTATCAAATACAAAAGTGCAGAATGTACGAGACAGGAGAGCAGGTAGGAAAGCTATTGGCATTAAGAATTAGGCAGGGATTCACCCGAAATATGATAGATAAAATTCAGATGGCCAACCGGGAGTACACGGAGAAAGAAGACATCAGAGGGGTCTTTAAGGATTTTTATCAAAACTATATCAGGAAGAGGATAGGGCAGATATTTCTAGTTTGGCCTTTGAAGATCTGGGCCATAGTCTGCCTGACCAGGAGAAAGTTGAGTTAGATAAAGATCTGGAACTGACCGAAGTAACTCATGCGCTGGAGGATTTAGCTGCAGGCAAAGCCACAGGGCCTGATAACATCCCACAGTCATAGCCCCGGTTCTACTGGACCTATTTTGTGGTATAATTTGCTCAGGGGAAGTGCCAGATTCCTGGAAAGAGACAAACATAGTGGTCTTTCATAAGAAGGGTAAAGTCAAGGAGGATCCTGGGTCATATCGCCCGATATCCCTCATAAATACAGACACCAAAATATATGCGAAGGTTCTGGCAAATAGGCTGGGAAGGGTCATTGGCGGTTTGGTCTCCCCGTGGCAGCATGGGTTTATCCCTGGTAGAGGAACAAAGGATCACATAAGGCGAGCTATGACGCTCTTTGATGCTCATGCTGTCAAAGGGGGTTGGATCGCCATGATCCTTCGACGCTGAAAAGGCCTTCGACCTGGTCACCTGGTCATATTTATGAGGGATATTGGAGCGATGGGGCTTTGGCCCCAAAATAACTAAAGCTATTAAGGCGATGTATATCGATCCATGTGCTAGAGTTCAATTAATGGGTGGAGGGGTTGGATAAAATATATATTTCCCGGGGGATGCGTCAAGGGTGCCCCTGCTCCCCAATCCTATTTGCCCTTTCTATTGATCCATTAATTAGGAAGCTACTGGGGCATGAGGGCTTCAAACCGGTTATGTGCAATGGATGCGAAACCAAATTACTAGCATATGCCGATGATCTGGCAATAATAACTCCGGATGCGGCAATGCTTGTATTGAGGGCAATAACATCTGAGTTCGGACGGCATTCGGGTTATCTCTTGAATGAAAATAAGACACAAAATTTATATGCTCCAGTAATATTATTAAATTGGGTGGTAGATACACGGACTCAGCAATTTACCTCGGGGTCAGGATTAGCCCTCTAATTGAGTCTATAATTAAGGAAAATTTTGAGCCATTGATTGACTCAATGTCAACTGAGTTCAAAAGGATAGACTCCATTCATCTGTCCATAATTGGGAGAGCAAACGTGTTAAAAATTACAATGCTTCCGAAAGTACTATACCTCTTTCGTGCGATCCCGCTTATGGTGGGGGAAAGCATGATAAAATCTATTGAGTCCGTTTTTATAAAATGTATCTGGCAGTATGGGAAAACGAGAAGATCCCTTAAATACCTTTCTTTACCGCAAGAAAGAGGAGGACTAGGGGGCCTGAATATTCGGTTTTATCTGGTGGCTTGTCTTCTTAGTCAGATGGTGATACTCTTGGATACTGCCACAGATTTGCTGAATAGCGTACTTAGGAATATCTATCCCCCGTCTATTTTTTAATTATTATTAGGAAAGGAAGCATTGGGGCTCTTATTACCTAAAACAGATCGACATTATTACAATAAAAAAAGGTACAAGCTTCTCAATAGCGTGTGGAAGGAGATCCAGAAAACTTAGGGAATTCCCAAGTATAATTATTACACACCTTTGTGGAAATCAAATCTTTTTCCTCACTTGAGCAGTGATAGATCCTGGGCAACCTGGGAGATCCAAGGGATTAGGAGTATCGGACACCTTTGGGAGGGAATGGCCTAGATGAATTTCACAGATATACAGCGTATATTTGGAATAGCAGAAATTCAAAGCTTTAAGTATTTACACATTTTTCAAACTCTAGTGAGTGTCAGGCCCCGGATCATTCCAGGAGGGAAAATTAACATCCTGGAGTATATCTCGTCAGGCGGTACTAAGATTGGTACGATATACGAAGGCCTGATTCCCATGATACAGGATGATATAGAGAAGGTGGATGCCTCCTGGGCCCTGAAATTGGAGGACCCGGACATTGATCTTGATAAATCTTTATTGATGGCGGGTAATCTCTTTCGCTCTTCAAACCTCAGGGCTCCACACTACACGACACTATACAATCTCTATTATACTCCATCCAAGCTATTTGAGTGGGGAAAAAAGATGATGATAAGTGTCCAAGATGTTCTCAGGGCCCGGCAAATCTGGTTCATATGTTTTTTCAATGCAGTACACTTAGAAGGATAGGCACCCAGATTGAAAAATTCTGGGAGCGGCTGCTAGGGGTTAAAATCACCCTATCCCGTTTTAATGGTTTTGGGCACCAATTCTAACTTGAGATTGAAAAAGGAGGAAGCCTTTGTATTTATCTGTGTGGCTGTCTTAAAAATAATATTGGCTGCGGGCTGGAAAGACTCTACCACTCCTTCATTCCAGATGTAGCTGTCAAGTTTACTGGGGATTCATAATATGGAAGCAGCATTATACTCCCGAAGGGGTATTAGGATGAGGGAGCTAGGGCAGAACATCTGGACCCCCTCAAAAATTGGAGGGAAGCTAGAGTATAAACTCTCTTTTAATCAGTTTTGGGATAATTAATTTTTTTGGGTATATTGCTGTATAATATTGTGCTTCTGATGAATCAATCAATCAATCAATCACAGACATTTATAGAGCGCACTACTTACCCGGAGGGTCTCAAGGCGCTTGAGGGGGGGGGGGGGGGAGTGCTGCTACTGCTCGAATAGCCAGGTCTTGAGCTTCTTCCTGAAGGAGAGGTGGTCTTGGGTCAGGCGCAGGTCGGTCGGGAGGGAGTTCCAGGTCTTGGCGGCCAGGTAGGAGAAGGACCTTCCTCCTGTTGTCGTTCTTCGGATGCGGGGGGCGGCTGGCTGATCGGAAATGTCGTTTGGGAGCGTAGAAGTTGATGCGGTTGTTGAGGTAGCTCGGGCCTTGATCGTGTAGGGCTTTGTGTGCGTGGGTGAGGAGGCGGAAGGTGATTCTTTTGTTGACGGGGAGCCAATGCAGGTCTCTCAGATGTCCGGAGATGTGGCTGTGTCGTGGGATGTCGAGGATGAGTCTGGCTGAGGCGTTCTGGATCCGCTGGAGTCTCTTCTGGAGCTTGGCGGTGGTTCCGGCGTAGAGGGCGTTGCCGTAGTCCAGTCGGCTGGTGACGAGGGCCTGGGTGACCGTCTTCCTGGTCTCGGTGGGGATCCACCGGAAGATCTTCCGTAGCATGCGCAGGATGTTGAAGCATGACGAGGAGACGGCGTTGACTTGTCTGGTCATGGTGAGGGAGGAGTCCAAGATGAAGCCCAGGTTGCGTGTGTGGTCTGTCGGTTTGGGTGCGCTGCCCAGGGCGGGGGGCCACCAGGAGTCGTCCCAGGCGGAGGGCGAGGAACCCAGGATGAGGACTTCCATCTTGTCTGGGTCTATCACTGTTTATCATCGAATGTATTGTATTTTAAACATATGGATGCTTAACTGTAATATTGATGAACTATTTAACTTTTGTATGCACCAGATATTGAATTCAAATAAAAAATAAAAAATAAAAGAACCTAAGTTTCCTTCCAAACGTGGAGGTGTAGATGGAAGAAATGTAGGCTGTTTCTGTTTGGTGCTGGGGGTTGCTGTAATGGGCCTGCCTCTTAACTCAGCCCCTAGCTGCAGAACCTCTGCCATTTTGTTGACTTTATTAGATGCAATATGCTCTTTGATGTTGAGTCATGACCTATTTCAGTTTGTAGTAAAAGTATAACAGAGTCCGCTTCTGGGCACCCTATTATGTTAATAGAGTGCTGGTGGCTTTGTGACTTTTTCTCTATTCGAGGACTAACTGGCACCAAGTAATAAATATAGCTTGCATTTGTGTTACAACTAGTAGCACCAGTGAGAACCTGATTCCTACTTTAAGGTTGCTCTGAGTTTTCTATGATGAAGTCTGTGTCCTCTTTTTCAATTTTCATTTAGAGATGGAATCTGCAAGATGACATTGCAGGATGGGATGCAGACACCAGGACCATATCCTCTTCGTAATAGGTGTGGGATGTATAATTTTGCTACAAGCACTTGACATCCTCTTGTAATTAGTCAGCTTTCTGTTCAGACTCTTAAATATTTTCCTGGTCCAAGTATCACTGTAGTTGTCCTGGGTGTGTAATACCATGGTGATAGAAGAATCAGAGTTGTGATCACTGTTGAAACAGTAATTTGCCTCTTTAGAGCTTTCATAATGTAGGGGTCTAAAATCGTGTTCATTTGCAAAGTAGCTCAAAAGTCATATTTTCTCTTCTGGTGTTGCTGGATTTTCTAGGCATCATAATAAAAGTGATAGCTCTAAAGTTATCTGAGCTCAAAATGTTCTTCAATAGCATATTCCCAGCTCGATGCAAAGGTTTGTTGCTATAATATTTTGTGTGTCAGTAACACAAAAAAAGGAATCATTTCGAGGACAGGACCAGCACTAATTGCTAAATACTAAACCCAAAGTTTCTGGACAGCTAGAGATTGTCCTTCATTTTATCAAGTCTCATGCTTTTTGCTGCTTGGCAAAAGTTTTTATTGGTCTGATCCGTAGATGGGAGCTTCTCTGTGATTTCCTACCACATAACAATCTCGTGTTAGTGATCTTTACTGGGGGAACAGTTTTAAGGGGCTAAATTGTTTTTAGAACCAAAGTTCCCTTCACCTTTTTTAAAGAAGTGTGGCACTCGATTTTGGAGCAACTCCTCATCAAAAACCTGTGCCTTGTTGACAGAGTATTCAACGTCTCCTGCTTCGCTCATACCTTATGAAGTCAACCGTCTAACTTCCAACATGGTGCATAAAACACAACTCTGTTTTATTACGCAAGATCTTACTGCTCCTCACTGTTAAACTTTTTAAGGCACAAATTAAATGTTATGCTTATTAATTCATGGATATCATGTGTTAGAACTTAAATAGATATTTTCCATGGCCTCAGAACTTTTGATTCCGAGAACACCGACATTTCCAAAATATTTTCACATAATATAGTACTTTTAAGTATCCTGATTCACACAATTCAATCTTTCAAATCAAAAAACCCACTGGACTGTTGAGGTAAACACGTTGTCCCCGCCCCTCCCCCCCCCCCCCCCCCCCCCCCATTGTGTTCCCACTTTATTTCAAACCGGAGGGTGGACGAAGAACATCTAAAGAAGGAGCCAACACATTTAGTGTTAAAGAGCCCTGGTTAATGTTATAACGAAGTCTTATTACTGGCACACCCACAGCTGACACCGATAGTACATTAATCTATAATAGATCCAATCTGCAACATTTTCACATGTGCATTGTCAGACCAGGTGTAGCATGTCTGATCCCAGATAATGAGGGCAGTCTCAGTCTTAGCAGAACCTGTATTTTGAGGTAATGGGCCCATACTCCAAAGGCTAAAAGCCTGTGCACTGGAAGCAGAGGCCCAAAACACGCACCTGAGAGCAGGGTCCAGTCTTCTCCATGTATTCGATTTCATAGGAACTGCCATAATCGAGGTCTAGGAGGAACAGGGAGAGATTTTTTTGGTTATTAGGGCAGAATCACACAGAATGAACTTAAGAAGGCTATCCTTGTAAACACCGCTCCAAAAATGAAACTGACATGCTTTGAACAACAAAACAAGTTTGCCAAATTCAGCCATCTGTAAACTACTGCCACTGTGACACCCATTGGAGGCTGCTACCATTTCCTTTAGTAAAAAGATTCAAAACTCAAAAGCCAATCATAGACGAAAATGTGCAAGAAGAGTACAGGTGATCTATATGAGTAGCAATGTTCTGTGCTCACAAAATGGTGATTACATGTTGGCAATACCAAATGCTGTTGTCTTATCCAGAGAGAGCGCCATGGTCATCAACACCTACTGTTAGGACCTGACAGTAACCCCCACAGAGTTTAACTCGACCTACTCTCCAAGAAAGATATTTGAATAGTGTTCAAGACTTCCAGAGAGATCATTTTCAGAAGTAGCTGAAGCTCTCTTTCTGTATGCCTTTATCCGTGTATCGAATGTGCTTTTCACAGAAAGTTTATTATTGTCGAAGTCAAGAATGAGCTTACACTGCTCTCTCTTGATGCAGAAGTACAACCTGAGTAGGATGGGGTAGATCCAGGACAGGAGATCAAATCTCAAACTAGAAACGTGATTGTGGGTATACTGAAAAAGGCCTAGTGGTCGGCCCATACCTGCCGGCTGACAGTAAGTACATCATAGCAGAGCGCCTGCAGGACTGAAAAAATGGATGGAAGAGATACAGAGGAAGAAGTGTGGAAAAGAGAGAGTAGTCAAGGTGGGGGAGTAGAGAAGGAACAAAAAAAACTGATGAAAGAAAAATAATTGTGCTTAATATAATAGTACAGATGTTGGTGGATGGTTCAGGTTGCACCAGAAGCACTACAAAAACACAAAGAAACTACCGGTCTATGAACAGCGAGACAAAGATAGGCAGAGAAACTAGAGTGTCTGGGTCATAGAAAAACCATATTCACAAAATGAGAAAAAATCCTATCAGCCCACCTTGGTGGCAGTACTTCATCATCTGGGATTTACTGTTGGTTGCACGACTAGTGCAGCCATCAATGGTTGATGAAAAACTATGTTTATTTCATAACCCAATGATTGGTACAGCCACCACTTAGTTTCAGTCAGTGGTGCTGAAGATTTTCAGTGCAAAAAGGTGAAAAATAAAATTGTGCGAATGTTAAAATTGACTACTACACCAGAAGCACTGCAAGATCTCAGATCTCACAGGACCGGTGTATGGCCTACTGGTATTGTGTGTAAATCCGTCCCTAACGATCTGTCTCAACCACTATGTAATAGACTACCACATAGTCTAAAGAAACCTCCTTTTAGGGTTACTACTCCATCTACATCTGTGGAACTCTACCATTGACTTCCTGTTGACTGACCTCCTTAGCTGCACTACTGAATGACCACCATTCTTAGTTTGTGTTTCTGACGGACAGTAGGACTTCCAGTGTATAGTTGGTTCGGTGGCTCCGGGGGCTTATGGATCGACACCTATGTTTAACTATATGGCACATGCTCAAATTATAGAATGTACACTCTGTCTTTGATCCTTTAAGGTTACAAAAATAGAACACTGATGACTTGCGCAACAAGTAAAGGCTATTATCAGCCCCAGGAAATTAACACACATGGCTAGCCAGTCTCTGTGTTACTGGTACCTCGAATTTCCCTTGAATGCTAAATATTTGAACATGGTGTTAAATTCAAACAATTCTATTCAAAATGATTTCATTTCATGGTGCTGACACCCCAAACAAATCTGAGAAGTTGATTTGTAAATTAAGATACCAAGGCCTGTATTATGTATAGGGCATACTGCCCCGGTCTGCGCTGTTGCAGAACTTCAGTGGATGCTGCAGGCGCAGAATGAATCCGTGCGCCCAATTACAGTAAACGCGCAGTTCCTAATGCAAGCGCGAACTATGGTGCACTTGGAACAGCGCATTAGCCTACATATTTATAGCTATGATATGACACTGGCCTAATCCATATCAGCTTGGAGGCCCTTTACGATGCATCTGCCTTCTGAGAAATGCCCGGATTTTTCTAGGTCTATATGGGTGTATCATCCTGCAGTGCGGCAGCTTTCAAGGTGAACTGAGGTGTCCTTGAATAGGATTCAACATCTTAGATGTTTCAAAACTGCAGCAGGCACTCACGCAACAACCTTTAGATGACAAGTAGTCTGCAGCGAAGGAGTGAGGATGCAGACTAGTGTTTCCTTAGGTTTATTAATAATGCTAGCACCTCACCACCCCGCCCCCCCATAAAAAAACAAGTCAAAAGGCTCATTGTAATAGCACAATAGCACCCTTTGGATAATGGGAATAAATTCATTACTTTTAACACAGCTCAGGCTTTTTCTGACAGGATCCCTGAATAAACCTTTCCCTAACTTCTATTCAAAACAAGCATTGGCAAAGCCATAAGGTCTGGCCTTTGACAAACCTTCATTTTTCTAAACGGACACAAAAGGAATGTAAAGGCGTGAAAGTAATGCAAACATAGCTTTGTTGTTTAAATAAGATATGCATAGGTTTACTTAAACAAAGTAAGTAAATAAGGACCCATTACAAAAATAAATTATAAAAAAATTAAACGAAAGCAGAAGAAAAGTGGAGATTGGTGTATCAGCCCCGGCACTGAAATGTACTACTTTGTAGGCAAATGTGCACAAGCAAAATGGTATCACTCACAATGCAAGAGAGCCAGTGGTTGAAAGTGGGCTCACCCATCACACCATGGTGTTGTTAATGGAAGCAATATGTAAATCACAGTTGAACAGACCAATGGAAGAATGAAGAAGGCTGACTGAAAGCTCCAATATGTTTTTATGTATCAGCCACACAAAAGGTAAAGGGGGGCTAGGTTTAATCTGAGGTGGCATGGTGGGCAAAAAAACAATGGACAAAAATGCTACCCAGAGCAATTGCAATAAGTCTAACCATTGGCAACCATTTCTACCATCAACTTTTGAGTGTTTGATTTAATGCCCTAAGTGGCAAGGCTATACCAAGAGGTGGGTCCCATGCTTACCGAGCCACTGGAATAAGCTACATCCCACCTGAAGAACTGCAATCAGGGTGTAACTGGTCTTGGGCTGCTCGTGTTCCCATCAGAGAGGGCTGGGCTTGGCAGTTCGGGCTGAACTGTTCCTATTGGAGCTTGACGAAGACAGATTTCGATATGGCTGGGGCTAATCTGAGGGGACAGGGTAGGCAAATGAACGATAGACTGGAATGCTAGCCCATTGCGTCGGGAGACTGGATAAGCAAAGCCTGCACATCAGAGATTGACCTCTGAGTGCCACTGTCGGCACAGAGAACGAGCGGAACGAGCGGAGCACGGAGAGCGAGAAGCAGCGAGAGCAAACGCCGCCGTGGAGAGCGGCCCCCGCCCGCTTGCCATTCCCTGTTGTGCTGCTGGCGGTTGGGCCGCGCCGGGTTGCAACCGCTACGGTTTCTGGAGGTGCTCCTGCTGGAAGCCTGCCCCTCCTCCTGCCGTCCCTAAAGAAGCCCTGCTAGGAGCTTGCCTTCACCGCGAGGAGCCCCACGGAGCGAAGCCAGCGCTGTGTCCACGCTCCACGGTGAGCTACCCCTGGTGAGCTGCCCCCGCGGCGAGGTCAGCTGCTGAGTCCAGCCCCTGCTGCTGCCGCCTGAGTTGTGGGCCGCTGCAGGATGTGGACGCGTGGGGGGGGAGAGTGGGAGAGCAGCGAGAGGTTCAAAGCAGATTAAAACTGCTGCTGCTTTGCCCCCATTGCCTACAGTTATCAGTGACCCTGCCTCAGTAAGGGGGCATTCTCTTAGCAATTTTCTTGGCAATTTGAGCAATTTCCAGTGAAGTGCAGCACTGCGGCCTTTTAAGCATCCCCCTCACCACCTTTGCCATTATTTCACCATTATCTATCATCATCTACTGCAGAACAGCACAGCCACAGTTTGCCTGGGGGGGCAACTTACAGCCACAGGTTGTCTGGGGAGGCAACTTAAAGTGCTAGACCCTTGTTGGCTTACTGACCAGCCCTACAGTGAACCTACAAAAGGCAATCACTATTGGTGGACGGATGCAAGTATATGTTGACTTTTAAAAGTACGAAGTAGCACCTGTAACAGCTTAAACAATGGTACACAGATCAGTAGACCAGCAGTCTGGTTTAAACCACGCTTCAATTCCCTATAAATAAGGATTCAGCTCCAGCATCTGCTGATTAGATTTAACCTGCACTGCTGAGTTAATGCACCAGTCAGCACATGCTCAGCAAGAGCAATCTCAAACTGTGACTAGACACAGCCTTCTGAGGCAGCAGAAGGCTAGAGAGCGGGTTAGCGTGGGAATGTGGAGTAAGGCTACAGCTCTCTTCTTTTCACGCTAACTAGAAGCATTCGTATAAAGTATTTGTGGCCCAAAGACATAGTATTGCCGCAAGGAAAATGAGCAGCACCAATAAAAACCAAGAGGCCCGCAAACCAACAAAAGGGGGTCCCCAGATCCATCAATATTTCACAAGACAGAAAATAGAATCTCACTGCAATTACAAGACTTGCAAGATGAAAGAAGGGGGAACAATAGAAAACAGTCCCAGTATTAGTTTATACAACCAGGAGCTGGGAAGACTGGGTGAGGAAAACCCCCTCAACAACTTAAAAAGCACAGCCTATGACAGTCTGAAGGAGACATTAATTTTAGAGATGGCGACGTTCGCAGAAACGGTGGATCAGGAAGACATGACTAACAACGACATCAAAGACCCCACTGCTAAATCTATAAACCATGAATTGGAGGAACAGGGGCTAGAGCATATTATTGAGATCTCATCAACACTAAATGATGCTGAAATATCAAATATACCTCAGGGTCCTCAAACTAGTGAGCCTACTCGCAATAATAACATCTATCGCATAGAGGCTTTAGTCCAACAGCTAGCCACAGGACAATTTGGGGGTTCTTATCAACCCCGGTGGTCAAGGGAGCACCCAGAGCTGCTCCACGCCCAGCAATCAAGGCAGGACACAAAGACAACATCAATTAGGTGCCACTAGCATTTTAGCTTTGGCATCCCCAGAATTACCAAAAATAACACCTATAGTAGCCCCTAAACTGCAGCTATTGGCGAGGGCTGTGCAGGCGCCACTACTCTTAGACACCGCAGAACCCAGAGTCCTGAACAAGAGTCAAACGAAAAGCATGGCCCTGAACACATCTTGAATACAATAAACTTGTGTCTACTTGAAGTTGTAAAGGCACTTTCCTGGCAATCACACAAATTAGAGATCCAGGTGGATTTAACACATATGCTGGCACAAACGGTCTTGATAATTAATGAAAAAGTGGACAAGATCAGTCAAAATGTCGAGCAGTTGGTTGTCAGTGAAAAGGGCGCGGGGAGCACCACAAGCCCCACAAAAAACTTCAGCGACGCAATAGTGGGGAAATTAACCACACTCCCAGACCTGTTGGCCACGTTAATTAAACAATGCAACGAGGCACGGATAATTCCCACATTAAGCAGGAAACATTGCAGTTCCGGAGCCACAAATATTTCTACAGAGGTTATAAAAGATAACGAAGCTACAAATATCTGCAAATCCCCGGTCAAAAGGGCCAGCTTAGTATCCAGTATAGGGGAGGTTAATCAAACCGAGAACACAGGCCATAAGTCAACTGATAGACAGCTATCTAGACGTCAAAAGAAAAAACTTCGGAAAGTTCTAAAAGCAAACAAACGGAAAGGTGGCATGCTAACCATACATAAAAAGCTTGAAACAACACACTCTTTAACTCAACCCGGCAATCAGGCTATTATTGGAAATGTCAGCATTAAAGAGGTTCCTATGATTTATCCAATCTTCTAAACGAGAAACAGCTCCTC
Source organism: Lissotriton vulgaris (assembly GCF_964263255.1). Lineage (NCBI taxonomy): Eukaryota > Metazoa > Chordata > Amphibia > Caudata > Salamandridae > Lissotriton > Lissotriton vulgaris. Next base: position 1,179,519,104 of record NC_141693.1, on the reverse strand, counting down.
TTCCAAAGCTCCCAATGAGCACAATCGCCAGGATATCCTTGGGAAAACACGTCTGACAATGCAGCATACAGTAGACCTTCATACGTAAAATTCATTACCTCGCAATGAAGACACTCTTTTAAATCCACAAGTAAAAACATATGCTGAGATGTTGACCACAAACTCTGGCAACTCACCTAATGGAGTCAACAATAATGGCCTACCCATTTTGTGTTTAGTTTATATTTTATTGTTAATTCAGACAGAGGGTATCTATACAACTTCTGTCTGTGAACATGTATTGCACATTGTTACAATCTATAGTGATGATGTTCACCCATATATGTGTGTCTATATGCTCTGCCGCCTATATCCCTGTGCCCTCTCTCATCCAACTGTGAAAAAAAGGGGGAGGGAAGGTTGACAGTGCCTCACGGAAGCAACACCAAGGGGAGGATTCTGACAGACTGGTACTCGCCTGATTCCTCACTTCTCATCATTGGCTACTGTCAACCCAAAAATAAATGGGGAGAAAAAAGATTGTGCAGTCAAACCAAAAAACCATCATGTGTTACATGTGGTTATCTAGCCCAATGTGATGTGCCCATATCCCTGCCAAAGTGGAATATAGAAAAATCACCCTTTAAAAAGAGCAAAGTGAACTGGCAACTATGTCTTTATTCTGTGCAGTTAACTCGCTCTATTAAAAGTCAACCGACATGTTTCATCACTGTGTTTTACTTTACCAGTGATTTCTTCAGGGTTTCGGGTCAGCATATGATTTGCACATTTACAATTCTTCCCTTATTGTACCTGCAGTCGGATATAGGACAAACACACATATGGATACATCTCATACTTACAGTCAAGTGTCAACATACAGCACCCATTCAGGTGCGAGTTAAAAAGTAATATTTTGTACTACTGATTTTCATGGCGGTAGAGAATGTTACATTACCAGGTGGCCTCCACTGACAGGTCTACCCGGCCCCCGTGGAAGAATATGATATTTTGCGAAGCCCCTATTTCTGTAGTGGGTCCTCTCAACCGCCCGTAGGTCGGTATCTGTGAACAAGACAATTAAAAAGGTAACAATCACCTCATGCGGCTATCCAATGTAATCATGCCTTTGGTAATGTAACATTCTCTACCGCCATGAAAATCAGTAGTACAAAGTATTACTTTTTAACTCGCACCTGAATGGGTGCTGTATGTTGACACTTGACTGTAAGTATGAGATGTATCCATATGTGTGTTGTTTGTCATATATCCGACTGCAGGTATAATAAGGGAAGAATTGTAAATGTGCAAATCATATGCTGACCCGAAACCCTGAAGAAATCACTGGTAAAGTAAAACACAGTGATGAAACATGTTGGTTGACTTTTAATAGAGCGAGTTAACAGCACAGAATAAAGACATGGTTGCCAGTTCACTTTGCTCTTTTTAAAGGGTGATTTTTCTATATTCCACTTTGGCAGGGATATGGGCACATCACATTGGGTTAGATAACCACATGTAACACATGATGGTTTTTTGGTTTGACTGCACAATCTTTTTTCTCCCCATTTATTTTTGGGTTGACAGTAGCCAATGATGAGAAGTGAGGAATCAGGCGAGTACCAGTCTGTCAGAATCCTCCCCTTGGTGTTGCTTCCGTGAGGCACTGACAACCTTCACTCCCCCTTTTTTTCACAGTTGGATGAGAGAGGGCACAGGGATATAGGCGGCAGAGCATATAGACACACATATATGGGTGAACATCATCACTATAGATTGTAACAATGTGCAATACATGTTCACAGACAGAAGTTGTATAGATACCCTCTGTCTGAATTAACAATAAAATATAAACTAAACACAAAAGGGGTAGGCCATTATTGTTGACTGCACTTTGAGTGGGGGGCGGCCTGCTTCCTATCCCCCTTAGGCTCCTATTAGTTGGGAACTCACCTAATGGACCAGAAATCAGTGAGCTTAGAGTAGCGTCATTGAGAGGGAAAGAAAATCAGGAACCAAGGCTTAGATTAGATACCAGAAACTATAAGATTCTTCAATCAACAGGCCAGATGCTCAGTGAAAATCCACCAGGAGAGAAAACGGAGCTAATGACATTTGCAACTAAGAAGGTAATCGGTGTAGCAAAAAACCCACCAATTTCATACGGAATGCCAGTGCAATGCTCAAATAACAACAAGCTCTCTCCACACGCAAATAGCAAAGATTATACAAGCAAGAAAGACCTCTGTATCTGGTCCAAAGAGTCAGATGCATGAGCAGCCATGCTTTCTCAATATTAACTTATAAAAGGAAGCAAACGCTGCCCTCGGTCGGTATAACGGCCAATCAATGCCCACAGCACAAACATCTCACGGGCCAAGATACGAGGGTAAGGAAAACATCGTAGCTTCTGACCCACGGGCAGAAATAGAGTTTATGCTGACATTTACCCCCAAAATTTGAAACAAGGGGCCCGGGTGATATTCTAAATCGTTCCAATATTTTGTACCTTCTGACAAGCATACTCTCATTGGCTTATCTAACTTCTGCCCAACTCATAGCAGTCCACTTTAAAAAATACACTTCGGCTGGGAACAAGGAATCGACCCTAACAAAATGGCTCAATAAACAAGATATCCAAAATATAATGGCAGAACTAATGGCAGAAACAGACACACTTAAGGATTGGGGTATCCGAATAGATAGTTGTCCAATGGAAAAGTTCCCACAAGTGATACTTCAGTGATAAAAAAATCAAGCAGAGCTCCGTGCACATTGTAAAACACTAAGGGGCACCAAGACATCTGCAAGTCTATTACTTAACAATGACCTTAATATTGAGATACACAAATGTACCTCCATTAGACATTGTAAGGAAGTGTGCACCTCCAAGGTTGACAAACAGGAAGATTGAGCTTGGCTTAGTTCTGCATTGCAATCCAAGGATTGGGGTAAATCCTAATATAGGGAAAACACCAAACTTGCATGAAATACAACAATGTGGACCGGCAGGGAGACCTAAAATACACAATCACAGAGGCACTAATATGGAGAAATTAAATCCCATGTTTAGGCTAATTAGCTGGAATGTGGCAGGGTTCAAGTCAATCACGACCAATATTGAAGTAATGAAATCATTAATGACTGGAGACATCTTATGCCTGCAGGAAACTTGTATGGAATCAGCAAACTACATTAAAGGTCCTCTAAGGATAAGTACACCTGCAATTTACAGATACCTGCAGACCAGCACTGGAGACAAAAGCAGCTAAGCTAACATATGGCTTGTGCAAACTACACCACAAGCTTGTAAGCCACTTGACGAAGGGGATCCGACGAGTTATCCAAGCAAGCTAATGCCTACACTCAGCTATGGCCACCTTGCCTTCCCTGGTCTGTTGACAAAAAAAATGGAGGGCCTATATATAATGGCGTACAGAAAAGTCTCAAAGCTCCCTCACACGACCAGGCGTTCATTGATCTGTTTGGAGTTTAACATCACAGCAATGGACATCGAATGCAAAAAAGACATTGTCAAACTCCAACATAATGTGAACAATGCTTGCCCGGGCACAATCAGGGCTGTGCTACATGTGATCTTCTTAGATACCAACAGTCACTGGAAAGTATCCCTTGATTGCAAAACAAACATTGGGACTAAAATTCGAACCTTCCACAGACATACCACTTACAAAGTATAGCTTAACACCTTGGCTGCTAGGGAGATTTTTCTCCTGTGCTGGAAAATCCCTGCTGCCATATATTCATGACGAGCTCAGCTCGTCATAAGCACACGACCAGTGTACTGCATGACGAGCTGAGCTCGTCATGAGCAGGGAAGGGGTTCAAGATCCTGCTAAAAAAGTGTGGTAAGAGCAACTCGAGGCAACAAGATCTTGAACGGATCAGATCAGTGTTAGGTGCAGAAGGCCTAAGTACCTCACATTAATGCACTACATGGCAGACCTACATAAAAGCAGGTTTTGGAAGGCAAGCTCTACAAAATGTTATGAGAGCGAGGCTCTTAACTTTGCCCATACAAGATTATAGAGGCCACTGGAAAAACTGGTCATCTAGCGGCAACGGCTGTTGTCTGCGTCAACATCCCACAGAATCTGCGGAACATGTAATTTGCTGTTGTCCAGCTTTGCCGCCCCAAAGGCGCTTGTACCTAAGAACTACGTTCATATGCCACGGTGTTAGATCATGTAAGGAGACTTTAAGGCACATCTATGCCACCACCGTCCCGATGGAGCTGGCACTAATTGGGAAGTTTTTTGCTGCTGATGGAATGCTCACACGTTTAGCCAGAGAAGTGACAGTAGTATGAATTTGGCTTCAAGCACTATTGACAGTCGGTACCATTGACATCTGTATTTTCAATAATACATACGTTTACACTGATTTTCGGTAGGAATATGATGCCTCAGAGCAGTTTTTACACTATCCTCGTATGACAACCTTTGCATGTGTTCTGTTTTCTATCTTATCTCTGTATTTTAAACATGTAATTTTATTCAGATTTTATGCATTTTATTATGATCTTTTCTAGACATGCACTTTCTGCTATTTTTGTAAAGATTTTAATTAATCATACAATAAAGATTTAGAGACACAAATAATGTGTAACGGGTAACTTTGTAATATGGTCCATTGCCATTGAGGGGTTCTGGTGACCTCAAACTGGATAATGAGAATCCCGAGATGGTAATATAGGATCATGTTGCAGGTGTTGGCTGTTTTGTATTTTTTATTTTACATGTTTATTTTGGGAACGTTTGCTTAAAAAATCTGTTTTCTTTAAATGCAGCTAACCATCAGCGATGATTGATACTCGAGTGTTTATGTTTTGTTTAACTTTCTTGAATAAATGGTTGATAAAACAATGGTCAGTGGTGATGGTGAGTAGATGTATGCAATTCTGTGGCTGTAGCCTAACCACCTAATTATGGATTTACTACTTTTACCACATAGTTCTCAAAATGTGTAGATTTCACCAAAAATTGTGTTTGTAGCTCACATGGATGGAATTTATACTGTCAGAAAATGTGCCACATAATTTGCCTTTTATTTGTAGCATAATTTAGTCTTCTATGCTGCATAATCCTAGTAACCCTGACAAAGCTAGAAGTTCTTCAGAGTGGTTTGGGGGCTGTAATTATGATGCTGAAATCCATATTTCATGGTTTCCTGTGATATGCATGTTTTTATTCCGGGGGGAGAAGGAAAGAGAGAGCGAAAGAGAGAGAGTGTGTGTGTGCGTGTGTGTGTGCGCGAGTAAAATACACATACATACACTGAAAAAAACAATGCTTAAAGTCAATTTATGGTTCCCTTTGATTAAAAGTCCTTAAGAGTTTGTTTAAAAAATCCTTAGAAATTCATGGAAAAAATGCAGTTACAAGGAAGTTAACTAACCGTAACAAACACCTCTCTTATGTTACATTAGATCATTAATAGCATCACTAATGACAACATCTGATAGAACCAATACTCTGTTCCTTTCACTTTAAGAAAATTAATAAAGTAGGTTAAAATTTAGTAGGTGTCTCACCTAAAATACTGTTATAACTAATAGATCTTCATTGCATAATTTGTAATCCATATCATTCCCTGTGAATGCACTATAATCATACAAAAACACGCGCAGCAATATTGAGACAGAACACAACTGTCAAACCACATTATAGGAGCCAACATAATAAAAAACATCTGCTGTCTCACTACCACATTTGCACCATCATAACATGAATTCATCTTAATGTACTACAAAACTGCTGTAAAAAGTAAAATACTATCATACTACAACACACCTATGATTTAGATACATTCCCATGTAATACAAACATTCCACCAGGCTCATATGACGACATATCCCCCAATAAACACAAAAGAAAAACATCGTAAGTCTGACTACAACAAATGTGAACAGATATATCCCAACTTCAGTATATGATAACCCCCAGTACAAAATATCTGTATAATTAATATACACCCAACTATTCTAACAGAACAAGAGAGCTACTATTATGTTGCAAAATAATATGCATAATGAATAAATCCTTTCTGTACTTTTTAAAATACTGTCACTAAAACAGCAGAACCAAAGCATCTCTAAACAAAAAAAGATTTTGCACGTTTAACATAAATATACAAATTCATCATTCAATCAATCGAAAAATACCAAATGGTGTCATCACTAATGTAATTTTACATGGCATAAGGTATGTATAGTAGTGCATGACTGAGACACAAGCTATGGCTAGTTTAAGCAAACAGGTGAATTTCACCGTTATCAAGCATAACTTTCCTTAAAGCTTTGTTTGTTTCAGTGAATACCGATTTCTTTTTTTATCTCATAGCTCATCCAAAGGTTAATTGCACTTAACGCACAAGTTACTACTTGTGTAACGATATATCTGTAAGAGACATTAGTTAGTGATAGAGTCCTTACCTTAGAATATCCCAAGGTGTCAGACTGGATCCGGAAAGGTTTGCTTAGTAGTACCCCTGCGCATCAGTAGGTGGCCTCCTGCAACTCCGCGTCCGTCGCTGGCATCGTATGGGCCGAGATAACGTCACGAAGACTACTTAGGGGCCACCCATGCGCGCTGGCGTCAGTTCTGTACACGACTTTCCATGCCAGGAACGCAGAGCCATGCAAGATACTGACCACTGGTGCATTGAAAACTAGGGCCCTTAAAGGGATGTCCTTAACCCTCGTAACCAGTTTGCAGAACAGGGAGGATGGGTGGGGCGGTAAGAAATCTATCAATAACTAATGTCTCTTACAGATATATCATTACACAAGTAATAACTTGTGCATCTGAAAGAGACACGTTAGTGATAGATTCCTTACCTTAGAATAGATACCCCAGAAATACCAACCCCGGTGGTGGGTCTGCGAACAAGATGACACCAGAAAGTCATGGAGAACAGAACGGCCAAAGAAACCGTCTCTCCGGACTTGACTGTCAAGGCAGTAATGCTTGGTAAACGTGTGCAGCGAGGCCCACGTAGCTGCCTGAGAAATGTCCTGCAAGGGAACGCCGCGTCCCAAAGCAATATTTGCTGCCGTTGCTCTGGTGGAATGGGCACGAAGCCCCACAGGAGGCTCCTTCTTAGCCAACGAGTAACAGGCCTTGCTGCAGAGAACGACCCACCGAGAGATGGTCCGTTTGTGCACGGCCCAACCTTTTTTGGCGCCCACGTAACCAACGAAGAGCTGGCCATCCACCCGGAACTGTTGTGTGCGCTTCAGATAGAACGAGAGTGCACGTTTTGGGTCCAGACGGTGGAGCCTCTCTTCCTCTTTTGAAGGATGCGGAGGCGGAAAGAAGGTGGGCAAAGTGATGGTCTGCCCGATGTGCAAGGGCGTAACAACCTTTGGCAAGAAAGAAGGACGGGTCCTTAAAACCACCTTGCCCGGATGAACAGAAAGGAAAGGAGGTTTAGAAGAAAGAGCCTGGAGCACAATCACTCTTCTGGCAGAGGTGATTCTTACCAGGAAAGCCGTATTGAGAGTGAGAAGACGTAAAGGACAGTTATGAAGGGGCTCAAGGGGCACGCACATCAGAAATGTCAAGACAAGATTCAGGTCTCATTGAGGCATTATGAACGGCACGGGAGGAAACGTGTGCTTAATGCCTTTCAGAAAACGGTTAACAACCGGAGACTCAAAAAGAGAAGGTTGATCAGGGAGCCTTAGAATTGGCGGAGATGGCAGAAAGATAACCTTTGACAGTGCCCAGAGCAGAGCCCTGCTTGGCCAAAGAAAGGAGGAACAGAAGGACCTCGGAAAGAGGGGCAGAAAGGGGTTCCACAGCTTTAGCTGCACACCATGCCACAAATCTGTTCCACCTGCAGGCGTATACCTTTTTAGTGGAGGGACGCCTGGCTGTCAGAATGATATCACAGACTTCAGGGGGAAGACCGAAAGCCGTCAACTGGCACCGCTCGATCTCCGTGCATGGAGTTGCAAGCTGGACACGTTCGGGTGGAGGACCGTCTCCACTGCTGCGATAGAAGATCCTCCTGAAGAGATACCAGTATCTTCATGCCCAATCCGGAGCCCCAAGGATGACTTGGGCCCGGTCGCGCCGAATCTTCTTCCGCACTCTGGGCAGAAGTGGTATAGGCGGAAAGGCGTACAATAGACCACAACTCCACTCGCGACAAAAAGCGTCGCCGAGTAAGTGCCGCCTTGGAAATTCCAATGCGCAGAACTGATGACATTGCGCATTTTCTTCGGTGGCGAATAGATCTAACCAAGGCTCTCCCCACTGCTGAAAGAGACCTTGCGCCACGTCAGAGTTCAGATGCCATTCATGATCCATCAAGCACCGGCGGCTGAGTTCATCCGCTCTGGCGCTCAGAGAACCTCCAAGGTAATGCCCTGATGTTCCAGCCAGGTCCAGAGGCGCAGAACCTCCTAACAGAGTCCAGGACCCCACTCTGCTTTGCTTGTTGCAATACCACATGGCGGTGGTGTTGTCCGTGAACACCTGCACTACACTCCCCCGGACAGAGGAAAGGAATGCCTTCAGTGCCAGTCGGATCGCCCAAAGCTCCAAAAGATTGATGTGGAGCCGGGAATCCGCCGGAGAACAGAGGTCTCTGATCTCTGCCTTTCCCAAGTGGCCTCCTCATCCCAGGGGGGACTCATCCATCACCACTGTCTGCTCCGGTTGGGGATCTGCCATGGACCCAATCGCTATTTGTGAAGCACCACTGCAAGTGCAGTGCAGTGCCCTCGGAGATCTGGACGTAATCGGTCAGGTTACCCCGATGCTGTGCCCACTGGAACTTCAAGTCCCACTGCAGAGCCTGCATATGCCATCTGGCATGTTGTACCAGCAGGATGAAGGAGGCCATCAGGCCCAGGAGCCGGAGGTTAATCTTGACTGAAACCCAGGATAAGGGCTGAAAGATTGGAATCATAGCCTGAATATCCCGGACTCGTTGCTCGGGAGGATAAACCTGAAACTGTGTCTAATCCAGAACCGCTGCGATAAAGAGGAGCTTCTGAGAGGGACTCCGGTGTGACTTCGGCACATTGATGGAGAACCCCAGCAAGTGCAGGAGGTGGGTCGTAGTCTGAAGGTGGGTGACAACTGCTTGGGGCAAGGCCGCCTTCAACAACCAGTCGTCGAGGTAGGGTAAGACTGACACCCCTGACCTGCGCAGATGAGCTGCGACCACCGCCATCACTTTCGTTAACACCCGAAGGGGACTGGTAAGGCCGAAGGGGAGCATGGAAAACTGAAAATGCTCCTGGCTTACCGTGAACCGCAGGTAACGCCGGTGGGCCGGCAGGACGGGAATGTGAAAATATGCATCCTGCGAGTCCAACGCTATCATCCAGTTTCCGGGATCGAGGGCAGTCAAGACTTGAGCCAGAGTCAACATCTTGAACTTCTCCTTCCAAAGGAAGCGATTGACTTCCCTGAGGTCCAAGATGGGGCGCAAGCCCCCTTTGTCCTTCTTGGGGACCAGAAAGTAGTGGGAATAACAACCATGACCTACTTCTGGCCTAGGAACGCGCTCGATGGCCCCCTTGGCCTTGAGGGCCATGACTTTCTGTTGGAGAAGCATGAAGTGATCCCCCGACATGCGGTGGAACTGAAGTGGCATGGCCGGGTGGGGGTAGATTCGAAGGGGAGGGGGTAGCCCCTCTGGATGAGCTGCAACATCCACTTGTCAGAAGTGACAGAATGCCAATGGGGAAGGTGATGGTGAATCCTGCCACCCACTGGCGTGGGATGCGACCCGAAACTCAGACTAGGAAGGCTTTGAGGTAGACGTTGCAGTGTGGAGGGGGAGGTGGACTGAACCTCCCCCAGCCCCCGGAGCCAACATGGCGGCCGCCTCGCCCATGGGCCCGCTGAGTCTGGTTCTGCGCGGGCTTTTGGCTCTACGCACGGCCAGGGGTGCCTCTGCCATGGCCACGAAAGGAACGAAACGTGTACGTGGCCGGGTGCATGGTGGAAAGGCCCAAGGACTTGGCCGTAGCTCGAGAGTCCTTAAAACGCTCCAATGCCGTGTCGGCCTTATCAGCAAACAGACAAGTGCTGTCAAAAGGCATGTCCATGAGCGAGCTAAGAACGTCCAGGGAGAACCCAGTGGACCTCAGCCAGGCGTGGCGATTGCCCTACCAAGGGAGTCCGCGGTGTCCAAGCCAAAACGAATGGCGAATCTAGCCGCGTCTTTACCCTCAGCCACTGCCTGAGACAGCACAGTCTGGACCTCCTCTGGGCACCGTGGCAACACCTCAGCCATGGAATCCCACACCGCGTGGGAATAGCGGCCCAGAAGGCATGCAGCGTTCACTGACCGCAGCCCTAAGCTGGCCGAAGAGAACAACCGCTTGCCAAACTGCTCCAATCTCTTAGAATCCTTATCCAGCGGAGCCGTGGGAAAGGCACTCTGGGACGTAGAAGCCTGGATGACCAGACTTTCGGGTGTAGGATGAGTGGTCAGAAAATCAGGGTCACCCGGCGCCGGGCGATTACGCCTGGCGACGTTCTTATCCACAGGGGCCCCCGTGGCGGGCCGTGACCAAGTGCCCCACAAGACTTCGGTGAAGGCATCATTAAAGGGCAGCAGCGGCTCCTAAGAAGTGGACGCCGGCTGGAGCACCTCAGTGAGGAGATTTGACTTCAGGGTCACCATGGAGAGATCGAGGTTAAGGACGTCAGCAGCCCGACGGAGCACCACCGTATACGAGGTGCCTTCCTCCATAGTGGGCGGGGGAGAGGCAAGCCCCGGATCAGAAAAGACGTCGAGGCCACCGGACTCTTCCTAGTCATCCACTGTGTCCTGCTCGGAATCAAACTGACGAGAAAGCGGGTCCTCAAACCCTTCCCAGTCATCCTCCTCCACCAGCCCAGAAGACACAGGCCTCAGCGGCGGGGCAGGGACCGGTGAAGGAAGAAAGGGCGCCGGGAATGACACCGGGAACAACGCCAACTGGGGCCAAGCCGGCGCTGGTTCCCAATTCGGATCCCAGGCGGGGACAAAGCCCTCCGGGAACCAATGCAGAGGCGGAACAAGCGAGATCCACTGCGGTGCCGGCGGCGGAGAGCGGAGCCGGAGCCGGCAGCATGGGACCTCTTAGCATCGAGGCCGGAGCCAGGGGCACAGGATCCTGCGGCACCTGGGCCGGAGCCGCTGGCGGCGCCGGAGCTGGATCCGCCGAAGGAGTCGACAGACCAGCAGGATCTGGACATGGGACAATGGGGCCCGAAGGCGCACCGGCATTTGTGCAGGAGTCGCCGACAGACCCGGGTAAGGTGGGTAGGCCGCAGGACTTCCAGGCTCCAAAGGAGCTGTAGGGGCAGAGCCTCTG